>NC_090646.1:494592757-495305257 GCF_040937935.1 Hyperolius riggenbachi | reverse complement strand
ACCCAGTCGTGCTTGGCGAGAATAAAGATTCTGATTCTGATATGTGGGTTTGAGCCATTGAGATGCATCTGGCCTGGTGATAATTTGTTTATCCTTTAGGCATTTATTTTGAGACGCATAATTTCTGAATCTAACCTACCAGTTTGCTATTGCTGCCTGCAAAATGAATTAACATGGGCTACAACCTTCCTATTCACAAGACTGTAGGGACAAAAGGTGCTTTCCTGGGCCACCAAAATGAACAGAAACAGCCCTTGTCCATACCACAGTCTATGGAACTGGGGAATATTAAGGTTTCAGCAATTTTTACAATAGAAGAGCCATTCACTAATAGTCTTGCTTTCCTTGGCCAACCTATACCAGCAAGCCGGAATCATGTCTGCCCATCCTGATGGAAGCATATAATTCCATAGTTGGAAGTAGCATTTTCCAGATGTGCCTCTTGCAGGTGTTCACTATCTCGCTAGGACTATTTCCTAGGGTTGGATCCAAGAGCTTGTCTTGAGGCTGAGATAAATGATTCCCATTAGTGTCAGGTTAGTGTTGCTTTGGCTTCAGCAAACCTTTGTCCTTTCTGTCATATCAGTGTTTGAAATAGTCTGTTTTCTGTTCTTTGTTTTTTCTTTCTTTTAACTCGTTGAGCATATTCTCTGATCGTATGTTGCATTAAACTAAATGACGTTGATTATTGACTGCGCTGGTTTAAAAGATAACAATGGAAAAAGTGGGAAATTAGAGGTGTCTTGGTGCATTACTTTCCTTGATTGTGACCTTGAGAAGGAGTGTAAGAATGCCTTTACTGCCCTCATGTGGCAGCATTGCTGTACATCACAAGAACATCTATCTGAGCCAGGGCCTGGTCACGCTTTTATGCATTTTGGCTTGCTTTCCCTTACTTTAAACTCCATCTGAGCACATGGAAAGGTCTGTATTTTTGTTTTACTGGTATAATTTTGTTCTTAATTACATAGTTCACATATGTGCTCTTTGGAGCAGGGTGATTTTATAAAACTGCTAGCTTTCAATAAGGACACATTCCTCCTCAGCAATGAATGGTAAGGCATGTCAGACACCACGGGGCCAATTTATAAAACTGCTAATTGTTGATTTTCTTACTTTTTTGTGAAATTATAATTGTAGCATTCCACAATAATTTAAGGTGCTGAAAAGTGTCACTTTTCCTGACTAATAAAATAGAATGCAATACAATTCCAGTAGAATTATGACCTAGTGGTATTTTCTTCTTGTCACAAAGCATGTTAAAAGTAAACATATGCTGGATAGGAACACCACATCAGAGAAAATCCTGTACCCTACAGAGTTGGCACTGAACCCCAGATGGTTATCCAGAGGACTGGCACTAGGGTGGTTGGTCACTTTGTACCTGCAGCTTTCTGGTTCCTTGGAGGCCCGGTACTTGGAGGTCCTCCCAATATGTAAAGTTAGTCCCTAGTTTGAGACTAGTAAACATGAACAGTATATTTATTTTTACCAATTGCTCACACAAAAGCATTGTTTGTAAAAAACACACTTTTCCAAAGCATGTAAAGTTCAACACAATATACGTAAGATGGCTTAGAATTCCTCTGATGCATTTTCATTATGAGCAGAAGTGTGAATGGAACCTAATGCTATTTTTGTTACTTTTTTTTTTTTTACTTGAATAAAAAAAAAAGTAAGATGAGAAACGTTTGTAATGGAGAAACCGTACCGACACACACCTATGTTATTCTACGTTCCCTTACCTCCTAGATTGTAAGCCCAGTTGGGCAGCATCCTCTCCTCCGGTGTCATAGCTTATACTTGTTATGTATGCAGCTTTGTCTTCTGTTCCCGATGTTTACTGTACAGCTCTGCATAATACGATGGCACTGTATAAATAAAGGATAATATGCACACTGTTCACAGACTTGGAGGTCAGCTATTTTCTTCTAAGCTATTTTTTTATGCTAGAATCTGAGATTTTTTTTCTCGACCCTGAACTGCATAAATTAGGAGCACAATCCAACCACATGTTGGCAGGGACTTGCTGGGCGCGTGCGTACATTTTTACTGGCTCAGCTGTAATTACTGTGACCTTAGATATGTAGTAGACAAGGTTATAATGTAATAATGTATTGTACTAACTTTGAATGCCATGTATTATGTTAATGTATGACATTAGCACACAGAACTCTGATCAGTAATGCAATCTTTTTTTTTTTCTTAACAGCCACCTGAATATGTTTATGTATCTGATTTTCTTTCTTGTGTGCCTGTAACCCCCACTGCTGTCCTTCACTATGTGTTGCAATGGCGCTTGTATCAGTGATCAGCACATCAGGTCTGATTTAGTGATCTATGCCTTATCCCTCCTGCTTCCCGTACACAAGATATGGTGAGAGGACTAATAGGGCCTGACAATGCTGTGATAGCTGTAGTGTGCTTGCACAACAGTGTTGCTGGCATAAATGGGAAAAAAGCGCCTGGAAAGAAGGCACAGGGGATGCCGCTAGTAGAATATCACTACACTTAGCGATATTCTACTGGAGGATTCTGATAGTAAAATATCGGTAATGTTAACTGATATATTACTATGGCTGAACCTAACCCAACTCTCACACAGAACAAACCCCCCCCACTGGTGGTGCCTAACCCTAAAACACCCCCCCCCCCCTTCCCTCGGTGGTGCCTAGCCCCTAGGACCCCCCACCCCGGTGGTGCTTAACTCTAAGACACCCCTGGGGATGCCTAATCCTAAAATGCCCCCGCATAATCTTAACCCCCCCCCTCCCCCAACCTTACCCCCACTCTACCGCAAAGCCACAATATGCGGTAAGGAGAGTAACTGTTGGTGCGCAGAGGTGTCTGATTACTGGTACTGAGGTTAATTTTATTGCTTTGCAGAAATTTCAATTGCGGCATTGCATAGCGAGTGGAGCGCCCGCTTACTTTCAGTACCGCTAATCAGGTGCCTCCATGTGCTGACATTTACTCTCCTTGCCGCAAATCGTGGCCATTGTAAAAGCCACGATTTGCGGCAAAGAATGTAAATTTCATCATCTTGAGGTGCCTGATAAGGGCGCAGCCGTGCACCCAAATTTCCTTCCTTTTACGCAAATCGCTGCTTTTACAATAGGTGCCTATGACAGCACCCTTGCTTCCGTGCTGCTGTCAGTGTATAGTTGTGACCTTGTTCAGAGGAGGATACTTGGATCTAAAGGGTTTGAATGATAGGTGTATATTTAAAATTGCATTCATGATGGAAGGACAGTTTGTTGATTTTATAATAGTCACTGGATCCTTATCCTTTTTAAATAACCTGGGTTGATACTCCAGTGAAAACGTTTGGAAGAAAGAAACTGTACATAATCTATTTTTTATTTTAGGATTTGAGCTATTATACCAGCCAGAGGTTGTACGACTGTACCTGTCTATCTTGACCGAAAGCCAAAACTACAACACACTGGAGGCCGCAGCGGGAGCGCTACAGAACCTGAGTGCCGGCAACTGGACTGTAAGTGGGCAACAAATGGCTTAAAGTCCAGGCTTTTCATTCAAGTGCAGCCAGCTTTTTCATGGCGACCTTCCCTGTCTTTCAAACAGTCAGCAGTCTTGCATGCATGACTGACTTTTAAATCACTTAGACTTTTTTTTCTTCTAGAATGTTAACGGTTTAATGATATTCTCTGGCTGCTCATACTTCAACTGCAGACCTTTGTCAGAAATATCTGTATTCTAACTTTCTTTGTACAGTAGAAAAGGTTATGTTTTTTGCATTTCCACATCTGGATACATGGCCCCCACAACTAACAAACTCCTACTTTAACTAACTGATATGTTTACTGTATATTTAAAGTGACTATGGTAGAAAGTTGACGGTGCACAACCTTTCAGTGTTTAACTGATTTGTGTTGCATAGTTAGAAAAGATGGTAGATCATTTTAGTTTTGAGCAAACCTTTTACATCTTCCTGTATCACAGTGAGAAAGTAATAGCTTTAGATGCTTTTATCATACTCAAGTGGTGTTTTGTATAGGTAATCCTGGTTAAATTTACTTTACAGTGGTCAACATACATCCGTGCCACAGTCCGAAAAGAGAGGGGCCTGCCAGTGCTGGTTGAACTGCTTCAGTCGGATTCAGATAAAGTGGTTAGAGCTGTGGCCATAGCTCTGAGGAACCTTTCTATGGACAAGCGCAACAAAGACTTAATTGGTGAGCCTTTTTCTATATTATAGGGATACATTACCAGGGAGGTTCTTCTTTCCCATGAACTTGCATTGCATGATGCTATATTTACTTTATTTGGTCAGTTTTAGTGAAGAATGCTGATTAGAAAAATGTTGCTATCAAGTAACAAACCTAAAACTTTAATTAACCTGTAGACCAATAGATCTATTTGTGTTTGGATAGACGTATTTGCATTAGAATGGAAATGAGAAACAGCACCTGTTTAATGCAATGCAGGTAGCAAACCATATAATACTTCAAATGCAGAGTAATAGGACCGGTTGTGTTTAGACAAACAGGTTACAAAATGGCAACTACTTAGGGCCCGTTCAGACTGCACGCGTTTCCAGCCGCGTTTTAGAAACGCGTGCAGGAGGCCGACACGCACGACATCAGACAGTGCATAGAGTGCACTGTCTGATGTTCACACTGCATGCATTCCGGACCTGTGCGGTCCGGGAACGCATGCTGCACGCAGATTTTACAAAAACGCGTGGCTGTCCCATTCACTTTTCAGTGATGGGATCAGCCACGCAACACACACAAACGCGGATGGCGTGCGTTCGTACGCGTTGTGGTCCGCACGTGTTCTGCACGCATGGCCATCCGCATTTGTGATGTGAACCGGCCGGTATATACAGTTGCTACATTTTTATCCTTTGAGAAATCAATTGGTATTCTTTGGTGAAAATGTAGAAACGACACAGGTGTCCAATGATGTAATTTCGTGATACACTGCCAGATTGCCAGATCTCGTGTTAGATCTATCCAAAGTACTCCAGCAATGCTGATTTAATGGAAAATTACAACCATTTACATGAACTTTAAAATGTATTGGAAGCAACCAGAGAGATATAAATAGGTCTTGGCACTAATGCTGCGACACAATATGATCTGTGAGTAGAATCATAATTTCCCTTTAAAATAAAAGTAGACCTATTCAGTGCAGTTTGGGCTTGTTAAATCAGGGTTTGAAACATGAGCACTAAGCATTTCTTTGTAAAGCTACCTACACACCATAGATTTTTTTTGTTATTTGTTTTGTCCAAAACAATTGTTAGGGATAGTTATGGGTGAAAATCTAGAGTTGCGCATAGGGGTCTTGTAATTTATTTGACCTCCTCTCTTGTTATCAAGCAAGATGGTAGATTGGCTGATACAATTGTAAGGCCTGCAGTGGGCCACTCTTGTAGCTGGCACCCCAACACCACTTACTCTTCAATAGAACACAAAATAGCCAAGCAGCAAGTCTTTAAAATGATCATTGCCAAAAACCGTTAAAATGATCATTTTTGGCAAAAATTATCCTAAGTATGTATTTAGCTGGACTCTCTAGCAAGGTATTGCCTGAATATTTAAGATTATGTAAGCCCACTGGGGAAAGGGGTGATGATGCTCCGTGACTGACTGAAAAGCAATTTATCAAACCCTCAGTTCGCTTTAATACCTTTGGGCAGTCTTGGCGAGTATGTTGACGGCTATAGGCCTGATTATTTTTGGCAACTGTGATCAGCTACAATTCATACCATCAATTGCAATCCCTATTCAATTAAAATAGATTTTACTATTGCACACGGTGCATATGAGTGTGGTAGGAACAGTTCGGATATTAGAACTAGTGTGCAATAGTAAGTGTAGTGTTGTGGAATTTTATGCTATTAAAAGTTCACCTAATTATTATATCTCTGCAAACAATGTGATGTGGAGTACAATTACATACTAGATATCATCATCTTTTAAGGTGGATATGTGTGTTTTCTAATGGTGTTAATACAGTTTTAATAAACAAGTTTGATAGTGTGAACTAATCCAGCGCCACACTTTTTTTTTTTGTATATTGGATGTTCTTTTTATGTGGAGGGGATTAAGAGGATATCCCTACTCCTGAGAGACGGGCGGCAGGATAGAGTGGAATTGGTTTGTGCATTTGATTGATTAGAGCAGCGCCCTTCAAACCTTCTTTTCAAGACCAATATTCCTTTTTATTAATACTGGGCCTTAAGCAACACTGACCGCAAGGAACCCACAACATCCATGTATGTGTTTGCTTTCCATTCTCTTCCATAACCTCTCTAGTCCAGTTTGCGCTTTTCTCGCTACTTTTCCTTCCTCTTAGTTTTTCCACCTCAGCCGCAATGTATGTATACACTTATCTTGGCAGTCATCATTATAGATTGCCATTTTTCCGAAAATTGTATCATTATGTGGTTCCAGCTGTGATTTGAAATGTATGATGCATTTTATATGCACTTCATTTTATGACAATGAAAAGGTAAAGTTCTGGTTCCTAAGCAACACTTTAAAAGCCAGCGCTGAGATATGTAAATATTTTAAGGGATGCTCAGAAAAGGTACTTACTTAAATCAGCATTTCAGTGTTGATAAATGTTAGATGAGATTACAGCAGCTTTAAAGTTCAGTAATAATAATTCATAACCTGGCAAAACATGAATACCGAATGCCTTTGTCAGGAGGATGGACGTAATATAACACCATCTTGCGTAACAGATGCCTCTTCCTTCCGTAGGCAATTATGCCATGGGTCAGCTGGTGAGAAACCTGCCCGGAGGACAGCAACGTCCCGCTAAGAACCTGGAGGAGGACACCGTGGTTGCTGTGCTGAATACCATCCATGAAATAGTCACAGACAGCTCGGAAAATGCCCGCTCCCTCATTCAGACACAAGGAATCGAAAAACTCATCACTATAAACAAGTCAAGGTGATAAACCGCATCTGAATTTCTAGTTTAATGCAATGTTAAAGGGGTTTTTTTTGTTTTTTTTTACTAGCAGAGCGTAGCAACAGTATTTCAAGGTACTTGAATGAATATATATATATATATATATGGATAAATGTAGTTATTCGCTCGGATATGCATTTGGTTTCACACTCGTACTTTCTCAGGACTCTGCTGTGCTGCCACTGTTTAAAGCAGACCTGAACTCTAGCATAGCACACAATGAGAAGTCTTTATTTCACATATGGTTGCTAAAGAAAATCACTGGACTGTGCTCTGTGGTTGTTTAGCTACATTAGAGTGTCACTTAGCTCTTATCAGCAACTGTGAATCAGAGCTGTGAGCTGTGCTGTGGCTGCTTTCTGCCCTTCAGTAAACACAACCCTTTTAGCGCTTTCAGTGAAGTGAACCCAATGAAACTTAAGATTTTTTTTTAGGATTTCCATAAACTGTAATGAGGATTTTTCTTAGCCTGAGGCTTGTCTAACACTGCAAACCGGAGGTGTGGTGCAGCGTGCCCACCGCACTGCCAGAAACAGACCTTCGGGGAATACCGCGTTACTGCGCAGTATTCTCCATCTGGCCAAGCACACTTGCGGTCACTTTTTGCTTCGTGGTATGCAGAAGTGCTTGGAAGTGTATTGTAAAAATATGCTTCTGCGTATGTGTGCCTTGACGTTTTACAAAACCCTGCATCACCATAGACTAACATGACTTTCGGCCCGATGCAGAGCAATGCAAGTACGTGCATTAACGTAGTTTTGTCCTGGGATGTGGCGAAAATGTCACTTCCGTTGAATCGCGCTGTACCGTGGCAGTATAAAACGTCTCCATAGACTTTCATTGCCCGGCAGTGGGGTGCGGTAAAAATACTGCACCGCACCACACCGCCTCGTTGTGAAAGGGCCCTCAAGGTTATCATGGTGTGCCTTATCTTTTAGTTCCATTTAAAAGCCCAACTAAACCGGAAACTGAACTAGGCAATTTCTCCAAGCAATCATGTTGATTAGTATAACAAGTATTCCCTTTGGAACTGAAGTTTTCAAGTGAAAAAACCCACTGCGTAGCTATGTACATATCCATACAAACTTGCAACGGGTAGTGTAGTAGTTTCCAGTTAGCAGGTTGTTCTCCTACCACCACTTATTCAATGTGAACATCAAGTGTGTATTTTCTTGAGTACATGTACAAATATAGTCTGGTATCTTCTTACTTGATTGACCTGCCCACCAGCTCATCCAAAGTATAAATGGGCAAGGGCTGCAGTGAACATTACCATTCACATGGCCTATAAAACAGGTATTTTGTGTACCACCTTTTGTGTTCCTTATATGCCATTGATATTCAGCTATCAACTTGATTGCAAGCAATGGGCAGCGCTCACAGGCTGCAAGTGAAGTGACAGAGATATGCCCAGCCCCTTGAGGCTAAATACGCACCTTGAATACAAATTAAATGCAAATTGTGTGCTAACACTAATCTAAATTCTAAAATTTGAATGCAAGCTAACACCTATGGAGGCAGCTAGCCTGAAGTATACTTACATTTTGTACAGCAGAAGGAAATGGCAGCGCTTCCAAACAGACGCTGCACCTGAATTGACTACCTGCACAAGTATGCAGAGCTCGAATAACGGGCAGATTACACACCTTGCATTCAAAACAGGTACAGTAAAGGTGCCCATACACTCGTCAGATTGACAGCAGATAGATAAGAAATGCATCTAATGATCTATCTGATGCGTTTTTAGAACATTTTTTACCAGGATAGAATTCCAATAGATTTCAGTTTGAAATCTATTGAAATTCGATCTGATGGCATTTTTTTGCCATCAGATTTCCATTAAGGCCAATGCAAACTGATAAGCAATCTCATCAGATCGACCTAAATTTTCCACCCTGCCAGTTCTAAGGAAATCGATCGAAATCGGCCATCGATCGGTCGATTGGCCAACAGATTTGCAAACGATCGATCGGGATCGATCGGTCGGCCAGAAAATCGGCTGAGTGTATGGGCCCCTTAAAGGAGGGCGTTAGCTTCAGCATAAGTTGTGCACAAATTATCCCTACTAGACTCTCCCACGGCAGTGACTGGCCCCCACTGGAGAGAACCTAACCACTAGTCTAACAGTGAAGCATATCAAATAGTGAAGCATGTTCAAACAGGTGCAGCGTCTGTTTGGAAGCGCTGCCATTTCCTTCTGCTGTATCAACCTGATTGCTATTAGAATTGGCCTTGTCCAATTTTGAATTTAGTTTGTCCATAAGTTAAGTAAAAACATTTTTCAGCTTACCTCCTACTTCCTGGTTCCTTTATCTCTATCTGTATCAGGGGCGTAGCAATAGGGGGTGCAGAGGTTGCGACCGCATCTTGGGCCAGAGGGGCCCCATAGGGCCCTCCCTCAACAACAACAGTATTAGCTCTCTATTGGTCCTGTGCTCATAATAATCACTTCTATAGATACTTTAAATAGTGGTAATCATTAACCAACTGCTCCCCATCTCCTTCTTGCACCTCTGACACTGTAGTTTCCGTTGGCAGGTTTTGGTGCACCGTATCAATTGTTATGTATAGAGTGCTTAGGGGGGGGGGGGGCTATGTAAAACTTGCATCGGGGCCCACAGCTCCTTAGGCATGCCACTGATCTGTATATTCACAATTTTACAATGTCTCAGCTTCCCGGTAATTGTCCCACTTTTCCCTCCCAAGTCGGTATGGAAGGGAGGAGGAGGCTTATCACGCTGGAGATTATAGCAGTTACTTAAGGTTCTGTAGCTTGCAATCATGGTTCCACTGTAATGCCTGTTGCCAGGGGATGTTTGTTGGAGCCTTTACTCCCCAATTTGGCCAGGAATAGACAGTTCAGGAGACTGTTGTCTTGCGTTTAATGGTATTAGTGTGAATAGCGCACCTGCTGTAAACTGTGGTAGGGGGTGATTGACCCTAAAAAAGAACACAGATGCAACGGGAGCTAAAATGGTACAGTACATCACAAGTTCAATAGCAAATGAACAAAAAGGCTGCGGTACTTGCAAAGAAAGGTTGCACAAGGGGCAACCAACCACTGATGGCAGGTGAAGATTTATAGACCGGACTCCACTCAGGTGACCAGCTGGAACCAGATCCGGTCGCACTCTTGGCAGTACAACAAAGGACCTATCAGTGGCAGAGCCATTGGGTATCGGAGTACACACCCTCCAAAGGAGAATGAAAAGCATAAAGGAGGGGGGGGGGGGCAATGCTAGATAAAACTGTTAAAAACGGCTAAAACAATAAAGGAATAGGTGGCTTACCTCAATAATGACACATTCATACACAAATGAAGTATAATCGTGCACAGGCTCATTATTTTAGCTATTTTTAATACAGTTTTAGCTATCATTTGGCACCTTTTCCCCCTATGTGACCTGCTGTAAAGGATCAGCAAGCTTTCTCACTGTATTATTTTCTTACAAGGTGATTAGAACATTCTAGAGATTCCTATTCCTATCACCTTTTCCTGAGTGGGCAAATTATCATAATGTCTTTAAATAGGTACTGTTATATGCCGTTAAGGTACTGTTTTTATTCTGCTTATCCCAATGTTACCTATAATTTGTGCTCTAGTGCCACATACTTAAACCTTTCTCAGCTGTCTGTCACTTTACTCAGCAACTAAAACATCCTACAGCCAAGATGATAAAAGCTCCAGGTCCACACTCTTCTGTCTTTGATCATAGTATGCTGCAGTGTGCGTTACATTAGTTATCCTATAATATCTGAATGCTTTTGCAATCATCACGTTACCATTGGGTAGCATTAGTTAGGCTCCAAAAAGCCAATAGGCATAGATGGCAATCATCACAATGTAAGCCTCTGTAGAACAGAGCTGCTTCAGGCAGTGGCACGGATATCTGTGTCAGAATATGTATATACATATGTATATAATTAAAGCAAAGAAATTCTATTACACGCAGTGTGACTGATCAGTGCTGTATATCTGTACATCTATCATGCGTAGTGTTTGTGCATTGCTGGTGTCCTATGAATAGCCCTTCCTGTAATCTCATGTTGTCTTATGCAGTCAGTCTCCGAGAGAAGTGAAAGCGGCCTCCCATGTTCTGCAGATGATTTGGAGCTACAAGGAGCTCCGAAATGCTCTTCAAAAGGAGGGATGGAACAAGGCAAACTTCCAGGTATTGATTGCTAACCTGTAAATAATGCCATTTTTTTTTATCACAAAGAAATTTTGGCATAATCAGAAAAGGTATGGCATAAATCTTAAATATTCTCTTCGTAAAAGTTTTATGTCCCTGTACCCTTGTAAAAGACAGCGGGCTGGGGGCTGGAATATGCCTTCACTGTGTGCGGCTTTGTCCTGCAGTCTTTATGTTGCATAGTAACTTGCATAAATGCGAAACATGATGCCTTGGTTTGAAGCTGCAACTGCTCTACTTTGTGTTTATGTACTTTAGAATATATAGATGTCGGTAGTGCTCTTTAGGTGGCCATACATCAGGCGATTTTGCGGGCTGACTGACCTTCCGATTAGAGAATTTTATCAAATCGGAGGAAAATCTGTGGCACAACATATCCACCCAATTGAAGCTTTGTTTGATTTCAAGCCAAAATTGAACAAAACGTTTGATCGTACATACTGGAAAATCTTGGTCATAAGGGCTCGATAGGGTGCGCGGCGTTAACAGTGTACAATATCAAAATGACCAACCTACCCAATTAACCCCATCCAGTGACTGATCCCCCCCCCCAAGTGTGAAATGTGCCCATGTGCAGCATATTAAAGATCTCAACTCTCCGCCAGCACGACTCCCATACATCAACTTTGTCCAGTTGGCCAAGGGAGGGGTTAGAGGCAGAGGAGAGATGCAAATTGAAAAGGAGAACAGGAGTTTGTGAGTAATGCGTGAGCGCTGCCGAACAGGGGGGCGAAAATGGTGATAGCGAAGTGTCAGAACTGCAGGCTTCAGCAGCGCCCTTGGAAGACTGGCACTCTAGGTGATGGTCTGCAACGACTGTGGCAAAAAACTGCCCGGGCTGCTTGCCATTACTCTAAAGCTCTCTGTAGGGATTACATTAGCATTTTCCTTCTCGGGGGATTTTTCTATCAGCTTTTTATTAGGACATTAAAGGGTGAAATTTTACACACACGCACGCACGCACACACACACACACACACACACACACACACACACACACACACACACACACACACAAGCTTTAGAATGCTGCAATAGATATGAAGCTGGGCTAGTCTAAATTTTGCTATATTTTTTTTTATTCCAAGTTATCTGTAAGAATATACAAATTTGTTTGGTAGCAAAATGCAAAAAATTCATCCATCTTAATCAGAAACATACATCTAAAGCTTCTTTCTATTTCAAACTAAAAAGCCTCTCAAGATAAATATCTTCACTTCATTGTCATTGACTGTTCTAGTTGTCATGACCAAAGACTTCTCCAGGGAAAATAGTTGGTTGCCAGGTGATGACTTGCACCTGCTATAAAAGTGATTATTGGTAAGAAGAAAACTCTGGTTACATGGCGTTCACCTTGTATTTTTTGGGGCAAATATATGTATAGTTTGTTGCTGAATTGTTTTGTGTGTGTCTTGTTTCAGTCTGCTACATCGACACTGCCCAAGGGATCGAAAGGCAATGGGAAATCAGGCTTTGATGATAGCACACTCCCTCTGGTGGATAAAAGCCAAGGTGAGAGATTTGTTTTCACAGACAGGTGACTAATGAGGTTCTGTTTTTCATGTTCTAAAGACATTTCTGTATGCAAGCACCAGGTTTTCCTTTCTTACATATTCTTAACAATGGCTTTTTCATCTTTTTTAATTCCTCTCACGGGATATCTTTTTACTGAAGCAAACACAAAATCTTTATCAACTTTTCATTCATGTATGAATTGTGTTAACAATGTGTGTCATTGCCTCAGTCACTGAAACCCCTATTCCTCCACAACTTTTACCACAAGGTTACATAGTATGAAGAAGAAGCCACATTGCCTTGCCATACATCTGGGGGGAACGCCCACTGTTACTGCTGTCTGCTCATACATGGGCCAGACAATATTCTTCACATGACAAGTGATTTATCATTGATCAATGATAAAGGCCAGTTAGTTTAGTATCCCTGTGACAGTTATGTCATATACTAATGTTTGAGTACATTCTTCCATTTCAGCAAATAAGAAATCTGGAAGCCGTGACATGATCCCTATGGGTGAACTTGGTCCAGGTAAGGAGACATTTAACAGTGACCCTACTATGTACTTTAGCTTACTAGGCTGTCAGACAGCATAGTAAGCTATTAATAAATAGGACTGCTGAAAAATGTAGGTCATATTGCTATTGAAACAGATGAAGTCTTAGGATTGGGGATCTGACTTATGCTTTATATCAAGTATTTCAAACTGGTTTTAATTTAAACCGTGTTTGCTGCTTAAAGTGTACCCAAGGCGGATTAGGGAAAAAAGAAAGACGCCTAAGAAGAGGTCCTCCTGGCCCGACACAAATCTGACTAGAATTTGTCAGATTGCTAATCGCTACCATGTTTCTCTTTATGCCCAAGCACAGCCATACTGTGCCTGCACGAGTATGGCTGTACTTGAGCAGCTCCGTGCTCCTGCCCAGGTGCGGCTGTACTTGCTCGGGTGCACCATGGCCATACTTGTGTATGAAAAGTAGCATGGCTGCGATCTTCAGGAGGGTCCTGAGCAGCGTCAGTAGGGGAAAGGACATGTGAAGCTTTCAGAGTCTTCCCTCTTCCTAGGTCAGTATCTCTTTTCTGTGTTCCCAGCCGCCTCGAGTTCTCTTTAGACAGCCTGTGTTCACTTTATTATTATAAACTGTTGGTATTTGTTGGATTCTCTAAGAGGTGTCTGCATGCATCTTGTAGATGAGCCCAAGGATAATCCAAAGAAGAGACGGCACACAAAAGGTTCAGCAACTGCTGTATTGGAGCAAGTCAGAAAATGCACAACATGTTTCGGGCGGAGCCCTTCCTCAGGTGCACCTCCCCATTATCCACCAAGCTTTAAATTCCCTTCCCAATCAGTGGCATCCCCAACACAAGTTATCCCTTAATGGTCAATATTCCATTCACTTGTCCTCCTAGGTGATATTTTCACACCTTGTCAATAAAATGCCTTTTAAGCCACCAGCATAGAAGAAAACACTCAAATAATGTTGACAGAAGCTTTCACCTACTTTTTGGTACTTTTGAAACTGCAGAGTGCTGACAAGTTATTTTAAACAGAAAATGAAAAATGATCTCCTAGCAAAAGACGTAGGAGAAAAAGGGAATTGAATAAGGACCAATATGCTTAATGCAATATAAAAAAGAAAACTACATAAAATCGTCCCACTGAAAACTAAGGCAGAACCCAGCATGAAAACATGAATATATGCAACAATCAAATACAAGGATACATTACATGCTATTAACTATACATCACATCCTATTAACTATACCATCTAATATACTAAAAGGCAGTTGTAATAGGCACAGCATGGATGTAGTGCTGCACACGCTTATTACAACTGCCACCTACTGCCCTCGCGGTGGGAAGGAGACGGTGCGCACGGTGGGGGGCCTTGTGTGGCTTCTTAAAAAGAGTGGATAAAGCCCACATCCTAAGTTGTTCAACAACCAATGTCTCTGTAATGATCCATCGGATTTTCGGTACTCCAAATGAAGTGAGGTTTACTTCAGAAAATATTAGTGTTGTAAAGTTTTGAATCAGGATACCATTTATTGGCTAACTTAAAAGTAAATAAAAAGTAAGCTTTCGACTAATGAGCCTTCTTCAGACTTGGGTCGAAAGCTTACTTTTTATTTCAGATAACATTGTAAACTATCGGTACAATTTAGGACTTTAGGTGATGCCCAGTCAATCCACTGGTTCTTGTAGATGAGCCCAGGGACTCTGCAGCCAATGAGGCAGTTATGGTTAACCTTTTAGCCCCCGCTATTGGTACCTATGGTATATGTCACATAGAGAAATTAAACTGAACTCAAGTTTTATTTTACAGAAAGACTCCTGGCCATAATGAACAGCAGTATTTACATTTTGTCTCAGAACAAGGACATCCTGATTACCAGCCTGCAATAATGTTTAAAAATCCCCTTATGCTATCCCATAGTCCTGGTTACCTCCTTTTCCTGCTAGAGGATAGACTTAAAGATGAGCTGTTAGGTATAGGGTCTCAGAGAAAATAAACACATATATCAGTAGCTAAACATTGGCTGTACTTACATTACATATGCATTTCACTGTCCACGTTTGGATTTCACAGAAGTTTTATATAGTATTTGCAGAGAATGATGCTCCTGACAGCTTATGGCAGGTTCCATGTTTGTCTCCTATGAAGCCAAATGTGTCGTCATGTCCTGCCTGCTTCCTGATGATTCACTCACACAAAAGATCGGTAATGTAAAACACTACTGTGCAGTGAATATTAATTAGCCATGTGGCTAGGAACAATAGCGGACTCCTGCAGTGTACTCTGCTGGGAGTTTTTTCAATGTTGTGAGCTGCTGCTTTTGTAACACGAGCCCTGTAACTTATCACTAGCAGCCGAGGGGAGGGCCCCAGAATGCTTTGCTGTATGGTATGCGGCTTTCGGCTTCTTAAGAGCTTGGGTCTAACAGCTTTGCTGATAAGCACACATCAAAACTAAGAGGGATTTTTAACCTCAGTATTGCCTTTTTGGCTTCCTTCTAAACTGTTTAACACAGAAGAATAGAGGTTTAAATTAGCTTTTGCAGCCTGACAGTTACTCTTTAAGATTGTTGTTATAGCACTACAAACCATACAAATATCATATCAGCATGCAACCTTACAGTACTTGCATGGCTGTGGTTGGCGCGACCAGACAAAAGTCTTCTCTTGAAACCATCCATACATAAGGGTCAATATTACTTCTTGTATAGGTTTTAGTATCAACTGCAGCCTTCCCATGTAAGGAAATTTAATTTTTAATACCCTCTATTACAGAATGGCTTTAGTATTAAATTGTAGAAGGCAAGCCCAAGGGTTTCTTGAAATAGGCCACTGAGAAAATTAGTTCTACTGTAGAATGTGTGATCTGTATAGCTGGAGTATTTCTATTGCTTTATAACCTTCTGTGCTACCTGTATTTAAATACAGTATTTACTAAGAGAAAATGAAAGGAGAACTCTATTAGGTGTTATTGGATTTAGCATTCACTCAGGTGGACGAACGTTTATAAATTATACCTTTAGAAATCTTTTTGTCCATAATGCTATTTGCTGTAAAAGTTCTAACCACTTTCAAACTCCCTCATAGCCTGAATGAGGCTGACAGATGAGCCAGACAGAGGTAAAGATAAAAACAATAGATTTATTGTTAGCGATAATAGAAATGCCGAGTTCTGCCTGGAAGAAACCGCTTATCGTTGTTAACACAGCAAAGGGTGTAAAACATGCCATGAAACTTATTTTAAACTCACAGGAGTTACAAGGTCTGGCTGTAGCAATCTAATACAATACTCATTCTAAGCAAAAGGAAAGATCTTAAAAGAAAATTACAATAACTGTTATCATTAGGTTAACTGTATTTAACCTCCCTGGAGGTCTGGTTATTTTAGCATATCTAAATATAAAGCGGTTACATTGTTTGCCATTTTACATGAAGAAATGCTAAAATAATCACACCGCCAGTATAGGTAACCAAAGAGTACCCCCCACCCCAGTAGAGATCGCCAGAGAATACCCCTCCACCCCAGTGTAGGTCACCAGAGAGTGCCCCACCCAGTATAAGCAACCAGAGAGTTAGTCAGAGAGTTTCTCACCAGTATTAGGTAGCCAGAGAGTGCATAGCCCCACCTCCCCAGTATAGGTAGCCAGAGAGTGCTCCACCTTCAGTATAGTTAGCCAGAGAGAGCACCCCTATCCCCATTCAGAGTGCACACTAGAGCAGTGTATAACTCACTTCTAGTGAATAAGGAAATTTGGTGTGAAATTGTGGGGAATATTTTGTGCACTGTTTTTATTCGATTCCCTGCACATAATTAGCCATAGTCCTACCTTGCCCCCGCACCCCCATTCACAGACATATTCACTATCAGCCACAGCATTTGTGATGCACTTGCTTAAAACCTTTCAGCTCTGCTGAATGGGAAGGAAAAAGCATTGCACCAGAAATACGGTATACCATGTGTGTGCCAATACCATCACATTAGGGCAGGGTTGTCGAACTCAAATACAACGTGGGCCGAAATTGAACACTGAGTCCAAGTCACGGGCCAACCTCAATGTCTAGAGGCCAAATTCCTCCCTCATAAAGTTCCCTAGTGTCTGATGGCCGCCCTCCCCTATACAGTTCCTTGGTGTCTAGTGGCCCCTCCCTCCCCATACAGTTACCGGGTGTGTGATGCTTCCTCCCTCCCATATACATTGCTCTGGTGTCTAGTGGTCCTCCCTCTACTATACAGTTTCCTGGTGTTTAGTGGTCCTCCCTCCCATATACAGTTCCCTGGTGTCTGATGCTTCCTCCCTCCCATATAGATTGCTCTGGTGTCTAGTGGTCCTCCATCTCCTATACAGTTCCCTGGTGTTTAGTGGTCCTCCCTCCACTATACAGTTCCCTGGTGTTTAGTGGTCCTCCCTCCCCTACACAGTTTCCTGGTGTTTAGTGGTCCTCCCTCCCCTATACAGTTCCCTGGTTTCTAGGGTCCCTCCCCCCTCCCCCATACAGTTTCCTCCTGTCTAGTACCCCCCCCCCCCCCTTGCATTATTCAAAACCTAATGCAAAGTGGGGAAACCACTTGAGGGCCAAATTTGATGGCTCTGGGGGGCCAGATTTGACCCATGGGCCAGAGATTGACATGTGTGCATTAGGGGAACAGCAGTATGAGCTTTCTATGAGTGAGCTGTTGTCATTGTGATTCCCTGATTACATGTGTTCCAAAAAGCTGCTTTCTTTGCTTGACTGTAGACTCTGGCCTTGAAACAAGATGATGTCCTGTATTGTGTTTTTCTGGAAATCACAATTCATGCAACTGTAGCAAAAACATTGCATTTTACCAGCCTCTGGAAACCCTTTTTCCCTCTTGAGCATCTGTTTCTTCTCCTTTCAGATGGATATTCCACAATTGATCACAGGGACAAGGAACGCAAATACAGGTCAAATGAAAACATGGGAGATATGTCAGAAAAAGAACCCTTGAAGGTATTGTACCAGAGAGGATGAGTGTGAATATTTGTAGCAGGGCTGGAGAATTGGTGTCTTCCTGGAGAAAAGATGCTAGGAACTGATTTGCATGCAATTTTAATGTAGGAACTGAGTCAGGTAAAATCGGCATGGAGTGTGTTTGATTGGGTTAGATCCAAGCTGCTTACAATTTGCATTTTGTATTACTGTTTGTTTCTATTGGAGAAAGCCATTTTGCATGTGCATGAAATTTTAGGCATTTGTATGTTTAATAGACAATCTCTCTCACTGTGGGGCTACAAACAAAAACAAGTTGCTGTTTCAGCAGTTTCTTGAGCATTTTAAAAACTGTTTACTATAGTCCTGAGTACACTTGTGCGTTGCAATCCTGATTTCTGCAACGCATGTCAATATGCGATATGCAAAGACACCAAAAAGGGCAATAGAAAGAATTTTAAAATGCACTCTAATGCACACGCTTTTTATGTGTATTTGCATTTTTTTTTTATAACACATATGTGAGTTCGGGCAGTTTGTACATTTTGGATGGGTCTTAACTGATCTGGCTTTTGCTTTCAGTTAGTAAAGGCCCGTACACACGCTCAACCAAAACACCTGATTGTCCTCTGATTTTGGTCTGTTGGATGACATTCAGGCATATGTACGCGTGGCAAAAGACTAGATGAGCGACTAATAACAAGCAGTTTGCCCGATCCATCAACTCACACGACTGTTTGGACGATATTGTGCAGTTGGCCACATGCGTGCAATGTTGTTTGAATGACAAACTTGGTCATGTTCTGCAGTCCGTCATTTTGCTTGCGTAAGCAGTAGGTTAGTGAGTTAGCCATTCAGTTGGTTGGTGCGCAGAAAATACAACCATTTACATGTAATCGGCTTGTCGTGGGGTCGGTCATCTCGTGGTGTTGGTCGTGCACTTTGTTGGACATGTGTACGCACTTTAACTTGTGATGTTTTGCATGAATTTGTTTTAACACCATAAAGCACACATGGGTCATTGTGAAGAGGTCTTACAGGGCAGCACCACATAATTAACAATAATAGTGTGCTTACCTGTAGGACTAGTGTACACAAACATTTTAGGTCAGCTCACCTGCAGTTTACATTTACTTAATGTGCCAACTATACTAGTGGATGATAATTTTGGCTTGACTGGAACCTTGAAGGTTCATGACAGACTTCTGTTAAAGTGATGTGGGAAGTCAAAGATTTGGGTAAACTAGCATAGCCTTATTCCCCTCTTTTCTGCACACTTCTGGAGAATTTAGAGAAAAATTTAGCGAAAACTCTATAAACAGAAGTTAGGGCTCTTCAGAAGAGTCAGTCTCAGGTGTTGATGACCTGGGTAGTACTTCCTGGGTCACGGCTTAGCTTCAAATTGGAGGAAGCTCCCGGAGGTGGGCAAGGATAGAGACGGGGGAGCGCTGACTGAATGACATGCTGCAGGTAAATAGAAGGCTATCGACGAGCAAATCATCGCTAGCCTGGCGCTTTTTTCAGGGGGGCACAGCAGCCCCTGGGGGGGACTAGAGGCGGCAATACAGAGGCATGTGATTATGCACAGAACATGCCTCTGTGTTCTCTTAAGATTTAAAATACCCGCCTCAGGTTCTCTTTAAGGTTCTCTGGTGCCAGTTTCACTTTTTCTAACTACCGTAAGTATTTTATCTGTATTGCTGCCTTAACATTGTCCAAATATATAAAAAAAGACCATGAGAAAGGATTGGCAGTAATGTAGCAGCAGATCATGCATATAAATGATCATATTTGTGCAAAAGTAATATCCTTTGAAGTACTGGGTGGTTCATGTTTACAGCCTCTGGAATGGGGTGGTTTAGGGACTGAGCTAACGCCTGCATACAGCAGACATTCAGTGATCCAGCAAAAGAGCAATGCTTTTGTTATGTAAAATAAACCTCCCTGCTCCTGGTATATTCATTTCTATATTTAAACATTAAAACAGCACCACGCTGAGTGAAAGTGCATGGAGTATCAGGCCTGCAAACAGGTTAGCCTGAGTGGAGGTGCTCATCTGATTTCTTAAGCTACGGCTGTTGAGCAAGTTTGCTCCATTGGCCACAGGCACATAGCAAGCAGTGCTTACTCATAATAAAGTACAGTATCATACTAGATGCAAACTTTGCTGATCCATAAGCAGAGGTAACCCTTCCTGTCTAAGAAAACATCCTAATTTCCTTATTTGTTCTATTCAGTTTTATAGTAGTTCTGCATATAGAGCAGACTGACAACACAGTCGAATGTACAAATATAGGCCCATCTATATAAAGTAACTGTAATCTGTAGACAATTTTTATAATGCAAGAAGTTTTAAATCAGGATGATACCATTTATTGGCTAACTACAAATGAATAAGAATAAACAAGCTTTCGGCCTTGCAGCCTTCGTCAGGTTTATATCCTGTTAGTTTGCAAGCTGGTGGTACAGACAGCTTATATACATGCAACATCAAAAGGAAAAACAGATATTTTTTTCAAGCATAAATACATCATTAAGATGCCTTAATACAAACAGACCATCTAAATGGGGTAAGATAAGGATCCTTGTTTACTTTATTGCTCACAGACCTGGTATTAGGATTGACCCAGAGGTATCGTAAATTCTTAGTTCACAAGTTCAGCTAGGGTGGCTGAGACAGTTCATATATCATCAATCTCATACCAATATAGAAAGTTGTTGTCCTTATTCAGACCCTTCTGCACAGCTTTGAAACAATTTATAAATTTTGTTTCTGCTATTAATCGGTCATTTGACATTTTGAAGCCGCCCTTCAGGGCAGTGACACGAAGATCATCCATGCTGTGTCCGTTGGACCGAAAGTGTGTAGCAACTGGGAGTCCAGATTTGGTATCATTAATAGTGTGCCTGTGTCCATTCATACGTTTGCGCAGAGTTTGTCCAGTTTCTCCCACGTACATAACATTGGGGCATTTAGCACACATGATCAGATATACCAGATTGGTGGACCCACAAGAAAATTTACCTTGTATTCTGTACTCCTGTTGTGAACCTGGTATCGTTACCCTGTCAGTGGTGTAAATGTGTCTGCAGGTCCCACATATTTTTTGTCGGCAGGGTGATGTTCCGTTTTGTTGAGGCCTATTCAAAGAGCTCCTGACAATCATCTGTTTTAGATTGTGTGGTTGCCGATATGACAAGAGTGGAGGTTTAGGGAATATCGTTCTCAGTCTGTGATCCTTGTGTAAAATGGGATGAAGTTCCTTAGCAATCCTCCTTAAGATTTCCAGGTGTGGGTTGTAGGTGACAACCAAAGGGACACGTTCCTCTTTCTGGTTTTGCTTATATTTCAGGAGTTCAGTCCTGGGGATGTTGCTGGCTTTCCTGATTTGGGCCTCAGCCATGGGAGGACTGTAACCTTGTTTAATGAAAGTGTTCTTAAGGTGATCCAGGTGCTTGTCTCTGTCCATCCTGTCAGAACAAATCCGGTTGTACCTTATAGCTTGGCTGTAAATTATAGAGTTCTTAATGTGCTTGGGATGAAAACTGTCATATCTTAGGTATGTGGGACGATCTGTAGGTTTGCGATACACAGAGGTTTGTATGTTGTTACCCCTGATGTATATGGTGGTGTCCAGAAAGTTAATCTCTGTGTGAGAGTAGGTAAGTTTCAATTTGATTGTAGGATGGAAGGCATTGAAGTTCCTGTGGAACTGGAGAAGATCATCCTCACTTGCGGACCAGATGATTAAAATATCATCAATGAAGCGGAAGTAGGCCAAGGGTTTTATGCCACATGCATTGAGGTATTCCTCTTCGATTTTGGCCATGAATAGATTTGCATACTGTGGAGCGAATCGCGAACCCATTGCCACGCCCATCTGCTGTAAATAGAGGTCCTGTCCAAAAGTGAAATAATTATGAGTGAGAATGAATTTGATCAGTCCAGTAATAGGCTTTACAGGTATGCCCTGACCCTGAAGATATTTACGGCAGGCCGCAATACCATCATCATGGGGAATGTTCGTGTACAGGGACTCCACGTCCATCGTGGCCAGTATGGTTCCCTCAGGTACTGGGCCGATGGCTGACAGTTTGTTCAGGAGGTGGGTGGTATCCTGTAAGTAGCTGGGTCTTTTACAGACAAGAGGTTTCAAAATGTTTTCCAGCCACCCTGAGATGTTCTCTGTAAGAGTTCCGCTCCCTGAGATTATGGGCCTGCCAGGGTTTCCCTCTTTGTGGATCTTGGGAAGCATGTAAAAGCAGGCTGTTCTAGGCTCTTCAGGGATAAGGGTCCTTACATGTAGTCTGATGTTTGCAGGCAATCTGTTAACCATCCTATTAAGTGCCATCCTGTAGCCTTTTGTGGGGTCCCCCTGTAATTTGGCATAGTGAGCGGTGTTGGATAATTGTCTTTGTGCCTCCTGGATGTAGTCACTGGTGTTCATTATGACTATGGCACCACCTTTATCCGCTGGTTTAATAATAATGTCCTTATTCTCCTTAAGGGATCTGATGGCCTGTCGCTCCTGTGGTGTTACGTTCTGGGCCAGTGTCTTTCTTTTACTCAGGATCCTGTCAGAGATTCTGCGTCTGAATTTGTTTATGTATTTATCCAGGGCCGGGTTTTTTCCTTCTTTGGGGGTCCATCTTTTTTTCTTTTTAGATCTGGTGCGTGTTGGTCCATTATCCATTGTATCACAGGCTTCCTTATCATGGTAGTGTTCCTTGAGTCGCAGCTTTCTGAAAAATTCCTCCATATCTCCACAGAGTGCAATCCTGTCTATGCATTATAATGCATTATAAGGCAAGGCAAGCATGTTACTGCATTCTGCATGCTCACCACTAGGTGGCACCATGTCACAGGAATAAATAGAACTGCTTGGAAAGAATTTCCTTAGGATGAACCAAGACTGGGAAAATATAAGGGCTCTTTTCCACTAGCAGCAATTCGATCCACATGACAAAACACTAGTGATTTTTAAGTAGCCAGGGTTGCTAATTTAACATATGAATCGTGGAAGGTATTTTCCAATATCGCAATTCAATTTTCTGCAAAGCTTGTTTTAGAGCGATTATGCAATGCGAATGAAAGATCGCAAAACAAAATTGCTGAAAAATTGCAATTGCTTGCGTTTGTAATTTTTTTTTGTATTATTATTTTGCGATTTGCACATGGAAAAGTGCCCTTAGGCTGTTTCTACTGAAAGTGTTTTTGTTTCAACAGAACATCTAACCCCATTTCTTCAACAGTTTACCTTAGGGCTCTTTCACATCACCAAACGCGCGCACAAACCAATTTCGTGCACTCATTAATGACCCGTGGTGTGACATCAGGAAGTTGTGGTGCGACGCTGATTAGCGGGGTTAATTCTAATTTACCCAACGGGAAAATGCAGTGGCTCGATGATTCAAAGCTCTAGAACACTTTGTCTAATGTGAAAGTTGACATTAAAGTCAAATAGACTTTCATTATTTCTTTCCTTAAAGGGGCACTACAACGAAAAACTGTAAAATTTAAATATGTGCAAACCTATACAAATAAGTACATTTTTTCCAGGGTAAAATGAGCCATAAATTACTTTTCTCCTATGTTGCTGTCACTTACAGTAGGTAGTAGAAATCTGACAGAAGTGACAGGTTTTGGACTAGTCCATCTCTTTATAGGGGATTCTCAAGGATATATTTATTTTCAAAAGCACTTAGTGAATGGCAGTTGCTCTGTCCAACTGCCAAAGACTGTGTAGTGAGCAGGTAAGCTGGCCAGCATCATTGTTTAAATCGTTTTTAGGGAATATCTTTATAAAGAATAAAAGCTTTGCTGAGAATCCCCTATGAAGAGATGGACTAGTCCAAAACCTGTCATTTCGGTCAGATTTCTACTATCTACTGTAAGTGACAGCAACATAGGAGAAAAGTAATTTGTGGATCATTTTACTCTGAAAAAAATGTACTTCTTATTTGTATATGTTTGCACATATTTTAAATTTTGTGTAGTGTCGCTGTAGTGCCCCTTTAAGGAGGAAAAGCTGAATTAAACTTAATTAGTTGTTTGATTGAAATATTTGATGCAGGCATAAAGGGTTTCCTAGGTGTGTGTGAGCAGTTGTAGAGTTTTTTTAGTCTGTGAAGAAGCTTCTTGATTGTAAGATACATCCTATATGAAATATCTGGTTAGGAGCTCAGACACTGGACACTTTCTGCCCACAGCCATTCCTATGGTCTGCAATCTTCTCAAAGAAGTAACTTATTTCCTGATATTTCACAAATGCACCCACTAGAGAATATTGTGCTATAAATAAAGAACAGAGCAAATGTGCCTTATGCAGAAACATTACATAGTGGTCTGTATATGTCATCTGCAGAATAGAAGTCTGAAAGCATATGACGCGGTTCCCTCATGAGCAGTTTGTAGCAGCTCACACTGCAGTTTTGCCAGAATACAGTCAAAAGTGGGATTTTACCTCTTGAGGACCGCGGTGTTAAACCCCCCTAGTGACAAGGCCATTTTTACTAAAATAGGCCACTACAGCTGCAAGGCCACGCTGCAGGGCTGCACAACTCAGAACACAAGTGATTCTCCCCCCCCCCCCCCCCCCCTTTTCTCTCCACCAACAGAGCTTTCTGTTGGTGGGGTCTGATCACTCCCACAATGTTTTCTTTTTTTTTACAAGTATTTTTTTTTTTATAAAATGGTGTATATTTGTATTTTTCCTTACTCCCCAGTCAGCCTATCACATTGATCGGCTGTGATGGGCTTCAGCGTATCACAGCGGATCGCTCCTGTGTCCCCCAGGGGGACAGCCGTATCACACTGCTGTCCTCAGTACAGCGTTACTTTAGATCACATCGCTGTACAGAGTTATTAGACGGTGGTTTCGCCCATCTAACAGTCTCCGAGCAGCGATTGCCGCTGGGAGACTGATGGCGGGGCGGAGCTCCGTCATCCATGCGGAGATGCCCAGCATCGGCACGCACAATCTCCTGCAAACCCCATTCCCAGCCATTCACGTGTGGAGTGGTCCTGGGGCTGCCGCCGTGGAGCAGTTAGCAAGTAGTTAAGGGTGCAGTTTAACTGTTCAGTGAAATACTTAGGATACCTGAAGTGACTTGGGGCCTGATGCACGACAAGCCAGTAATATTGCCATGCAGGGCCAGATTTCTGGAAAGGCCACAAAGGCCTGGGCCATGGGCGGCTGCTGCCCAGAGGGGCACCATGATATGAAAGAGGGGTTGGTACATGAGAAAGAGGCGGCTGAAATGGGAAGCAATACATGAAAAAGGTAAGCTGATGCCCAATGGAGCTGTACATGAAAGCGAGGGGCTGCAGTACAGGGATGATGCACATAAAAGAGGGGGCTGAAAATCAATCCCGTTCTTAATCAGGAGCAGTTTGGACACGTTGGAAATTGTCGATTTGAACCGTCAATCCAACGGGAAATTGCATTGTGTGTACCAGCCTTATAGGACAACTGAAGTGAGAATGTGGAGGCTGCCATATTTATTTCCTTTTAAACAATACCAGTTGCCTGGCAGCACTGCTGATCTATTTGGCTGCAGTAGTGTCTGAATCACACCAGAAACAAGCATGCAGCTAATCTTGTCAGATCTGACAAATTCAGAAGCCTATTAACTTGTTCAGGGTCTATGGCTAAAAATATTAAAGGTAGAGGATCAGCAAGATAGCCAGACAACTGGTATTGCTTTATAGACAATAAATATGGCAGCCTCCATATCCCTTCTGAGCACATGGAGCTAACAAACATCTTTATGTACCCGATACAGTCAGATGAATTTTAACTTTCACACACAAAATATGAATATGACTGAATTCCAGGAAAGTCCTGTTTAGGATTAGGACTATAGATTCAGCAGATTATCTCCTCTGTTTATTTTCTCTTCAGGTGACTGAGGAATCTGAGCTCTGATAATCTGTTTATTTTAGGAAAGGGTACTTCATGTTAACTGTGTTGCAGTGGTTTTCGGAGGAAGTCTCAGCAACAGAGTTGGCTTGCAATTTCTAAAGTTCCTGTTTAGAGGTTCCTGAACTGTCATGTGTTTTGTCTGCTGCTATAATCATGTGCTCATCTTAACAGTAAATATTGTTTATTCATGCACTAGACTTGGGTAGGATTAATTGAAAAATCTTTTTTTAAATCTGCAAAATAAAAAGCCTTGGTTCCCAATTGGAAGTGCTCATTCATGTATAATTTATGAACAGTTTTCCTAGACTGCTGTGTCATTGCTCTGTTTGTTTGTGTTTGCTGCCTCCATAACCCCTCACTGTATAAACTAATTCCTTTCCTTACAAGCTTCAGCTGGTGTTGCTCCTTTTCTGGCATTAATCTCTGTTTTACTCTCTCTTCTCCTTTTCTGCTGCTGCAGAATGACTCAAATAAGAAACACATTACCCGGAGTAACAGGCCTACTGTCAATCTGGTGGATGCACGCGACACTAAACCGCAGCCTGTTGACTCCTGGGTCTAGATTTGCATGCATGGTAGGTCTGTCTAATGTATCTGTGGATCTTACTTATATAAATGTGTTGTTCCTGAAGGTATTTCAGACACACCAATAATAAGCACTGAAGATGATTTGTTTTTCCTACACGCATGAGCAAATTTCTCCTAATCTTATTAAACATTTTCAAAACTTTCATATTTTGACCCTTGCTAGCCTACCTTTCTTTATCTAACCTAAGGTTTAAGTAAATCTGCTCTTCAGTTTATACAGTCTAGCATAGTAAATGGTTTATAGCCAGATTGTACTTTCATCTTTGGTGAGAAATACCAATATCATGGCTATTATTTCCTTATTTTAGCCACTATAAAAGGGAGGCACCATTATATCTGTGTATATTTCACTGTCCCAAATGTTAAAAAAAAGTACCTCTAGCCTACCATCTATTCTACAGACTATCTCGGGGATCTGCAAACTTGGCTCTCCAACTGGTAAAGCAGTAGGATTAGCCATACTATGCCAGGGCTAAAAAACACATATATTAGTAGATAAATACTTGATCTACTTACATAACACATGTATTATACTGTCCACGTTTTGATTTCAGTGAATGTTATGTAGTAAATGAAGAGAATGCTGTTCCTGGTGGGAACCATGTATTTTGCCCACAGTTTAGGCTAAATCCTGATGTCATTTCTGCACTTTACTTTTTTCATTTCTCCTCCAATCGCTGAGTCACCTCAGCCTTGCTTGTAAACACAAGTGAGTAGGGGATCTTGTTTCAGATAAGCAGCTAGGCAGGGAAATAAATGGAAGAGGAGGAATATATTATAGATAAAAAGAACCCCCAGCATGTAACTGTTTGGCACTGATTACTAAAGGGCTAGTGCTCCTTAAGGGCTCGTTTCCACTGTAGCGGTGCGGAATCGCCTGGATTCCACCGCTGAAGAAATCGCATGCGGCTGCGTTTCCCCATGCGGATTTACCCGCGATTTCGCATGCGATTTCGCATGGCAAGGAGCGAATTTAACCATGTCACTACCTGTGTAAAGTTCCATTGCCTTTCATGTGAAATCGCGGGGAAATCCGCATGACAAAGCCGCATGCGATTTCCCTATTGAATGCATTAGCGGCGATTCGCCCGCATTCCTGCCGCCACACGCGAAATCTGACTACCCTGTCGTGCAGATTTTTCCCGCACCGAAAAACGCCGCCGCACACGTGGAAACGGCCCCATCCACTAACATTGAGTATGCGAATCCGCATGCAGTGCCCGCATGCGGATTCGCTATAGTGGAAACGAGCCCTAAGTATGTGATAACTCCAAATCATAACAGCAGAGAAAGTTCTGAAAGTTTTGAATGCAGGATTAGCATCTTTATCACTTAATACACTCAGACCAGTTGCTTTTGAAATTTGATTTTTATGGTGACAATCCCTCTTTAAGGAACTACAAATCCCACAATGCATTGCGGGAGTCTAACAGCCACAGTCATGATTCATAAAGGCAAATGCACTGTGGGACTTGTAGTTCCTGGAGAGCCAAGTTTGCAGATCACTGGATGATATGTTCATAATGCATAATGTCTTGCGAAATGAGGCCTATCGGCCATGTTTCAGCCCACAAAGTTTGGCAAAGCTGTGCTGATGAAGCCGTGAATGGGATTTCTCCATTTGCTGCGCTTTCCACTACATTTACCGAACTGGAGTGCATTGCAATCAGCGGGGACATCAGAAGTACATAGACTGCAGTGTCTGTTCCCATCCATGCATTGCGATGACGAAAATATGCAAACGCATTGCAATTTCCATTCATTGTATTGAATGGAATCGCAAACACTGAGCCAAAAATGACATCAGAAAGGAATTGCTGTGCCTTCCATCAGAACTTCTGCTTTCAGATGTGATCAGGTGTGGAGCACTAACCCAAAGCTCCGTTTAAAAAAATAATCTGTGTCTTCACATTGGGCTCTTTCAAGAACTATCAGCTTACTGTACTAGTGAAAGGTGTCTTGGGACATATGGCCAGCTGATATGTCCATTTTAGCTGTCTAATGTATTATGGTTATTTTCTGGTACTCTGAATATCACAATAAATGTATAGCATTTCTTGGTACCTAAAATATCATACTGTAGTCTTAAGGCACAACTGTAGTGAGAAGAATATGGAGGCTGACATAATTCTTTCCTTTTGAACAATGCCAGTAGCCTGACAGCCCTGTTGATCTATTTAGCTGCAGTAGTGTCTGAATAACACCAGAAACAAGTATGCAGCTAATCTTGTCAGATCTGACAATAATGTCATAAACACCTGATCTGCTGCATGCTTGTTCAGGGTCTGTGGCTAAAAGTATTAGAGGCAGAGGATCAGCAGGATAGCCAGGGAACTGGTATTGCTTAAAAGGAAATAAACATGGCAGCTTCCTCATACCTCTCGCTACAGTTGTCCTTTAAGCCATTACTTCTGTTTTGTTGTCCAAAACATTGGTGTCTCCCCATTTGAATTCCATGGCCACCATGAGTGGTTGAACAATGTTTAGCAGTGTATCATAGTTAGGGTGCCCAATACATTACTAGATTTGCAGCATCGATATTTGATCATAATGATAGAATCTAGGAGAGATAGATGCCACGCGTTAGTGCTAGATCCTGATTACAATCAATTTCTGTCTGAAATCGATCAAAACGATTGGTCCAGGAAGATGCAAGCTGTGGCAAGAGGCCTCAGAGACTTTAGAACACAGCGGCAGGGTGTAAGATGCAGGCAAGTACAGCTTGCACTCAATGACACAACCAAGTAACAGGCATTGCATTGTATACCGGAGCATCTACACAGAGTATATGTGCTAAATCCTCCCAAGTACAGGTGAGAGATTCCACAAACTATCAAGGACAATGGCAGGGCTAAGCTCCTTTAGATCTTCCAAACAGACTTACCAATCACTCAACAGGACACTGTGATAGTAGACCAAGTGCAGCAGACAATAGCGGTAATAGATGTATTGATGCAACGTCAGGTAGAAGTATGAAAAACTGAAAGAGGAGCTATAGATAATGTGGAAAGTGAAAGCTTAATTGATCCCAGTTGTGGTTGGAGCACTCGGGTGACACCACCGCGTGTCAAACAATAACGAGCATGGTCTGGCCCAGATTTACATCACAGGAGCCTATAGGTAGAGATGTTCTAGCACCTTAGACTTCACCGTCCATTAACCCACAAACCCCCGCTTAACCGCACCGCAAGTGTGCTGGCTGTTCCAGCTGTCCACTTTCTTTGCCCATCATAGGTAACTACAGGTGCCCCTTAGTATTAGGTAGCCAGAAAGTACCCTCAGTATTAAGTCGCTAGAGGTGCTCCCAAGTATTACATAACTAGATGTGCCCCTGACTGAAGGGAGATCTCAGCAGTGGAATGCCAAGAGCAGGGTGAGTCTTATCTAGACTCTGCATAGGGAAGAAAGGAGGGAGGCACTTGGGGAGGGGAGTGAGCCTCATTTCCTTCATCAGGCGCCTGTGGTAAATCCGGCCCTGGCCATGGTGTTACACTGTCATTTGGCTGCATGTAATTGTAACCGGAAGCTCCTTGCGGCTGGCTTCCAGACGTGCGTTCAATTCAAATTCCCATGGAAAGGGGGCCTTAATCAGCTGCTTTGACAGTAAACTATTTTAAGCCTCCCTGGCAGTATGGACAAGCCTGACTCCAGGACAAGTCCAGGAAAAAATAGCTGAAAGTGCCATGGATGAGTCAGGCTTGTCCAGCAGTTCTAAGGCAGGGTTCTTTTGTTTTATTGCATATGTTTTTTGCATTAAAATTTGCATTCATATGCACATTTTTGCATGCTCTGAAAAACTGCATGCAAAAATTCTCACACAAGTTTTAATGCAAAAAAGCATGCAAAAAAAATCGCACGTTTCTCCCAAAAATCTAAAGAATGGGGAAATTGCAGCCTGGCAGAAAGGGAAAACTAAATGTAATTAATGTTTTACATTATTTTGTGTTTGAAACGTTTATTATACTCAAAATGTATACCAGACCCTTTCTTGGTAAGTTACAGCCAAAAATGTCATGAAAATTAATTGAACCACTTTTTGCTCAGAAATCCAGCAGAAATTGAATGGCAGGGAAGTTAAAATGAGACTGCATCACTGATAAAGTGAAAGGGACATTTTGAAAATGTACCATAATACTTGAATATGAAAGAGTATATTTTCTGACCAGTATGTATAGTAATAAACATAGCATAAAGGCATCAGAGTAGATGAATATCATCTATAAGCACTAGTAATGGCCAGTGAGATGAACATAATTCTGACTTGCATGCCAACTTGGCTATCAGATACAATTCCTGCTGATTTGATTGACCCAATTTTAAGCTGCATACAATGTGCATCAAGTTTTCAAGCATGCCAGAATGACTTTTATCTCATTGACCATCTTTGAAGTCATTGGGAATCGTAGGGGAAAAAAATAAACCAGATACTTCCCTTTGGAGAGGGAAGGCTCTGGGCCCTTTAGAGCCTTCCTGTTCCTCTCCCGGTCCCCTTCCCTTAAGCCCTGGCTCCCTGTTTGAATCCCCCACCGCGGGGGAATCCGGAAGTCTTCTGGAGAAGAATCCTCCTAAAGATAGGTGGCTCCATACTGCGCGTTAGGAAGATAGGGCGGTCGCGCAGTAAAGAGCAGCACATCTTCGGGAGCACTTAGGCTCCCAAAGACTTCCGAAGCCTCCTTCGCGGCAGAGAGAGAGCAGAATTTGACCAAATTAGTCGAATACTGCTACCGGGGAGCCAGTGCTGGAACAGGGACCGAGAGAGGACCCATTATTAGGACCCAGAGCCTTCCATCTCCTTAGGTAAGTATCTGGCTTATTGGGAGGCGGGTTCACTTTAATAGTAGTTTTAGCACCAGACTGCCTCTCGTGCATCTGTCCTTTAGTATAATTTGGAAACTAATACAATGCAACTTTGAGTTGAGACTTTTTAGTTTTATTCTTTTCCAGTCCGTTTTTTTCTTCTTACTATGTCTTTTATTTTTCAGGGGTAAACGTGGTTATTCTCTTCACGGAGACATTTTTTTTATGTTCTGATTTTTATTTTTAAATCAAGAATCACAAATTTGAATACATGTAGGAGGTATCATTGCCCACCACTGCCATGAAGTTTTCACATGAGGACCATTTTTGGTAACATAAGACTGGATGAAAACTTCCATCTGCTGTGACTGAACACTAAACTATTCATCGCCAAAAACTGCTGTTGCTTAATTTTACTTCAGAATTGACACTTTTCTAGTACATATATGTATAGTATATATTCATAAAGCAACATTCCCTTTCAAGCATCCTGCACCTCGCACCGTGTGAAGGAAATTGTCATGTGACAGGAAGCAGGGCCGGTGCAGCTCATAGGACTAAAAGGTGGAAGGAAGGGGAATGTTTTTATTGGACATTGTTCCTGCACGAAAAAGCCACAAAACTTTTCAAGACCATGAAAAAAAAAAAAAAAAGAATGAGCACTTTTCCTTTTCATTGGTTTTGTGTTTGCCACCTCAGCGTGAACTGTGAAGAAAAATACTAATGGAGTTTTGTGGCCTGGGGTGCATAGAATTTTATTTTCCCGGAACAAAGTATTGGGATCAGCATAAAGTTTGTGGGTTTTACCATGGTGGAGTAAAGTGCAAGTTACTGCGTGGAATAAGAAAGTGGAGTTTAAATCACTTAATAAAAAAGAAAAAAAACAAAAAATCCGAGAAAACGTCTTTGCTGTAGACCCCACAGGTTTCTTCCTGACAGAAAGAGCTGAAATGTGATATGTGAGGCTTCATGTGCTGGCAGTAGAGCCATTTCCCAAGGTGACCTTTGTGCTTTGGCTAAAGACTGTCCAAAACAGCACCACAGTTCGGCCAGTCATACACCGTCTTTGCAGGACTTTTACTCAGTGTGCATGTCATCTACTGGAAAACATGAACAACATTTTGTAATCGTTCCAAAGTTTATATACCAACATACACAGCGCATGTGTTTGTGCGTGTGTGTACAGGCGCACACATACATACACACACTGGATTACATTCAGTGATGCTCTCCCCAAAGTAAGCGCTTGCAGGAACAGTACATTTCAATTTAATTTTGTGTACAGGCAGTTCTGCTGAAAAAAACTTTTGCCTTCCAACTTGGGCTTTCTCTTTGCTCGCATTGCAAATGATTCCTCGGAAAACGACCATCGATTTTGCGGACTGTCACCGGAGTCTTTGCCAAACACTTAGCTCATTTGGCCATTACCACAACCACTTTAAGACCTTTTCTCATGAATCCATTGCTGAAATCTTTTGATTAAAATAACAAATTACAGATACTGTTGAATTTTAATGTATTTTCAGTAGGTGCTCAAACAAACCTGTTAAAAAGGGTAAGGTGTGAGTTGTATTTTTTGGGGAGTGTTTGGGATGGATCAGAGGTGTTCTTTTTTAAATGATGTGTTTTCCTGATGTACTCAACTTCTTGTGTATACTCTTAGATGTAATAAGCAGCAGCTGAAGTAATCTGAATTGCTATTGGTTACTTGTGTTGCCATCTGTAATGTGAAGTGATAGGTCAGCCTTTCTAGACTTTAAACCAAACTTAATAACCATCATGAGTACAACACATCTAGTTTCACGATTCCTACTGTTTGAGGAGGCACAAGGGCAGTCTTAGCTGTATTTTCCTTAATGCTACTCACCTCCATCTTGCTCAGCCCGCCTTGCTATAACAGGTGATCACTCTACCTTTGTCATATAATGCATCAGAGAAACCAACTTCAAAAAGTGCTAAATATAGTGTTTTTGAAAAATACTACTCTCCCCATAGATGGAGCATACTCTTCATTCATTTCAATGCTGAGCTGACCATTTCACATCATCTGTTTGCATTTTGTGTTGAACAAATGAGATTGAGTCTCATTGATGGCTAAGTATCTCTAGATGCGCCTTAATTTAAGGATATTTCCTATACAACATACTCTACTGTCCTATATGCCATACGTGTGATTGTTAACTTTATGAAGCCTTACAAATTTATAGCACATTTACAGTTTACATTTCCCAGTTATGGCTTTAAAGTGAACCGAGCAGCATTTTTAGCCCCCAGGGCATCTAAATAGCACATTAAAGATGCACGTTAACGATGTAGCTCATTAATTAAAACTTCCATTTTACCTCTTCTTTTTACATTTAAATGTTTGCTAGAGGCTTTTATTACCCTACTTCCTTGGCCTGCCGTTTGCAGAAATAGCAGGCAGATTTGACTGCTGAAATTAGCAGTAGCAATGAACTAACAAAACCTTTCAGGTGGTGGTGGGGGGAGATGGCACACTGTGCTTCATACAATTTAGAGAGGTCACATTTGATTACCTTTACACCTTCCCCTGGATAAATAAGGGGAGGGGGAAAATTGAAGCTCCCACATCGATTAGAAACCAGGACAAATTGCTGAAAAAAGCTGCTTGGATCACTTTAATAGACATGGTCTTTCAACAGGAACTTATTTCTTCTTGGCCCCCTCTTGTAACAAACATGATTTTATTTCACTCCTGGTTTGACTGGAACCTTTTTATGTGTTATCTTGGACTCCTGTCATTGGAAATTAGTGGTTTTCATATGGATCCTGGCTGGGTCCTTTTACTAAGCCTTTTCTGAGTTTCTGTTAATATTAATATTGACGCAACTGTTTTCAGGTTCACTTGTGTTAGTACAACGTTCTTTATAGTTACATAATTTGCTGATTGCTGCCAAATCTTTGGGTGATTTACACAACCGAGTAGAGCAGAAAAACTAAACCATGTTTGCTTTTACACACACACCTAAAGCACACTTCCAGAGAATAATGTTAATTAACTGACCCCACAAATTAGACATAAATAACTGAGATGCTTATATATTGCTTTCCATGACTTCACAAGCAGTTATTATTATATAGGGCCCTTGTGCCCCAAGGGGATCTGACATACACATCTCATATCTTTTGTGTAAGCTAAACCTGTTTGTGCACTCTTTTTTTGCTTCACTTTTGCTGATTGCTGGCTCTGAATTACCATTGGCAGGGCTACTGTCTACAATGACACTCTGGAGCACAGACTATCACACTTGATTTTCACAAGGATTGTTTATTTGCCTTGTAGAAGGCCATATATGCTTTATGTGGAACACTCAGGAGTGTATACTTTACAACTCTTGGCACCTGCATTTAATTTCTGGGGCTACATTTTTTTTTTATACAAATATATTTCACCTAATTAAATATTTCACATAACACTTCACGCGCCGCTAATAATGTGACATTTTGGTGATGTTCTGGGGTTATGTTTCCTTGAGGTGAGGTAGAATGTCTTGAGGGGGTAGACTTGTCTGATTTACGGTAAATTATATTGGGAAGCCTTTGGGGATGGAATAATTGCAGTTATAACATGAAGGTAACAGTGCAGTGACTTTCTTTGACATTCCAGCTTCAGAAAGTTCCGGTCACTCTTCTGCCGCAATGCTTGTCCACTGATCCTTGCCAAATCTTCACACATGTAAATTCAAACCCAGGTATAGGAGTCAGTGTATCTTCAGCTGCAACAATTAGACTATACCTTTCTGTTTGGTGAGCCTGAACTCTATAGCCTGTTGAGTGTAATTGTTTTTGTTAGATCGTACAATTGTCAGAAAAGCACTGTGACAGGATCTATGATTTTTTTTTTTTTTTTTTACTTTGACACTAAACTACAGCTTTGTATGTCCTGGAGAGAAGTTCAGAAAAACTTTCCCCTCCCCAGATTTACTTGAATACCATGTGCTGTTGTGGAGACCCTTCAGCGCAGGAATGAGCTCAGAGCACTTGTTCTGGTGCAAGACCGTTAAGTACACAAGGCTGTGGGAGGGAAATAACGTGCTCTCCCGGTGAGCAGATCTTGGCCTTTAGCAAGCATATACAAAGGCCACAAGATGAAGGAACTGCAAAAAGTTACTTGGGCATTATTTATTTCTGCAGATGGGGACTGTTGTATGGTGTTTTGGGGAGGAGCATAAAACCTTGAAAACTGTCCATACACTTTAAGATCAGCTTTCATCATATTTTTCTCATTTAATCTAGAATCTGTTAGCACTGCTCAGAGACAGATACTGTTAGTAGGTCCAGATAATTTATGCTCCATCTGTGGCAAAATGTAAAGACTGCTGGCTCTCTCTTATTGAACATACTGGTAAATATCTTTTTATATTACAGTTTTGGAACAATCACTAAGACACTGACCATCGCTATAAGGCTGTGATGTTTCCTGGCAAAAATCACATATACATATGTAAATAAATTGTTACTGTGTCAAGTGTTAATTCTCATTAGCAAGCGATTAGTTCAGGCTGATGGACCTTTTGTGGAGCATCATTCAGCCTATTGAGTCACTGCATCTTCTGACCTCGCTAAGGTGTGAGGTATTCAGGAAAGCACTACAAAGTACAGTGACCCCTAAAAGAACAGTAATCTACTGTATAGCAGCTTACCACATTGCTTTATTTAGTACTACAGTCAGAATACATTCTGCTTTGGTTGCTATGGTTTACTGACAACGTATGTGGGTCTTTGGCATACTAAATAAGCTGCATGGTGTTAAGCTGTCTCTTGTTTCTCAGCCCTTTTAAACTGATTATCTTAATCCATTGACATTCATTTGATATGTAAAGGGATTGATTTACTAAAAGAGTAATTTTCTTACTGGATCAGAGGTATTCATATTTTGGTACTTTTCCGTTAGCCGGGCGCATCCACTAGGTGGCGATAAAAATCCACCAGAATTACATCTTTCCCTACTATCCATGGCGGCCTGGAGGGGGAATAGTAATTAATGCCACCTAGTGGATGCGTCCAGCTAACGGAAAAGTACCCATATTTCTATAGACCATTTTCAATCAATTAACAGATGCTGAGGACATCTACGGCAATTTCTTGGCTTATGATACTTTTCTCCTAATGCACAATAAATACTAAATTAACTTTTTTTTATAAAGAAATATATATTGTTTCTTCTGTGCATCACATTATCTATTTTTCACTTAGCGTTTGATATGTGATTTTGTCACATGTGTATGTTGCATCTGGTTGCTGGGGGACATAAACACATACATATGTAGCCCCTGGATCTTAGAATAAGAACAACTGATCTACACTGTGTTCCCTTCAACAATCAATCTGCTTCAAAGAATTTTCCCCCTTAAAGGACAGCTGATATGGGAAGAATATGGAGGCTGCTATATTTGTTCACTTTCAAGCAATACCAGTTGCCTTGCTGCTCTACTGATCTATTTGTCTGCAGTAGTGTCCGAATAACACCAGAAGCAAACATGCAGCTAATTTTGTCAGATTTGACAATAATGTCAGAAACACCTGATCTGCTGCATGCTTGTTCAGGGTCTGTGGCTAAAATTATTAGAGGCAGAGGATCAACAGGCCTGCCGGGCAACTGGTATTGCTTAAAAGAAATATATGGCAGCCTCCATATTGCTCTCACTTCAGTTGTCCTTTAAAAAGAAGAGATGATAGACATATGGAGGCTGCCATATTTATTTCCTTTTAAACTATACCAGTTGCCTGGCAGTCCTGCTGAGTTTTCCGGTCAGTAGTGTCTGATTCACACACCAGAAACAAGCATGCAGATAACCTTGTCAAATTTTTGTCAGAATCATCTGATCTGCATGCTTGTTCAGGGTCTGTAGCTAAAAGTATAAATTTGTCAGCCTCTGTATGTCTCTCAGCTTGGGTTCTCCTTTAAATTGCCTAAGCATCTGAAAGAAAAAAAAAAAAATCTAGGTTGAAAAATTACTACTTTAGTAAATTGGGCATACACTGTCTGCCTCTTTCTGGATGCAAAACGGAATTATTTTACATCGAGGCAGCAGAATTTCACTCTTCGTGCTTCTCGTGTGATGTTTCTGCTCTTTCTAGGTGTCATATGCCATGTTGGAAATCTCTATAGTTTACTGTAGCTGATTGTAAGAAATATAATGAGCGACCAGAGATAAGTGCCAAATGTTTAAATCAGCGAGCCATTTCCACGTAGTTGGCTACCTAGTGAGGGTCACTGATACAGGAAGACCCTTCTTTTGAATATGTGTACAAAGACTGTAATCTGACTTTGATTATATTTTTCATGAATCCTGGAACTGGAAAGCCTAGGTGAAAGGGTTGCATAAATACTACTTTTACAAACTGTGGTATTCATTATTACTGTGTTGATGGAAACAGGTCATTGTTGGGCAAGTGGTAATAATTGTATAATTTGTATTAGTTGATTGCTTCTAGAATGTTAAAAAGAAATGTAGTCTGGAGTATGTAGATTCTTAAAACCGAATTAGTCAGAATTATCCCCGTGCTCCAGTAGATTTGCTGCACCATTATGATATTAAAGATAAAGAACAGCATCTTATCTAAAAAGAAAAACAACTACCTGAAATAGTTAATATCTGTGCTTTCCCTGGAGCCTTATCAGGATATATGAAGAAGAGAAGATAAACCTCTGTAAGTAAACAGGTGACTTATTTAAGGTGACAGATTCTGACAATTCCACTGATCCATAAGCAAGATCCTTTTTTTTTGCCTCACCTGTACAGCTGCCTCAACAGGAGATGATATAAGGGTGCATATGGCTGCTTTCAGCAAATACTATTACATGTGGGCGCATTGTGGGAAGCTATTATATGTTCCATCTTTGATGATCAATTGGCCATACATTGAGCACATTTCAGCAGAAATCACATCAAATATTGATTGCAATGTTACCACCACTAGCTTTGGTATGCTTGATGTATTACAACGCGGCGTGCCTACTATGGTCCCCACATTGCACCCATGCACATGTAAAGGAATCATCAGGCTAAAAATAAAAAAAATCCGCTTTACTCACCTGGGGCTTTCTCCAGCCCCTTGCAGCAGAATGTCCCACGCTGATAGCTCCGCTCTCCACCACCGTCCTGGGCTCCTTGCACGGTGCAGAGGACGACCCCAAGGTCATCCTTACTGCGCCTGCGTGAAGCACCACTGTCAATCATGGCCACGTTGTGCAGGGAGCCCAGGACAGCAGCGGAGAGCGGAGCAGTCAGTGTGGGACAGTCTGCTGCAAGGTGCTGGAAAAAGCCCCAGGTGAGTAAAGCTGATTTTTTTATTTTTAGCCTGATGATTCCTTTAAAGCAGTAGGATTAGCCATACTATGCCACGGAATAAAAACACATATATAAGTAGATAAATACTTGATCTACTTGCATAACACATGTATTGTACTGTCCATGTTTTGATTTCAGTTAATTTTATAAAGTAAATGGAGAGAATTCTGTTCCTGGTGGGAACCATGTCTTTTGCCCACAGTTTGAGGTGAAATCCTGATGTCATTTCTGCCCTTAAACTTTTTTTCTTTTCTCCTCCAATCGCCGAGTCACCTCAGCCTTGCTAGTAAACACAAGTGAGCATAGGTTCGTGTTTCAGATAGGTAGCTAGGCAGGGAAATAAGTGGAAGAGGAGGAATATATTATAGATAAACAGAACCCCCAGCATGCAACTGTTTGGCACTGATTATTAAAGGATGCCACAACCGAAAAAATTATATCTGCAGTGTGTGTAGGGGGTTAAAAGTACATACCATCTGCTAGTGTAGTGTGCGCTCCACTACACCAAGCGTCACATGCTAATCATGTGACGCTTGGTGTAGTGGAGCGCACACGCAGCCCAGAGAAGACAGAGGGATCAGCGTGCTTCTGAGCCGCTCGCTATGCGCCGGCCAGAAGTGAAGAGGACATACTGTGCACACAGGGCGCAGTATGTCCGGGTGAGGGGTCAAGAAAGTCGCCATACACCGGGATGTATATTAGACTAATGGCGGCAGATGGAGGGGGGCAGGAGGAGCAGATTGTATGTACTTTTAACCCCCACACACTGCAGCTATCACTTTTTTGGGTTGTGGTATCCTTTAAAGTGCTTCTAAAGTATGTGATAACTCCCAAACCATAACAGCAGAAAAAGTTTCGAATGCAGAATTAGCATTTTTATCACTTAATACACTCAGACCAGTTGCTGTTGAACTTAAATTTTATGGTGACAATCCCGCTTTAAGAAAATGGCCACTTCTGATACGTTTTTGATTCTTCAACCCAGAGGCGGGACAAGGTCCTTCAGCACCCAAGGCTGAGACACCAAAGTGCGCCCCCCCATCCCTCCCACCCCAGCCTTCACACACTGATTGCTATTAGACTAATAGGTGCCCAAGGCCCCCAACTTCCCCAACACCTTAATCTCTAGTTATCTGGCTTGCAGTCACTGTCATGTATCCCCTTTTCTTATTTATTTCTGCTTCAAACACAATTGGGAATGACAGCTGAATGAATTGTGCGCTTCCACCTACACTGCGCCCTGAGGCTAGAGCCTCTCCAGCCTCTGCCTCGGCCCGGCCCTGCTTCAACCACAAATTGATTAAGCACCATAGATTTTAATTTTCAATATATTCTATATTTTTCAAATATTATGCCTAGTCTTTTAAAACCATCTATCCGTGTATTCCTACCTTAAATGTGCTGTAAACTGGGGGAAATCTTGATTTTTACATAGATGACATTACTCTGGGCCATCGGCAGGTTGGATAACTTTATAGGCAATAAGGAGTTGGAAGACAGGACGTTTTTTAAAGATATTTCACTGAAGAATAGGGTTTCCGGGGGAAGGGGTTTGGGCCAAGGGATTTGCCATACACAACTCATCAGTCCCAAGTTGTCTGATTTGGGTTCTACTAAATATATAAAGTACATCTGGAGATCTCCTGTAACTCACCATCCTACACTTATATACACCCAGGGAAAGGAAAAGCATGTGTGAGGTTTCATAAAGTGCTTATAAATATTAATGGGCTCAAGGAATGCTTTACTTTTCTACCCACTTACTGTGGGTCACGACTATCAAGCTACAATTCAAGGACTTAACACAAGCCAGGACTTTGGAGATACAGTTTGTTAGGGTTTCTAATTGGTGAACTATAACTTTTTGAGCACTGTGGGTCTTGTACAGCTGTAATAGTATTGAAGGAGTCATGTCTGTTTAGACATTCATGTACTTAGCTTTTATTTTGGGACACCATGTTTAGACTAAAATTTATTATCAGAATCAAACCGCTGTGATATCTTATAATTCTGATTCAACTCACTGTTGGTACAATACACAGATGAGCGCTATATCACGGGCAATGCTTTGTCTCCAGCAGAAGCCCATGCTACCTGACGCATAAAAAGTGCTGTGTTTTCCCTACAAACATTAGCAGCACCCAGTTTTGTAGGCTTCTCTGGACAAGATATACAGTACATGCATTCACAAGAACCTTGCAACATATTTAGGCTTCACTAAATTGAAGGGTTCACCACACAGAATGCATGCCCCCCCCTGTGTGGGGCCTCCAATTGGGCTTCACTCTGTGAAGAACAGGTTGAACCTAAAAGGAAAAGCCACTATGTTTCAATACAAAAGAGATAACATCTTCTTGGGAGCCCTACTAAGCTACTTCCATAAGAACATTTGGCAGGGACATCTCACTTGTATGATTTCAGATCTTTTTAGACATATATACATTTCTATCTACTGTTGGTATATTCAGATGTTTTATACATACTTTTTCATTTTTATACTTTTTGTTTTGTACGGGTTTGTGAAGTTCTGTTGTGCAGTTTCAGCGGGAGCTTGTCATCTCAATGTTTCTCATTAACTACATCTCAGAAATGATTGATGTTTAAGGGAAAGAATCTCTACTGCCTGGGTGACAGTGACACTGCAGGTCACCTGCACCTCCTCAGCCACACACCGACCTGGGTATTGTCACTGAGCTGCACTGGGTCTTACTGGGAAGAATAGGCCTCACATTGAGGCTGGCATTTCAATTAAAAAGAGGTTTATATCAGAAAACAGAGTGGATCTTTTATAACCTTGCGTCAGCCAACCCCCAGGGTTTACGTTCTGGTTATTTAAAAAAAAAAAAAAAAAAAAAACTAGGTGCAATTTCTTTAGGGACAATCCAAACCCCTTGAAGTCATAAAAATGATGACTGTAAAGTTGCCAGAGCCTTTTAACACACAGCTTGGCAACCCAAGGGACAGACAATGCAATACCTCGACAATTTGATTCGTAAACATGTTTGTAACTATCATGTGCCTTAAATACATCTTCATGATAGATATAAGCAGCATGGAAAATAAAGACCAATTGGAAAGTTCCTACCATTACCCTTGATGCTGTGCTACATTTTCATATTAAGGTAAACCAATGGGATTTGTGAATTATTGAATTGTACTTAGACTGTAATATAATAATTATAAAAGAGGAAACAGTTCTGGTTTTACAGTGATTGTTAGGTGAAATGTTTTGATTTCCCACACCCTAAAAGTGATATATACAGAATCAAAGAACATGTTAAGATAACATTGTGTAATATATGCTGATGTTTTACTAATCTGGATAGACTGAATGCCTGTTAAGTGCCAGGTGTGAACCGATGACAAGCTTGACCTGTTTTCAATAAACCATGCCTGGACTAAACATTGCCTGTTAACTTGTGTTCTCTTGCTTACCTGCCCACCTTTAGAAGTCAGTCATTAGTAACACCCTCCTTGGCATATATTACAAATTGTAAATGTAGTTTGTATTTAGCTTTGGGTCCTTCAGCTCTTATTGAAGGGATTTTTTCCCTCTCTTTGATTGCCTCTAATTGAAAGATATTGTTGGACCTTCATGCAACATCCACCCATACATCTTCAATCAGGTCCAGAAATTCTGAGAGCCATTACAAAACTATACGGGCTGCTTTTCTTTAAGTAGCTGAAATGTGTAGGATTACTATGTTGTGGAATCCATCGTGTATGCGTTTAACCACTTGCCGGCCGCGCACTCATAACACGCGTCGGCAAAGTGGCAGCTGCAGGACCAGCGACGCAGTTCTGCGTCGCCGGCTGCAGGCTAATTAATCAGGAAACAGCCACTCGCGCGAGCGGCTGCTTCCTGTCAATTCACAGCGGGGGGCTCCGTGAATAGCCTGCGGGACGCCAATCGCGGCTCGCAGGCTAAATGTAAACACAAGCGGAAATAATCTGCTTTGTTTACATTTGTACAACGCTGCTAACAGTAGCAGCGTTGTACTAGATCGGCGATCCCCGGCCAATCAGCGGCCGGGGATCGCTGTCACATGGCAGGCAGGAGCCTGTTAGAGGCTGCACAGGACAGTTCCGTTCCTGTGCAGCCTCCGATCTCCAGCGAAGGGAGAGGGGAGAGGGGGAATCCTGCAATGAAGGGGGCTTTGAGGTGCCCCCCCCCGCCAGCCACACGCAGGCAGGAGTGATCAGACCCCCCCAACACATCATCCCCCTAGTGGGAAAAAAAGGGGGGCGATCTGGTCGCTCTGCCTGGTGATCTGTGCTGGGGGCTGTAGAGCCCACCCAGCACAGATCAGCGAAATCAGCGCTGGTCCTTAAGGGGGGGGTAAAGGCTGGGTCATCAAGTGGTTAAAGTTTGTAACCTACCCATTTAGCCATAATCCTCATCTATCCTTCCACCCTGATGCTAGGCATACACTGTGAGATAGTTCTTATCAATCGAGCCGCTGATGGCTCGATAAGATCCAACCTGTCCGATCACTGTGGCGGATCGATACCGCGCTCGATCCCCGCAGGCGGACAACATAAAAAAACGAAGCGCTGATAAGAAGCGCCCGCGGGGACGAGCGGGAATCTATCCGCGCGGACGAGCGGTGACACGCCAGCATCGAGCCGCTGGCTCGATACCGTCGCATAATCTCACCGTGTATGCCTAGCATTAGATCACCTCTTCAGACCCTCATCTAACGACCCCACCCCAGCACACTGTGCCCACTCCCTTCATTGGTTATGCACCCCTTACTATATCCTACCAATTCATTACGTCTGCCTTTCTTACCTCTTCTGCTTATACCCATGGGGCAAATTCTCACCTCAACGAGGTCCCTCTTTTTTCTTCTGCCTTTCCTCTCCATCATCAGAACAAGTTTAGATAGTTGGGTGAAATAGTTGCACGTGTGTACGAGCCTTAAATCCTCGTACACATGTGCAACTATTCCACCCAACTATCATCTAAACTTGTTGGGTGTGTGTACGCTGACAAAGGACAGGCGGTTTGCCCAACCTTCCCAACTATTGTGCAGATTGGCCATGTGTGTTCAAGTAGTTTGAACAAATTGTTTTTTGAATGCAGATTTTTTTTTTTGGTGCGCACAAAGTATTTATATATTTAAGTGAGTTTATTGTTTTAAGTTGATCAGTGCGTGTGTACGTACTTGTCGTGTAAACAACAAATTATGCGGCTGATCATGTTGTGCGGTTGGTTGTGCATTAAAGGGAACCTAAACTGAGGGGGGTATGGATGTTTCCTTTTAAACAATACCAGTTGCCTGGCAGTCCAGCTAATCTCTTTGGCTGCTGTAGTGGCTGCAATCACACATCTGAAACAAGCATGCAGCTAATCCAGTCTGACTTCAGTCAAAGCACCTGATCTGCATGCTTGTTCAGGGGCTGTGGCTCAGAGTATTAGAGGCACAGGATCAGCAGGAGAGTCAGGCAACTGGTATTTTAAAAGGAAAACTCAATGTCCTCAGTTTAGGTTCCCTTTAAATGGATTTTTCCTTTTAAAATAATACCAGTTGCCTGACTCTCCTGCTGATCCTGTGTTTCTAATACTTTTAGCCACAGCCCCTCAACAAGCATGCAGATCAGGTGCTCTGACTAAAGTCAGACTGGATTAGCTGCATGCTTGTTTCAGGTGTGTGGTTCAGCCACTGCTGCAGCTAAAGAGATCAGCAGGAAGCCAGCCAACTGGTATTGTTTAAAGGGAAGGTTCAGGGAGGGTGGGGAAAAAATAAAAATCAATTTCCACTTACCTGGGGCTTCCTCCAGCCCGTGGCAGGCAGGAGGTGCCCTCGCCGCCGCTCCGCAGGCTCCTGGTGGTCTCCGGTGGCCGACCCGACCTGGCCAGGCCGGCTGCCAGGTCGGGCTCTTCTGCGCTCCAAGTCCTTGTACTTCTGCGTCCCACGCCGGCGCTCTGACGTCATCGGACGTCCGCCGGGCTGTACTGCGCAAGCGCAGTAGTTCTGCGCATGCGCAGTACAGCCCGGCGGACGTCCGATGACGTCAGAGCGCCGGCGTGGGACGCAGAAGTACAAGGACTTGGAGCGCAGAAGAGCCCGACCTGGCAGCCGGCCTAGCCAGGTCGGGTCGGCCACCGGAGACCACTGGGAGCCTGCGGAGCGGCGGCGAGGGCACCTCCTGCCTGCCACGGGCTGGAGCAAGCCCCAGGTAAGTGGAAATTGATTTTTATTTTTTCCCCACCCTCCCTGAACCTTCCCTTTAAAAGGAAACATCCATATTCCTCTCAGTTTAGGTTCCCTTTAAGTTACACATGTGTATAAGCCTTTAGTACCACCACTGTGATCATGTTCACTCCATTCACATTGTACCTGCCCACATTTTATACCACTTCCCCTCTCCTGCACTTTTTTTTTTTCTCTCCCCTCATATTCTTGAAATGAAAATAAACTGAAAACTTAAACTGTAAATAAAGGTAAAGAAAAAAATGTAATTGTACCTATAGTGCTACTCTTAAATACCATAGGTATGGTAAGTGAGATGCAAATTATGCTTCTCAGAGTGAAAACACAGGCAGAAAGATTCTTGCCAGCAATTCTCACATTTGCTAATTAGCCAGAGATGCGTAAACCTGCACTGCTTTCTGCAGTTAAAATAAAACTTTACACATGGAATGCTTTCAAATGTTGTTTTATGTACCTAAGAGTAGTTACTGAAATTTAATTTGGGGAGTATAATCACACTTTTAACAGGGGACAAGAGGGTTAATTGCACTAATATTTAAAGAGAACTAGAGGTGGCTTCCTAAGAATAAAATCTGCACACAGAGGCTGGGTCTGCCTATACTGACCAGCCTCTGTGGCTATCTCAATCCCCCCTAAGTTCCTCCTGAGCTTTGCTATGCCCCATAAATCACAGCCGCGCTGTCAAAATGCAGCGGGCTGTGTTTACTTCTGTAGTGTCACTCTCGCCGCTCCCCCGCCTCCTGCATAGCTCCGGTCCCCACCCGCATCCCTTTCCTCCAATCAGCGGGGAGGAAAGGGATGCGGGCGGGGACCGGAGCTATGCAGGAGGCGGGGAGCACGCAGAGTGACACTACAAAGGTAAAAACAGCCCGCTGCGACACGCTGCCTGTCGACAGCGTGGCCGGGATTTATGGGGGATAGCAGAGCTTAGGGGGGATTGAGATAGCAACAGAGGCTGGGCAGTATAGGCAGACCTGGCCTCTGTGTGCAGATTTCATTCTTAGGAAGTTACCTCAGGTTCTTTAACTCTTAACAACCTTCATGTATCGTTAAGCACTATGCGCATGCATGACGTCACATGCATGCGCAAAGTGCTCCCAGCTGGGGTTTCTGCACTGTGGTACACGTGCTGGCAGCAGTTACGTGCACCCAGCCAGAAAGCCGCAGCGCATCCCGACCCAGCCGTCCAGAAGACGGGGCCACGGAGCAATTACAGCTACAGGAGGGGGCAGAAAAGAGAGTGGGGGGGGGGGGGGGGGCTGTGGACATCCGGACTGCTCACCATATATTCCTGCTCCCCCCGTTTCTCATCTGTTTTTGGGCTCTGGTAAACTTTAAGGCGCTGTTCACAATGGTCAGTTGCATTGCAGAATAGTTCTGGATATCATCTCACTGCCGATATAATTCTATGGGCCTGTTCACAGTAACTGATCGTGTCATTCTAACTGCTGCATGCAGGCTTTGTATTAAAGTCTATGGCCAGTCTCCATTTTGTTTGTTTTAGAAAAAGATTTATTTATCTTGGTTACAAAAAGAACGTTCTGTTTAGGAGATACATTTGGCAGGGTCTATTGCAGTCAGCTACCCCTTAAACACCGCCTTTTCTAAAGCATCTGGCTTATCCGTGTACTCTACGTGGGATGGAAAGTTGGTGCAATCATATCGGCCACTCGTCCTTACATATTCCAGGAAGTCTGGAGCCCCTGGATATATGACATTGTCTGCTACTAACACCGATCCTTTCCTCAGTATACCACAGCTCTGTAGAGAGACAGGAAGAACAGATCATTAAATCCAATACAAGCACTCAATCTCTTAGTTATTCTTCATTTCTTATCTATAGAACTTGAGGATTACAATTCTATATAAAACCAAATTTGAAAACTACTTTAAGGCTAGTTTCACACTAGGGAGTTGCACTGCATTAAAACATAGATATAATAGAAACAGCGCGTGCGGTGGAATGAGATGCAACGCACACAAAGAAGCAACCGACCACTGTGCACCTTCATTGATTTAACATTGTGTGTGGTAATGGGAATGGGGGTTGTGAAGCAAGATGGCCACACCTTCCTTTCCAAAAGCCACCAGAGGTTTGGGAAATTCTCTGTGACACACTGTGACGGTACAACATTTTGGTGTTTAGGGGCTGTTTTTGATACCATAGTGGTAAAGTCATGAGGACATAGTTTGGAATCCCGTTTTACACTTTCTGCAGTGAGTCGAGACCCGGTACTTTTCTCTGCCACAGCTTGATGCAGTGCAGTGGTCATGATAGTCATTGAGACTTGACACACTGTCTGCAGTGCGATGCGACGGAAGTATTCCGGGCACCACAGAAGTAACGCTGCAGTGCATGACCCGGCTAAGGTTAGGTGTTAGTAGAGCAGATAGAGATTGTTAGAGAGTACCCAAGGCGATCTTTTTTTTGGGGGGGGGGGGGAATGGGACATCGGTGGCATGCTCCTAGCTGCAGGATATGCCTCTGCCCACCCCCCCCCCCCCCCCCACACACACACACACACACTGACGCACTAAAATCCCCCGACATTAGCAACAAGCAAGTATTGCTACTCCGGAGGGTAATGGAGGAGAGAGGTATGGACTGTGGCTACCTGATCTGATCTGTCAATTCCCCCCCCCCCCATTGATCTTTTTTTTTTATTTACAGCCCCACCTCGGGTTCTCTTTAAGGGGACCATTGCAAAGGCAATAGTAGACTGTCTGTAGTTGTACTTTACATTCTAGCCAATTTGCATTAAATTTGCAAGCAAGCCAAAATTATTTGTATCTCTAACCACCTTTTGTATTCATGTCCAATTATTCATATTCTATTTACCTCAAGTAGCTTGGTGTCTGGAGCATATCTGTTCCCAAAGTGGTCAATGAACACAAAATCAGCATATTCCACCCCGTGTTCTGTTTTCAGCCTGGGAATGACGCTTTCTGTGGAACCCTCTAGTACCTCTACCTGGAAATAGAAAGTGCAGTCAGTACCATGCTAGAACATCCATTCCAAGTTTCCTCATATGCACTGGGTGACACGAGCTTAGGATAAGAGCCAGTTTACTCATTGTGCGGTGCATTGAATTTTAACCTACAGCATGCCCATTACAGCAAATAGCAGATTAATTGCTGTTCCATCAAATATATTGCATATTTGCTAAATCACCTGAAGCAGTGCCCTGCGTATTAAGCTGTGGAAGTGAGAACTGAAGGATTACATGCATAGCATCCTCCATTTTGTATCTTTCTATATCAAAATACATATATAAGAAACTATGATATCTGCTTTATTAGCTGAAACTGTTAGTTAAGGTAATTGGAACTTATGTTCCTTTTGCTAATCAGCTGCACCGTTCCTATAGAAACCGCAAGAAGCTTAGCAGTAACAACTGCAGGAAGCTGCTAAACCGCAGGTGAGCTACTTCCTGTAATGCTGAATCTTTGACATATTTGTGTCAGTAATGTGGAAAGAAAGAACATAAGTGTTGATATATTCATATAATCCTACTATTAGGATATTATGCTCAGCTCAGGGACTGTAAGCACACTGAGGCTTAGCAGAAGTTGCTTCATAGGCCTAAGGACACCATATTGTCCAGTCTAGGTTAATCATATATACTTTGTATCTCCATATGATAAGATAGGATGGAATAGTATGGTATAGCCATGATATTAAATGTCGCTGCACAGATATATTCTTTTGAAGCCTAAACCACAAGCTTATATCCGTTGTCACACCTATGATACATTTCCCCTGATGGCCCAACACATGTTCTGGGCGCATAGCCAAACAGCTTCACACTTGTTGACTGGTTCTGATATTTCCTGCAACAAAAGGTTTAGATATTTTTTTTATAAGTTAAAATGTTTCCCTATAAGATGTATAATGACTGCGCATGTGCCTTTTGTGGTTAAAATTCTATTTAAGCTGAGAATTCATTAAACACGTCATTCTGTTCACTTATACCAGACAGCACTTTTGTCCGTGTATTATTCATGTGAATGGAATCCCCTGGCATGCCATTTGCTGACCAAATTATCTGACTAATCAATTTTAAAGTTATTTTATAATTGTTTTAAGATAAGTTAACCTTACAAGAACTACCACACTGAATACAGTTATTCCATTTGCACTATAGGTTATTCATGGCATTGAAATGCATGGCACTGTTACAGATAGTGTAAGCTGGTCCAACAGAGAGGTGAAGGTCAGGGAACACTAGAAAGTGGTTGAACTCTTTATGCATATTCAGTGTTACTTTTAAATGCTATTGTATGCTGATTTCTGTGGGTTTCCCCACTGGGAGAATATTAATTCCTTTTATCACAGTTTCTATCAGGCCCAATTTGTGACAGATTGCTGCAGCATCAAAATGGCCGCTTCCCAAACAATGTGGCTGAAAGAAAATGCTGCACTTTTAAAAAAGTCTGACATTTAACATACATTGTCCTTATCTTTTCTGAATCCACCGACCATCTTCACCTCATGGCTACTATTACCCTCCAGAGACTTATGAATTAAAAGCCGCGTAACTGTCAATACTGGGTTCTATGCGTTCACCACACTGTATTCAGTGTTGTGGTATCCTCTGAACTTAAAGAAATACCCTGTGCAGCCCATCCTTGGCATGCCACAGGCCGCTCACCCTTTTTTATTGCTGCCCTACATCACAGCTCATGAATTAAAATGCCCAAACCACTTCCCATAAACACAAACCATCTCCTGTGCTTCATACACCCCTCATCATCCGCTCCTATTACCTCCATGCTCGGCCTCTCCCCATCACTTTCGCTGTCTGAATTATAGGAAAGCCAGGATCGCATATATCAGTATAACTAGTGCGACATCGAAGGTCTGGTTCACACCAAGAGCGCTTATGAGTGTTTTCAAAAGCGCTAACATTTCAAAAACTGCTTGGCTAATGTGGTTGTATGGGCTACTTCACACCAGAGTGATGGGATTTTTTTTTCCCAAACTCAGGTCCTGCAGGCTGCAGCATTTTGGAGGTGATTACACCTCAATGTACAGCAGCTGAAATGAAAAAGGACTAATTCAGGAATTAGATTATCTTAATACATTTAGACATCACATTTAACAACTGCAATTCTGGACAGATTCACCTTAGTAAAGATTGTTACACAATAAAAATGACAGTATAATATAAGAGAGGTTATCTTCCAATCTCATGAAAGTCTGAATACCTTATTGTTGAGCCCAGCAAATTCAATCATCTCCCTGGCAACAGCAGCATGAACTGGATTCATCTCTATGGTAAGCAGATGGGCCCCAGGCTTGAGCAACCGAGCTATGCGGACAGCAGAATAGCCACAATATGTTCCCAGCTCCAGAGCCACAGGTGGGTCAGCCTCTCTGACGAGGTTATCCAGGATCAGACCTGAAACAAGAGGAACCATAATGTAGCTGTATACAGCTGATAACTAAGATGTGGGATCATGTATTCAGTATGTCAATAGATCGTGTTAACCTTTACAAGTTTTGCTTGCCGATATTTTTTTGCTTCTGTGCTGGAAGCATTCATAATGTCCAAAAGCACACTCCTATGTGAGGCAGAAGTTACCATGCTTTTGTTTGTGCACCTTGAATTATTTAAAATATTATTTACTGTAGTATTTATTTTTTGTTGGCTTTAGTCAGGGCCGGCCCGCTCATGAGGCGGGGTGAAACTTTTGCCTCAGGCGGCAAATTTCTAGGGGCGGCATCCGCCCGTCGGAGGGTGCTGCGAGCCGGCCGCCCAGCTGGAGGGGTAGCGGGCAGGACGGGGGTATTGGGCCTAGCGGTGGGGAGGGGGGTCGGACCCCCCCCCTCCCTCGCCTGGGTCCCTGTCCTCAGCTCCCCTTCAACCTTAAATACATCCGAACTAGCGCAACTCGTGAGAGGCAGTGGGCGGGGAGGACTCACCTCTTCCTCGCTCGATCCAGCGTGCGCTCCACTGACGTCACTTCCTGCACGCCGCCCACTGTATTGTAAATGGACGGCGCTGCAGGAAGGGACGTCAGTGGAGCGCACGCTGGATCGAGCGAGGAAGAGGTGAGTCCTCCCCGCCCACTGCCTCTTACGAGTTGCGCTAGTTCGGATGTATTTAAGGCTGGAGGGGAGCGGAGGACGGGGACCCAGGCGAGGGAGGGGGGGGTCCCCGCCGCTAGGCCCAATACCCCCGCCCTGCCCGCTACCCCTCCAGCTCGGCGGCGCCCCCCCCCCCCCACGGGGGGGGGGGGGCGGCAGCAATAATTTTTTAAAAAATTTGCCTCAGGCGGCAAAAAGTCTAGGGCCGGCCCTGGCTTTAGTACATAATTGTAAGTATATGTGCTAGTTTTTTTTTCTATATTTTGATGTTTGCTCAAAGATCTTTTTGCAGCTTTCTTCCGCAAAACAAAGTACAGAAAAAAGCCACACAAGCATAACATTCAAAAAAAGCAAATGAAATCTACTGTTGGACCATCACTGTCCATGATACATTATACAACTTTATATATGGATAAATCAAGGCTTTAAAGGCCAAGACGAAGGTTATAATACAAACACAAATGCTACTATTAAATGAATAACTTCTAACCACTGGCAAGGCCCTGCAAAGGAAAGAGACAAAAAAAGAAAAATGATTGGGACAGTTTTTTTCCTTCTTCCTTTTCCAGACAATGGCCCATATGCAATTAACTTTTTCTCCTAAGAGATCATTTTTCATCTTCTCTTTAAAATAACTTCTTAGCACTTTGGAATTGAAAAAGTAGGTGAAAAAGTACTCTCAAAATGATTGAGTATTTTCTTGCTTGCTGGTGTTTTTTGAAAAGGTATTATAAAGAATGTGAGACTTAATGAATAGTATGTGTAATAGTAAATATAACTTTCCTGATCTATTTTTATTTCCACTTCGTTTGCTTTTATTTTTATTAAGAGCAAAAGGCATTCTTTTACACTGTACAACTGATTCTGCGATGTGCATAATCACTGGTAAAAAGAACAAGATATAGGTGAGAAGTATGAACAAAGCTGTAGAGCAGGGTGTCAAACCCGATCACATAAAGGGCCAAAAGCATAAAGCATTGTCTAAGTCAAGGCCAAATTGTTTAAGATTTAACATTTATTGAACAGTCTCAAATAATGTGTTGCAACCAGGGCTGTGGAGTCGATACAAAAATCTTCCGACTCCTCAATTTATGAAACCACGACTCCGGGTACCCAAAAAGGCCCAGAGTCCAACTCCTTAGTCTAATACTTAACAGGGCTGTGGATTTTGTACAAAAATCATCCGACTCAGACTCCTCAGTTTATGAAATCGACGACTCAGACTCCAAGTGCCCAAAATTGCCCTGACTCCGACTCCACAGCCCTAGTTGCAACTATAGTGACCGTGTGTAGGAGTGGGGGGCAGTGCAGAGCAAGTGTCAAAAAATACACTCCCTCCCCCCACCCCCAGTACAGGTGGTGGATGCCACTTGCTTCTTGCCGACTCCCTCGGCCAAGGACGGATTTGTATTTTTCACTACCCTAGACCTCACAGTCCACCCCTCCTAAGATGTAAGGTTCATGTACATGATTGACCAATATTCACGTTTAATCATTAGGTTGACCATTTTGTCACATTACATGACAATTTTGAAATATTCTATCAGAATAGGGGCACAGCCTGGAAGAATCATTCGGCCAGGAAAACAAGCTGGAAATCAGGTGTAAAGGAGCAGAAATGGGCAAAAGGAAGGTGGTCTGTTACAGAGAGGAGATAGTATGTAGCACTACAGACTACACTACACGATACATACATAGACATGACTATGGGAGGGATTAGATTGTGAGCCCCTCTGAGGGACAGTTAAGTGACAAGACAATTATCTCTGCCCAGCGCTGCGTAAGATGTTGGTGCTATATAAATACTAAATAATAATAGAGTGCAGCAGAGAAAAAGTACAGAAGGGGTCAACACTTTCTTAAAAGGAATGTCCAAGCAAAATAAAAAAATGAGTTTGACTTACCTGGGGCTTCTACCAGCCCCATGCAGCCATCCTGTGCCCTCGCAGTCACTCACTGCTGTTCCAGTCCCCCGCTGGCAGCTTGCCGACCTCGGAGGTCGGCGGGATGCATTGCGTACATTTTTACGCATTCCCGTTAGTACTGGAACATTAACACATACATTTTTACGCGTTACTGGTTCAATGCGTACATTTTTACGCATTGAACCAGTGATGCGTAAAAATGTATGTGTTAATGTTCCTGCAGTGGCGGGAATGCGTAAAAATGTACGCAATGCATCTGCAAACTGCAAATCTGAATCTGATGTAAAAACTGATTAAAAAGCGGAATCGGAATCGCTTGCAGTGTGCAAGAGGCCTTATAAAGGGTATCAGATTGTGCAGCTGCACTCTCTGGTCAAACAAAGGGAAAGTAAATCTTCCCAGCTCACTGTGCGCTCCCACAGTCCTTACTACTTCAGACAGCAAGCCCTGTGCACACAAAAGCCCTTCCTCACTGAGCTGAATCAGTGACTTACAAGAGACAGGAATGCCTATGCATTACAATAGCTGTGGGGGAACCGCATACACCAAACTTAGACCCACAATGTCAGTTCAGCCATCTCTCCTGTGTGCTCTCTGACATCATAAAAAGCATCGCAGCCTGATGCAATGCATTTACAAAAACAAAACATTTCTCATTTGTTAATCCATTTCCTCTTGCAAACTCTTCCCCACAAAAGTTCACCTGGTAGAAGTGAGAGTACAGGGTCAGGGGACAAGCAAACTACCCTCATGATATTTCTCTGCTGCAGCTGTTTGTTCCCCTGCTGACATCCTCCCTCTCCCCTGTGCAGAGCTATCAGCAGCTGCTTCACAAATACCTGTCCCGAAGCATACTTTTCCCCCTCAAGGGCTGGGGCGGTATTTCCCTTCCTCTTAGTGCCATGTGGTAGCAGAGGAGCTGGGTCACATGATCGGCCATCTTCCTCCTATTTCCTCCTCCTTGAGTCTCCTGCTCTGCTCTGTCTATTTATTTATTTATTGTATTTATAAAGCGCCAACATATTACGCAGCGCTGGACAATAAATAGGGATACATACAATATTTAGGGGTGACATACAGCAAAATGACAATACCTGAATACAAGAAAGACCAGATCATGCAGCACAGTATGAGTACAAGGTAATGCTTAGTCACTGGATGGGAGCATGGAGATTAGGCAAGTTAGGTTCAGTCAGATGCATAGCATGGGTTCACAGTAATGGAGGTGCATGATCAGGTTGGACACAAAAGGAGGAGGACCCTGCCCAAAGGCTTACAATCTAGAGGGAGAGGTAAGGACACGGAAGGTAGGGGACCAAAGTTCAGCTGTGGGTTTAGAGCACTGATACTTTCTAGTTCTAGAGGAAATCTCATTCAGCACCCCCCTGCTCCAACCTCCTGAACTGCGCTCAGGGCAGTTGCATGGCCCAAGAAACCGCAGTGGTGGGGGTGAGTGGACTGGATCCATGCTCTTCCTCCTTCTTTAGAGTAGCGCAGTGGAGCAGTTTAATATTTACCTGCTCCAGTCCTGCTTGGGGTCTCCTCTGATCTGATCTTCCTGACAGACACATGTTCTATGCTGCATACCTCTGGCTCTAAATGCAGGTCAAGTGATCAGGAGCTTGAGGTATGGAAGTATAGAGCGGGCAGCTGCCGGTACACGACATGACGCAGTGCTGGAGCAGGTAAATATCACACAGCTCTGCTATGTGGGAAGAGGGTGTTGGGGTGGGTAAAGTTGTGAAGATCTGTTTGTATGGTCTACCAGCAACATGGGGGAATTTGGACCCAAGGAGGGGGACCCATGCTAATTTTGCAGGGGGGGGGGGGGATCTCATGCGTTGTTGCTGCACCCAGGCCCAAACTGACAATGTTTTAACCAGAAACCCTGTCATCAGAAACACTGTGATGGGAAGGCAGTGTACTGCTATTCTTTTTTCTGCTCACAATGATACACATTTGAAGCTTTTGGGGGGCCAGATAAAATAGCTAGAAGGGCTACATTTGAGTTTGATGCCTGTGCTGTAAAGGAAGATACTTCAGTTATAGTTGTTACCTTTCTCATCTCCCACATTCATGGCCCATTCCTTCTCTCTGCAGTATTTGTCAATGGTGTCCAGTACACTCTGAGGGTCTCCACGTTTTGCATTCTGCTGCACATGCTCCAGGATCCTCTGCTCCTTACCGCCAGCCATCTTCGCTTCTTCTCACTTACTGGTACCTGAGATAGCATTGACAAGTCATATTGTAAAAAGTACTTCAATTGTAACTCTACCCATTTATTTTCATGAGTATAGTGGAAATGGTGAGCGGGTCTGTGTGAGTTGGGCTGATTTTAACTGTTGTGTGATGTGTAATGGGTAAGATTCACGATCATTCAATAGCATGCCGATCATTCAATAGCATGCCATGAGAAAACACAATGAAAAAGACATTTTTTAGAATGATAACCGTGTCGCCCCAATAAATCCTGAGTGCAGTGATGCTGTGTGAGGACGAATCCTTGCATCCAGACAGTCAAATATGGAGAATAAACACAGCGCAAATATACTCTTCTGGATAGATGATATGTCTCTCCACTCCTCCACCTGTATGCACTCAATGTGCAGATAGAGCAAACAGGGAGGCTTTTAGTGGAATATACACAAGTTTTTATTACTGGATAAAAACGCACATACAGGCAATCCGAGGATAGGCACTTACTTTAAGAGGATCCTAATCCACTTAGGACCCTCTCTGGCTGGTAGCACTTCCTACCCGAAGTGGTACTCAAGCCCCTCAACTCGATCCTGTATCTATGTTGCCCGCTCCTGTCCCGACTAGTTTAAGCTAATGCCGTCTTCAGGGGATTAACCCATCCTCTGATTGCCTGTATGTGCCTTTTTATCCAGTAATAAAAACTTGTGTATAGACATATCTATCCAGAAGAGTATATTTGTGCTGTGTTTATTCTCCACAATGAAAAGACATACTGTATGTCAAGCTATGACACTGTAAATAAATCCATTTTCAAAAGATGATTCCCTGTTGGGCAAAAAATAAAACCTCAATTCTGTATTTTTATCTGGTAAACAAGTACCGTATATACTCGCAAGCAAGCTGAATCTTTGACCCCCAAAAAAGCTTGCCAGTCACCTGTGGTCCGCGCCCCCCGCTCCCCCCCTACGGCCGCCGCTATCACCTGAGACGGCCCCGCATCTTCTATTAGTCCCCTCTCCGCTCGTAAAGTAATTCACAGTGGCGCCCCCCACGGCGGCTGCTGTGATGATGAAGCAGGAAGCCGTAAAGAGAGAGCGGCTTCCTGTAGCCGTGGGGCGCGCTGCTGTGAATTATTTTACGAGCGGAGAGGGGAATAATAGACAATGCAGCTCCGACTCAGGTGATAGCGGTGGCTGCGCAAGGGGGAAGGGGGGGTTTAGGTGGGGGCACTGTACTAGCTATACTGGGCACTATATGGGCACTATACTAGCTATACTGGGGCACTACCTACCCATACTGGGCACTATACTAGCTATACTTGGCACTACCTACCTATACCGGGCACTATACTAGCTAGACTGTGCATTGCCTACCTATACAGGGCACTATAGTAGCTATACTGGGGCACTATACTAGCTATACTGGGACACACCGGGGGGGGGGGCGAATCACGCGGCCAGCATTTCCTACCGCCGGCTTATATGAGGGTCAATCATTTTTTCCTGTTTTTTCAGGTAAAAGTTGGGGGGGGGGGGGGGTCGGCTTGCTTGCGAGTATATACGATTTGAAAAAGCTAATGCAATGCTATGGGGGATTTTTATAAAATCACATCTCTCCAGTGGGATCATACCCATAGCATTACATTAGCAAGAGTTTTCTAATCGCAAAGCGCCCATAAAATCGATCCTAGTGGGTTTCTGGCCTTACTTTTCTCCTCCATAAAACATTTCCCAGTTTCCCTGGCTCTTATTTGGTACATCTGCCACACAAAGGAAGTTGCAGGGCATTCTGGGTTTTCTTTTTTTTTTTTTCCCCTTCTTCTTTCTTTACTTTCCCCTCAGACATACCTAATGCAGCCTGATTGGCTGAAGCCTATTTCCCTCCCTAATTTCCCCTCCCAAACCTCTGTTCTTCTTTGATTGGCCAATATTTCTCATTCTGAGACAATGCACTTTCTATTGCAGAGCTGAGTGGGAGTCTGAAGACTTTTAGGAGGGTGGGCAATGATACACAGAGTAAGGGAGGAAATTATATCAGGATTGGCTTCAAGATAGACAGTCAAAATGGAAAATCCTAAGAAGGATTTTCTCTTTTTTTTACTACAGAGAAAAATCACTAAATTCAAACTGTGGACCGTGCTATACATATGTTATTTAAGTAGAGCAAGTACAGTATGTATCTACTTATGTGTTTTTTTCTGAGATAGTATGGCTGACAGCTCCTCCTAATAAAATAGGACATATTTATTGTAGCAGAAGATTTCACATCTGATCCTGCACTGGCCAGTCGCCTCTGTAGCTGGGCTTGTTCTCCTAATTGGTGTACGCCTTACACACTATTACTGGAAGCTTGAAAAGGGGAATTTTTTTCTATAATGGTGGGTGAATGTTCTTGCCTGGAGTGACAAAATGGCTAGAAATGCCCCTGGCTGCATCACCCCACCTTTAACTCTAATTTGTCACCTGAAACTGTTGGAACAGGCTCTGCATGGTTTCTGCAGTGTCTATAAGCCATTCTACAGATTGTAGGCATGCCACAGGTATTTACCACCTGCAGAGTAACTTATCCCATCTCTGTAGATTGAACAAGGTGTTGGAAACATTCCTCAGAGATTTTGGTCCATGTAGACATGACATCACGCAGTTGCTGCAGATTTTTCAACAGTACATCCATGATGTGAATCTCCCATTCAACCACATCCCAAATGTGCCCTTTTGGATTGAGATCTGAGGAGGCCATTGGAGTACAGTAAACTCATTGCCACATTCAAGAACCCAGCTTGAGGAGTATGTATGGTGACGCCACCGGTCAGTTGGATGCATGGTGAGCCAAATGATGGCACACCCTGCTGCAAGTGAAATTCCCAGCAGAGTAAAAAAAAAAAAACATATCGTCAATTGCCGGAACCCCGATTAACTTGGGCGCTGGTGTTATAGCGGCACCCAACTCAGGCGATACATGGCCGGCACCATGTGCCGAAAGCACCTGATTCGAGTTTAAGATGATGGAAGCTTTGTGACATGGCATATTATTTTGATGGAAGTAGCCATATGAAGATGATGGGCACACTGTGGTCATAAAGAGTTGGACATGGTCAGCTGTGATATTTAAGCAATACTCCATTTGTACCAAAGGGTCCAAAGTATCCCCATTCCATAACTCAACCACCAGCCTGAGCCATTCACACAAGGCAGGACTGTATCCATGTTTTTATATTGTTAGTTGTAAGCTCTGACGCTACCATCTTAATGTCTTAGCTGAGATTAGAACTTATTAGACCAGGCAATGATCTTTCAATCTTGTATTGTCTAGGTTTGTGAGCCTGTGCAAATTGTAGCTTCAGTTTACTGTTCTTAGCTGTCAGGAGATGCACCCAGTGAGGTGTACTGCTGCTGTAGCCCATCTGCTACAAGATTCATCATATTGTGTGGTCAGAGGTGGTATTCTGGTGCTTCTTTTTCTCCTCTGACCTAAACAAGGCATTTTTCGTCCACACAACTGCTGCTTACTGAATATTTTCTCTCTTTTGGACTAATCACTGTAAACCCTACAGATGGTTGTGCATGAAAATCCTAGTGTATCAGCAGTTTCTGATAAACTCAGACCAGCCCTTCTGACACCAACAGCCTTGCCATGCTGACATTCCCCTAAATCCCCTTTCTTCCCTATTCTGATGCTCTGTTTCAATTTCAGCAACTTGTACTCACCACGCGTAGATAATCAAATGCATTGTGTTGCGCCAATGTGACTAGCTGATCAGATATGTGTTCACTAGCGATTAAACAGGTGTACCTAATAAAGCCACCAGTGATTATATACTGCTATACATAAAATCCTGCTGGACCTTCATGGAATGTTTGCTTATGACCTTGAATTACAGAATGCATTTAAACAATTAATGTATCACATATTCCACCTTGCTTGAGGTGACTTGCATATCAGCATTTTCCTTTGCCACTTCTGACCTCCTGGAAGTCATGTATGACTGAGTACAAAAGCTAAATGTTCATTTTTCTAAGTGGTTTCACGTGGATTTGCTCTTGCTATAAAGGGAATACAATGAATGGTGGTGGGGAGGGGGGGGGGGATCATACTGACAAAGATACACATGAGTTTCTGGACAAGGAACGAGCAGTCCAAACATGGGTACCCTGTACAGAGTATCTACATACACAATACTGTAGATGTGTGCCATGGAAGCTGGAAAGCCTTTATGTATGGCAGTGTGATAGGATCTCCATCATGTACCCACACAACTGCAATTATTATTCAATAATATTATGCTGCATTCAGCACCATCTGCACTGCAGCCCAACAGTATGAGTGTCACAGCCAAAGCAAGATAAGGTAGCTTTAACTGGACACTTCTTCTTTTTCTTTTCTAGGAGCCATTTCATCACTATAACTTTACTTTCACATGTATTTTACATTTTACAATTTTTAATGAATGTGCTTGTTTGTTTGTTTGCAAGAGGCCTTTATTGGCTACATTTAAATCCCTACCTGAGCCAGGGAAGATCTGCAGGTAATAGTAATTTTGACAATCACTATTAGGCAGTGATAACACAGCAGTGACCACCAGGAATCACAGTGGCATAGTAGGTAGACTTTGCAGCATTAAATTCTCAGTATGGACATTTTCTATCTACACAGGGTTTGTGTACAAAAATAAATCGGCAAGAGGGTATTTTTTTGTCTCCATTTGCAAGCAGTTTGAATTTGGGAAAATGCAGTTGCAGCCAATATGGATTCGTTCAAATGAAAGCACAATTCGCATTATACTCCCTGCTGCTACTACTATGCAAGTCGGCATTATTCTTCCACTGACCATCTGAACCCCTAAGTGATGCATGGCTTTGATTGCTTACACAAGCCTGGTGATTTGCTTTCCATTAGTGTGCTTGTAGAGGTGACAGGATCCTAGCATTATGGCTGCTCAAATTCGAAACCAGGAGACATCCGGATAGTTGCTATCCGGATATCTCCCAGTAAACCTGTGCGGGGGAGGGGGGGTCAGTCTTACCTGCACGACGTCTTCTTCTTCGTCCCACGGTGCCTCCCACAATGCGCTCCAAGCGGCGGTCACGTGATTACAAACACTTCCTCCTTCAACCCGGACGGAGGAAGTGTTTGTAATCACGTGACCGCCGCTTGGAGCGCATCGTGGGAGGCGCCGTGGGACGAAGAAGAAAACGTCATGAAGGCAAGATTGACCCCCCTGCACAGGTTTACTGGTAGATATCCGGATGTCTCCCGGTTTCGGATTTGAGCAGCCCTACCTAGCATGACCAGCATATTGCACAGAGTGGTATGAAGTACTGTTTATGGAATTGAGCGCAGCCTGTTAGAGACATTGCTGTATAGTTATGCAGGAGAACAGAGGCGCCAAAAGGAAGCTAAATGAGCTTAAAAAAAAACAAATTCTTGGTAAATAGAGGAGGTAGTGGTGGACTTACCTCCTCCAAGTAGACACACAACAACTGTAGTAAAGACAGTCAATATATTTTATTTATGAACTCCACATATGCAACGAGTTTCGCAGGTTTGATCCCGCTTCATCAGGCAATAACAACGGAGCAATAGCATATGTGGTTTGTAGAAGAGCCAGGCACCTCTGTCTTGCTGTAGAGTTGTGTGTGCAGAACTTTACATACTGGTTGCAGCCCCAGGATAAAGACTCTTCTGTGGAGTTTTACCTGTTTAGGCTAAGGTGCAAACTTTGCACTGGACCCCTCCATGCTCTGTATACATCAACTGAGATGTCAAGGACATCTGCTCAGGAAAGCAACAGTGTTTAACCACTTAAGGGCTGGTTCAGATGGACGTTTGGAGGCGTTGCGTTCGTTGGCGTCGCGTTTAGCAGCGTTCGTGTGCGTTTGGATGCGGTCGCGTTTTTTCTTCCCCTAGAGGGACATTAGCCGTCGCGGTTAACCTCCCCTGAAAGCTACATGTAGCTTCCAGGGGCTCCTTGAACGCCAGGGAAAATCGGGACCCAAACGCCGCGTTTGTGTAAACGCGCTTGAAAGCTTGGTACAAACGCTCCCATTCACTTGAATGGGAGCGTTTAACACCAAGCCCTGAACGCTGGCTGTAAACGCTCTGCAAACGTCCGTCTGAACCAGCCCTAAAGCGGATCCGAGATGAAAAGCTAACTATAACAAGTAACTTGTCTATATATCTTATGTAGTTTAGATGGTTTAAACAGCAAATCTGTCTGCATACTGCTTTAATAGAATATGATTATTTCTTCCTGTAAAACAATGACAGCAGCCATGTTGTTTGTAAACATTACACAGAGGCAGGCTTATCTACACCAGTGTTTCTCAACATTTTATTGGTATGTACCCCTTTTAAAACCCAGTAATCACCAACTACCCCCTAGCATAGTAAAAATGATCACAAGTACCCCTTGACAAATATATATTTGATTGTAGTACATGATAATTGGTTCTAAACAATTTCCAAGCATTTACTATTGCTTTTAATTAGCTAGAATGTTAACTTGGTGTTGTTTAAATAAGATTTATCATTTTCGAAATCTCTAAATTTGTTATTCTTGGTTAAGTATATCAAGCCCGAGTACCCCCTGGAACCATCAGAAGTACCCCCTGGGGTACGCGTACCACACGTTGAGAACCTAGGATCTACACCATCAGCACTCAGACTGAAAAAAACCTAATCCCCCCTCCCTCCTCCCCTCTGCTTCTGAAATCTCTGGCTAGTAATACCTCCCCCTCCTCCTGCCCAGACTGAGCTCCCATGAGCCCTTGCTACTGCCAAGGCTCTCTGAAAACTGTGGATGGAGCTTATTTAGTATATAGGGAATTAGAGTTATAAAGCAAAAACAAAAAAAAGTATTTGGCTTGAGGAATGCCCTATTAACTATAGGAAAGGAACACAATTATGCAATGAGTAAAAGTTCATCTCGGATCCACTTTAAGGACCACGGGCTTAAACCCCCCTAGAGACCAGGCCATTTTTTACAAAATAGGCTACTTCAGTTTTAAAGGGACTCCGAGCTCATAAAAAAAATGAAAGTTGTACTCACCTAGGGCTTTCTCCAGCCCAGTGCTGGTCGGGAGGTCCCACGACGGCGTCCTGGCTCTTCTTCTCCCCGCTCCGGAATGGCTGACAGGCCGCAGCCCGGGCGACACTCAGCAGAGTGTCGGGCTGCTCCTTCCGCATATGACGCGGATTACGTCACACGCCGTCCGCCTCGCGTCATCACGTCGGCCGGCGTGAAAGTACTGCGCGATTAAAGCGCGCATGCGCCGTACTGCCACGCCGGCCGCCGTGATGACGCGAGGCGGCCCGCGTGGCAGTACGGCGCATGCGCGCTTTAATCGCGCATGCTGAGTGTCGCCCGGGCTGCGGCCTGTCAGCCATTCCGGAGCGGGGAGAAGGAGAAGAGCCAGGACGCCGTCGTGGGACCTCCCGACCAGCACTGGGCTGGAGAAAGCCCCAGGTGAGTACAACTTTCATTTTTTTTTATGAGCTCGGAGTCACTTTAAGGCCTCGCTGCAGGGCCATACAACTCAGCCCACAAGTGATTCCCACCCCCATTTTCTGCCCACCAACAGAGATTTCTGTTGGTGGGCTATGATCGCTCCCAGGTTGTGTTTTTTTTTAATAAATATTAATTCTATTTATTTTTAAATATTTTTTATTTATTTACTAACCCTCCCTCCCGTCGAAAGCCTATGACAGCGATCGGCTGTCATAGGCTTCAGCCAATGAGAGCCGATTACTCTCCTGTAACCACCATCTATGACAGCCGGGTCATAGTTGGTGGTTTCGCCGTCTAAGAGTCTCCTAGCGGCGATCGCCGATGGAAGCCTGATGATGGAGCGGAGTCGTCATCCAAGCTGAGATGCGCGCGCAATCTCCTGCAAATCCCCACCCAAGAACTTTACGCCGATCGGCAGTCCTGAGGCTGCCGCCACGGTCACGTCCTGCGCCGTGATGTGGTCGGCTAGTAGTTAAACAGGGTAGGGGGGGCAGTTTCTTAATGATTGCCACTATTCAAAGCCCACATAGAGGGGAGCATTAACAGTAAAGAAGTAATACAGCAGATGAAGGTGGGCCCTTCTGGTCCAGGGGCCATGGTGCGGTCACAACTTCTGCATTCTTAATTCCTACACCGCTGTCAAGGCCATTCCAAAAACATGCTGATAAGTTAATTGGTGTCCCACTCCCCAAAATTGGTGTTAAGCCTCGTAGACAAGTACAAGAACTGTCGCCTGGCAGTAATCTGGTCTCAATTCCTCTGGGCAACTGTTTGAGTCATGTCTGAACAGAGGCATCACTAGCCAGCAGCTTTCAAGCATTCTGTAGCCATGAAGGGGGAGGAGAGCTGACAGCGTGACATGGAGCAGACAGTTGCTGTAGGCTGAGATGATTGCCAAGGGGTATTGCTCGCATTGAGGGGGAATAGGGGTCGCAGCACACAAGCTGTATTTCAACAAAGGCTGACCATAACCTTCCTAGAACTGTCTAGTGTGTGTACAAGACTTTAGGTTCTGTAGGACATTATGCTGGGAATACACGGTTCGTTTTAAACAGTGTATCGAGCCGTTCGATAGATTCTGGTGCGTTCCCGCGGCCGCTCTGAATCGATTCCCGCTCGTCCCCGCAGGCGACTTCTTATCTTTGTTTTTTACTATTGTACTGCCGGCGGTATCGAGCGGGAAATTGATCCGGCGGGGTATCGGACAGGACGGAAATTATCAATCGAGCCATCAGCGGCTCGGTTACACTGTTCAAAACGAACCGTGTATTCCCAGCATTAGGCTATGACTGTGGAAGGGATTAGATTGAGTACCTCTGAGGACAAGGACTACGTAATAATAATCATGTGACACCTACTATTGCCTTCCATTATTAGCCATGCTGCTAGCTTTACAATATCAGTGAAGATGTAGTTCAGAAATGAGAAGACCTGCTAATGCTCTATATGGTAAGCCTTGCCTCACAGGTATGGGACCGAGACAGGACATGGATGGGACAGGACAGCTCGCTGTATATACTGTAGCTACTGGCTGTGTGACCAGTGACCCGCTCTCTGTATATACTATAATTACTGTCTGTGTGACCAGTGACCCGCTCTCTGTATATACTGTAGCTACTGTCTGTATGACCAGTGACCCGCTCTCTGTATATACTGTAGCTACAGTCTGTGTGACCAGTGACCCGCTCACTGTATATACTGTAGCTACTGTCTGTGTGACCAGCTCTCTGTATATACTGTAGCTACTGTCTGTATGACCAGTGACCCACTCTCTGTATATACTGTAACTACTGTGTGTGACCAGTGACCCGCTCTCTGTATATACTGTAACTACTGTGTGTGACCAGTGACCTGCTCACTGTATATACTGTAGCTACAGTCTGTGTGACCAGTGACCCGCTCACTGTATATACTGTAGCTACAGTCTGTGTGACCAGCTCTCTGTATATACTGTAACCACTGTCTGTATGACCAGTGACCCGCTCACTGTATATACTGTAGCTACAGTCTGTGTGACCAGTGACCCGCTCTCTGTATATACTGTAACTACTGTCTGTGTGACCAGTGACCCGCTCACTGTATATACTGTAGCTACAGTCTGTGTGACCAGTGACCCGCTCTCTGTATATACTGTAACTACTGTCTGTGTGACCAGTGACCCGCTCTCTGTATATACTAGAACTACTGTCTGTGTGACCAGCTCTCTGTATATACTGTAGCTACTGTCTGTGTGACCAGTGACCCGCTCTCTGTATATACTGTAACTACTGTCTGTGTGACCAGTGACCCGCTCTCTGTATATACTATAACTACTGTCTGTGTGACCAGTGACCCGCTCTCTGTATATACTATAACTACTGTCTGTGTGACCAGTGACCCGCTCTGTGTATACTGTAGCTACTGTCTGTGTGACCAGTGACCCACTCTCAGTATATACTGTAACTACTGTGTGTGACCAGTGACCTGCTCACTGTATATACTGTAGCTACTAGCTACTGTCTGTATGACCAGTGACCCACTCTATATACTGTAGCTACTGTCTGTGTGACCAGTGACCCACTCTCAGTATATACTGTAACTACTGTGTGTGACCAGTGACCTGCTCACTGTATATACTGTAGCTACTGTCTGTATATACTGTAGCTACTGTCTGTATGACCAGTGACCTGCTCACTGTATATACTGTAGCTACTGTCTGTATGACCAGTGACCCACTCTATATACTGTAGCTACTGTCTGTCTGACCAATGACTCTCTCGCTGTATATACTGTAGCTACTGTCTGTATGACCAGTGACCTACTGTAAGAAACTGATACTGCTAAAAATATGGTGTCAACAATCGGGGCCGGATTTCTGGGCACGCCCCCAAGGCCGGTGACTAGGGCGGAGACTTCATTATCACTTCAAGAGTCGGGAGCTGCTCAACGCAACGCAATGCAATGCAGTACAGCACGCACACTTGCATACGTTCTCTAAAGATGCCTGTCATAAACAAAGAGAACACACTCACTGCTCTTTTAAAGCTCCCTATCAGCTGGAGCTTCGTTATCTGCTTGCAGGCTGCACGGGCTCTCTCTCTCCCTCCTTGCCGTTATTCGACACTGTAGTGTGGCAGGGAAAAGTGTTGTGCATCTGCAGGGACCCCGCCTCCCAGAACGGCACAGGATAGAAGCAGAAGCACAGCCAGAAGGAGTGATAGCAGCTTGTTCTCCAGCACCAGAGAGTGCAGTGCAGGAAGTGTGCAGAGGAAAATGAACAGTAGTTTGCAAAGGTACCACAAGTGCTAATAGTTTTTAATTGGTTTTCTTAATGAAGTCACAGAACTCTGTGATAAGTGAAATATGTGCTGCAATCCTTCCTCTGAGGTGCTGGCCACCATCTTATCAAGCTTATATTGTTTTTGTGCTCTCTTGAAAATTATGACTGCCATTTGGGTAACCCTCTAAAATTAAAAAGAAAAACAAAGTGTCTATATCAGGGGCGTAACTAGGCCCCACCGGGCTCCCCTGCAGAATTTCAGAGCGGAGATTATGCGGTGGAACGCAAGGTAGGTAGGTATCTGCCCACACTATAACTTTAACTGGAGGGGAGCGCAGAGAGGAGAGCCCCGAGGAGAGGGGAGGGAACTTCCCCTCTCCCCACCGACTGTGGCCAAGGCTTTCCCCTCATGCTGCCACCCCTCCAGCTCCCACAAAACGGCCCCGAGCGGCGCAGGGGCTGCAGGGCCTATTGGTACGCCAGTGGTCTATATGTTATATAAAACTGAACTTGTGCAGAAATCCTGAAGATACTATTGTGTATGCTAGTAATTTGGAATTGGGCTGTGTGGATTTCTGGTAGAGGCAGTGAGAGAAGCAGGGGGATAAAGGATGGTTCAGATGGCCTTCTGCGGGACAGCTGGCGGCGACTCTAGTCAGTGCTAAATGCTTTTCTGCTACCAAGCAGGAAAGCGCTCAGCATTGGTTCGAAGCGATTCGTTGTGGTGTTGTGTTTTGAGCAGCTAGGGGGACATGGAAAAACATGAACGCACCTGACGCTGCATGCTACATGTAACATTCAGGACAAGACAACGGGATCTGCGGCGTTTATTCGAACCAAGGCAAAAAGCTGTAACTGTCATTTAAAAAATCATACGAACTCCTTGCAGATAGTGCCCTGGCTGGCAATCAAACCAGGGACCCAGCGCTCCATGTGAGAGTGCTAACCATTACGCCACCATGCTACCCCATGGTTATAGTCTAATGTGCTATCATATTATGATTATGTATTTATATAGCACTGACATTTCCTGCAGCACTTTACAGAGTACATAGTCATGTCACTGACTGTCCTCAGAGGAGCTCACAATCTAATCCTACCATAGCCATAGTGTAATGTCCTACCATATTATTATTATTATGTATTTATATAGCACTAACATCTCCCGCAGCACTTTACAGAGTACATAGTCATGTCACTGACTGTCCTCAGAGGAGCTTACAATCTAATATCCTACCATAGTCATAGTCTAATGTCCTACCATATTACTATTATGTATTTACTGTATATAGTACTGACATCTTCTGCAGCACTTTACAGAGTACATAGTGATGTCTCTGAATGTTCTCAGTTAATTAAATAACCCTAATCTTGTGATCAGTAACCCTAATCCCTTTTGCCATTATTCTACTCTCAAATTCCTAGCCTGACCATACATTTCCCAAGTGCCTAGCCTTGTTACTTTTACCATGCATTATCTCCTTTTTTTCAGAAATGACTAACACAGATCTACTAGTTTCTCTAACTTCCCCATATTCCTATGTCCGATAACCCTAAAGGTCCGTACACACGCCGGACTTTAGGCAACGACGGGTCCGTCGTTGCCTCCCGCTGGGTGGGCGTGCCAGCGACAGTCCGGCGTGTGTACGCTCTGTCGTCAGACTGATACGGCTGTTTCTGAGCGATCCGCCGGGCGGATCGCTCAGAAACAGCCATATCAGTCTGACGACAGAGCGTACACACGCCGGACTGTCGCTGGCACGCCCACCCAGCGGGAGGCAACGACGGACCCGTCGTTGCCTAAAGTCCGGCGTGTGTACGGACCTTAACACCGCTGGTGGTGCCGGGCGGTTGGGGATAGTGGGCCTTGGGCGGTAAAAGTACAAATCCGGCCCTGTCAACAATGGGATATTAACCTCCCTGGCGGTCAATTAAATCCGCCAGAGAGGCAGCGCAGCACTTTTTTTTTGTTTATTTAAATCATGTAGCTAGCCTAGCGCTAGCTACATGATAGCCGCAGAGCAGCGGCATCCCCCTACCCTCTCCGACCGCCTCCGGCGATCAGGCGCATCAGGAAATCCCGTTCTAAACGGGATTTCCATGAGGGCTTCCCCTGTCGCCATGGCGACAGGCGCAATAACGTCACCGACGTCGTGACGTCACAGGAAGTCCCGATCCACCAGTCAGCGCTGCCTGGCACTGATTGGCCAGGCAGCGCATGGGGTCTCAGGGGGGCACCCTCTAACACGGCGGGTAGCGGCAAATCGGCGCGGAGCGGCGGCGATCGTAAGTAACACACAGCTAGCAAAGTGCTAGCTGCGTGTATAAAAAAAAATATGCAAATCGGCCCAGCAGGGCCTGGGAAATCCTCTGCAGCAGCTTACCTCGTGTCCAGCACGGGGTTACCGCTAAGAAGGTTATTAAATATCTATTTCTAGTAAGTTCTAGGTGGCCATCCAGCAAAGGAATACATATCAACAACCGTATAAATAAAGTTTATATTGCTCGTGATATTTGTGATGAAGGTACAGACACTGATGAACTACAGAAAGCAACAAGTACAGAGCAGTTCAACAATGTAAAGCATTAACCATAGAAAACAATACCCACAATGCATGCATTAATATTTAACCTGAATGCAGCTTTTCAATATCTCCTAAAACACAGCCCACAATACACAGACCCATAACATCTTACTACAGACAGGAGAACAGCCAGCAGCCCAAACAGCAGGCAAACGTCCCCAAAAGCACATGGTCAGAGAACCTCACCCCCTCTGCACACCTAATTTCCTTTGTAGGAGCCTCAGTGATTGGCTGATGCTTTTCAGCAGATTCAAATTCATTGGCAGGAAGTGAAGGCTTTTGTCAGAAGAGATGGGAAGTCCGGATCTTTTCAAGGATTCAGATGATTCTAATCGGATCATTGAAAAGATCCGGATCTTTGAAACAAATCTTTGAATCATTTTACTAGGGAAGCAGACTGCAGGTGAAATGACTAGCAGGACAGGATTTTCCCTGCACTGTACATTCTGTTCAAGCCTGGCTGCAAGTAAAGCAAGCTATGTGTCAACTTCACAGATATATTTTACTTTTAGTTCTGTTTTAAAGGACTCACAAGGCCAAATAGTAAAAAAAAAAGTTAAATACCTGCATGATATTTTAATGCACGGAGGACGTCCTCCGTGCCGTTCCGCCAGGTCCCCGCTGCTCAATAGCCCCCCGGGCCGGCTCCCGACCCCACAGCCCGGGTCGGGCTCTCCTGCCTCTACTAAAATGACCGCTTGAGCCGGCCGCGGCTGCGCAGTCTGCACAGACGCGAGTGCGGCTGCGCAGCTCTAGGGCCTCCCCCCAATCCACGCTACAGGAGACAGCCTGTAGATGGTGTCCTCCGTGCATTAAAATATCATGCCGGTATTTAACTTTTTTTTACTATTTGGCCTTGTGAGTCCTTTAAGACATGATATGTGGACTCGTGCAGGATGTGAACTCGTGCAGGATGTTGACTCGTGCGGTGCACAGTGAGGGGTGCAGCAGAGTGAGGAGTGCTGGGTGCACAGTGAGGGGTGCAGCAGAGTTAGGGGTGTTGCGGTGCACAGTGAGGGGTGCAGAAGAGGGAGGAGTGCTGGGTACACAGTCAGGGGTGCAGCAGAGTGAGAGGTGTTGGGGGGCACAGTGAGGGGTGCAGCAGAGTGAGAGGTGTTGGGGGGCACAGTGAGGGGTGCAGCAGAGTGAGAGGTGTTGGGGGCAGTGAGGGGTGCAGCAGAGTGAAAAGTGCTGGGTGCACAGTCAGGGGTGCAGCAGAGTGAGAGGTGTTGGGGGGCACAGTGAGAGGTGCAGCAGAGTGAGAGGTGTTGGGGGGCACAGTGAGGGGTGCAGCAGAGTGAGAGGTGTTGGGGGGCAGTGAGGGGTGCAGCAGAGTGAGAGGTGTTGGGGTGCAGTGAGGGGTGCAGCAGAGTGAGAGGTGTTGGGGTGCAGTGAGGGGTGCAGCAGAGTGAGGAGTGCTGGGTGCACAGTCAGGGGTGCAGCAGAGTGAGAGGTGTTGGGGGGTGCAGCAGAGTGAGAGGTGTTGGGGTGCATGGAGGGGTGCAGCAGAGTGAGGGGTGTTGGGGGGCACAGTGAGGGGTGCTGCAGAGTGAGAGGTGTTGGGGTGCAGTGAGGGGTGCTGCAGAGTGAGAGATGTTGGGGGGCACAGTGAGGGGTGCAGCAGAGTGAGGAGTGCTGGGTGCACAGTGAGGGGTGCAGCAGAGTTAGGGGTGTTGCGGTGCACAGTGAGGGGTGCAGAAGAGGGAGGAGTGCTGGGTACACAGTCAGGGGTGCAGCAGAGTGAGAGGTGTTGGGGGGCAAAGTGAGGGGTGCAGCAGAGTGAGAGGTGTTGGGGGGCACAGTGAGGGGTGCAGCAGAGTGAGAGGTGTTGGGGGCAGTGAGGGGTGCAGCAGAGTGAAAAGTGCTGGGTGCACAGTCAGGGGTGCAGCAGAGTGAGAGGTGTTGGGGGGCACAGTGAGAGGTGCAGCAGAGTGAGAGGTGTTGGGGGGCACAGTGAGGGGTGCAGCAGAGTGAGAGGTGTTGGGGGGCAGTGAGGGGTGCAGCAGAGTGAGAGGTGTTGGGGTGCAGTGAGGGGTGCAGCAGAGTGAGAGGTGTTGGGGTGCAGTGAGGGGTGCAGCAGAGTGAGGAGTGCTGGGTGCACAGTCAGGGGTGCAGCAGAGTGAGAGGTGTTGGGGGGTGCAGCAGAGTGAGAGGTGTTGGGGTGCATGGAGGGGTGCAACAGAGTGAGGGGTGTTGGGGGGCACAGTGAGGGGTGCTGCAGAGTGAGAGGTGTTGGGGTGCAGTGAGGGGTGCTGCAGAGTGAGAGATGTTGGGGTGCACAGTGAGGGGTGCAGCAGAGTGAGAGGTGTTGGGGTGCACAGTCAGGGGTGCAGCAGAGTGAGAGGTGTTGGGGGGCACAGTGAGGGGTGCAGCAGAGTGAGAGGTGTTGGGGGGCAGTGAGGGGTGCAGCAGAGTGAGAAGTGTTGGGGTGCAGTGAGGGGTGCAGCAGAGTGAGAAGTGTTGGGGTGCAGTGAGGGGTGCAGCAGAGTGAGGAGTGCTGGGTGCACAGTCAGGGGTGCAGCAGAGTGAGAGGTGTTGGGGGGTACAGTGAGGGGTGCAGCAGAGTGAGAGGTGTTGGGGTGCATGGAGGGGTGCAGCAGAGTGAGGAGTGCTGGGTGCACAGTCAGGGGTGCAGCAGAGTGAGAGGTGTTGGGGGGCACAGTGAGGGGTGCAGCAGAGTGAGAGGTGTTGGGGTGCATGGAGGGGTGCAGCAGAGTGAGGAGTGCTGGGTGCACAGTAAGGGGTGCAGCAGAGTGAGAGGTGTTGGGGGGCACAGTGAGAGGTGCAGAAGAGTGAGAGGTGTTGGGGGGCACAGTGAGGGGTGCAGCAGAGTGAGAGGTGTTGGGGGGCAGTGAGGGGTGCTGCAGAGTGAGAGGTGTTGGGGGGCACAGTGAGGGGTGCAGCAGAGTGAGAGGTGTTGGGGTGCATGGAGGGGTGCAGCAGAGTGAGGAGTGCTGGGTGCACAGTCAGGGGTGCAGCAGAGTGAGAGGTGTTGGGGGGCACAGTGAGGGGTGCAGCAGAGTGAGGGGTGCAGCAGAGTGAGAGGTGTTGGGGTGCACAGTGAGGGGTGCAGAAGAGTGAGGAGTGCTGGGTACACAGTCAGGGGTGCAGCAGAGTGAGAGGTGTTGGGGCAGTGAGGGGTGCAGCAGAGTGAGAGGTGTTGGGGTGCAGTGAGGGTGCAGCAGAGAGAGGTGTTGGGGTGCAGTGAGGGGTGCAGCAGAGTGAGGGGTGCTGTGTGCACAGTCAGGGGTGCAGCAGAGTGAGAGGTGTTGGGGGGCACAGTGAGGTGTGCTGCAGAGTGAGAGGTGTTGGGGGGCACAGTGAGGGGTGCAGCAGAGTGAGAGGTGTTGGGGTGCATGGAGGGGTGCAGCAGAGTGAGGAGTGCTGGGTGCACAGTCAGGGGTGCAGCAGAGTGAGAGGTGTTGGGGGGCACAGTGAGGGGTGCAGCAGAGTGAGGGGTGCAGCAGAGTGAGAGGTGTTGGGGTGCACAGTGAGGGGTGCAGAAGAGTGAGGAGTGCTGGGTACACAGTCAGGGGTGCAGCAGAGTGAGAGGTGTTGGGGCAGTGAGGGGTGCAGCAGAGTGAGAGGTGTTGGGGTGCAGTGAGGGTGCAGCAGAGAGAGGTGTTGGGGTGCAGTGAGGGGTGCAGCAGAGTGAGGGGTGCTGTGTGCACAGTCAGGGGTGCAGCAGAGTGAGAGGTGTTGGGGGGCACAGTGAGGTGTGCAGCAGAGTGAGAGGTGTTGGGGTGCATGGAGGGGTGCAGCAGAGTGAGGAGTGCTGGGTGCACAGTCAGGGGTGCAGCAGAGTGAGGGGTGTTGCGGTGCACAGTGAGGGGTGTAGAAGAGTGAGGAATGCTGGGTGCACAGTCAGGGGTGCAACCAGCCACATTAATTGTAATTTCTGTTAATCCGTGGCAAAAATGTATCGATCTGTGGCAAAAATCTATGCGTGTATGGCCATCCTAATACTTTCTCTTAATTTTATCCCTATTTACATAATCCCTATCCTAACCCTTAATTGTCCAAGTGCTAATTTCCCCTAACCCACTCCATATTGGATACTTTGACCTAACTATAAGGGCTTGTTTCCACTGTTGCGACGCGATTTCGCCGGCATTCCGACGCTTGTAAAAACGCATGCGGATGCGTTTCCGCATGCGTTTTTACCCGCGATTTCTCGTGCGATTTCGCATGGCAGGGTGCCATGCGAAATTAACCATGACACTGCCAGGGCAAAATAAAATTGAAAAAGGTGCGAAATCGCGGGTAAAAACGCATGTAACAAACGCATGCGTTTTTACTATTAACCTCCTTGGCGGTAACCCCGTGTGTGACACGGGGTAAGCCGCCGGAGGGTGCCGCTCAGGCCCTGCTGGGCCGATTTTAATAATTTTTTTTTTGCTGGACGCAGCTAGCACTTTGCTAGCTGCGCCAGCACTCTGATCGCCGCCGGCCCCTTTGCGATCGCCGCTATCTGCTGCGGCGCGGGCCCCCCCCCCTCCAGACCCCAGCGCTGCCTGGCCAATCAGTGCCAGGCAGCGCCGAGGGGTGGCCCGGGACTCCCAATGACGTCCCGACGTCAGTGACGTCGGTGACGTCATCCCGCCCCGTCGCCATGGCGACGGGGGAAGCCCTCCAGGAAATCCCGTTCTATGAACGGGATTTCCTGATCGGAGATCGCCGAAGGCGATCGAAGCGGGCGGGGGGGTGCCGCTCAGCAGCGGCTATCATGTAGCGAGCCCTCGGCTCGCTACATGATTAAAAAAATTTTTTTTTTAAAAAAACCTGCTGCGCTCCCTCCTGGCGGTATTTTTCATACCGCCAAGGAGGTTAAATACATTAGCGGCGATTCGCATGCATTCCACTCACAGGCGAATTCGTTGGCTCTTTTGTGCGTTTTTTTACCGCTGAAAAAACGCACCTCAACAACGCTACAGTGGAAACAGGCCCATCCACTTGCATTACATGTGCGAATCTGCATGCGTTGGACGCATGCAGATTCGCGATAGTGGAAACGAGCCCTAACTCCTTCCCACAATGCCTAAAGCTTTAGGCTTTAGGCATTTTTTGATTTGAAATGCTCTTACTAGTGTAAGGCCTCTTTTCCACGGACAGTTGATAGGCAGTGAATTGTCTCTCAACTGTTTGCTGCTGCCTGGAAACTGCTTGCTGAGCACACAGTTCAACTGCCTGTGGAAAAGAGGCCTAATGCTGAGGTGAAAAATAAATGAGAACTACTTACCTGGGGCTTCCTCCAGCCCTTGGCAGCCAATCTGTCCCTCGCCGCAGCTCCAGTGTCCCGGGATCTCCTCCATTTGAGATGCAGACCTCGTCAGCTTGGGATCTTCTGCTCCTGTGCAGCTTGTCGTCACGTGGACTGGAGTGTTCTGCGCAGGTGCAGTACTTCTGCGTCTGTGCAAAACACTCCAGGCAACAAGAGCGCAATTTCACATAACAGATATCCCTACCCTAACTTTGAAACCTTGAGCTCATGTTTGAAGAATTTCACCCGACAGGGATCGGTATACTACCACCCGGTGACAATCTAGGCTGACCTGACCCTATACAGTGGTATCTCTACCCTGCAGGCTAGCAAGTTCTGTTGCTATGTGGGTGGGGGTGGTCAGGGGAAGGTGGCTGAAGGGTCAACAGAGCAGAGCAGTTGTGACAGTGGGTGAGGTGAGTAGGGAGGACAAAGCTCTTGGCTGTTGCTCGGCTGAAGCAATCTGACAGGTGGATACTCACTCTTCTAGGGCCTACCTCCTTTGCGCTCCAGGCATCTTATTTCAAAAACCAGTACAGTACGTAGCTCTGAACCTACTGTAGGACCACTAGACCTCCAGGAAAAGCCATGTGGGTAAGGGGGAAACATTAGACCACCACCAGGGAATACTGTGAGGGATTTAGTGGGACACCCAGGAAGAGCTATGTGAGTGGACCACAAGACGACCAGGGAATATTGTTGGGGGGAAACACTACACCACCAGGGAAAGTTATATGGGGATTAGGGGACATTAGACCGCCAAGGAATACTATAAGAGAGGAGGGGGAACACTGGACTGCCAGGGAATACTGTGGTGGGGGGTGCTAGACCACCAGAGAATACTGGGCATTTAAGGGGGTACTCTGCCTACTTTTGTTTGGTGCATTCCGTGGGAAGCACTGCTATTTTGACCATTAGGCTACTGTCCAAGTGACCAGCGACCTGCAATGATACGATACTTCAGTCGTAACTTTGTATGCATACAAAATGCAAGGGCATCAGCAAAATAATGAAAATCGCAGGAACCCTTTTATACTGGTGTGATCCAATAGCGATCTGCCTGATGTCAAAAGTCCTGTATGCTAATTTTTGTCTACCTTTCTCCCTGTATTTCTAGCATCAGGTAAAAATGACAAAACACAATCAAAGGAAAATTGCAACAAAATCACATTTTAAAAATCACAAAGCAACCGCATTGAGTTTGCAATGGCATTTTGCGATTTGCAATATAAAAGAGCCCTTTAGACCAGTTCCACAAGTAGCATAGATAGACACTTTTGAACTACTACAGTTTTCTGTGAAGAGGTTTCTATGTACTACAAACCGACAGACAGTTTTCACCCCAAGCACATAAAGAACTCCATAATTTACAGCCAGGCAATCAGATGCAATCAGATATGTTCTGACAGAGATAATTGCTGAAAGATACCACACTGTACTGCACATTTCTGTAAAGAAGCAACGAAACGAACTCACCGCGCAGCGTGAGGAGGCCCCTCTCCTCTCAGTGAGGAATCTAGCTGGAGAAACCAGATTTATTTATTTTTCATGATCAGCCCGCCCCGCATCAGGCAATGACTCAGCACTGTCTGCTTTCAGGAAGCCAGCATTATCGGGACTATGGGGAAGGATGAAAATACTGTATATGTCCTCTACAAGAAGGACTGCACAACAGACACAAGAGGGCGGAGTCGGCTAATATGTAGTATTCATATCTGTAGTATGGCAAGACCTGCCTAACATACAGTAATATAGTGTACATTGCTCAAGACAGTGTATATAAAAGCAGGGCCGGGCCGGGTCGAGGCATAGGCTGGAGAGGCTCCAGCCTCAGGGCGCAGTGTAGGAGGGGGCGCAGAATTCATTCAGCTGTCATTCCTAATTGTGTTTGAAGCAGAAAGAAATAAGAAAAGGGGATACATGGCAGTGACTGCAAGCCAGATAACTAGATATTAAGGTGTTGGGGAGGTTGTGGGCCCTGTGGCGCCTCTTAGTCTAATAGCAATCAGTGTGTGACAGCTGGGGTGGGAGGGATGGAGGGGCGCACTTTGGTGTCTCAGCCTTGGGTGCTGGAGGACCTTGTCCTGGCTCTGTATAAAAGTATATTTCCCCTATGAAGAGACTCACAAGAGAGAGATGGTCAGCAAGGTGGTAATTTTCCCAATGTCCATGGAGGACACCTGACTGAGTAAAAAATATTTGGGCAAAAGTCACACATCCAGTCACACTTACAACTAACATTGATGATCAAATTACTGTACTTATTCACATTTCTTAAATGATTACTTTTCACTTCTTTTAGTCTTTAAAAAGAGACCATGCGATATCGAGGTTTGAACATAAAGTTTGGTGCTTTTTTTAGTATTTTTTTCTTATATTTATCTGTACATCAGCACTTTAGACCTAAAAGAAGGGCAAATGAATAAGAAGGGTATAGCGAATGTGTTCCAGAATATTCACTTTCCCTGCAAATAAGGACAGTTTGGAGATGTGGTAAAGTAAGGCACTCGCCAGCAGTCTCTAGGCTAGGTTTACATTGGCTGTTGTGCTTTATCTGTCACAGCAGTTGGAACGCAATAGTACAGGAAATATCCACGTGTTGCCTCGTACACAGTGAAGCATACAGTCAATGAAAAGTTAGTTTCACAGTCACTTAACACGCATGTTTTGCAGTAATGCAATGCATGCAGTGCATTATATGCCACACGCCATTATACCTCAACACACCTTCTGCACTATAAATGTCGCATAGGGGTGCATTGCACCACAGTAGACATAGGCTTTATGGCTAGGTTCGCAGTAGGCGCTGCATTGTATTCCCTGTTAACCACTTGCCGACCGCTCACTACCTATGGGCGTCGGCAAAGTGGCACCCCCAGGGCCGCGTAACACCGATCGGCGGCGGCACCTGGGGGACTAAATAGCGGGGGTCGCGCACATGCATGCACGCGCATCCACCTGCATTAGGCTCCGTCCACCCGCAACGCCAACCCGCCGGCCAATTAGCAGCGACAGCGGGTTGTTAACCCCCAATCTGCCGCATGGAATACGTATAATACACTTTGTAATGTCTACAAAGTGTATTATACAATCTGCCTCCTGCCCTGGTGGTCCCAGTGATCGAGGGACCACCAGGGGAGGTTGCAGCTGTGCATATAGTCAAACACACACACTGATCCTGCCCCCTGAATGCCCACAGCACTCCTCAGACCCCCCCCCCCCACACACACACACTCACCCCCTCGGACCACTGTTTGCACCCAATCACCCCCCTAATCACCCATCAATCACCCCCTGTCACTATCTGTCAATGCTATAATTTAGATTAGGTCCTAAACTGCCCCCTGATCACCCTCCCACACCCTCAGATCCTCCCCAGAACCCCCCGTGTACTGTATACATCTGTTCTCCCCTGTAATCACCCACTGATCACCTGTCAATCACCCCCTGTCACCACCTGTCACTGCCACCCATCAGATCAGACCCTAACCTGCCCCTTGCGGGCACCTGATCACCTTCCCACACCCTCAGATCGCCCGCACACCCGCCTTCAGATTACCTCCCAAGTGCATTGTTTAAGTCTGTTCTCCCCTTTAATCACCCACTGATCACCCATCAATCACCCCCTGTTACCACCTGCCACTGCTACTCATCAGATCAGACCCTAATGTGCCCCTTGCGGGCACCTAAACACCCACCCACACCCTCAGATCACCCTCAGATCCCCCTGATCACCTCCCCAGTGCATTATTTACATCTGTTCTCCCCTCTAATCACCCACTGATCACCCATCAATCACCCCGTCACCACCTGTCACTGCTACCCATCAGATCAGACTCTAATCTGCCCCTTGTGGGCACTAAATTACCCGCCCACACCCTCAGATCGCCCTCAGACCCCCCCCCCCCCCCCCGATCACCTCCCCAGTGCATTGCTTGCATCTATTCACCCCTCTAATCACACCCTGAGGCACCCATCAATCACTTCCTGTCACCACCTGTCACCCCCTAGCACACCTACCCAACAGATCAGGCCCTAATTTGCCCCGTGTGGGCTCCTGAACACTCGGCCAATCCCTCAGATCCCCCTCAGACCTTCTTCTGATCACCTCCCCAGTGCATTGATTGCATCTATTCCCCCCTCTAATCACCCCTGAGACACCCATCAATCACCTCCTGTCACCACCTGTCACCCCCTAGCACTCCCACCCATCAGATAAGGTCCTAATCTGCCCCCTGCAGGCTTCTGACCACCCGGCCAAATCCTCACCCACCCCACCGCAGTGACAGAATTTTTTTTTCTGATCACTGCTGGTCTCTACGACTTAATTGTGGCTGAGACCAACCGTTATGCCTCACAACACGCAACCGCGAATCCAAGAAGCTACCATGTCCAGCCTTTTTGGTGGAAACCACTCAAAGTTTCCAAATGTAACATTTTTGGGGGCCTTCTCCTTAACATGGGTCTAGTCAAAAAGAATGTATTGCGGTCTTATTGGTCTACGCACCCAATACATCACATGCCCATGTTCTCTGCTGCCATGTCCAGGTCACAATTTGAGAACATCCTGTGCTTCCTGCACTTCAGTGCCAATACAACCTGTCATCTAAGAGGCCACCCTGCTTATGACCGGTTCCACAAAATTCGGCCCCTCATAGACCACCTGTCATCAACATTTGCAGATGCTTTTACCCTGAACGGTCATTTTGAGGCATTTGGTTTCCAGACTCCTCCTCACGGTTTAGGGCCCCTAAAATGCCAGGGCAGTATAGGAACCCCACAAGTGACCCCATTTTAGAAAGAAGACACCTCAAGGTACTCCGTTAGGTGGATGGTGAGTTCATAGAAGATTTTATTTTTTGTCACAAGTTAGTGGGAAATGACACTTTGTGACAAAAAACAATAACAATCAATTTCCGCTAACGTGACAAAAAATACAATCTTCTATGAACTGGCAGCAGATACTGCCAGGCGCCTGTCTCTATCACTGCAGTCTGTCCTCTGTAAGCTCAGCTGGCACTGCCAGGCGCCTGTCTCTATCACTGCAGTCTGTCCTCTGTAAGCTCAGCTGGCACTGCCAGGCGCCTGTCTCTATCACTGCAGTCTGTCCTCTGTAAGCTCAGCTGGCACTGCCAGGCGCCTGCCTACCTCACTGTAATCTGTCACTTTCGTGAATCCCATCACTCCTGATCATACTGAGAAGGGAGAGGTAACTGAGGTAAAATTGGACAGATAAAAATAGTTTATTACTGCTACAATGTATATAAGAAACACTTATTATTATTATTATTATTTAGTATTTCTATAGCGCCGACATCTTCCACAGCGCTGTACAGAGTATATAGTCTAGTCACTAACTGTCCCTCAGAGGAGCTCACAATCTAGTCCCTTCTATAGTGATATGTCTATGTATGTATCATGTAGTGCATATATTGTACTCTAGGGCCAATTTTAGGGGAAGCCAATTAACTTATCTGTATGTTTTTGGGATGTGAGAGGAAACCTGAGTGCCCGGAGGAAACCCACACAGACACGGGGAGAACATACAAACTCCTTGCAGATGTTGACCTGGCTGGGATTTGAACCAGGGACCCAGCGCTGCAAGGCGAGAGTACTAACCACTACGCCACCATGCTGCCCGTATAAATACTTATTTCCCCTGAACATATTTGTCCATTGATGTTTTATTATACCAAAAGCCATAATAATGTCTTATTTGCACACAGTAAGGGCCTGTGTACACAGAGTTTAGGTCCTGTTCTGATATCCAGCTGAATTCAAACAAAACAGACTTCAAACTGCAGTAAGCCTACAGTGAAAACTATTTTAAATACCGAAGACAGCTGAACTGAAGTCAAAGGTCTATCTGCACTACCCCTGCAACATGGTCCACACTATGGAGAAGTGCCAGTGTATCTGTACACTACAGACATGTTGGCACTCCAGTGGTATTGGCAGTGTCCGCTGCACCCACTACAGTTGGAGTGAATGTGGATGGCATGTTTGTGCATTGTGTAAACGCAATGGATAAGCACAGACTTGAAGAAAAACTGTAGTGAAAATAATGTAATTAATGAAATTGCTTATATTTTACAATATTCGTTTATAAAATTATTTAGTCATTGTTTGCCTGTCGTAGAATCTTTCCTCACCCCGATTTACATTCTGGAATTTATCCCTGATGACTACATCTTTAGTTCCGCCAGGTGATCTGTACGGAATGTTCCTTTACTGAGTGTTCTTGTGGGAAAGAGGGTATTAGCTACTGATTGGGATGAAGTTCAATCCTGGGTTAAAGTTCCTCTTTAAAGCGGTAGGATCAGCCATACTATGCCAGAGAAAAAAATCACATATATAAGTAGATAAATACTTGACCTACTTACATAACACATGTATTATACTGTCCACGTTTTGATTTCAGTGAATGTTATATAGTAAATTACGAGAATTCTGTTCCTGGTGGGAACCATGTCTTTTGCCCACAGTTAAGGCTAACTCGTGATGTCATTTCTGCCCTTTACTTTTTTCTTGTCTCCTCCAATCGCTGAGTCACCTCAGCCTTGCTTGTAAACACAAGTGAGTAGGGGATTAGGTTTCAGATAAGAAGCTGGCAGGGAAATAAAGGGAAGAGGAGGAATAGATTATAGATAAAAAGAACCCCCAGCATGCAATTCTTTGGCACGACTACTAAAGGGCCAGTGTTCCTTAAGTACATGATAACTCCAAATCATAACAGCAGAAAAAGTTTTGAATGCAGGGTTAGCATCTTTATCTCTTAATACACTCAGACCAGTTGCTGTTGAAATTTGATTTTTATGGTGACAATACCGCTTTAAGTGTGAAAAGGTCCTGGGTTTCCGAACCTCTCTTTCATTGTCTTGATAAATCAGCATTGAAACACAAATATAAAACCAGGAAATTCAAGCATGATAGTTTTATTAGTACATCATCACATGACAGAGGCATACAATCTCTAGAGAATTATAATATACCGGTAATTGTAAAATGTTTCAAAATGTATTTTAAAATATTTCTAAATTGCGAAGATCATAAATGCTGCAATAGTTATTCCCTCTCGAAAAATGCCCTGTGCCCGGCTGAAATATTGATAGCATTTATATAGGAAGTCAGTAATGGAAACTTTCCTACTCCTCTCACTTCAAATTCCCTTTAAATCCTATCTTTGAGCAATTTTTAAAAATGTACATGCTAGGAGAAACCACCATGCTTACCTTGGCAGGAGAGCTGCCTCTTGGTCCCTGGTCCTTCTCTTCCTTATTAGCGACTTCACATCCAGACCTTGTTTTCCCCTAATGGACCAGAGCAGTTTTGACGCTTTAGCGGTGTCCCTTTTTAATCAGCAATAACTTCATCTGTACTCGTGCCACTTAAATGATCTATATATCGTTTTCAAGACAAACTAAGCTTTCATTGGGGGGTATTTTGTACCAAGTAAAATGTTCCTTTCTATGCATTTTAAAGGGAAAAAAATTAAGAAAAATGCATTATTTCTCAATTTTGACCAAATTTCTGTTTAAAAATAAAAAGTGCTATTGACATAAAAACTGTGCCACCAGTTAAAGTTGCCCCAGTATAGATATCCAGATGTGTCCCCAGTGTCAGCCCTCCCAGCATCGTCAGATGTGTCCCCTGTGTTTGCCACCCCCAGAATAGATTGACAGACACACCCCCAGGAATAGTGCCCCTCTTTATAGCCAGATGTGTCCACGGGATCAGGATTACCCCATTATAGCCAGATGTACCCCCAGGATTAGCGCTGCCCCCCCATTATAGCCAAATGTGCCCCTAGTATTTAGTTATGGCCCCCCCAGGTGCCCAGATGTGCCAAATTATTAAATCCCCCCTCCCATTAGTTAATCAGATGCCCCCCAGTAAATATGTACCCCCTTTTACATATCCTACCCTCACCCCCCATTATTGATAGCCAGATGTCGTCCCCCCTCCCCCCATCAGGCAGCCCCCTCCGTGCAGAAATCATAAAAAAATCCTCCAGCAAGCAGCCTCACTTACCTTACCTCGTTCCTGCGACTATCCTGAAGCCCGAGCCTCCGATCCCCACTCTGCAGTCAGCCGCGTAATGCCGGTTACCCGGGTCCTGGCTTGATGACATCATCAAGATGGGACTCGGGTAACCGGCAATACGCGGCTGACTGCAGAGAGGGGATCGGAGGCTCGGGCTTCAGGATAGTCGCAGGAACGAGGTAAGGTAAGTGAGGCTGCTTGCTGGAGGTTTTTTTTAATGATTTCTGCATGGAGGGGGACAGATGAAGGATCGCTGCAGTTGACTACTGCAGCAATCGTTCATGGGAGAGGGGTGGACTAATTGGCTACAAGGGAACATGTTCCCTTTAACCAATTAGTAATGTAGCTGAAAGTGCCGGGGGGTGCGTTCTGAAGCGCACCCGTTCGTGCACAGCAGGGCTGCAAATGTAGTCAGTATATCTACGTCATGGTGGCTTTGAGGGTGCCACAAATGACGTAGATATACTGTAGCAGTGGAGAAAGTGGTTAAGGACCCCCCTTCTCCCTCCACACTGCTGCTTTAAGTCTCAGATCTGTGATAGTCTTGGGGACTATCTACCACATAGGTTTCAGTCTCAGCACGGGTATGTGAGTAGTGGCCCTGTTAATGATAGTGTCCCACTTAAAGTGGATCTGAGATGAAACGCTAACTATAACAAGTAACTTGTCTATATATGTTATCTAAAGTTTAGTTTACACAGCATATCTATCTGCAAACAGCTTCAACAGTTTATGATTATTTATTCCTGTGATACAATGAGGGTAGCCATGTTCTGTTTGTCACAGGCTGAGGGCAGGAGATGCTATCAGCTTGCCAGTGTGTAAATTCAGTCCCCTTCCCTCCTCCCCTCTGCCTCTGAAATCTCTGGCCAGTAAGACCTCCCCCTCCTCCTGCCTGGACTGAGCTCCCATAAGCCCTTGCTACTGTCTGAAAATGCCAAGGCACTGTGAAAAGCTGTGGGCGAGGCTTGTTTAGTTTATAGGGAAGTAGAGTATTAAAACAAAACAAAAAAAGTATTTGGCTTGATGAATGCCCTATAAACTACCGTATATACTCGCATACAAGCCGAATTTTTGACCCCCAAAAAGGGGGTCAAAAGTTGGGGGGTCGGCTTGTATGCGAGTCTTCCCTGGTGGTCTAGTGGTGGGTGGTCGGGTGGTCCGCGCCCCGCTCCCCCCCCTCCCCGCTCCCCCCCGCGGCCGCTGCTGCTATTACCTTGTTAGACAGCGGCCGCTTCCTAATCCGCGTTCCTCTTCTTTCTCAGAGTGTATCACAGCAGCGCGCCCGGCGCTGCTGCTGTGACGATGCAGGGGGCAGGAAAGAGCGGTTCCCTTGGTAACGGCGATACAGATCGCCACTATAGGGAGCCGCGCTCTTTCCTGCCCCCTGCATCGTCACAGCAGCAGCGCCGGGCGCGCTGCTGTGATACACTCTGAGAAAGAAGAGGAACGCGGATTAGGAAGCGGCCGCTGTCTAACAAGGTAATAGCAGCAGCGGGGGGGAGCACTACCCACCTATGCTGGGCACTATACTGGCTAAACTGGGCACTTTACTAGCCATACTTGGGTACCATACTAGCTAAACTGGGCACTATACTGGCTAAACTGGGCACTTTACTAGCCATACTTGGGTACTATACTAGCTAAACTGGGCACTAAACTGGGCACTATACTGGCTAAACTGGGCACTATACTGGCTAAACTGGGCACTTTACTAGCCATACTGGGGCACTATACTAGCTAAACTGGGCACTATACTAGCTAAATTGGGCACTATACTGGCTAAACTGGGCACTATACTGGCTAAACTGGGCACTATACTAGCTAAACTGGGCACTATACTGGCTAAACTGGGCACTATACTAACTAAACTGGGCACTTTACTAGCCATACTGGGACACTATACTAGCTAAACTGGGCACTATACTAGCTAAACTGAGGCACTACCTACCCATACTGGGCACTATACTGGCTATACTGGGCACTTTACTAGCTATACTGGGCACTATACTAGCTATACTGGACACTACCTACCTATACTGGGCACTATACTAGCTATATTGGGACACACTGGGGGGCTGCACCAATCCAGCATTTCCTACCCCCGGCTTATATGGGGGTCAATCATTTTTCCCTTTTTTTTTTTGAGGGAAAAGTTGGGGGGTCGGCTTATATGCGGGTCGGCTTATATGCGAGTATATACGGTATATGAAAGGAACACAATTATACAATGAGTAAAACTTTATCTCAGATACACTTTAACCCTTCACAATCCAATGTCGGACTATATCTGACATTGGCATTTTCCCCCATAGCACCAATGTCGGATATAGTTCTACATAGGAATAAATGGCTGCTACTAGACGGCGCTGTTGCTGATAAAATCTGGCACATCTCTATCTTCTTGTGATCAAAGTGTTAGACTATGTTCTCCAAAGCCGCTTAGCTGCATATCTGCAGATCGTGAAGGCACTATGTGAAAGTGGATTTGGCACGGAATCCCACTTAAATGGATCAAAGTGTTGAGCAAAGCCCGACACTTTGATCCTCTGTAACAGCACTGAGCATTGTGTAGTAACAAAATTATGCAGGTGCACATGCAAGGGGGTGGGGCTAAGGCAAGAGGGCTGGTTTTGGCCTCGCTTCCCACCACTGATGCCACTCCCCACCTTCTACCACTGTTCAACTGCACACAGCCTCCTTTTTCAGGATCACTCATGTCTCCTCCCCAGCAATCTGGAAAAAAAAATAGGTGCTGGGGGATCGTGGGTAATTCGGGAAAAGGGATTGGAAAGGGCTAATGTCGTGTAGTGCTGCTTGTAGAGAGAAGAAGCAGCGGCCATCTTAGTGGTGGCAGCTGTCATATAGTGCTGCTTGTAGAGCGAAGAAGCAGCGGCCATCTTAGTGGTGGCAGCTGTCATATAGTGCTGCTTGTATGTAGCGGATGCAGCAGCCATCATAGTGGTAGCAGCTAGAAATCGTCACTGCTGAACCAACAACATCATTTCAGAAGGCACCCATAAAGAAAAGAACAGGAGGGTTGAGCCTCAAAGAAAGCTTTGTTTGGGGATATATATTCAGTTTTCTCCTCACATGATTTATCCCTATATCTAGAGTCCTACTTGAAAGTATAAAGTGATAAAAGCACCTGGTTTATTTGCACATAAATACTATACCATAGTATGATTGTTACAATGCTTGTAAGAGAGTAGATATATTCATTATCCCTTGAACACAGCCTTTTCCATAGCATCTGGCTTATCCGAGTACTCTAAATGTGATGGATAGTCGGTACAGTCATAGTAACCGCTTGTTCTGACATAATTCAAGAAGTCTTGAGAAGAAGTGAAGGAAGTATTGTCCGCTAATAATACTGTTCCCTTCTTCAGTAGGCAGCATTCCTGTAAAAGATCAATGAGAAGTCTGTTAGTGTGTGCCTGAGACTTATTGCACAACATGTACTTAGCGCATTCCTATAATACTGGCCACACACTGACCCATTAGCCGGCAAATGTTTATTTCATCAACCAAATCTAGCAATCATGCATGTAGCTTACTGTACCTCGGGAGGGGGAAGCCTCTGGGTCCTAATGAGGCTTCCCCCGTCCTCTTCAGTCTCTGGGATCCAGCGCTGGCAGCCCCCGAACAGCGTGTGGCAATATTTACCAATCCTCGCTCCTGCGCAGGGGCAATACAAGCTTCCCCTCAGGCTCCGACAGAAATAGAAGAGCCTGATCTGGTCCGCTCGCAGGCGCAAGAGTGGACTCGATCAAGCTTGGCTATTACCGATATTTGTGTGAACTTTACAGCCACGTCTTGCTAGTGGCAGTATATTTTCAGCCAAAAATAAGTGTTTTGGCTTGTTTAGTGTTCTGGAGAGCAGGGCCAAATCCTACTGCCTTATTTGCATAGATTAAAGCACTATTTTTAAATAATCTTCCAATTTAAAAAAATAAAACTGTAAAAGAAAATTAGACATGCTGCAAAACTGGGATCCACTAGCAGGTCTTTTCAAAGAGTTTGTGATTTGAAAAGCTCTTGGGAATGTAATGGTATGTGTGTGATCTCACTTGAGGGAGGTGATCTTTTAAAAACTCAACCATAACATTACATTAGCAAGAGGTTTATAAATCACAAGGGCTTAGAACAGCACTGCTGGTGGGTCCCAGGCATCATACAGCCTTATGGAGCCTTACACACTGTCCTGTTGCCCAACAGGTAGCAGCCATTGCCCCCGGTATAGGTAGCCTGGAGCGGGTAGCAGCTAGGAGGGGGTAGCAGCTGGCAAAGCGGTGGGGAGGGGGGACCCCCCCCCCCCCCAGCTATTTTCCCAGCAATAAAAGTCAATAGCAAGCGGGCTGGGCAGCAATGACTCATCTTCTTTCTTCCGTTCCAGTGTTGCGTGTCACCGCACACACCACAACCTGCAATGCCACCCACTAGTCAGTGGGCGGCATTGCAGGAAGTGATGCGAGCGGTGAAACGCAATGCTGGGACGGAAGAAGGAAGGTGAGCCATTGCCTGGCCCGCTTGCTATTGACTTTTATTGCTTTGAAAATACACACTTACACACTGTCCTGTTGCCCTTTGTTTCAAAACTGAGCTGCTTAGTACAAGTGCTGATGCTGAAGATGTTTGAGGAGAGGTCCTGTCTGCCATATCCTGAAAAAAACTTGTATAAACGGCCCAGGGCTCACAGATCTGTATTTTAGTGAATAAGAGCAGCAGGACGGTGTATGAGTTGCAATATAATGGATTTTATACACCATTTACATTTTTAGAGCCACTTCACTCATGAACCATAATATTGAGTGATATTTGCTTACCTGAAGCAACTTAGTATCGGCCAGATATCTATCCCCAAAATGATCAATGAATACAAAGTCAAAGTGTTCTGCACCGTAGTCTGTTTTCAGCTTGGGTATTATGTCTTCTGTGGAACCCTGGAGAATCTTCACCTGGGGAGGGAAAAAAAAGTACACCACATGGCTCAGAAAGCCGCTATTGGTAACACTAACAAAAATAGCCTCAGAGTTTCCAGAAATACTGGTCAGCATTTTGACTGGTTTGTTATCATTAAATCTTCAGGTGTGAGTCCTACTAATGCTTTGCCTTCCTAGTTATTGCTGGTTGGTTCAAATGCCCCACTGTTCAAAGCATGCGCTGCAACTGCAAGGCAAATTTGTGAGGCTGCCAAACAGGTAGCAGCCATTGCCCCCGCTATAGGTAGCCTGGAGGGGGTAGCAGCTAGGAGGGGGGAGCAGCTGGCAAAGCGGTGGGGAGGGGGGATTCTCCTCCCCCCCCCCCCAGCTGTTTTCCCAGCATTAAAAGTCAATAGCAAGCGGGCTGGGCAGCAATGACTCACCTTCTTTCTTCCGTTCCAGTGTTGCGTGTCACCGCACACGCAACAACCTGCAATGCCACGCACTAGTCAGTGGGCGGCATTGCAGAAAGTGATGCAAGCGGTGAAACGCAATGCTGGGACGGAAGAAGGAAGGTGAGTCATTGCTGCCTTGCCCGCTTTCTATTGACTTTTAATGCTTGGAAAATAAGAGGAGGGGGAGCGTGGTCGGGGGAGCCCCAGGTGAGGCGGCTACCTGCCTCATGGGCGGCCCGGGCCTGGCTGCAATTGTTTGCATCCCCCTGTAAAAAGCGTTCTATATAATGCTTACCTCACAGACAGGAAACTACAGATCATCATGTCTAAGGCTTAGTTCACAAGGCAAGGCATCAGCCTATGAGAGACAATCGCTCTCTGAGCCTCCTCAGGGGACAACTGAGTGACACGGCTGTCCCCAGTACAGCACTGCAGTAGATCACAGCGCCAGTGGCGTACCTAGAGTATTTGACACCCGGGGCTAATTATTTGAAGAAACACCCCCCCCCCCCCCTTCCCCCACATACACACATGCTTCCTCTCAAAACACAGGCACAGGACTTGACGCCTTTCGGCGTTAGGCAGTCCTGGAGCTGTCACCATCCCGACGCCGATCAGTGTTTGGCAGTCGGGGAAGGAGTTAAACACTAGTTCCAGCATTAGGCTAGTTGAGCGAGTATCTATTCTTTTACATCTATTTGTTATTGTTACATAAACCTTATTAAAGTCCATGTTTTTTTTTTCCTTTACCTTATCCTGGACTCCAGCAAACTCAGTCATTTTCTTGGCCACATCAGCATGCGCTGGATTCATCTCTATGGTGAGCAGCTGAACTCCAGGCTTCAGTAGCCGGGCTATACGGATAGCAGAATAGCCGCAGTAAGTGCCCAGCTCCAGAGCTGTGGATGGGTTGGTCTCTCGTAACACATTATCCAGGATCAGTCCTACAATGGAGAATAATGCAGTAAAAACATGAAGGCTAAATTCCCAGCAGACAGGTAAACGTTCTGCTTTTTCTTGCACGATGCACATGTTCTCAATTTCAACGTACTGTGCTGCAATCCCAAAAATCATGAATGAATGCAGAAAATCACTTGCAGAGAATATAATTGCAGAGCAAAAGTGGAGGGACAAGTGTGCTCCCTGCCAAAATAAGGATAAAAAGGACACAGACAACAGTAACCACTGAAAGGAGATTTTAACTCCTTTTCACACTATCCACAATAAATGCAAATTCCTTCCTTAATAGATACTTTCCCCCCCCCCCCCCTTCCACACACACACACCCTGAAGGGGAAAAAAAACAATGAAACTGCAATGTGTATTGTTTTTTTCTTTTACCACATAATATAATGCAACATGACCACTTAACCACAATCCCCCTTTTCTTTCCCAAACAATTTTTTTAAAACAATTAAAGTTTTTTTTATTGTAACTCAGAGGAAGTCACACATTACAGCAACATACAGTGTAAGTCAAAAGAATGACCTTTTCCCCCCAAAAAAAGAACAGTAGCATATATACAACACAAAACAACAAGGACATCCAGAGCGCAGCTGGCCTATAGTACATGGCTTGAGTGAGCCACAAAGCTAAGGCCAGGACCAGAAAAAATAGAAACACCATAAAAAAATACTATATGATGTCTCAAGTAGGTAATAAAAGAGTAATGGCACAGAGGAAGTAAAATGGCGAAACACCCGCAAGAATCAAAGTTTTAAGGCTTGGTTCACACTGGCATTAATAACTATCCATTTAGCGGAACTAAATAGACCGGATCCTAATATTCTAAATAGAGTGTTGTGGTGCCATTGATTTCAGTGCAATTGCGTGTCAATCCGTACCGCTCATGCTGCTTGGTGAAGCACTGCAGAGTCTGTATCACCTCTGCATCGTCCAAACCACTTCTGTCGCATCGCGTCATACTGCGGGTACTGTGGCCAGTCTCATAGAGACTAATGGCCACTGTGATGTGGGGACGGTGGGGGAGAGTACTGCAAAGTGACGTGACGATAGTGTGCAAGGAGCCTTAAACAATTCCTGAATCACAACCAGAAACAAGTATGTAGATGTCAGATATCCGTCAGAAACCTCTAATCTGCATGGTATGGTACAATTTTTATTGTTTAAAAGGAAATAAATATGGCAGCCTCTATTTTCTTCTTACTTCAGGTTCCCTTTAAACCCCACCTGTCAAATGCCACCTTATCCTGCACCCCTGTCACACAATGCACAAACTGAATCTATGGGCCTGATTCACAAAGCGGTGCTAACAGTTAGCACGCTGGTGATAAGCCCTTTATCACGCCTAAACTCAGTTTAGGCATGATAAGTTTAGGTGTGATAAGTTTAGGCATGATAAGTTTAGGTGTGATAAGTTTAGGCATGATAAGTTTAAGCACCAACTGGGTTAGCACTGCAGTGCACAGCTGACCAAAAGTTTTGCGCTAGCAAAGTCTGGTGCACTTCCCATAGAGTTTAATGGCGCTGCTTTGCATGCGGGACTTTGCGCGCGATATAAACTAATCTAAACTTATCATGCCTAAACTTATCATGCCTAAACTTATCACGCCTAAACTGGCTTTTCACCAGCATGGTGCAATGGTTATCACGCCTAAAGTCTCTAACTAGGTTAGCACCGCTTTGTGAATCGAGCCCTATGTGCTGTTCATAGTCCTGCCAGTGAGGTGCGATCTCACAGAGAGTGTGGCATCCCATGCACTGCATTACCGCATAACACACACAACAGTGACAATTAAGCATATTATCATTGCCTATATGCTTCGCTGTATGCAACGCATGCATAACGTGGGGTGTGACCTTTGCGTTACATTGCCTGGAAGCAGGAAAAATGGGTGCATATGGCTAATGGACAAAAAGGGTGCCGTCATAGGCTGCAATGCAAAATATCGGCTATTGGGCACCCGACAGGAAATTTTGGCGCCCAGGAAAAAGTGGTTGCAGGGATCGTGTTAACAAAAGTTTTCGCTTACAGAATAAAGTTTATTACAAATCTCATTTACAAATTAGTTTTGACTTTTTTTTTTACTTATTTTTTTCATTTTTAAATTTTGCTTTCAGGACTAACAAGTACATATTCGTTTACACTTATTGTATAATTTTAAAATTCGTTTTCATACGTATAATGCCTTGCCTTGTTAAATATCGTTTTCAACCTTATTCTATTAGTAATACATTGATTTTGGTATGAACTTTGTTTTTTAGACTTATAATGCGTCGAATATAGTTTTCAGATTTATTATCTTACTAATATATCGCTTTTCATATTACCGTTATTTTAAGATTTTTAATGCATACGTGATTGTAAGGCTATTTATTCTAATATATATATATATATATATATATATATATATATATATATATATATATATATATATATATATACCCTTTTTCTATTTATAATATTAACGTGTACGTGATTGTAATATATTATATTACAAATATATAAATTATTCTATTCATGTTATTTATAGTGAAGCATTTTAAGGATTAAATATATTAGGGCTGGAACCCACAGGAGCGCTTTTGGCAGCGTTTTGGCAGCGCTGCGATACGCTAGCACTTTGCCAAAACGCTGGGCTAATGTTAATGGATGGGGCAATTTCCACAGGAGCGTTTGCGTTTCCTAGAAACGCAAACGCAGGACGTACAGCATTTTGGGAGCGTTAGCGCTTCAATGTAAAGTATTGAAATGCGGAAACGCTAGCGGAAACGCTCAGCAAAACCTAAACTGAGCGGTTTTGCTAGCGTTTTGCGGTTCAGCACACTGTAACAAAATGAAAAATACTTCACAGGACCAATCAGGATAAAAACGCAAAACGCAACGCAACCGCTGAGCAAAAAAATACAATGTTGCAAAATGCGCCCGAAAACGCACATGAATCCGCTTGCAAACTGCTCAGACAAAACGCTAGCGGTTGTGTTTCGCGTTTGCTGGTTTCAGTGGGTTCCAGGCCTTATTGTTTATTTGTGTGTAAGGGTGTTTGTGAAGTGGGGATGGTTAGGGTTAGGCACCACCAGGAGGATGGTTAGGGTTAGGCACCACCAGGGGGGTGGTCAGGGTTAGGCACTACTAGGGGGTTGTTAGAGTTAGGCACCACCAGGGGGGTCTAGGGGTTAGGGATAGGTACGGGGGGGGGGGGGTTCTGTGTGAGAGTAGGGTTAGGTATAGTTACAGTACAATATTTGTAATATATACAATTTATTAAATTATGTATAGTTACACAAAGGAGGGGGGTCTAGGAGTTAGGGATAGGGAGAAATCTGTGTAAGCCTACAGTTAGGTATAATTGCAGTAAAATACCTGTAAAATCTACCATTGTATTACTATGCTTAATACAAGTGTAAATATCGTTTTTTGTTAGATGCTATTTGACGTTTCATTTCCAATTTTGTTTTTTGTTATAGATGGTATTTTGCTGTTTCATTTCCGTTTATTCAATCTATTTAGCACTAGATGTTAGTTTATAAGCTATAAACGGAAAATATTGTTTTACATTACAACTTATAATTTTGGCTTTATCCCGCTCCCTTTTTTCCACGCACCCTTTTTTGATGCACGCCCATTGCCTAGCATTCCTGTTTTTACATAGGAACGCAAGGCAGCTTACGCTGTGAACCTAACCTAATACTTTTAGCCATAGACCTTGTTTCAGCCCAGAAACCCACTAGGAGGGATTTCTAAGTGCTAGTGATTTGAAAAATCTCTTGCTAATGCAATGCTATGGGGATTTTTATACAATCACATCTCTCAAGTGGGATCGTACAACCATAGCATTACATTAGCAAGAGTTTTCAAATAACTCAGAAAATCGCTCCTAGTGGGTTTCTGGCCTCAGGTGTGTGATATAGAAACTACTGATGGCAGAATGATCAGCAGGATAGCCAGGCAACTAGTATTGTTTATAAACAGGGGCGCAGCTAAGGTTTTGGTGGCACCAAGCAGTCCATAACTTGAGGCCCCCATCCATGAAAGAAGCGGCTCGTGCCGCGGCAGAAAAATGGGTAGCCCCAGCACATTTAGAAAATGGGTGTGGTCAAATAATGTGGGAGGAGCCAAATACTAGCAGTTTCTAGGCTAAATTGCACCATGGGTGCGGGCATGAAATTAACCCTCTCCCACGTGGAGACAGTTATAGGTGCCCCAAGTATTGGTAGCATGTTATAGTTGCCCCCAGTATAAGCTAGATCGGTAGGTGCCCGCAATAAAGGTTAGGTAGGTAGGTGCCGTCAGTATAGGCTAGATAGGTAGGTGCCCCCAGTATAGGTTAGATAAGTAGATGCCCGCAGTATAGGCTAGATAGGAAAGTGCCCACAGTGTAAGTTAGATAGGTAGGTGCCTGCAGTATAGGCTAGATAGGTAGGTGCCCCCAATATAGGTTAGATAGGTAGGTACCCCTCAGTATAGGTTAGATAGGTAGATGCCCCCAGTATAGGTTAGATAGGTATGTGTCTCTAGCAATGGGGGGGGGGGGGGGTAGAGCGGGCAGTTTGGAGTGAAGTTTCAACTCACCTGCCTCGATCCTGCATGCAGCCTTTATCTTCTTCCTGTCCCAGCGTCTGTCGCATCGGTAAGAGCACGTAACCGCATGTCATCACAGGGGGCGCTGTTACCATAATGACAGATGACGCACGCCGGGACAGGATGAAGATATAGGCTGCATGCAGGATCGAGGCAGGTGAGTTGAAGCTTTGCTCTGCCCGCTCCCCCACTGCTGCGCACACCCTCCTGCACCTTTGTGTGAGGCTCCAAGCAGAGGCGTGGCTCGCCTGTATGCTGGCGGCATTATACACATATTTATAAACAAAATAAATAAAGCGGCCTTCATATAACTCTTACTTCAGGTTCCATTCAAGGGGGCAGAGTAGTGTGGTACTTGAAAGATTAATAGCAGTTTTATACATTGTAGCCTCTGCCTGGCTGGCTATAGTTCTTGTTGCTGGACTGGGTCTGACTACCCACACTGGTCCTGGTTACCTAAATTGTTGCTGACCTGGAAAGCTATCCAACACTCCTGGCTCTTGTTGTCTTGTGGTCCCTGTCTCAACTCAAAGGCCTCTGAATGGGAAGCCGCAAAATAAGCCATCCTCATCTTTAAAGAGGAACTTCAGTGAAAATTATGTAATAAAAAAAGTGCTTTATTTTTACAATAATTATGTATAAGTGATTTAGTCAGTATTTGCCCATTGTAAAATCTTTTAAATACCTGATTTACATTCTGACATTTATTACATGGTGACATTTTTACTGTTGGCAAGTGATGTAGCTGCTGCATGCTTTTTTGGCAGTTGGAAACAGCTGTAAACAGCTAATTCCCACAATGCAACAAGGTTCAAAGACCGGAAACTGCCAGGAGCACGTACTCAGAATTTCTTTGTGGGAGGGGTTTCACCACAATATCAGCCATACAGCGCCCCTTGATGGTCTGTTTGTGAAAAGGAATAGATTTCTCATGTAAGCTATCGATTGGGATAAAGTTCATTTCTTGGTCGGAGTTTCTCTTTAAGTTCTCTGAAGCACTACTGTAGATATGTGATGTACATACCGTAATAGCTATTGAGTTGGCATTGGGGAACAACTGCACTCACTGGGATAGGCACCAGGAAGTTGCATGAAAGTACGATGACCTGGCACCAGTACAAACCACATGCATAGTAAAATGCAGCCATTTCCTATCTAGAACTTACTATCCAGATAGTGTGTATCATACTCAGAGCCGGGACAGGTTCCTCCAGAACCCAAGGATGAGACACCAAAGTGAGCCCCTTCATCCCTCCCACCCCAGCCGTCACACACTGACTGCTATTAGACTAAAGGTGCGTACACACGCACTACGTCCGCCAACGACAGGTCCGTCAGACCCTCCCACTGGGCGGACTTTTAGGCGACAGTAGCGCATGTGTACGCACTGTCGGCAGGCTGATAAGGCTGTTTCTGAACGATCCGCCGGGCGGATCGCTCAGAAACAGCCTTATCAGTCCGCCGACAGTATGAGGACGGACCAGTCGTTGGTGGTCTGACGGACCAGTCGTTGGTGGACGTAGTGTGTGTACGCACCTTAAGAGGTGCTCAAGAGCCCCCAAAACCTTAATCTCTAGTTATCTGGCTTGCAGTTACTGCCATGCATCCCCTTTTCTTATTTCTCTCTGCTTTAAACACAAAATAGGGATGATAGCTGAGTGAGTTGTGCGCCCTCTCCTACACTGCGCTCTGAAGCTGAAGCCTCTCTTGCCTCTGCCTCGGCCTGGCTCTGATTATACTCATATCTATTGTGTGTATGTACCATTCACCTAGAAATACAAAGTATTTTTTAGATTGCATTGAGCATGTTCTGCAAGATGCCAGGCAGTTATTTATTAAAGAGGACCCAAACCAAACATTTTTTTTAATTCAAAATATTTAGTCACACCACTCTGAAACATACAAAGATAAAAAAAAACACTCCTTCAAGCCTATGAGCATTTCCGTGCATGTTTTTCACCCTTCTCTTTTCATAACTAGGGTTATACAGGTGGCAGCCATTACTTCTGATCTTAGTAGTTGGTTTTAGATCATGGGTGTGTTTGCCATCAGCTACCCTCCCTCACAGGGGCGTCATCTATGTGTAATCTCACACAAGCTGACATCACCTCCCCTGTGACATCATCAGTAGCAGCCTGTGTTTTGTTTTTGTTTTTTAATCTCCACCAGTCTGCCGGATTTTGTCCTAGCAATATGAAAGGAAGGGAGGGGTTCCTCAATAAATGTAAAATATTTTATATTTGTCGTCATGCAGCTGAAAAAGGCTGCTATTTATTACTATAAGCTAGAAAATAGATTTTATTTCTGAAATCTTGTATTTTTAATGTGGGTCCACTTTAAAAGTTGCTGACCAGACTGTATGCCAAGATGATTGGGTAATATGTAATGCTTGACGATGATCAGCTCTAAGGAAAACACGGGAAACCATGAGGACTGAAAATGACTTCAAGGAAATAGTTCATCACTGCTTGTTGTGCACACAATGGCAGATGATTCATTTGCAAAACTTTACTGTGCTGAAGACAGATGCTGTTTGGATGACAGAAAGCAGTCCATCAGCCTTCTATCCCCACCATCACCAGTGTGAGTTGTGGAGGAGAAGCTGGAGGAGGAAGCCAGTCATTCCTGAGTGCAGAGATCTGATTACCTGAGCCTGCAAACTTCCTCCATCTGCTGCTACAAGATTAACTACTTGAGGCCAATACAGCCGCTACAGTTCAGCAGGATCTTATGAACTGCTTGTTCTTCTCACTCAGAGAGGAATCACACTTATGTTTGCAGGAACCCCAAATGATTCTCCGCAAGTGTTTTTTTCGCACGATTGTGCGTTTTAACACTTTTTTTTTTTTTAGTAGCCAGTGATTTCAATGAGAAAACACATAAGTTTTCCAGAAAAGTAGTGCAGGTTGTATATTTTTTTTGAATGCTGTGCAGAATCGCAGATGCCTCCTGAAAACACATTGGTCCCATAAACTATCATTACATGCATTTTCTCAGTGGGGCAAAGCGCTTAAGATTTATACAAGTGTTATCCTTCCCTTAGGCCTCTTTTCCACAGACAGTTGATAAGCAGTGAAATGCCCCTGCAACTCTAACAACTGCTTGCTACTGCCTGGCAACTGATTGTTGCTGCCTGGTAACTGCTCACTGCTGCCTGGCAACTGCTGAGCACACAGTTCAACTGTCCGTGGAAAAGAGTCCTTAGTGTGTAATAAAGCATTTTAATCCCTTCAACATCCCCCTTGTGACTTTATGAAATGGTTAAATGAAAGAGTATTGAGAAATGGATTCTTTCTCCAGGCAGAGCAGGTGATGAGAAGTCAACATGGCTTTCATAAACGCACTGGGAGCTATTTTTATAGGATACTCTGCACTTTCTATTTGTCACTCTGTAGAATTGTAGTGCTACCACCACTGTAAGTGCTGAAGCCAGGGTCAGATTTATGATAAGGCACAGTAGGCGCATGCCTACAGACGGATTACGTGGGGGGGCTCCCGTCCCTTCTCAAATGTTCCATTCTTCCAGCAGAGCTGGAGGGTGATGTCACTCATCACCCGGCTCAAGTCCGGCAGCTGCAGGCATGTAGTTAGGGGTGGAGATCCAAGGCTTAATCAGTGCCTCCTGTGAAAGTGAGTAGCATGGTGGGCAGTGTGGTTATTGCAACCTCCTTCCTCTGTCCCTGCACCGCACCAGCTGCAGTGCAGATCAGCTGTGCACTCTGGCCACACACACTGCCATTTGCCACCTGCTCTTCTCATCTTAGTGGGGGGTGGGCTCAGGGCCGGCGCTACCATAGAGGCAAAGGGGGCAATTGCCCCAGGGCCCCAGAGCTTGTAGGGGCCCCCAGTGGCTACAAGAGGAAAATAAATTTCAAATCGACCTTATAGTTTTTGAGAAAATTGATTTATTTAATCAATTGAAGTTTCAAAGGGAAAAAAATACACATTTAAAAACCTGCCGAATTTAATGGTCAATAGCAAATCCACCTTAAATGCTAAAAACCCTAAATTTGCAGGATAGGTTAAGGAGATCATTGGGAATAAGAGAAAAAAAAAAAATTTCAAAAAGACCTTATCGTTTTTGAGAAAATCGATTTTAAAGTTTTGAAGGCAAAAAGTATACTTTTAAACACGGTAAATGTCACTTTTAGTAGCAAACCTAACGGTAGTGTTATTTTACATGCATCAAAAGAAAGAGCAATAAATTTCCTGACGGGGTTTCCTGGGGGTCCATACGCAGCCGCATCGCTTTGGCCAGGGATCACTATACAGCCGCAATATGGCTGCATGAAGATCCCTGGCATTTTTTCCTATTTTCCCAATTTTTTTTATGTTTAGAGTGTGGGAATTTTTTTAAAGAAAATTATGTGGTGTCCTCCCTCCTGAAACTTTTTAACCCTTTGTCCCCCATGCAGGCTGGGGTAGCCAGAATGTGGAGCTCCGACCGATTGGGGCTTCACATCCTGACTATACCAGCTGCAAAAAAGGTCCCTTAATGCCGATTTTTGTTCCGGGTATCTGTTGAGGGGGCCCCCCAGGTTTATTTTGCCCTGGGGCCCCATTGTTGCTTAAACGGACCCTGGGTGGGCTTAAGGCAATGTAGCCCCATCCCGATTGTGTATAGCCTATTTTATAAGGTAACTAGGGATATATAGGTATATGTATTTTATTATTAAAGAAGAGGGGGCCTTATCCAATATTTTGCTGGGTATGCCTGCTCTTTGAATTACACCGCTGCTAGATTCATGTACATTTAGCTCTTTACGTGGTATAAGAAAATAAGGGTTGGGGTTGGGGGTGTGGCCTGTGCTGAGGGGCGGGGCTTTTCTGTGCTTAACCCTTCCAGTGCTGGGCATTGATTCTATACAGCAGGTGTATTGATTACCTCAGCAACAGCAATTTCCCTCACACATTGCACTGTCTGAGAAACCTTCTTAACTTATCCTATTTAAAAGCAGTTTACGAAGGAAACTGCACTATTTAGTGATTTCTTAAGATGTCTGAGACAGTTTTTCACAAATGTATAAAAACCTACCAATATTTTATCTCAGATACTCTTGATAAATGTCAATCTCTGTGCCTACAAGCCCCTGAAGTGTAAATCCGACCTTGGCTGAAGCCATGTGCTAGAGTAGATCTGGAGAGGAAGGATGGAGGATTATAAATTCATAGAGGCGAAAGAGCTGGAGAGAATGGGCTCTATTCACAATAACATGTGCGGTAACTCTTTTTTGGGTGAAAATTTACCTCCAGTGATAATTACCAATTTTTTGAGTATTCACTAGAAATTTACAGAGTGTGATAAATGTTTGATAAAAATGTGATAAAGCAGGTGATAAAACAGTCAGTAATATGTACGGAAATAAAGCTTTTTTTGACCACTGTAGGGTAGCCCATATGCTTGCCACCCATTACACAGAGACGACCCAGGAAAGCCTGTCATATTTAAAGTGGGACCTTAACTCTTGCGCAGGACAGAAGGCAAACATATAGAAATGCATCCTGTATGTATATAATTTAGCCTGTCTAATTCCCCCTCATCTGTGAATAATCACAACTGTAATTTGAGCTCTCAGCTGTGCTAGCTGGCTGCCTCAGCCAGGACGTTAATCCTCTGTCTGCTTCCATGAAAGCAGGAAGTGCATACACTGGAGATTTTTTTGTTGGATTTGTATCAGCTGTAACAAAGAACTGTTTTTCTTTAAAGGTTATTATGCTGTTGCTTATCTTTTAGAGGAATTTCCTCCACGGCATCTATAAAATCATCTAAAAGTCTGTACAAGGTCTCAAAGTGTGCCTTGAGGTTAGACACACTTGTCTTCTCTGCCTTCTATGTAAAATTGACATAAATTTGAGCAACAAAGCTCAAAAGGCTCCATCCTAAAGGCCAAAAGCAGAGAAGTGAAAACGATCACCTACCATTTGTACCATTTGTAGAGACGTGTTGGCGCCCACGCTGCACGTCTCTGGCATACAGCACTTTATTTGACCTGAGGAAGCGACTTTCGGTCGCGAAACGCGTTGTCCAGTCCATAGTGCTATTAATAAACTCGATTTATATGATCCGTATATGTACGAGCCTTCACTACAGGTAAGACGCACTACGCTTATCTGTGTTCAATTGATATCTTTATATATATTATGAGACTTAAAGGGCGCCTCCCACAGTGTTAATTACTTTTTAATACCCCACTACGTGGGTTTTTACTTACTGTAAGTTTATTATAGTAGTATCTTTTTCCGGGAGCGGCGACCGACAAGGCCGAGTGGAGACGGTACTTCTCCACACGTTCTGATGGTGGTTGCCTAGATAGCAACCCAGAATTGTGAGTATATTTTTTCTACAATAGATCATTTTACGCAACGATAATACATGATATCGGGCTCCCGGTGTCCCTGTGTTTTTTTATCTCTACTAGTCCTACCTACCATTTGTAGGTGATAAAAAAAACACCAACTATTTAATTGAGAAACTCAAATTGGAGATACATTTTGAGGTAATTACCACACCTTTACCGCACTTTTACCACATTTTTACCGCAAGAGGTAAATTAGGGAGAAAAAAATGTGAATTTCAAAATGGAGATATCTTGGTCGGTATTTATCACTACCTAAATTACCTCATGCGGTAACTCATTGTGAATAGAGCCAAATGTCAGAGCTGAAGGTCAGGTGAAGGAACAGGTGATACAGAAGGCTGTGTGCAGAGGAGGTAAGACTGAGGAGAAGCAGCGGGAAGAGGCTGGAATGGGAACAAAAGAATGGATGGAGATCAGGTAATAGAAGATGAATGAGTTGGAGCATAGCACAGAATAGAGAAGATATGGATAGAGAAACAAGTTGTCAAGGGGGTGCACTATCATGTACACTATCATATAGTGACACTAGAATCAATTCTGTCAATGGAAGAAAGAATGACGAAGATGACCAAGAATTACCTTTCTCGTCTCCTACATTCATGGCCCATTCCTTCTCTCTGCAGTATTTGTCAATGGTGTCCAGTACACTCTGAGGGTCTCCACGTATTGCATTCTGCTGCACGTGCTCCAGGATCCTCTGCTCTCTGCTTCCAGCCATCAGTGATGCAAAGCTTCAATCCAGCTGTAATGCCTAGAGACCGAGCACATGGATAAGACGTAATGCACACATAGAGATCGCTGAGTACATCCGTATTCCTTAGGGCTAGTGCACACCAAGAGCCATATACACTATAATCACCTCTGATATCCTTTTAGCCAAACACCCTTAACAAGCATGCAGATCAGTTGTTTCTAACTGAACTATGACTGGATTAGTTGCATGCTTGTTTCAGATGTGTGATTCAGACACTACAGCAGCTGACAGACTGCCAGGTAATGGGTGTTGTTTTAAATGACATAAATATGGCAGCCTCCATATGCCTCTTACTTCAGGTGTCCTTTTAATCACTTTGCTGTCTACATACAGCATATTCACATCACTTCAATAATGTTTTCAGGATTTCAGTATATCATTGAAATGCTTCATTGTTCTATTCTTTTTGCATTCATAGCCTGTGACCTACAGGACCACTTGGAAAAGTAAACTGTAATATTTGACACATATTCATACAAGGTGTGCGCCTTGATGGAGAATCATACCCTATTGAATTTTAGTGGGGGAAAAAACTGAAGCTGCCAGTTGATTTTGGTATAAAGCATCCAAATCAGTTAGGGCTTGTTCACACCTAGGGCGTTATCGCTATTTTTAAAGTGCTGGTGATTTGCAAAATCACCCTGAAAGCGCTTGTGCAATGATTCCCTATGAGAGAGTTCACATCTGAGCGGTTTGTTTCCAATCCGCTCAGCAAAGCGCTGCGTGGACCATTTTTAGGGCGATTTTGCTACAATGGAAGGCATAGGAAAAGGGCAAAACGCTCACAAAATCACTTTGTAAGGTGATTGTGTTCGCGCTTTGATAAATAAATACATTGTATTTATTCATTTCCGGGTCAAAGAGTTCACTTCCTGACTTGCGTCAGGAAGTGAAAAAACAAATCGCTCTGCAAAAGTGCTTTGAAAAGCGTTTTACACAAAATCGAAGCGCGCAGGTAAGCGCCGGGAGGAGAAAAAAGTGTGCAAAAATAGAAAATTGCTGGCATCAGCAATTTCGATTTTAGATGTAAACAAAGCCTCAGAGGGATTCAGATGTGTAATAACATCAGCATTAGTGTACGGGGCAGTTACCTGGCAGCAAAGGAAAAAAAGAGTATTTAAACAGGGCTTACAAGGTTGAGAAACATACTGTGTAAGCTAGAGTGCAGTAATGTCTAAGGCTCTGTTCACATTGGACAAAAAAACAGCAATGGAATGGACCCTAACGGAGGTGAACGTATACCATGTTGACCACTTCCGGACCGTAGTAATTTATATCTATGCCCTGTTTGTGGCTGCTTATTCCTGCCAGGGCATAGATTTCAATTACCATGCTTGCACAGACCTACTGCTACCGCCAATTGCGATGCCGCAGGCTCCTCGCTCTGCTGTCGCTATGACGGCAGAGCTCTGTGAATCGGACAGGAGCTCATTTCATTGGCTCTTGACCCCATGAGCCAATCTCAGTACCTCACATTGATCACAGCGCCAGGCAACGCATGGCAATTTTATCAGTTTTAATGCCAGTGGAGCACCGCCACTTACTCTATTAGTGCCACGCGTATTACTGGCCTTTTTGTGCTCCAACCCCTTGTTCTTTACCTGGACTACCATACTTTAGTGCAAGAAATTAGATGTTTCAGCAGAACATCCTGCTCTAGTTTTACAAGTTTATGTTAAGTTTAGCTAGACACAGATCGTGTTACTCATTATGTCCTGTGGACAGCTACCTTTATGCAGCCTAGTTGTCTATTCTTCTGTATAGTCAGTACGGTACTGACAGTACCTCTGATCTAACTGCAACAATACAGTATATTGGTTCATTTTTTAATCTAAATACCTTGAGATCCATTGGATGCACAACTTGATAATACTTCATACTTACCTACTTTAAAATGTTTTTAATAAATTGCTGCACTGGCACATACAGTGATGCAGTCAGCACATTAATGTACAGTAACTCGGCCCTTATCGCTTGGTTGGCAGGTAGGCTGGAATGCCTAATTAGACTAACTAAAGATTTGGCAGGTAGGCTGGAATGCCTAATTAGACTAACTAAAGATCAGAGTGAGACTTTTTTTGCACAAAATATAATAAGCACAGTGTAACAAGGGGTGAGAATGATGATTCAGGCCTTGGTCTAAATTAAAAAATTTTAGGGCCCCTGGTGTGCAAGCTCTTTAAAAATAGCTGGATATTGGCCCTTTCCCCAGCCACCTCCAGAGCAGTCTTGCCACTAACGGTCTGATTAGTAAGACAATGCAAACAAAGAAATTGCCCTTAACATCTTTCCTGGGCTGCATCAGGCTATGTGACCACATTTTTTAAACAGGAAGTTTATGCATGGTACCCTCATTTAACCTAAAAAAAAAGTCCCTCTTGCTTACAAAACTGTCAGATAGTGTATTTAGACCTGTCTTGGAACTCCAAAGTGAACAAATGTACATGCTGAAAGCTTATAAAATTCCTGTAATTTTTATTAGACAAAAGCTCATTGTTCTGTAACAAATACAAAACTATAATAATTATACTCTCACACACCTATATACGTTGGCAGCAGATGCCAAGAATGCTTCATAAAATACCATTGCACTACCAGTAATAGAACAAGGTGAACAGCTTCATCAGTTTATTTATTCATGTAGTTCAACCACTTCACATCTAAAGCTTCCCTGCCCCCCCCCCCCCCCCCCCCCCTTCCTTTTGGACCAGAGCAGTCTAGACATTGTAGCCCTATGTAATGTCTGTTCACACAGAGCTGAGATGAGGTGGCTGCGGTGTGACTCTCCTCACCTTCACTTGCACGGAAGCCATGATGTTGGATTTGGTGTAACAGACTAGTAGGGGAGGTGTGTTTGACATGACACAGATAGATGTGATATGCGACCTCCAGAATGAATGACTGGAATAGAAAACAAGGTGTTGCTTTACAGCTGTGTAAAGTAACTTCTGTCTTAGCCATTTAAAGTCACACAGTTGCAGACAATATTATATCACCACAGTGTATGTATCACAAATCTGGGCAATCCAGTCTGCTGATGGTGGTAAAAACTGCAAGTGATCCTGCAGGGGCATAATTACAAATCATGGGCCTCCCAGCAAGACTTTGATGGGCCCCCCAAATATTTCACACCCTTTTCCTTGCCTACCCTTGATGACCCTCGCAGCCTGGGGGCCCATCTTGCAAGCGTGGACAGCATAATCTTCACCTCCATAACAGTATAGCCACAAAAACATCCGATCTGAAGGATGGACTCCTTTATCAAAGAGAGTGCAGCAGTAATTGGGGCCAGGGACGGTTCTCTCACAAAGCAAGGTGAAACATTTGCATCAGGCGCAGAGATTACAGGGGCAGCATTTTTGTATTACAGCATGCAGTCAGACTAGGACAACCTTTCTCAACCAGGGTTCCTTGAGTACTCTGAAATATGATAGAGCACATCAAAATAGGGGATACTGTAAAAGAAGCACTAAATTGGGGGACAAAATAATAATGAGCACATTAATAATAAGCACCAGAATAAGGAGACAGTATAACGAGGGACATGTGCTAGTGAAATAAACAGCCACACCTACTTTTAAAGTCTATGCCTCCTGCAAAATACATGCCGAGGTTCCTTGAGATCTAAAAATTATTTGCAGGGTTCCTCCAAGTTAAAAAGGCCAAGAAAGGCTGGATTAGGAGGAGAAGCGAGACTTACAGCCAGCCAGTGTGCTATTGTGTTGAGCTGCAGCATGTCAATGTGAGAACATTAAATGAAGCAGAGCAAATTGTCAGCTGCTGCGCCATTCCAAATCAGGGGGGGGGGGGGGGGGGGGTCTGTATTCTCACAAGTAGCAAAAAGTCTAGAACCGGCCCTGGTCCACAGTAGTTAAGCCCCTGTGATCCTGCACTGCTTGCAAATGAAAGCATTTGTCCCTTTTTTTTTTACTTTTTATAAACTCCTTAGGGAGGGTGTGGAAAGTGTAACTGCACTACTCTAGGCTTGCAGTGCAGGCTACAAAGAGTCGATATGATCTGTCCACAGCACAGAGAAAGTGGGCGGATTAGATTTTCACAGTTACAATTACTTTGCATTGAGAAGGATATGGAGGCTTTCTCTTTTGAACAGTGCATATCGCTTGGCTGTCCTGCTGATCCTGTGCCTCTTAACTGACCAAAAATAAGTGTGCATGTCAGTGCTCCAACAAAAGTGAAACCACACCAGCTGTATGCAGATTAAAGGCATCCAATTAATTTGGGTGTCTGTTGCAGCAGTATTGTCGATAGTGATGGTACCAATTTTCTACTATCGGCTTCCTTAACCTATACCTCACACTAATCTTCCCCTACCTATTCCTAAAAATAACCTCCCTACCTATGCCTAACTCTAACGTCTCCCCTATCTATGCCTAGCATTATCCAACCCTACCTAGGCCTAACACTATCCCCCTCCCCACCTATGCCTAGCATTACCTCTGTGCCATAGCCGATCTCCAGGGGCCCAATATTTTACTACATCTCACTCTCGCCACTGTCTCCGGTGGTATGCAGAGTTCGTGGCCAAACCCTGACACCCAAAAAAACACTGAGTGCTGCATACTCACCCGGCTGCTATCTCTGCTGTTATGCAAAATTAACCTACATGATAGCAGAACTGTGTGCATTACTTACTGACCCCCCACTGCTTCCATTGCCGCTAGCCACTGTTCAGCTGTATAATAGCTGCACCCGGTGCCCAAATGGCTCAGTCAATGCCGCCTTAGCCACAAAGTACATTGTGGTCTGTGGTGGTGCTCAATATATTGAACAGGACGTGTGCCATAATTACCTGCTTCATCAGCTGCATGCTTGTTTCGGGCACTTGATTCAGACACTGCTTAAGCCAAAATCATCTGCAAGATAGCCAGGCAACTGGTATTGTTAAGAATAAATAAATATTCTGGCCTCCACATCCCTCTTACTACAGTTTCATTTTAAAGGAAACCTGAGATGAAATAAGTCACAGGATTTATACTTACCTGGGACTTCGTCCCTCACGGTCTCCCCAAGAAATCTTTAACTTTTCTTAAACACATCATCAGGGATGTCTGTATGGCTGATATAATGGTGAAATCCTTTCCATAGGACATTTCCTGTCTGTGAACCTTGTTGCATTGTGGGAAATAACGGCTGTTTCCAACTGCCAAGCATACAGTATCTCCCTTGACGAATGTTCATTTAGAGAGCGTTCATTTAGAGAGTTGTATGCACAGACCTCACCTGGCAGGACTAAAGATGTAGCCACCGGTGATAAATTTCAGAATGTAAATTGGGATGAGGAAAGATTTTACAGGGGGCAAGCTCGGAGTAAATCATTTATAAATTAATATTTTAAACAAATAAGCTATTTTATTCATTACTTTATTTTCAGTATAGTTTCTGTTTAAAGCCATTGGGAATCAATTTTTTTTTTAAATGACATGTATGGGTTTTAAATTAAAAATACATTTACCTCTTCTTAATTTCGCCACTCTGCCGCCCCTGGGTCGGTAAATATATCCCAAAATCCGTGACTTATAAATCTAAGATGGCTGCCGACCTTTGCTTCATCTTCCGGGTCGGCAGCCTCTTCCTTTTCAATATCTCACAGTCTCAAGCGCCGATATAATAGCGCGAGACAATGAGAATTTTGGGTGCGCGGCCGTGAGCACGGGTGCGCGCGCCCACGTGTATCCAACAGCGCGCACGCAGTACGTTGTGTATACAGGGAGCCATGCAGGAAGACCTGCCCGCAGCGCTGCACGCTCTTGTAATGAGAGCAAGGGGAGGAGATGGTGGAGGACTGACAGAGCAGGGAAAAGAAGCTCTGCCTCCTCCCTCCTGCTACAATATTCGACCAAACTGGTCAAAAAATAAAAACGGAGATTTTCGGGGCCAGCCTACAGAAAGACCAACGAAATGGGGACAGAATGATAGAGGAGAAATAGGTAAGTTGACCTCTATAGCAAAATACAAAAAAATTAAACGGTTCACATTGACTTTCAGGACTGGCTTGTCCCTTGTCTCAGCTTCTCCCTGACTACCTCATGTGGATGATAATGGCAAAGGGGAGCCATTTGGATGGCTCATAAACTACTGTTCAGTCTAACCAAACTGCATCTGACCTTCACATGGTATCTAGCAGCCCAAATCGTTGTTCAACTCAGATTTTTTTTAAAAAAAAAAACCCACCCCAGAGCCTGAACTAGGGCTTTATAAGTTAATTACAAATTGTAACGATTGGTGTCAGCACACAGAGAGAATCTGATTATTGATGATCTGCAGAATCATCAACAATACAGATGTATACTTGATTATGGATGATCTGCAGAATCACCAATAATACAAGTATGGCTAACCTCTGGACACCTAATGAAGTATAAGTGTTAAGTGTAACTGTAGGCTATCTCCCGTGAAGCGGGAGATACGGGCAGCTCGGCCAGGAACCACCTGAGGAGCAGGTGGCCCTGGGCTGTGCAGGGACTATCTCCTTGAGAGAGGAGATAGAGATAATCTGGCAGCCAGTGATTCCTTGGTAAACTGGAAATCAGACTGTACTGCAGCCAGGGGACTCCAATGGGATAGAGGCCACTGGCTGTGCTGCAGGAAGGACTCTCTGATGAGCAAGAGGTCCTTGCAGCTAACTGACACTTGGTGGAATAGTGTCACAGGTAGTACAGACAGACTGAACACTCGAGGGATGAGTGACAGCGAGAAGGGTCGGGCAGGCCAGGTCGGCAACACCCGAGCAAATGGTCATAACAGATATAAATCACAATCCTAGTCTGGGGTGTGAGGACCTTGGTCTCGACGCCCAGGAACTAGTCTAAAGAATAACACAGTATCCTATGCTTGGGTGTGAGGTCCTTGGTCTCAACACCCTGGAACTGGTCTAGAGTATAACACAGTAATGACACAGTAATCCTAAGCTTGGGTGTGAGGTCCTTGGGCACAACACCCCGGAACTGGTCTAAAGTATAACACAGTAATGACACAGTAATCCTAAGCTTGGGTGTAAGGTCCTTGGTCACAACACCCTGGAACTGGTCTAAAGTATAACACAGTAATGACAATAGCGTAATCTGACTAAGTGTGAATTCCCAGGTCCACCTGGTTCTAACACACTGTAGGATCTGACTGAGGTCTGAGTGCTCACACATAAGTATTCGCAACAGCAGACAACCAGCAACTGACAAGCAAGATCTATATATACTTGCAGTGCTGTGCAGCTCCGCCCGAGCCACTCAGCCAATCCAGAGTCCAGCTTGGATCAGCTGATCGGCCTGATAAGCTGATTTCCCTTCTGCTGGTATAAATGTCCTGTCGCCTGGCGCGCGCACGCGTAGCTCTCCATCTGTGTGCACTAGAAGGTCCAGACAAACCAGACACATGTTGCTGTGCGGAAACTGCCGGTCTGAACGCGGAGACAGCCGCCCCGCCGCCAGACCGCGCGGCGGCATCTCCGCTATGCATTATACAAATCTTGGGCATGATCATAAGACTCTGCTATGGTATAAATCAGGGCCTAGGCAGTTCTATGGGAATCAGTAAATTTGGGTGCCTGGGGCCAATTTAGGTGCTATTTAGGTGCCCCATAGGCGCTAATGCAAAATATCGAGTGCCAAAAAAAGAAATTTGGGCGCACGATAAATAGCGGGCACCGGGCCCGTCCAACCGAAATTTTTTGTTTTGAGAATTATTATTTTGAAAAATATTGTTTTGAAATTCATTTTGACCATTATAATTTTGTAAATTATTGTTTTAACTATTTTTCTTTTTTTTATCATTTTGAAATTCGTTTTGAGAATTATAATTTTGTAAATTATCATTTTGAAATTAATTATCTTAGAAATGTATCGCTTTTTGTATTAACGTTATTTATAGCTGAGAAAGGGGTTTTTGGGTTAGGGACCACCAAGGGGGTCTTTCTTAGGGCTAGGCACCACCAGGGGGGATCTTTGGATTAGGCATCGGCAGAGGGAAGGTTCTGTGTGAGAATAGGGTTAGGTTTATTTGTAGTAAAATATTAGTAATATTTACCAATGTTTTACCATGCTTATTACAACTATAAATATATTTTCATTTTAATTGTTATATTTTGAGATTTTGGCTTCAACTGGCGCCCTTGTTATTACCGTTATTTTAACATATTTATTATTCTATCTCAGATAAAGATGAAGAAATAATAAAAATATTGTTATAGACGATATCTTCAAATGTTGGCTATATCTGTAACGATCGGTGTAGCAACACTGACGTCTGATTATGTGTGATCTGCAGAATCACCAATAATACAGACGCTATACCTGATTATGTGGTGATCTGCAGTATCACCAATAATACACGTATAGCTGGCAAGATACAAGGTATGTGTAGTGCTTGGTGCAACAATAGACTGGGCCTTACCAGAGGAGCTGGTAGGCACTATAAGAACTCCGCAACAATAAGGTTAGCAAGACCTCACCAGATGAGCTGGTGGGTACTTATAGAACACAGTAACAATAAGTTTAGCAAGACCTCACCAGAGGAGCTGGTGGGTCCTTATAGAACATGGTAACTGATTAGTTTAGCCAGGGGTCGAGTGGGGCGTGGATGCGGGGAGGGGGGACGGTGTCCACTTACTACTTCCCTAGGGTGGACGCCCCCCCCCCCCCCTGGCATTTGTGGAGGGGAGCAGCGGAGTGGAAGGAGAGCTGTGAGCAGCGGTGGGGGAGGGCGGACATCTCCCCCCCCCCTCCCTCACCTTGGGGCTCTCCTTCCCTCGCTCTCCCCTCCAGAAGTAAAGTGCGGGTAGCCGGCAGCGGGCGGGACTTACCTCTCCTCGTTCCGGCGCCGGATCTGCGTGCCGCTGCTCTGGTCTGGTCCAGACCAGACTTGCTGCACGCAGATCCGGTGTTCCGACGAGGAGGAGAGGTAAGTCCCGCCCGCTGCCAGCTACCCGCACATTACTTCTGGAGGGGAGAGCGAGGGAAGGAGAGCCCCAAGGTGAGGGAGGGGGGGGGGGAGATGTCCACCCTACCCCACCACTGCTCACAGCTCTCCTTCCATTCCGATGCTCCCCTAATGCTGGGGGGACATGATTACATATTCTGGGGACATATACCCCCTGACTACATATACTGGGCACATATACCCCCTGGCTACATATACTGGGGACATATACCCCTGGCTACATATACTGGGCACATATACCCCCTGACTACATATACTGGGGACATATACCCCTGCCTACATAAACTGGGGACATATACCAACTGGCTACATATACTAGGGCACATATACCCCTAGCAACATATACTGGGGACACATACATCCCTGGCTACATATACTGGGGCACATATACCCCTGGCTACATATACTGGGGCACATATACCCCTGGCTACATGTACTGGGGACACATACATCCCTGGCTACATATACTGGGGCACATATACCCCTGGCTACATATACTGGGGCACATATACCCCTGGCTACATATACTGGGGCACATATACCCCTGGCTACATATACTGGGTACACATACATCCCTGGCTACATATACTGGGGCACATATACCCCTACCTACATATACTGGGGCACATATACCCCTGGCTGGCTGGCTACATATACTGGGGACACATACATCCCTGGCTACATATACTGGGGCACATATACCCCTGGCTACATATACTGGGGCACATATACCCCTGGCTACATATACTGGGGACACATACATCCCTGGCTACATATACTGGGGACACTTACCCCTGGCTACATATACTGGGCACATATACCCCTGGCTACATATACTGGGCACATATACCCCCTGCCTACATATACTGGGCACATATACACCTGCCTACATATACTGGGGCACATATACCCCTGGCTACATATACTGGGGCACATATACCCCTGGCTACATATACTGGGGACACATAAATCCCTGGCTATGTATACTGGGGACACATACCCCTGGCTACATATACTGGGCACATATACCCCTGGCTACATATACTGGGACGTATACCCCTGACTACATATACTGGCACATATACCCCTGGCTACATATACTGGGGACATATACCTCTGGCTACATATACTAGGCACATATACCTCTGGCTACATATACTGGGACTACTATACTCATGGCTACTTATACTGGGGACACCTACAGACCTGGCCACTATGCTGGTGGTACCTATTTCAGGGGAACTGCTGTCAGATTATCTGCATTTTTGTGGAACCGCTGTTATGTATTTTGGGGAACAGCTGCCAGATTATGTGTATGTTAGGGGAACGTCTGCTGCCAGATTACGCGTATTTTGGGGAACAGCTGCCAGATTATGTATGTTTGGGGGACCACTGCTGCCAGATTATATGTATGTTGGGTGTTACGTGTATTTTGGGTGATCCGCTGCCAGGTTTCGCGTATTTTGGGGAACTGCTTCCAAATTATGTGTATGTTGGGGAAACTGCTGCTGCCACATTGTCTATTTTGGGGGAATCACTGCCATATTATCTGTATTTTGAAGGAACTTCTACCAGATTATGTGTCTTTTTGGTGAAATGCTGTCAGATTGCATCTATTTTGAGGGGATACACTACGGCAGAGCTCAAACTTCCCTGGCAGACCTTTTACATCACTGCTAAGGTCATGTATATTTGGCCCCACCCGTGACCACGCCCACATTATGCTTGACCACGCCCATTTTTGTCACGCCGCGCTTCGCACGGCGCAGTATTTTTCGAGGCGAGTCCACTCACTTCTTTTCCCAGGACTAGACCCCTGAGTTTAGCTGAGCCTCACCAGCGGAGCTGGTGGGCACTAATAGAATACAGTAACTGATTAGTTTAGCTGAGCCTCACCAGAGAAGCTGATGGACATTAATAGAATACAGTAACTGATAGTTTAGCTGAGCCTCACCAGAGGAGCTGGTGGGCACTATTGAGAATGCCTCACCAGTGGCGAAGGCCCACTGGTAAATCAGAGCGTCAGACAGGCTAGGTTCGGCAACTAAGAGGCAGATACAGTACAGAGTCAGAAGGCAAAAGAGTAGTAGGTAATCGGGCACAAATTCGGCAACTAGATCAGATGGGCAGAAGTACAAAGACGAGTAGCAATAGCAGAGTCAGAGGTTAGCCAGAATCATACACAGAATATCAATAACATAAAGTAAACAATCTCCTAGTCTTGTGTGAAATCCCTGGTTTCCTCCCAGGTCAAAGCACACCAGATACTAGTCTAAGGTCTGAGTGCTAGCACATAAGTAATCGCAACCGCAGACAAGTTGCGAGTGAGCAGCGATGGCTTAAGAAGCAGAGGACACCTCCCACCACGCCCACTCCAATCAGCCAATCCTGAGCGGCGAACGTCCGCTCTGACGTCAGCCGACCAGCAGGTCAGCTGACGCGCCTCCTCCCAGCATAAAGATCCCGCCTACGCGTGCGGCCGCGCGATACAGAAACCTTATGTGCAAATGACAATTCCGTCCTCGGCGTACTAGACGCCGAGGGAATGGAAAAAGACTCTGAATAAGGAACCGAAGCGGCTGCGGAGACACCTTGCGTGCCCGCAGCCGCATATGTTACAATATCCCTTTTTTCCTGGCGCCCTTATTTGATGTATGGGCTGTGTGGGTGGTAACCACCTGATTTCAGTACAAGTCCCATGGTGCTAATCTGTTCAGTGCGAGGTCTGGGACAAGCTTTAAAAACATCTAACGGTATTAACAACAAAACTTAATTAGTGAGCGAAGCCACCAGAGATGTCCTTCATTGGGCTCCCACAGGACTTTTTCTCGGCCACCCAGGGAGGAAACTACTGTTTGTTGTTCTGTGGAAATCTCTGAGTGTAATGTGCACTAAGTATAACAAACACAAAATACTTACTGCAAAATAATGCATAAATCTCTGGGAACCTTGATACGAGTAAAAACCTAATTTATAATTGTAGCTCAATGATATTATTATTGTATTAATTCACTCAAGTATAAAACTAGCAAGTGTGTGCCTGTTGGGCGTGACACCTTTTCAAGAAAGTAGCATTTTGCAAGCGTGCATGACTGTGCACATTTCCTAGAGACACATGAGGCGGGTTTCTGGTACAGGTGTGTTTGCTGAACAGCCAGAAAAGTCAGTGATATCAAAGCTTAGCTACAGTTACATTATACTGCCCTCATTTACTCCACCTCTTCATCTCGTGGTCATTGTTCTAAATTATATTTCAGTGCATTAATGCATTTCTATATGAGAATTGGAGAAAGGCTGCCTTTAATTAAAAGTCTGTTATTACTTTTACGCTGTTATGTCTCTTGACTTGCTGCTGTTTGTCCTGTCTGAGCTGTTACAGGGCTGCATGATCAAGATGTGTTTCAAATAAAACAGTTATAAAATGATTTATAAAAAGATATACTTACTGTGCAGATGTCTGCAGACTCCGCAGATCTCAGTCAGGAAGTGAAGCTAATACTGTTTCAAATCACGTGTTGTTTCTGTTTCTTTTTCTTTCTTTTTTTTTATTATTTTGTTTGTATTGGCCAATCCTTTGCAAGGGCTGGTTAAGCAATCCGGCTCATTGTTGGTTTAATGTATTTCTGGCAGAGACAACAGGCGTGTGTGCTCTCCGGACCTCTCTGACTTGGCAGAGCAGCATTTAGAAGCAAATAGATGTAGAGCACAATATGTTACAGCCATTCTGTTTTATATTAAATATCAACAGGCCTCAATTTGTATTTTTTTAGACATCTAAATTGAACAAAGGCAACTATGTAAATGTGTTTTAGAGAAATCCAAAAAATGATGCACTTTGATAAAAGGGATGTTGTTGAATTAAGTTTTTAGGAGTTAAAATGGCTTTGGTGGTATGATGGTGAGCCAGCAGAACCCTTCAAAAATATGAAAGCTATAACATAGTGGCTCAGAATAAATGTACCAGCATTTTATATGCATTATGGTAATCTGGACTGTATGTGCAATGAATAGCCTAAATTGGATATCTGTCCTAAGCCTTGTACATGCACCTTATAAAGGATGAATAGTGCTCGCTATATACTAAATGGGAAAAGATTGACATGAAAGTCCTCAATAAAATTGAATGAATGTCCAAGTGCTGCAGACAATCCCTTGGTTATTGCCAATACACTCCCCCCCCCCCCCCAGCAGGGTCCTACTCACCAGATCCAAAGGTCTCAAACACCTATATACGCCTTTGGGGTGTATGTTCAACCCTTCCACCCCCATCACAAGTAAAATGAGTGGTACTTACAGGGGGCTTCCTCCAGCTCCAAGCTCCCAGGATGTCCCTCACCGCAGCTCTCCCCGCAGCCATTCGCCGCAGGTCGACTTGGAGGTCGCTCTGTACTGCGCCTGCGTGAGTGGCGCTGTCAATCGCCGCCACGTGGGCCGGAGCGGACTGTGCAGGTGCAGTAGTTCTGCGCTTGCGCAATCCACTCCGGTCCACGTGGCGGTGATTGACAGCACCGCTCGCGCAGTACAGAGCGACCTCCAGGTCGCTCTGATGTCATCGCCGGGGACCGGGTTGGAGCTGCGGCGAACGGCTGTGGGGAGAGCTGCGGCGAGGGACATCCTGGGAGCTTGGAGCTGGAGGAAGCCCCCGGTAAGTACTACTCATTTTACTTTACGTTGCCTGATGACTCCTTTAAAGAGAACCCAAGGCGGAATTTTTTAATCTTAAGAGGACACAGAGGCATGTACTGTGCACAATGACATGCCTCTGTGTCCTTCTACTGCCACTGCTAGTCCCCCTGGGCTCTGCTGTCCCCCCTGAAAAATACAGACTGGCTAGCTACAATCTGCTTGTCGCTAGCCTGCTATTTACATGTAGCTTGTCAATCATCTTCCTCTGCATTGCTTCCTCCATTACAGGCTGCTTCAGCTGCTCCACACCTCTGCTAGCTTCCTTCAATTGGAAGCTAAGCCCCGACCCAGGAATCCTTGGCGATCTACTACAGCGATGTACTGGTGACAGCCCTGTCACTTGACTGTCCCCTAGATCTCCTCACTATGTGATTCCCTCTCATAGGCTGATGACTATGAGAGGGGATCACCCTGATTGGTTCTCGGGGGGAGGGAGGGAAAAAAACTCACATATTTATTTAAAATTAAATAACACATAAATTAATTACAAAAAAACAGCCTGCAGCAGCGATTAAATACCATCAACATTTTTGTGTGCTAAGTTGTATGGCTCTGCATCGAGCTGTTACAGTTGCAGAGTACTGAATTGTAAAAAATAGCCTGGTCACTAGGGGGGTGTAAGCCTGTGGGCCTTAAGTGGCTAACAAGCTGACACATCATTACATTCCAGTGTATTAGGGACAACAAAGAAATGATTTGCATATTCAGCAGTGATGCATTGTGGGACACCTCAGGCCTCACGCCAAGCTGAATAATTGTGAATACTTTCTGTTATAAGAAGGCTAACTTTTGTTTTACAGTGGTAAGTAATGGCAGAGATGTGTTAAGGGGGAACTGAAGATAGGATTAAAACAAACTGTTTCACTTACCTGGGGCTTCTGCAAGCCCCCAGCAGCCGTCCTGTCCCGCGCCGGTCCTCCTCAAGCCTCCGTTCACCCACTGCCAGCTACTTTTGGTTTTGCCTCTGGGCCACTGCGCCTGCGCTGCTCTGGCCATGCGTATACTTTCTTCACGTTCCAGTCCGCAATAGTGCAATTGCAGATGGGAACGCATAGAAAGGCAGGGCTGCTCTGGCCTCGACTTACAAGTCAACGAAAGGAATGGAGCAGCGGTGGGAGAACGAAGGCTCGTGGAGGATGGGCGCGGGACAGGACGGCTGCTGGGGGCTTGCAGAAGCCCCAGGTAAGTGAAACAGTTTGTTGTAATCCTATCTGCATTAAGTGCTCTCAGCCTGCTTTTGCTTGTGGCAACATCAGCAGTTCAACCCGTGCTCCATGGCAATCAAGAAACTGCCATCCAAAATCTCCTCTTAAGCAGTTCACACCATAAGGAAGACCTGCAGCCCTCATACCAATGATATGCAGACAATACCAGTGACAAGTGGATCATATTAATCACAGGTAAGGAATACTAGTGACAGGTACAAAGTGATGGGGTACGCAGGTGCCAGGTATGCATAGTTGTCACGTATCAGTGTCTGTAACTCTCTGTATTAATTTGCAGTGGGTGCCAAATAACTCTGGATGCTAAGTTGCATATAGTGTCTAGTAGGTGAGGGCACAGAGCTGCAGTGGGTGCCATGTGACAGGGGGAGCTTAGTAATATTGGTTGCCAATTTACAGTGGGTGCTAAATAGCATTGAGTGCCAAACTGCAGTGGGTGCTAACAGTGGGTGCCATGTAGCAGTGTGTTGCAGTGTAAACAAGTGTGTTAGGTATGTGTGAATTGTTCTCTTAGTTCCTAGTTTGCTATTTATGTTTAATATGTTTATGATTTGTATTATTATATATATGAGTATTACTGTAACTACTGGTTTGATGTATCCCCATGGTTTAGCTTCCCTCATGCTTTGTTCATATATACAAATCATAAAAGTGTGTTGTAAAGTTAAGCTGTATCCGTTATGTGTGGTGAAAGGGTTAACCATGACAGCATTTTCTGTTTCCTGGAATTAAGTGCTCTATTCAAATCCAAATTCCTATTTATAGCCTTAAATCCAAATTGAAGAGCTTGTTAGTCTTGTTTAGTCTGTCATTTATGAAAACCTAGCTTTTTCCCCAGTGGCATATTCCACCTGTCAAGTATGTACTGATCTGAGATATATCTACCGTATGTAATTTGAATCCTATGGGGAAAGCTTTTATATGGTGCACTGACCTGACACAGATTGAGCTGCAAAGTACTATCTGGGTCTGGCAGCAGGACATGGTAAGTTGTAGATTAACACTGCCCCTGAATAAGACTCAGCAAAACATTTTTGGTGTAAGTTAGCAATGGATCCTTCTGGTTCTGCATGGATACTGCCCAGTTACTCATAGGTCAGGAACGTTTAATGTATGCAAATGTTTTATCTCATGGAAATTTGCAACCCATAGTTGGAAACGTGTTTGGCTAGATATATCTCCATTTTATGTGCCCACCACATTCAAGGCAACCATTCTGAAATCAGAGTCATCATCACAAATTTGGGGCCCCTCACACATCATCAGGCCTGGGCCCCTCCAAGCCCAACCACCGGCTGCTGTGCCCGCCCACTAGCTACCCCACCCCGTTCTTGCCAGTAAGTGCTTTCATAGCATAGGATTAAGGATACCTTAGTGAAAAATAAAATGAAAAACGGGAAGCAGGCATGTTTAGTGGGCCAAGTTCTCCTCCATCCCCCTCTGTTAGTCAGTAGGGACCCCCCAAACTTATTTCCAGGTTGGGGTGGTCGCGGCTTACTGCACAGGCGCTACTCGGTGAAGTGTATCCTTGTACACGTTCATGTGGTCGGGTGGAAGCGCTCTGCGCAGGCGCAATACATAGTTGTGAGAGGACATGTTGGCTTGATAAAGAGAGGAGGTTCCTCTCGTCTTAGCTTGCCCTGTCTGCTTTAATGACATTGATGCCTTAATTAAAGAACTTGAATACTACTGAAGACAGTGCTGGGTCTCTTCTCTTCGCATTTCCATTGCTGTTCCTGGAAGGAGAGGGACAACGAACAAAGCACTTGGATGGTTGGGTGCTGCCTACTACTGTTTCTTTCCAAGCTGAAAACCCTTGCAATAGAATTGCTCTCTTATATTAGAGATACCTTGCATATATTGGAAAAAATTAAACAATTGTATGGTCCCTGACTATAGTTTACCGGTCTCACTTGATGCACCGTACCTGTTCCCCTAATTTCCACATGGAACACGTCCAAAGTAGGTTAGCACACCAGTTAAATCAAGTAGTTGCTTTATTCCTAGGTCAGTCCACAATGTTAGCTACTTGTTTTGGAGCCCCGAGAAGTCCCCTTTCTCAAAGCACAAGGTTGTCATTTTCACATGGAAGTATTGGCCTTCTATTTGGAGCAATATTACGGAGGTGAGGAAAAAGTACATAATAACTTCACTTTGGACCAGATGAAACTGGTTTTGCAAAGAAACGGTAAAAAAGGTACAGCCATTATGCTGGAGTGTTTCCCGACTTATGCATTCCTACACTATGGGAGTTGGAGGAGATGTATGGCTTGGTAGAGTTTGGAGAATGCATTACCCTCTGGCTGTGCTTCATAAATGATATTCTCATGGTCTGGAGGGAGGGCAAACATAGTCTGGATATCTTTGTCAAGGCATTAAATTATAATAATATATAATATATAAATAATTTTATAATTTCTTTACTTTTTTTTGTTTTGTTTCAGCTGAATTGTATTGAGAAGTAGAAAAAGAGAACCATTCATTCACAACAATACAAAAATTCCTACTTTGGTAGAAGATACAAATTAATAGAGATTCTAGGTCCCCGTGTCAATGATCGCAACATGAATGAAATGCCTGAGGTCATTTGTAAACACTGTAATTTACACTTACATGCATTAGTTCCTGTTCGTGTACTAAAAGCATGCACAGGAAGCTAATGACTGAGGACATCTTGTGGGCAAATAGTAAAATTACAGCTACATCCATTTATTTTAATAAAGAGACCTTCACATAATTTTAAAATTAACCCCTTACCTCCCACACTTCCATAAATACCCAAATAAAACTTTTTCATAAAAAAAAACCCAATAAATAATATAAAAAAACATAACCTTATAACAATACCTTATGGACTGAACTTTTTTTAATATGTATGTCAAGAGGGTATATTACTGTTATTTTTTAAATTATGGGCTTGTAAATAGTAATGGATGCAAAACTGAAAAAATGCACCTTTATTTCCAAATAAAATATTGGTGCCATACATGGTGATAGGGACATAATTTAAACAGTGTAATATCTAGGACAAATCGGCAAATAAAGTGAATGGGTTTTAATTATGGTAGCATGTATTAATTTAAAACTATAATGGCCGAAAAATATATATTTTTTAATATTCTCTTTAAAATGCATTAAGAAAAAAATAATTCTTAGCAAAAGGTACCAACCAAAGAAAGCCTAATTGGTGGCGGATCATTTTGTTGTGATGAATAGTAGTAAAGTTATTGGCGAATCAATGGGAGGAGTGCTGAAATGTGAAAATTGCTCGTATGCATAAGGTGAAAATGCATAAGGCTGAAGTGGTTAAACACGTCCAGAGATGGAGCTGTCCTGATCTACTGAGGTAAGGAGTTCCATAATGTAGTAGGCATAATGTAGGAGCGGCATGACAGAAGGCTCTGTGACCAAAAGTTTTCAGGTGGAGTCTGGGTTTGACTAGATTTTAAGAACCTGTAGATCTGAGATTGCAGGGATTGCTATGCAGCTGCAACATTTCTTTCTTGTATCCAGGGCCCAGATTATGTAGTGATTTAAATGTCAGTAGACCGATCTTGAATAGGATCCTCCAATTTATAGGTAGCCAGTGAAGGGAGTGCAGGACCAGTTTTATGTGGCAGTGACGAGGTTGGTTAGTTAACAGTCTGGAAGCAGTATTCTGTATCAAGAGTACAAGTCCTTGTTTGAAAGGCTTCAGTAGAGAGCATTATGCTGGGAATACACGGTTCGTTTTTGCCTTCGTTTAAACCTTCGATTCGTTCGGTAAACGAATCGAGTGTTGAAAACGTATGTGAAAATAGTCATAATCTCATTATAGTTTCGATTAATAGACCCCAAAAACGAACGACTAGTGATCGAACATGTTTGATATTATCTCTCTTTATCCATCTAATCGAGCCATTGGTAGGCTTGATGGCTGTTCAGATCGATTATATATTCGTTTATGCTAGTCCGTCCCTGTAAAAAGGGATTTTCGTTTCGTTTCTTTGCAGCCTTCGATCATTGGAAAAACGAAACCATCAGAATCGGAAAAAAAAACGAAACCGTGGGTGGTGATATTAACCGTATGACTGATTATTTCGGGATCGAAAAGGACAAAAGGCACAATCGAAACGAAGGTTTAAACGAAGGCAAAAACGAACCGTGTATTCCCAGCATTACTATAGTCCAGTTGAAATACAATGAAGCCATTAACTAATATTGGCAGATCTTCTGGGGGGGATGAGGTACTTGATTTTTGCAATGTTCTTCAGGTGAAAATAGGATGATTTCACCACAGCAAAGATGTCAGTTCTGAAGTTTAAATCCCCATCAATTAGAACTAGGCTACGCACATGATCAGAGCTGAGTAGATCTGTGCCTCCAATCCCCAGTGGTCAAGACTGCAAGTGAAGTTGTTTTGTTGTCATGCGCTGCCCTCCGTTCACAAGGACTTCGGTTTTGTCTGCATTTAGTCTCAGCCAGTTGTCACTCATCCATTGCTGTAGTTCAGCTGTGCAGGTGTTTATAGCTGGAGTTGGGCCTGTCACACCAGGCTTGAAGGAAATACATAGTTGGGTGTCATCAGCATAGCAGTGGTATGTCAGGCTGTGTTTTTGGATTACTTTTCCAAGAGGTAACATGTAAATTGTAAATAGAAGGGGATAAATGATAGAGCCCTGGGGCACCCCATACTTAAGTGGTGCAGAGGTGGATAGGAAGGGCCCCATAGACACTTTTTGGGTTCTGCCACTCATGAAGGATTGGAACCTTTGGATAACTATGCCATCAATACCGCAGTATTCCTGTAGCCTGCTTATCAAGATGTCATGGTCAACCAAATCGAAAGGCTGTAGAAAGGTCTAGCAGTATCAGGATGGAGCACTCTCCTCTGTCTCTTGCCATGAGCAGGTGGTTACAGATTTGAACGAGAGCCATTTCATTGCTGTGATGTTTCCTGAAGCCAGACTGGAATGGGCAATAAATGTTGTTTTGTAAGATTTCGACTTCTAGCTGGTGGTATAGGGCTTTTTCAATTACCTTCCCCAGAAAGGGAAGGTTAGAGACAGGTCTGTAGCTGGTCATTGCATCTGGGTCCAGGAAAGGTTTTTTTGAGGAGAGGCCTGATTGCTTCCTTCAGTAAAGCAGGAAATATCCCAGATTGTAAGGAACAGTTTACTATTTTGAGTAATACCGATATATAAAGAAGTCGGGAATTTCAACATGAACTGTGTTTGGCCAGGATTGAGGTCACAGGTAGTTTGGTGGAGGTGGAGGAGGATGCTTGATGTGACTTCTTGATCAATTTCCTTGAAGTTTGACCAAGGTGTTACATTATCTCTGCTGATGTTTTTTGGTGCTATATGAGGCTCAAATGCTGTAAGTTGGATGACGGACCAGAAAGCAGAGACTTTACCTGAGAAGAAATTGGCAAATTGCTCACAGAGGTTCTTTGAAAACTGAATATTCTTTTTTTTGGCATGCTGGGTTGCAGAGATTTTCCACTGTGTGATACAGTTGGGCTGGTTTGTTAATTGTATTTGCAATCTTATGTGATAGAAAGGATTACTTTTTCTTGGTTATTACCTTTTGATTGTTCTTCAAGTGGATGATTAAGGCATGTTTGTCTTTCAGGGACTGAGATTTGCGCCACAATCTTTCAAGTTTTTGTTTTTTTGGGCTCTTTTATAGAGTTGTGAAACCACTGTGCATGATGGTGTGGAGTAAGATGTCTGGTGTATAGAGAAGCAATGGTCTCAAAGGTGGATGACACACATTTGTGTATTTATGGCCACTTTTAATTGGGGGCACTTTGAGACAATAAAAAAGGACTTCTGCTTTCAGTTTCTATATTTTCTGCTAGTAGAGAGAGATCAAAGCATTCCAAGAATTTACAGCACAATCTTAAAGGAGTTAACTCTATTGAAGCTGCTAATGCGTTAAGAGCCCGTGTTCATTGCATTACGCCTGCCTTATAATGCACACATTATGCATGCACATGGTGCAAATGTACCTTCGCTCACTTTTTAAAATGGCCAACTGTCGAGTTGTCCTGCTGATCTTTAGGCTCCAGCAGTTTGAGTCACACACCTGGCAGCAGGTACAATTAGCTGCACAGAGCAAGAGTTTTGTTACTCAATTTCAAACCTTTAACTAATGGAGTGTCCAGCATCATGCTCAGACACTCCTATCTAGTAGTTTCTGTTGCACACATAACAAGGTAATCAAGATAAAATCCTGTTTGCCATTACAGTAATCTTTGCAATGTACAGAGTTGAATGGAAAGCAATGAGTTTTCTCAACAAATGAGTGATTTCCCTTCCAATAAAGAAGATTAACACAACAATATATTTTTAATTTACAGTAAAAACAAGTCCATAGTTTTCAACTTTTGTTGAACAAAATGATGTATATTGAAGTTAGCATTCGTTTATTGAGATTTCTAAGTTGCTGCGAGCCAAAGCCAACTGTCGGCTGTACCTATCCTGCTTTCCTGCAGATTCGATCATCTGCTTGGCTACAGCAGCATGAATGAATGGATTTATTTTGTACAGTAAACAGTAAAAACTTTAGGCTCCAACCGACAAGCTACTCATATGACACAATAACCACTGTACATACCCAGCTCCAAGAAAAAGGATGAAATGCAAATTTTAATAGTAATCAAGACAATAAGTAAATATAAATGGTGTCTAGAATCACATTGGTGGATAAAATTCATGTGTCTTGGGCCATGTGTGCCAAGCGTGCTTCCCACTGCAGTACAGCTTGCTTTCTCTCTCCTGCGCTTGCAGTAAATGGGTTAATAGGGCTTCCTCCTTCTTCGGGTTCCGATATCAGAGCTGGCAGATCTACCAGGTGATTAGTAAAGGTAATAAACATTTTTCAAAATGCATGATATTTTGAGTTTCATATTTAGCCTCTCTGCATCCCCTCCTCAATTTATCATCTTTTTTTCTGATCCAGAACCAGCGGTTTCACGCAATCACAAAACCTTATCTTCTGCCATTCCGCTGAGAGTCTGCCATTACCATTACTACTCTGGCTTACTAAAATCAAACCATTGAAGTGAAACTCTCAGGTAGCTGAATGGTTTTCATGAGTTCTTCCAGAATTACTAAGACTCTCTGCTTAGATTTAGAGACCCGGACAAGTCCTCTCAGCAACCAAGCTTATATACTTTAACTCTCTTATGTCCTAACAATCCCACAATCCAGAAAAAAGGGAAAGCGCTGCACAATGTCCTTTGTGAAGTATAAAATTCAAATCTTTATTGCCTCTGGTAAAACCAGCACAGACAGGAGGCTGGCATGTTTTGGGCCGAAAATGGCTATGATTAAGGGCCATTTTCGGCCAAAAACATGTCAGCCATCCGACTGTGCTGGTTTCACCTGATGCAATAAAGATTTGAATTTTACATTTCACAGTGGAAATCGTGGGGCGTTCTCCCTTTTTCCTGTTTACTGTTTGGGTCTGAGTCGTCTGGCTCCTGCACTGTCCTGGTGGATGGAGGTGAGAGGAGGACATGAAATAAGAGGGGGGGTCCAGAGTATTTTAAAAAGTAATAAAAAAAACTTTTTTTAACCTATTAGTTCATTATAGTATACGCATGTTAACGTTATAAAAAACCTTTTTAAGCTGATAGAGGGCAGAAGGCAACGGGTACACCAAGACTGTTGTTCCTAAATGTGGACTGCAATGACATAATGACACGTCAATCCCAAGATCAGTGGGAAAGGTGTGGTATCTCCACAAGTGTGATGGATAAATATAATACAAAGTTGTCATTTGGGACGCTCACAAGACAATTATATGCACATATCAGTATCAAAGTGAAGGAAACTTCAGCATTATTGATTACTAGAACCCAGGGGAGATAAATGATGGATAAAAGTCCACCAAAAGGCCCTTATGCAAAACCTCAACAATCACCACCGTGAAGGGGGTAAGAAAAAGCAAATATGTGCAAACAGTTCCAACAAGGAAAGGCCGTTCAAGTGAGCCGTAGTGGTAAATTGATCCCAAGATCCTGCTGCAATTTATGCATGAAGATTTAAACAGTATCCTCATTCCTCCAGGCTTGCAAAACCATGCCCCACCATATACAGTACAATGCAGTTTAAACAAGGATATATATTTAATCCTCCAGGCTTGCAGGTCATGCATCATCAAGTTAATATAAGAGCATGCACAAACAGTCCAGTTCATAAGATGATTGCAAGTGCAACATCACTCGTAGATGCAATTGCATATCATATTATGTACAACTATATCCTATAGAGTTCAATAGAATGTTACAGCAAAATTCAAGGTTGCATAAAGGATTGCATAGAGGAGCTCATAACCTCCACATAAAGTTCAGAATGTAACATGAATTGCTCAATACTGCACTGCCAGATAAGGGTCCTTCACTATCAAAGTTTACCACCCTGGCGGTATTGACGAGCTCAGCTCGTCCAGGAAAAACTTGCTGAAAGCGGTATTGACGAGCTCAGCTCGTCAATACCGCCAGGGAGATTTCTTGTTTCTCTTCCCCGCCGGCTGCACTTTTCCCTCATCAGAGGGATTCCCCAGGATGGCTGGATGCCTGTCAGCACGCTGTGGGTAGCGATCTGTGCTACCCACAGCATACAGAACTAGCATCCAGCCACCCTGGGAATCCCTGTGCAGCCGGCGGGGCAGAGAATGTGTGGGGCTGTGCAGGGATTCCCCTTCTTTGCCGGCGGGTGGCTGGTGCGGGGATCCTCTCTGTGCGGGGGGCCGGGGGGGATCCCCGTACTGTGCATGCGGGTGACCCTTTTGTGTGTGCGGGGGGGGGGGGCGGGTATCCCCTTCTATGGGGCTGGTCTTGGCCGGTCGGGGACACCCCCTTCTGTGGTGGGGGGAAGGTGGGTGTCCCCATCTATGTGGGCTGTGGGTGGCCTCTCCCTCCTCTTTCCCCATCCCTCCCTCTCTGTCCCCCGTGCCCCCCCCCCCCCCCCCCGAATCCTGTGTCTCCCCCCTGTAAGAAGCCCTGATCTACTCACCTGAGGGCTTTCTCCTGCGCCGGCCGCGATGGACACCCTCCTCCTCCATCGCTGAAGTCCCGGTCTGTGTAATTACAGTACGCGGCTTGGTGACGTCACCAAGCTGCGTACTGTAATTACAGAGAACACGAGACTTCGCGATGGAAGAGGAGGGTGTCCATCGCGGCCGCCGCAGGAGAAAGCCCTCAGGTGAGTAGATCAGGGCTTCCTACAGGGGGGAGACACGGGATCGGGGGGGGGGGGGGGACACGGGGGACAGAGAGGGAGGGATGGGGGAAGAGGAGGGAGAGGCCACCCACAGCCCACATAGATGGGGACACCCACCTTCCCCCCACCACAGAAGGGGGTGTCCCAGACTGGCCAAGACCAGCCCCATAGAAGGGGATACCCGCCCCCCCGCACACACAAAAGGGTCACCCGCATGCACAGTACGGGGATCCCCCCCCCCCCCGGCCCCCCGCACAGAGAGGATCCCCGCACCAGCCACCCGCCGGCAAAGAAGGGGAATCCCTGCATAGCCCCACACATTCTCTGCCCCGCCGGCTGCACAAGGATTCCCAGGATGGCTGGATGCTAGTTCTGTATGCTGTGGGTAGTGGAGGGGACACAGGATCAGGGGTGAGGGGGGGCACGGAGGGCAGAGAGGGAGGGATGGGGGAAGAGGAGGGAGAGGCCACCCACAGCCCGCATAGATGGGGACACCCACCTCCCCCCCACCACAGAAGGGGGTGTCCCCGACCAACCACGACTAGCCCCCATAGAAGGATGATACCTGCCCCCCCAATGCACACACAGAAGGGCCACCCACACGCACAGTATGGGGATCCCCCCCCCCACAGAGGGGATCCCCGCCGGCCACTACCAGCCAGCACAGAAGGGGAGCCCCCCCCCCACAGAAGGGACACCCGGCCACAGTTAGGGGGCATCGGGGGCAATGGGGTTGGGGGGGCAGAGGCACCCGCAAACCTAGCTCCCTATACATATGACTCCCTAGACCTGGCTGCACATCTGTCTCCTATACACCTGGCTGCACATCTGTCTCCTATACACCAGCAAACATCTTGCTCCCTATATACCTGGCAAAACATCTGGCTAACTATTCCTGGCTAATACATCTGACTAACTACTCCTGGCTAATACATCTGACTAACTATACCTGGCTGCACATCTGGCTAACTATACCTGGCTGCACATCTGGCTAATACATCTGGCTATACATCTGGGTATTATACTCACCATTGGCATGCTGATCCCTCGCCGCGTACCTCTGATAGCTTCTCCAGTGCCTTCTTCCATGTCCCTTGGCGGATTTTGCTTCTCCCTTGGCGATCACATGTCCCCCTCGATCGGCGTTGATGGCACCAATGTCACACAGCATCATCAAAATCTCGCAGCAAACACTTTTTTTTTTTATTGAATTCAATACAATAACCTGTATTGAATTCAATATAAAAAAAAGAGATTGCAAAAAAAAAAATTGGTTGAAAATTATTGGAAATTAATTGAACCACTTTTTGCACGGAAATCCTGGGGAAATAGAACGCCAGGGTGGCTACGGTATTCTTGCATAGACATGCCCATAATGAGAAACTTCCAGTGTACTCAGTACCCCCCCTTCCCCGGCATTCAGCCCGTTTTCTCTACCAGTTTCACCGATAAAACACCAGCATCAACAGGACAGGGACTCCAGCTCATCTTGAGACACCAGCTAAAAATGGTGTTTCCCTTGACCGGATGCCACCTGAGCCATGCCCCACACACGGCCACATGTCCGCTGGCAGCCAACCAGAGACAGGCAAGGGCAGAGAGAGAGGCATGGACATTTGTTATGATAACCCATATATGTTTAAAGCATCTGGGAACCATCATGGCAATAAAGTAGTCAGTGCCAAAAAGTTGCATGCTGGGGGTTCTATACTATATTCCTTCTCTTCTCTTTATTTCCCTGCCTAGCTGCTTATCTGAAACACGATCCCCTGCTTACTTGTGTTTACAAGCAAGGCAGAGGTGACTCAGCGATTGGAGGAGAAAATAAAAAAGTAAAGGGCAGAAATGACATCAGCTTTTAGCCTAAACTGTGGGCAAAAGACATGGCCCCCACCAAGAACAAAAATCTCTTCATTTACTAGATAACATTCACTGAAATCAAAACGTGGACAGTACAATACATGTGTTATGTAAGTAGATCAAATATTTATCTACTTATATATGTGTTTTTTTCCCCCCCTGGCATAGTATGGCTGATCCTACTGCTTTAAATACATACTCCAAGCCTCACTTCTTCTTTATCAGTCTTCTCTCAACAAACTGAACATACTTACTCATCTCTAATTATGTCACACTACCTGCACCTTTTCCTATTTCCTCTCACCTTAGTACTTATGTTTCCTTTTTCATCATACCTGCCCTGAGCTCTTCAACCTTTCACACTCCACAGGTACTTTCCCATCCAGGACACAACCAATTAACTTGTACATGCCCTGATTATTTCAAGTCTAGACTACTGTAATAGAAAATATTGCATATATTAGCTACAACTGATGAGCTGCCCCCTCCTTAGAGCAGCACATGATTCTGAGGGGAAGTAAAAATTGACATGACACCACCTCTTCACTTCAAACGGTCCCGATTGGGGTCGGAACTTCCCATGGTAGTGGGTGGAGCTTCCTGTGGTTGGTGGGCATGGCTTCCCATGGCCAAAGGGGCCTCTTTATTGATATTTAAAAATTAGGGGTGTCTGGGCACCCAGAGCCCACCACTCAGCTGTCTTATATATATGTGTGTATATATAACTGTATATCATCTTAACACAGAGGTGTTGAAATTTATTCGCAAAGAGTCACTAGGAGTTGCAAGACCCTTAGACCTTAGGCCAGGGCCGGATTTACCATAAGGCACTGTAGGCACGTGCCTACAGCCCCCTGATAATGGAAAGGCGGCTCACTCCTCTTCCTGAGCGCCTCCCTCCTACCTTACACATGCAGAGTCCTGATGAAAGTGCAAATGAGAGGTTACTCACCCAGCCAGCGGGCCCCTCTAGCTACCTAATACTTGGGGGCACCTCTAGCTACATAATAATAAAGGTACTTCTGGCTACCTAATACTAAGGGGCACCCGTAGCTACCTATGATGGGCAAGGGAAGTAAGGGAGAAGTGACTCCTGAGCCAGCCAGCACACTTGCAGTGCGGTTCGCTGAGGGCTTGTAGGCTCATGGAGGGTGAGGTCTAGGGTGCCGTGACATCTGTGCCTATAGGCTCCCATGACGTAAATCGGGGCCTGCCGTAGGCAGTGGCGTAGCTAACAAGCCGTGAGCCCCAGTGCAAGTTTAGCATTGGGACCCCCAAAAGCATGCTATAGATAACAGTTGATACAACACACCAAAACCAATCAAGGCCAACCACAGTGTCAGGTGCAAGAAGGAGATGGGAAACTGTGTGTTAATGATCACTACTGTTCAAATCAACTATAGAAACAAATATTATCAGCACAGGACCAATAAAAAGCTAATACTGTGTTTGAGGGGTGGACCCCTTGGGCCCCTCTAGCCCAAGGGTCCCGATGCAGTTGCTACCTCTGCACTCCCTATTGCTAAGCCATTGACCTTAGGCAGTAATATTGTTTTTTTCCCTCCAAAAAACAAAAACTGTAGATTCTCTCCTTAGTGAATTTTTAAGGTTAAAGGGGAACTGAAGTAAGAGGTATACGGAGGCTGTCATATTTATTTCCTTTTAATCAATACCAGTTGCCTGGCAGCCCTGCTGATCCTCTGCTTCTAATACTATTAGCCATAGCCCCTGAACAAGCATGCAGCAGATCAGGTGTTTCAGACTTTAAAGTCAGATCTGACAAGACTAGCTGCATGCTTGTTTCTGGTGTTATTCAGATACTACTGCAGAGAAATAGACCAGCAGGGCTACCAAGCAACATGCATTGATTAAAAGGAAATAAATATGGCAGCCTCTGTATACCTCTTACTTCATTTCCCCTTTAAACAATATTGATTACTGGCTGAGTAGATTGCAATAACAAGCTGTCCAGACAGTTCAGATCTTTGTAGCAGACATGGAATCAGAATCTCCATTCCTATTGGGAAGATTTCAACTGTATTCAAAGCTTGGAACTGTAATCTACATGAAATGTATTATTCCTTATATTTCCCTGCTTCTACCAGTGACTAACACAATACAACACTTTTATATATATTTATTTAGACTCTCAATCTGTAAATGCAGACTCCCTCACTCACAGTGTTTGCAATGTTCAGAATTGTAGTGCAAAAAAGATTTGAATGGATCCCTCACCATTGATTGCAACAATTAATAAACACTGTGGTACATCAAGTATATTTATTCAAGATTTAGCACCCCAAAAAAAAAAAAGAAAAAGAATATAACCAATGATCACAAAATAGTTCCTGGACGCTTTAAACAACTCTTATGCTAGCCATACACTACTCGATGTAGCCAAAAGAAAGATCCCTTTGAGATCAGGATCTAATCGGAGAGAGATCAATCTGATCAAATCAGACACTGCAAATAGATTTTCAATAGATTTCAGCTTAAAATGTATTCAAAACCTATCAAACAACAGCATTGCACTCTTTAATACAGTGGAATGCTATAGGCCATCGATCTGCTGCTGCTCCCCATCCACCGCTGATCGATATCTTCCGCTCGGTACACCTGACCAATTCAAATTATTTTGGCTGAAAATCGATTTAGTAATGAATTGGATCAGCATGTGTGTTAAGGCATCGATTTATAGCAAATTCAATCAAATGATCAAATCTTCCAGAAATAGACGAAACATTTGTTAAGTGTATGGGCACCATTAAGTTCACATTCTCTTAGAGGTGTTATAGACTTCAGTCCATCTACCCTTTAAACATGGCCTTCTCCAGGGCATCCACTTCATTCATGTACCCCAATTTTGAGAGATAATTTGTGCACTCATAGCGTCCGCAGGTTCGAACATATTCCAAGAATTCCGGATTACCTGGAACAACGATATTATCAGCGAGGATGACAGAGCCCTTTTTTAGTAAGTTACACTCCTGTAGACATAAAAAAGGCTAATTAGACCAAAGTAAGTAGGTTATTGACTAGATCTTCTATAACACAGAAGTGACTGGAATAAACAGTTTTTAAATGATACATGTATTTGTTTACACAATGAATCATGTGAATTAACATGCTTTGGATGGACCTGATTGGAGTTGTTTTTAGCACTGATTGCTGATATATTTTTGTTTGAATTTAAAAGTGAGATGGTAACTATTTTTTTGACCTTGGTCCTCTGAGTAAGTGGAGCTGGATACCACAAAATGTGACGGGCAATGTTGGAGATATGTTACGCCCAGAATCTGAAGTTGGCCGATTCGGGCTCTGGCCAGCCAATTTGTGAAGTGGCCGACTTATGTAGTCACTAGCCAGCACACAAATAATGATTTATTTTTTGGACTTTGGCAGGCTAGAATACAAAATGTCAGAACTTGGCTGGCCAAGTCCCAAAGAAATGCTATCCTGTAGCGGGCACTGCATTCCTTCTCTCTCTCCACTCCTTCACTCTGTCTCCCCCACCCCTTCTGCTCTCTGTGTCAGCTCAGTTTTCACTTTGTCCTGTTTCCTTTCAATGTCATCACCTCTATGCTCTGTTCCTCCCCATTGTCCTCACTTGCAGCCTCTTTGGGACTACATCTCAGCAGTGATCTCCACAATCTGGCTTTGCTTGCTGCCACTCTTCAGCACTTGACCCGGTTGGATCCAGCCATTTTGCGTTCTGGCTAGCCAAAGTCTAAAAATGTAAGCTATATTCGTGTGTTCGCCACAGTAGCCGGCCACTTCACAAAATGCCTAGCCAGAACCGGAAGTGGCCTGACTTCAAGCAAGTTCTCCTAAATAAAATAGATCGTTAGGAAGGTTTGTGTACTTAAATAATTAAGCAGGCATAGCCTCCAAAAAATGCATAATAAAGCAGACATATCCTAAAAACAAAACCACAATTACCACAGGTGTAATGCATACAAAACATAACGGAGGGACAGTGGCGTAGCAATAGGGGGTGCAGAGGTTGCGACTGCATCAGGGCCCTTGGGCCAGAGGGGCCCCAAGGGGCCACTCTCAACCGCAGTATTAGCTCTTTATTTGGTCCTTTACTGGTAAGAATCACTTCTACAGATGCTTTGAATAGTAGTGATTTTTAACAAACTGTTACCCATCCTCTTCTTGCAGCTCTGTCACTGTGGTTGTCCTTGGCAGGTTTTGGTGCGCCGTATCACTTGTTATGTATAGAGTGCTTGGGGGCCCAGTGTAAAACTTGCACTGGGGCCCAGAGCTCCTTAGCTACGCCACTGCTGAGGGATGCTGCTGGCTGAAATGGGGGGGGGGGGGCAGATTGGTGGGTAGCATGACTGATGGCCAGTGGTGTCAGGTTTAGGGGTTTCAGAACTGATGGCTGAAGTGGGATGCCAGCACTGCTGCTGTGCTAGAGCGGCTCAGTGTGGGCTGATGTAAAAGGAAGAGGGCAGATGAGTGGCTGTAGTGGCACTTTGGACTATATGCAGCTGTCCATTGCTGAACTCTTGGCCGCTGTTCGCTGGTGTGTGCAGCATCCTACTCTCCTGAACAACATCTCCAGTTTTCAACTAGATAATTACTAAGTCCTAGTGTGAAGGTGGGGAATAGAAGGACTCATGTGTCAGAGATGGATGCTACACAGACCAGGCGAACTGTGGCCAAGAGTTCTTCCATGGAATCCTGGATGTGTATGTAAATCTGCATAATCCCCTGAAAGTGTCCTGTGAGGGGAAGAGAGAGGTCCTGGAACCCCAGCAGTGGTTGCAGGGCACAGAATCAAAACCATTTTCCATAATGGCACCACTGTGGCTGACAGGATAGAGCCAGGCCTGATTTTAGCCAGCCCTGTTGAATATACCCTTCACCAAATGTATTGATGAATGAAGCAGACTCCGGCACTCCAATGCAGAGGTAGTTTATTAAAGCACGGTATACAAAAGCAACGAGTTACAAGCTGCCTGTGTCAACAGCTGTTTCGCGTGTAGTCACGCCTCCTCAGGACACCAAGGCTTCACCAAATGTATATTGCACCTTACCACAAACTTTATATGAGAATGTTATACCAAAAACAGACAATTTTATTAACAGAGGCACCTGAGAGATGTGGGCATCTCCATAGGTGCCTATATTAAAATAAGTAAGTACAGTTCACCGGCATTTGGCCAAACTCCGGTGTGAAATAGCGGTGAGTGGGAGTGCTTAGTGTTAGGAATAAGTGGGGTGGTGAGTGTTAGGCATAGATAGGGGACGTTTCATGTGAGAATTAGGGTACAGAGGGCCATTGTAGAATATCCATAACTTTGGAACATTATTGAATCCTCCAAGAGGTGTTTAACTCAGTGGTGTGGCCAAGCAATGTAGCTGCCTGAGCTCTCTATAGATAGCTGCGACCTTTGCGGGTGGCTAGTGGGGAAATCGCCCTGAGCGTGTCCGGCATGCTGCAGATTCTCTGATCTCTCAGCATAACCAGTACACAATGGATGGTTTTAGTACAGCTTTGGTGTGGCACGTCTATGTAGCCGCATCGCACCTCGTGTGGTGGAAACGGGCCCTTAGATCTTGGACAGGAGGGGGCTGCATCTGCAGTAAAATCATATAAGGCAGCGCTGTCCAACTGGCGGCCCCCGGGCCGCATCCGGCCCGCCAGGCCTCCTGTTGCGGCCCGCTCCTCTCCCCGGGATGCAGGCATGGCGTGCGCTATGGGCGCCATGCCTGCTCCCTCTTGTGTGGCCTCTCCTGTGTCCCCGCTGCCACTGCCTCACAGCTCACTAGCTCAGACCTCACAGATCGCGGCGACTGAAACAAGCAGAGTGCGCGCATAACACCCGCACGGAGTACGTCACATGCGGAAGTGAAATCAGAACACCCGCGCGCTCTGCTTTTCAGTCGCCGCGATCTGTGAGGTCTGAGCTAGTGAGCTGTGAGGCAGCGGCAGCGGGGCACAGGAGAGAGGTAACGGGCGAGGCAATGGGGGAACACCTGTCACTCTCACTGGGGAGCACCTGTCACTCTCACTTGGGGGGCACCTGTCACTCTCACTGGGGGGCACCTATCACTCTCACTGGGGGAACATCTGTCACTCTCACTGGGGGGCACCTGTCACTCTCACTGGGGGAACACCTGTCACTCTCACTGGGGGAACACCTGTCACTCTCACTGGGGGGCACCTGTCACTCTCACTGGGGGAACACCTGTCACTCTCACTGGGGGGCACCTGTCACTCTCACTGTGGGAACACCTGTCACTCTCACTGGGGGAACACCTGTCACTCTCACTGGGGGAACACCTGTCACTCTCACTGGGGGGCACCCGTCACTCTCACTGGGGGAACACCTGTCACTCTCACTGGGGGGCACCTGTCACTCTCACTGTGGGAACACCTGTCACTCTCACTGGGGGGCACCTGTCACTCTCACTGGGGGAACACCTGTCACTCTCACTGGGGGGCACCTGTCACTCTCACTGGGGGACACCTGTCACTCTCACTGGGGGGCACCTGTCACTCTCACTGGGGGGCACCTGTCACTCTCACTGGGGGGCACCTGTCACTCTCACTGGGGGAACACCTGTCACTCTCACTGGGGGGTACCTGTCACTCTCACTGGGGGGCACCTGTCACTCTCACTGGGGGGTACCTGTCACTCTCACTGGGGGGCACCTGTCACTCTCACTGGGGGGCACCTGTTACTCTCACTGGGGGGCACCTGTCACTCTCACTGGGGGAAAACCTGTCACTCTCACTGGGGGGCACCTGTCACTCTCACTGGGGGGCACCTGTCACTCTCTTACTGGGGGGCACCTGTCACTCTCTTACTGGGGGGAACCTGTCACTCTCTTACTGGGGGGAACCTGTCACTCTCTTACTGGGGGGCACCTGTCACTATCTAACTTGGGGGCACCTGCCACTATCTAACTGGGGGGGCACCTGTCACTCTAATTTGGGGGGCACCTGTCACTCTAACTTGGGGGGCACCTGTCACTATCTAACTGGGGGGGGCACCTGTCACTCTAATTTGGGGGGCACCTGTCACTCTAACTTGGGGGGCACCTGTCACTATCTAACTGGGGGGGCACCTGTCACTCTATCTTGGGGGGCACCTGTCACTCTCTAACTTGGGGGGCACCTGTCACTCTCTAACTTGGGGGCACCTGTCACTCTCTTACTGGGGGGCACCTGTCACTCTCTTACTGGGGGGCACCTGTCACTCTCTTACTGGGGGGCACCTGTCACTCTCTAACTGGGGGGACACCTGTCACTTACTGGGGGGGGGCACCTGTCACTATCTTCTGCCTATTTATGTGAAATGCTCTCTATTTATGTGCCTCATGACTGCTGAATTTGTTGTGTTGGGGGCCTCATGATTGCTGAATTTGTCTTGTTGGGGGCCTCATGATTTGTGGGGGGGCATCACGATTGCTGAATTTGTCTTGTTGGGGGCCTCAAGATTGCTGATTTTGTCTTGTTGGGGGCCTCAAGATTGCTGATTTTGTCTTGTTGGGGGCCTCATGATTGCTGAATTTGTCTTGTTGGGGGCCTCATGATTGCTGAATTTGTCTTGTTGGGGGCCTCATGATTGCTGAATTTGTCTTGTTGGGGGTCACATGATTGCAAACTGCGAGACTATGGAAAAGCTGAATCATCATCATGAGACAATAGCATTAAACCTTGGATTTTCCATAATGTTCATGTATGAGTTGAAAAGTTTGTATGTAGTTTAAATTGCTGTTGCCACTTAGCGATAGATAAGTGACTTTTGGGTTGCAGTTTGGGCACTCGGCCTCCAAAAGGTTCGCCACCACTGTCCTAATCTAATGTCCCACATTGCTAAGTTCATGTAAATTTGTCTCCACCCGTGGCCACATCTACATTCTGGTCCATGGCCACAGCCATTTTTCGGCGCGGTGCGCCGCTCTACTTGCAGCGGGACCCCCATGGTTTTTGGCGCACCGTGTACGCCACGCAACTTCACCAAAATCTTAAATTGCATTTTGTGGAAAGTGCTGCCAATCTAATTGTCCTTTAATTGCATTTTTTTCTGGGGGGGGTGGGGGTTGCGGCTTTAGCAAGAGCCTTCGGCCCTCCGCCATGGGGTCTGAAAAAAAAATGGCCCTCCATGCCCGTGAAGTTGGACAGCACTGATATAAGGTGTTTAACAAACATTGTAAAAAAGTCATCAGACTTGCAGAACTGGAAGCCTAAAAAGAAGTGGCTAGTGATATAAAGTTAAATCCCAAAAAGTTTTACAAATGTATAAATGAAAAAATGAAGAAGGCTGAGAATATTGAGAATATAGGGCTCTTAAAAAAAATCAGTCAGGGAACTTAATTATAGAAGACCAAGCTTAAGCTGAAATTTTATTGCATGCTTTCCATCTCTCTTTACCAAGATGATGCCCTTGTTCCATAATATCACTCTGTGTTGTTTCCACTCTATCTCATTCACCGTGAATTGCCTAACAGTGCTGCTCAAATCTGGATCCAGGAGATACCCGGATAGTTGCTATCCGGATATCTCCCAGTAAACCTGTGCGGGGTGCGCCAATCTTACCTGTCTGACGTCTTCTTCGTCCGCCACGCGCTTCATGTGATTACAAACACTTCCTCCTTCAACCCGGAAGGAGGAAGTGTTTGTAATCACGTGACCGCCGCTTGGACCGCATCATGGGAGGCGCCAAGGGACGGACTGCAGAAGACGTCAGACAGGTAAGGTTGACCCCCCCGCCCACCCCGCACAGGTAACTGGGAGATATCCGGATAGAACTATCCGGATGTCTCCTGGATCCAGATTTGAGCAGCCCTGTTGCCTAACTAAGGAAGGTGTGATGGCACACTCATCTAAAATCAAGATATATAGGGCACCTGGCCCAGATGTGTGTAAACTGTTTGAAGATATTCTAAGGAGGTATTCTACTGTTTGAAGGTATTCTAAGAGATGCTATTCAAGACTTTACAGGTACGTTTCTGGGTGATCCAGAGGCTTCTCTCGTCTTCCTCCACTGGGTCGTATCAGCACTGCTTCCCCTGAAAGACGTCAACAAGCCCCTGTCGATGGCTCGCCCATGTGCAGTAGCACAGACCCGATCGAGCTCAGCTTTTTCTGCCGAAGCTTGAGTGGGTCCGTACTTTGTTCATGCACAAGCCATTCAAACGGGTCCATGCTACTACACAGGCATAGTCAGGCCGTGTGCCCAGGAGCTTCGGGGGTCTCAGTGCTGGAAAAGCCTCACAGAGGAAGCCTCTGGGTCTACCTCTCCTGAGGTGAGTATGTTATTTTTGCATTTAAAAACCCACAGGTTTACTTTACTGTAAACCACAATGAGGAAAACAATGTATACTTTTCTTTAGAAAATATGAGAATGTACTGGATTCACATTACCTCCAGAAGTTTTGTATCCGGTGCATACTTGTCCTTCCAATGATCTATAAATATAAAATCCAGAGTGTCCACTTTATATTTCTTCTTCAGTTGAGGAATGATATCATGTGTGTCGCCTTCTAATATTTGTACCTGAAAAGCAGTTGAAAGGATTACTAGCAAAGTAATATAAGCTTATTGTCTACTGCTTGATATGGATGAGAGGATTGTCAGTTTATTTGCTAAAATTAATACAAAATGAGAAAAATTTTGTGAAAACCCAGTTACTGAAAAAATTATTTGAAGCAAATGGTGGGAAAAAAAAGGTAAATTAGAGTGAGGGGGGGGTTCTCAATTGGTCCATGGAGATTTTTTTTTTCTTTTTAAAATTCATATAACTGTGGGCAATTGAAATTGCACGCGGACTGCAATATTAGGCTGTAAGCTGGACAATGTTTTTGTCGCATGCAGGAAATGCAGTAAAAGTGAACCAGCACATTGATTAACAAATCTGGTGCGATTCTGTATGCGGAGTAACCACGTGTGATTACCACATGTGAGAACCCTGCCTGACTGAATGATTTTTAAGCTGGATTCACAGGAGTGTGTTGCATAACTCATGCATTATAATGTGAACTGCAATGGAGACTGGATATAGACGTTAATTCAAAGCCTGCATGCAGCGAGTTCGAATAATGTGATGATTTACAATGCAGAGATGTGAACAGGCCCATAGAATTGTATGGACAGTGATTTGACATGCAAAATTATTCTGCAAAACTATTGATGCATTATCAACTAGCCCTTAGGCCAGTTTTACACTGGGGATCGGCGGGAGCGGTGCCTAGGGCCGCACCGCTAAAACAGGCCTTTGGGGATTACTACGTTAGTACGCGGTAATCCCCGTCTGGCAGCTGGCCAAGCAGGAAGTGACGCTCAATATACTCTACTGTGCATACGCGACGCATAAAACTTGTGGTGGGTTTACACACATTTGCATTGCCATAGACTTAGATGATTTCCAGTCCGCTGTACATCCCAGGAGAACTGCACGGTAACGTAAAGTTTTTCTAGTGTCGGGGATGCGGCGAAAACATCACTTCCATCGCAACGCTCCGTACTGCATCGGTATGAAAGTCCCCATAGACTTTCATTTACCTGTGGTGGGGTGCGGAAAAAACACAGCACCGCTCTAGTGTGAAAGGGATGAAAAGGGCTTAAAATTGTCATGGGAAAAGGGAACCAGATGAATTCACGTTCAGCTTATTTATGGAGGAAGGTGGGATTTTGGGAATAGTTTATATGCTGAACAGCGTACTCTCTCTATAGTGACAAAGGGATGAAATTAAAGCTTTCTGGTAATTTTAGATTATTATAAGGGCACATGTAATAACAGTGAAGAGTACAGCACTGCAATATAATATATCATCATTTTTTACAGAAAAGTTGAGAACCACTTAAATGAAGCACACAATCTAAAAGACTTAAGTAAAATAAATACCTTTTCTTTAAGTCCAGCAAACTCGATAATCTGTTTAGCTACAGCAGCATGTGCGGGGTTAAACTCTATAGTAAAGAAACTTGCTTTCGGCTTTAAGAGGCGTGCTATCCGGACAGCTGAGTAACCACAGTATGTGCCCAATTCCAGCACTACATTCGGATTGGTCTCCTTGACTATACTATCCAGGATTAAGCCTATATAGGAAAAAATAAACATGGAATAATATAAACAAGCTGAAGCTGTGTTATATTTAAAGCAGTTTGACTCAAGAGAATATAATGAATTTTATTGTTTTACTACAATTAATTTTATTTGATTAAAGTGTGACCCACACTTGTCCATTCAGAAAAGCATCAGTTTTCTGCTATTTGCGTTTTTCATTGGCGTTTTTATCGTTTTTTTCTTAGATTTCCATTTGTATTTATCATAAATATTACTATTAATAAAGTGGAAAAATTCATTTTCAAATTATTATTTTTTATTTTCCAAAACACATGGAAAACTCATGCCTTTTTTATTTAATTCAGAAAATGTCCAACAATCATAAATTAATAATGCAATGGAACCATTTCGGGCCTCCACTAGAGACCATTTCGGGCCTCCACAAGCCCTTTCTCAAGCACAAAATATATACAGTCAATACAATTGGAATGGGAAAAAAATCACTGTTCCTAGATGGAAGAGATGGCCATCCAGAAAGTGTCCAAAAAGCTGTGTCAGTCCCAAAGCGAGCAGACACTGCACCTCAGCTGCATGGGTGACATTTGTACTTGACAAAGGGCTAATGGAACATTATATTTGCACATCTATTGTTGGAGCATTATACCTTCACTATTGTTGGAACATTATATCTGCACATCAAGTTGCTTGGTTGATCAATCCAGTCTTAGTATTAGATTTCTGTCCATTAGTGGTCCCACTCCCAATCAATCATTTCAGATCGTTCAAATGAATAATCGATCGTAAGATGTTAATTTGAAAGCACAGGATGTTAACAATATGTCTGCTTCCATGAAAGCTGGAAGTAGAAAACTGCAGATTTATTGTTGGATTTGTATCAGCTGTAACATAGAAAGGTATTTTGGACCATTCCTCTTTACAAAACATCTCTAGTTCATTCAGGTTTGATGGCTTCCGAGCATGGACAGCTCTCTTTAACTCACAGCATAGATTTTCAATTATATTCAGGTCTGGGGACTGAGATTGCCATTTCAGAACGTTGTACTTGTTCCTCTGCATGAATGCCTTAGTGGATTTTGAGCAGTGTTTAGGGTCGATGTCTTGTTGAAAGATCCAGCCCCGGCGCAGCTTCAGCTTTTTCACTGATTCCTGGACATTGGTCTCCAGAATCTAATGATACTAAGTGTAATCCATGCGTACCTCAACTTTGACAAGATTCCCAGTCCCTGTACTGGTCACACAGCCCCTCAGCATGATGGAACCACCACCATGTATTACTGTAGGTAGCAGGTGTTTTTCTTGGAATGCTGTGTTCTTTTTCCTCTATGCATTACGCCCCTTGTTATGCCCAAATACTCCAAATACTCTGTGCTTTAGCATACCTCAAGCGGCTCTGTTTGTGCTGTGGGCTTCCTCTGCATCACTCTCGCATACAGCATCTCCTTGTGTAAAGTGCACCGAATGGTTGAACGATGCAAAGTGACTCTATCTGCAGCAAGATGATGTTGTAGGTCTTTGGTACTGGTCTGTGGGTTGACTTTGACTGTTCTTACCATTTGTTGCTTCTGTCTATTCGAGATTTTTCTTGTTCTGCCACTTTGAGCCTTAACTTGAACTGAGCCTGTGGTCTTCCATTTGCTCAATATGTTCCTAACTGTGGAAACAGACAGCTGAAATCTCTGAGACAGCGTTCTGTATCCTTCCCCTAAACCATCATGGTGAACAATCTTTGTCTTCAGGTCATTGGAGAGTTGTTTTGAGACCCCCATTATGCTACTCTTTAGAGAAAATTACAAGAGGAGGGAGACTTACAATTGACCCCTTTAAATACTCTTTCTCATAATTGGATTAACCTGTGTATGAAGGTCAGGGTCACTGAGCTTACCAAGCCAAATTGAGTTCCAATAAGTAGTTCTACAGGTTTTCGAATCAATAAAATTACACCTGCCTAATTTTATTTAAACAATTATTACACACTTTCTGTAAATCCAATAAACTCCATTTCACTTCTCAAATATCACTGTGTATGTCTCCTATATGAAGTATTTAACTGACATTTTTTATCGTAACAGACAACAATTTATACAGGAAAATCAGGACGATTAACAAGGTTGCCCAAACTTTCGCATCCCACTGTATCTTTTAGAACAGAGAGGTTCTAAGTTAAGATCCAGGGGCGTAACAATAGGGGAAGCAGCCCCTGCACCCATGGGGGAGGGGGGGCGCTCAGGGCTGTTTTGGGGGCGGGAGGGGTCGCAGCATGAGGGGAGAGATTTGCACATCGGCGGGTAGGGGGGACATTCCCCCCTCCCCTCGGGCTCCCCCCTCTGCGCTCCCCTCCTGCATCTATTACTGGCAGCAGCGGCAGCTGCTCTACACACCTCCATTCATCGCCAGAGGTTTCCGATCTGTAAGGGCTTAACGCTACTTCCTGTTAAAACAGGAAGTTATGTGAAGCCCTTACAGATCGGAACCTCCGTCGGTAAATGGAGGAATGTAGAACTGCCGCTGCCCGTTGCCAGTTATAGATGCAGGAGGGGAGCGCAGAGGGGAGAGCCCGAGATGAGAGAGGTCCCCCCCCTGCCGATGTGCAAAGCTCTCCCCTCATGCTGCACCCCCTCCTGCCTTCCAAAAATGGCCCTGAGTGGGCCCCGGGGGGTTTGGCACTCAAATTTTGCAGTGGGGCCCGTTGTCTTCTAGTTACGCCCCTGTTCAGGTCTGCTTTAAAAAAAAGGAAAAAGTAAGACTAAAATTAGGTATGGTAGCTATTGGACCTCCTGTAACCGTATTAGAACAAAGATTCATCAGTTGCATTATTACCTTTATCATCTCCTACATTCATGGCCCATTCCTTCTCCCTGCAGTATTTATCTATATGATCCAGCACACTCTGAGGGTCTCCTCGTATTGCATTCTGCTGCACATGCTCCAGTATCCTCTGCTCTCTGCTTCCAGTCATCAGTGCTGCAAAGCTTCAGTTCAGCTGTAATGCCTAGAGACAGAACACAGAGATCATTGAGTACATTGCTAGTTCATATCACATAGTGTTGCACCTGTGTGGCTGCAAAAGTACAACCAAGACATATCTTGGAATAAATGTATATTACGGAAAAACTATAGTATACTTTCAGTAAGTGCATATTATGAAATGCTGATACTAATCTTAATCACTTTGCATCCTACTTACAGCATATTTACACACAACGTGATATATGTGAAAGAAGCCCAAATTAATGGGATCGCAAACGCATCTAGGGCAATCGTGATGCCATGCAGTGCTGTGCGTTACAATGGCCACGGACGTTGCATGCAGAGTGAAAATGGAAACAAGGCCAATGGTACATTTTAGTACGTAGTAGGTATGTCTCCATATCCTATGTAATAAAACCCTAACTGTCCCTGCTTCATCCTCCTGTCCCTGTCCCGTGTGTTTTGGCTACTGTGCATGTGTAGCCATTGGGACAGGAGAAGGACGGGGCCAGGGGGTGTGGGTGGAGGGCAGCGGGCGGTTGCGTGCTGTTGCCCACATGCACGCGGCGGGATGTGCGCTTGGCGGTGGTGGTGAGAAAGACCTAGAGCCCGTTTTTAAATGGGCTTAGGTCTACTAGTATATTATAAAGTAAACCTAAACCGTCCAAAAGAGGATCAGGGGACCAGAGGATCGTTGAGGACCGGCACAGGACAGCTGGTGGAAGCCCCAGGTAAGTGAAACTCTTTTTCTTAACGGTTTAGGTTCACTTTCAGTGTTAGTTTTTCGTCATAGCGGTTCATTAAGGTGACCTTAAATGCTTTCATTTCAAACCAAATTCAACCAATCAGTAAAATTGATTACTAAAATGATAACTTTTATTTCAAATCCTACCTCTAAGATCAATGCAATTTTGAATGGAATTGTATGCTACTCCGCATCAATAAAATTTTGCTACCCTAGTAAACAACCTCAGTGTAGTTAGATAAATTAGAAATAGTGCGCTCCTCCCTCCTTATCAATCTGGTAAATTTCTTATTCCCAACCTCTACACCTTATGTATTTCTGGGGCGCTACAATGAATTGAGGGGTGTATACCCTCTTTTAGACAAAATTATATTAAAGATTATGTGCGCTCAACAGATCTCTTTCAGGGTGCTAGATGCCCCACACAGGGTCCCAGTATTCCAGAGTTAGGACCTATACCCCATAAACAAGAATCCCAGGTATTTCAGCATCCCCTACACCAAAATCCTAGTTCTCACAAACAGACAGAACACCAGCATCACAAATAATTCAAGTCCTTGTGCATAAGTCCTAATAACAGAGCTTGTATCCGGCCAGATCAGAAAGGAATCTTCAGTAACAGCATTCCCAAAAGGAAAAAACCAATATGCTCACCAGATTTCAGTGCCAATTACAACAGTTGGCATACAGTGCATGTGGCCCAGCCAGTATACCTTCTCCAGCCTCCTGTAATCTTCAGTGGTGTCCCATGCGTACATGTAAAAAGATAAGCTTGTATAGTGCAGTATGCTAGTTATCTTTGAATAACACCCAGTGTTCACCGCACTCACTATCACCGCTTGTGACCCACCGCCTTATGCTCCTCCGCATGCACTTTATGCACACCAGCCTCTTACCAGCAAATGTGGCTGACCACACAGGACCAGCAATCACGCTTTCTTAGGCCAGTGTTCTCCAGACACTTCTCCTCCACTCTGCCAGCACCTTAAACTCAAACAGAACGCTTCTATGGTGCAACACCGTTTATTTCAATAAAACACGCTTTAAAATCACACTTACAGGATCCAAAGTAAAAATGCGCATATCACATAAAACCGACTCGAGTTCCAACGTCTCCTTCCGTGATGAGGCTCCGCCCTACTAGTTTCGTCAGGTATGACTCATCACCTCAGTGTAGTACAGATCTGATCAAAATTTTCCAAAGTATCTCATCACATTTTCAATCGACCACATCCAAGTTATTCTGAAGCTATTGGTTAATCTTAATTACAACAGAAGATTTCAGGCAGATTTAAGCTAAGTTCACACTGTGTGTTATTACTATTACTATTCACTGAACCGTGTTAAAAAGAACCTAAGCCAACATTATTTTGTAAAAAAAAAATACCATCACCGCCGCTCCCTGCTGCTCCTGAAGGCTTAAATGGCTTAGTTTCACTTTCAGGCATCAGGGGTCATGTCCCTGCATACAGAGCTCTGTATGGGCGGGTGATAGGCGGCAAAGGGGTAGGATACAACACTGAAGGGCCATTAAGAGGAGGGGGGCGTTTCTAAAGCCCAAAGTGCGCAATTTGCAGGAGTGCCTCTCCTACAAGGAACACCCCTTCCTCTCGAGATTGCCGACAAGCTACACGTCGGCAATATCAGACGGTCGCAGCATGGAGCGGGTGGGGTGGCTGAACATCGCGGAGGGGACAAAGAGGCACGGCATAGAGCAGGGAACATGCCTCTGTATCTCATATGTCCCCCTTGAATTCACCTCGGGTACAGTTTAAGCAGAATAACATGCGTATAGTCTTACTGTAGGATGAGCAGCACAATACATTATATGCCATGCATTACACACTTTACTTATGGTGAGTAAGACTTCTCTTCATGCTATGGAAAATAATATGCAACATGCACATTATCGCACATGTTATCCAGAGATGCTTTACAAAGCAGCGCTCATACAACTGTTTTGGCACCAACATAAAGGCGGCAGTGCATATAGTGTGAACACAGCTTAGTCAATTGTTTGAATCTGCTGAAAGCCAATCATTTATGGGCCTGTTTTACATGGGAAGCTGAACTGCACACTTGTGGGGAAGTTCAGTCTTTCCATCTGCCAGCCACCCAGCACCAACTGCAAATTAGTGGCCTGAACTACCACCTTCATCTTCAGACAAAAGTAAGTACTGTCTCTTTTTTGTTGTTGTGGTTTTTTTTTTAGATCAGAAGCTCCTTGACCCAACAGGATTTCGCTGGTAAACTTATTTAGGGTAACAGACACAACTGATCAGCTGAAAATTCCAGTAATGCAAAAAATAAGCAAAAAAAAGTACAAAAACCAACAAAACAAACAAAAAAAAAGAGAGAAAGTTAAACCCAACAATTCATCAAGGTAAGCGTTCCAATAGGAGGAAGGCAAAGAGAGTGTGAAGAGAGAAGGAAAGAAGGCAAACCTACATTTAAAGGGAAAAAAAAGAAGCAAACGAGCAGAGAGAAAAAAGGAGAAACAAAGGAGGAAAAATACAAGTATTTTAGGTCATTTCGACCTAGGAATCAATCACATGTCCATCCATGTTTTTTAAGAAAACTAAGAATTTGCCCCGTTTGAATCTAAATTAAGTTCAGTTAGTTTTTGCGGATTAGCACATATTTAGAGCTTCTAGAAAGCAAAAATAATGATTGAATTACCTCTTCTTATTTAGCGAAACTTTGCTGATCCAGTTTTTCAGGATGTTACTCCTAACTCCCATAAGGATCAGGTCGACCATAGGAGGGATTATATTTTATTGTAGGGATTGCAACTCTCATCTCCCTCTGGACTGATGGCCAAGACAACCAGACTGGGAGTATGAGGGGGGAAAAAACGGTATGTGGGCACAGCATCAAGTGGCCCCTTTGTTCCTGACCCCTCCCCTAGATAGTATTGTATTCCAGAGCTGGATCCCCCAGGTCTCCCCCGAGGTGAATAGTGGTCCCCAGGGGCTCCTAGAAAGTACTCGCAGTGGGGCAAACACACCTGTCTGTCCAGTATGCTCCTTGTTCAGTCTCTGTCCTTCTGTTTTCATCCTAATGGGTGACTCTACTTTATGACCTGGCAGCATGTACGTAACTTGCTGCTGGGTTACAGAGAAGAGGCGCGAGTGATGGAAGGACACTTAGGGGGGTGGGCCTGTCAGCTGACACTGAGGGGCCCTGGGCAATCGCCCAGTTCGCCTCTATGGAAGTGCTAGCCCAGAGGCAAGTATCATTAAAAATATCATGCCACTAAACACCATGTAATTAAAAAACATTGTGCATCTTCATCAGGTTCTGCTTCGGTATAGGTCAGGCCCTAAGTAGTTGTATGGTTAGCAGCTACCTAATTCGAGGACAAGTCCCATGATCCTCAGCTGCCCAGTGGTGAGGCCTGAGGCACGCTCTAAAAAATTAAACAGTAAACAGACAACTAACAATAAAACATGATCAGTGAGCAAACCCACCAGAGATGTCCTTCATTGGGCCCCCACAGGACCCAGACCACACTAATATTAGTACCATCCTATTGGCCACCTGGAGGGAACTAGGTACCGATGAGTCATAACTTTACATGCAGATTTAACAGAATGTAGATTACTTACACATCTAGATATCTTGTTACAACATGCAACCCATTTGTCCCAGTCCTTTCCCTATCCTCCGTGTCCCATATTGCTCCTCCACTTGCTCAAGATCAGCTGAGGGTACATCATACTTTCTCATACTTTGGACCATTCCCATAATGATCTGCTACTCAAAAAATCCTGGATTCTAATGAGGTTTGTTTGAGACCGCCAGGAGGATGAGGCTGGGTTCTTGAATCCTGGGGAAAAGAGTGGGTTGTTTGTATAGAGGTCAAGGGGAGAATGACACAAGAGTGTCTGACTAAATCCCTCAGCCCCTATATTGTGAGATCCTGTAGGACAGGAGTGCCCAAACTTTTTCGGTTCGCGAGCTACTTTAAAAATTGCAGAGCCCAGGAGATCTACTCCCCCCCCCCCCCCCCCAACACCCACACAGGCCCATATGCAATTCATTTTTTCACCTGACTTATCTCCTGGGAGATGATTTTCATCAGCTCTTTAAACTAAATTTTCAGCATTTTACATTTGAAAAAGTACCCAAAAGTTGATGAAAAAGTACTGTCAATTTTATTTTGAGCATTTTCTTGCTTGCTGGTGACTTAAAATGCATCTTATGACAAGTTGTGAAAATATCACCTAGGAGAAAAGTCAGGAGAAATAGTGAATTGCATATGGCCCCTAGTGTCTCGACTCTCCGTGTGGGGGGGGGGGGACTCTGTAATGTCTCATCACAGGCAGCCTAGAGGGGAGGAGACGCTGTCTCGCAGCCTGGAGGGGAGCAGTTGCTGTATACTCGTTTGCTCCTCTTTCCATTTCAGCCACGCCTCCCCTTCAGCTGCGCCTCCCCTCTCCTCACTAATACTGCTATGGCAGCAAAATCTGACAGCTGTGGCTGCACGGCTTCAGAATGTGACAAGGCGTGGCTGGCCGCGATCTACTCTGCAGGTGGTCGCGATCTACCAGTAGATAGCCATCGACCTGTTGGGCAGCCCTGCTGTAGGAAGTGGGGCAAACAGACTTACTATTAATAAAAAAGCTTATATATGTAGCCTGTATATGTTGAATGGGGAGTCCTCTCTTTTGTATGATGATTGATGAACATTGTTTTTATCCTTTGCAAAATAGCAAAACAAACATTTCTAATAACGTACCCTTGGTAGAGCCTAAATCCTCAGGCCCGGTTCACATTAGCGGTTGTTTGCCAAACGGACCGGATGACCTGACCGGATCCGGACCGGATCCGGATCGGAACCGTACGGTTCTGATCCGGATCCGATCCGGATCCGGTCAGGTTGCATCAGGTGGTAATCAGGATGCGATCCGGATCCGTTTGGCAAAGTCACGTAAAAAAAAAAAAAAATGTTGGGGTCTGGGAGGTCAGCAGAAGGGGGACCTGTGGAATCAGGCCCTCTGCTGTTTAGCACTCACCTCCACCTGCGACATGCTGCCAACATCTCCGGATCCGGATCCAGCTGTGCTGCTCCACTCCAAAATGCTTGCCCACGTGTCCCCAGCCAATATCGCCGCAACAATCCGCATAGGAAGTGGGGTAGAACATCCGGATTTCTCAGCCAGTGTGTTGTGCGGCCTCCGGTTCCCATTGGTTTGTATTGGCCGGATGGTGCAGTCCGGCTCCGCCCCGGATACGGCTGCCGGAGGGGCCGGATGAAAAAATAGCGCATGTTGGAACGGAGGCCGGAGTCCGGATCCGGCCCGGATCCGGTCCGGCTCCGGTTCTGCAGAACGGACCCATGTGAACGGACGCATAGGCTTTAATTGCTATGCCGTGCGTCCGTTCCGTCCGTTCTGCAGGCGGTGCGGCTCCGGCACGGCGATTCCGGAGGGCCACCGCAAGTGTGAACCGGGCCTCAACAGGAGAAAAAAATATTTAAGACTTCACTGATCTCCACATTCACAATTATATTTTCATAATGATTTTTTTTCTATAGTTCTATGGACCAGTTTAAGCAAACATACAGTAATACACATATTGCAAAATAATGCATATAGTGCTATTCTCTTGAGAACCTTGATACTTACTTCTGAAATCCTCTTTCATAATTGTAGCTCAGTGATATTACTGCATTGATTCACTCAAATATGAACTAGCAAGTCTGTGCCTGCTGGCATAACATGTTTTCGCAAGAGTAACATATTTGCAAGTGTGACTGTGACATACGAGCGCTTGTTTCAGGTTCAGCTGTGTTTGCTGAATAGCCAGGAAAGTCGCTGAAATACAGATATATTATACAGTACGAGCTCAGATAATAATGTTAACATTTGTATGCATTTTCTCCTGTCGGACTCAAGACACTTGAGAGATGCAGCCACAATGGAGGGTTTGTGAGTCTTGCCCAAGGACTCCTTGCTGAATAGGTAACTGGCTGCAGCCAGGATTTGAATCCTAGTCTCCAGGTTTAAACATGGGGTCTTTAACCAGAATGCTGTCCATCCCCCCAGATACAGTTAGATTATATTGCTCTCATTTACTCCACCTCTTCGCCTCTGATCATAATTCTGTATATCTTTTAGTGCTCTAATACATTTTTGTTTGATAAGAAAAGCTTTTTTTATAAGTCAGTTATTGCTTTGAAACGGTTATGTCTCTTCACATGCTGCTGTTCTTGTACCTGAGCTGTTACACAGCTGCATGTTAATGATGTGTTTCAAATGAAAAAGTAAAAAGATTTACTCACTGTGCAGATGTGTGTGAACTCTTCGGGTCTCAGTCAGTAAGTAAATCTAATATCAAATCACTGGGGTTTTTTTTCTGTTCCTTTTTCTTTCTTTCTTTTTTTTTTTTTTTTCTTGTTTTGAATTGGCCAATGCTTTTCAAGAGCGGATTAAGTAACCCAACTCATTATATATTCCTGGCAGAGACTACAGATATGTGCGCCCCCAGGGACTCTCTACATGGGGAGCAGGATTTAGAAGCAAATAGGTGTGAAGCACAATATGTTACAGTCATTCTATTTTAAGGTTTCCATTAATGATACAATCCACTGCACGATTGATCGTTTTCATCACCATGATTGTAAATGATTGGTCTTGCCTATTAATGGCCAAACATCCAATAACCAATTTGATTAGAATGAAGGGATCGATCCAAAAAAACAGATGGATCCCATCAATCTGATTTGTTTGGTTAGCAGGTTTTCAACCATTAATGGAAATAACCAATTGTTCCTTTGTGCACAACATGCCTCTGTTTTTATTTTTTATTAGACATTTATTTTGAACAAAGGCAACCATGTAAATGTGTTTCACAGAAATCACCCCAAAATGATGGGGATTTGCTGAATGGAGCTTTCATGAGTTAAAATGGTTAAAATTTGCCTCAAACAAAATAAGTCAGGGCCCACTATTGTAGAAGGTAAAATTCTGGGCCTCCCACTCTGGGCTTAGTGCTAGGATATTACTTGCACCCATGTTATGGCAGCCCAGCTGTTACGGGCTGTGCAGAGAGATTTCTGAAAGTCTGCACAGACAAGATGATAACTTTGTTTTGCAGTAATATACTGAAGGCCAGACAACTGTTTGGAAGTAAAGTTTATTTGTGGCTGTGCTATATACAACTATGCACAAGTACCGGCAGCCCCGGTTTTACCTCAGAGGAGCCTATAGGCACAGATATCCCAGCACTTTAGACTCTGCCCTCTAGGTATCTACAAACCCTCGCTGAACCACATCACAAGCGTGCTGGCTGTCCCAGCTGTCACTTCTCCCTTACTTCTCTTGCCCATCATAGGTAGCAGTAGGTGCCCCTTAGTATTAAGGAAGCCAGACGTACCCTCAACGTTAAGTAGCTAGAGTTTCCCCAAAGTATTAAGTGGCTAAAGGAACCTCAATATGAAGTAGCTAGAGGTGCCCCCAAGTATCAGCTAGCTAGAGGTGCCCCTGACTGAAGGGTGATCTCGTCAGTTGAATGCCGAGAGCAGGTTGAGCAATCTCTTGTTTACTATCTCATCGGGACTCTGCATAGGGAAGGAGGTACTCAGGGAGGAAAGTGGGCCGTCTTTCCATCATCAGGCGCCTGTAGGCACGTGCCTACAATGCCTTATGGTAAATCCGGCCCTTTACCGGTAAGATCACAGCAAATATTCAGTGGACAGCAAAACCCATGCCCAACCCCAAGGATACCAACTAACTAACTGACTGACTGACTGACTGACTGACTAACCACACACAATACAAGTATATACAAGGCTCAGACATGCACAGGAGGGATCAAGGACCAGGAAGGCTCTGTGGTTTTGGCTTCAGATGTCCTTTAACACTTGCAGTACAGGAAAGTAGAAAGCGACTTCAGACAATTTCTTAGTAGGACCAGTACTATATGCACCTGTTTTATCACATGTCATTTCAGGTACAGTTTTAATTAAGTTTGCAGGTATTATATATATTTAAATTGTTATTGAATAAAGGTAACATTCTACACAATTATATGGCATACTTATGTAATTCACAATAACACAACATAAAACATTACAATCCATTGTAGTCAGGTACAATGGCTCTGGTGAACCTGGTTAGCTACTTGGCTTGCGGTAATGAAGAGTTCAATCACTTGATGATAATTATAAATATATAGCCCTAAAACTTAAGTTTTATTTTTTCCAATTAAAGTCAAAGCCTACTTCCCTCACTACACTATACAGACATATACCAGGAAGTATTTTCAGGAATGATCATCGTCCCAAATATTTCAATGTTTGGACATAAAAGGAACAACCTGAAGAGGGTTTTATAAGCTGACTAGTTTACGTGAGTCTAAGTGAATTGCACAGACATCTTCGCAGTCTTCCAGTTTGCGGGTCTTCTTTAGGTCCTTCATGTAGTGTAATGTCCATGGCCATGGATTTTCTGGGATTAAAAGTTATGCTGGGAACACACGATGCATTTTTTTCGGTCGATTTCCCGTTCGATCGATTTTTGATTCGTTTTCTGCTCCATTCACTTATTTTTTCTTATCAATTTCCATTCCCTTCTATAAGAAACCGAGCGGTAAAACGATCGAAAGTAATATCGGACATGACGGAAATGATCAATCGAACTCATCTATTGACCGCAAATGTGTGTATCTAGCATAAAACTAGATATGTAGACAAATCCCTTGTCGGTTTCCGATAAATGAACTATGGAAATATGAGGTTGCACTAAAAACACCATTAAATCATCAGCAAAGCACATTATGATGGACCCCCGGAAGATCCACATATATACTACAGTTGGTCTAGGTCCTGATAAAGTAGTACAATAGCCAAGATATATTGGGATAGAGGGAACCCTTGATGCATGCCCCGTCTGATGTGAAAGAATCATTTCCCATTTCTGTGTAATGATCTGCTCTGCTGTCTGCACAAGCAGACAGCTTTTTGACCATTTTTTAGGTCTGAGTGCTGCAGGTCTCTGGAAGAGAGACCTTTCTACACCCTGTGAGTTTCAGAGCTGCTGTTCTGGTGAGGAATTTGCATCCACTTGTCATGCAAATTACTTAGCTGCTTCCTTTGATGGCTTGCAGTATAAATGCCATTTCCTCCCAGGATTCCCGGCTGGTCATGAAGGTTTGTTCCTGCTAACTTACCTGGAGTCTCAGCCCTCTGCTTATTGTTTGCTAATATTGCTATTCTAGTGTAGTTAATCCTTGGGGAGTGCTCCCTGCATTCCTATTTAGTGCAGTCAGGTTTGTGTTATAATTTGTACTGCCTATTCTGTCTTGTCTGTTTGGATTGCATTCGCCCTAGCGGTAGAGGCGGTGGATCCTTCTGTACCCTGTCTTGGAGTGTAAGCCAGAGCAGCGGTTGCTACTGGTTACTCCTTCTGTCTGTCTTGTCCTTGCGATTGCACTGTCGCCAGCAGTTGGCGGTAGTGAATCGTTCTGTCCTGTACCTAGATCGCATTCGCCCTAGCGTTAGAGGCGGTGGATCTTTCTAGTCTGAATCTGGAAGTATAACCTCGGCTACGGTTGCTACTGGTTACTCATTCTGTCTGTCTTGTTGTGCGGATCGCACTCGCTCTTGCGGAAGAGCAGTGGATCCTATCTGACTTGTTCCTGTTGTCTGTTGGTCTGGAGCAAACGCTTGCTGTTGCCTGAGGTAAGGCAACCGATTAGCAAGCGTCTATTATTTGTTTGTTTGTGTTTCTGGTTTCATGTGTTAGTTAGGGTTGGCGTGTTTTGTCTCTGTTGCGCTTTTCGTGCGGAGACCGCGCCATTAACGTGTAAAGTCAATGTTGGGCTTTTCGTGCGGCGACCGCGTTTAGAAAGTGTGTTTGTTATTTTCTTTGGCGTTCTGATCATTATTGTTTGCTGTATCTTTCTTACTACGTCTATGCTCTGTCTTTACTCAGTCTTGTGTCGCTGTTAGCAATCGCCATTTCTTGAGATTGCTTTCTCACTTGGTCTTCTGTTGTGTGTTCACCGTCGCCAGGTGGCGACTAGATTGGTGGACACACATAGATTCTGTCTCTGTGCTCTCTCTCTTTCACTAGGGGCTATCTTGCTTCCCCTCGTACAATTCCTATCTGGCATCTGTGGCAGTGCAGAGGGTTTATTCCTCTGCACTCCACAGCTCCATCTGCTGGTGGGAATTCCCCTCTACAGGTGCATTGCACCACAGCTGGGTTCTGTTATTTTAAACGCTTATGGAGGATTTCCGCAGTGTCAGCGCACATCTTGTGCGCTGACCACGGAAATAATTCCTCATTCGTTACATTCTGAAGTGCAAAGAGAGAGTATCAAAAGCTTTGTATATATCAAGTAACAAAGCTACACCTAGAATCTTTTTATATGTGCCAAGTGAGTTACAAGCAATGCTATCCTGATGTTATCACTTGCCTGTCTTCCAGAAACAAGTCCCACCCTGCATCCGTGAATAATCTCAATGGAATTAATTTAATCGCTTTATGAAAATGTTCCCAAGTATTTTAGGGTCTTTACTGATAAGTGAGATAGGCCAGAATAGTTGGAGGAGAAGGAGAGTATCCTGGTCAACTTTGGAAAGCATTGAGATTGTATCACACAGCATGGTCTCTGGTGGAGACCGTCAAAGGTATTACAACAAGAGATCAAAGCTAACCGATAATATGTCTGTTGGTGTTGGGTTAGCTTTCCAGGTCGCTTCAGCCATTTCCAGTTCTGTCCTAAACTCCACCTACCTTGCTGGGTGGTACCTCTGGCTACCTAATACTGGGGGCTAACTAGTATGGGGGGGGGGGGGCACCTCTGACTACAGCATCCCAACAATGTGCCCGAGTCTATGGGGGGGGCACAATTTAAACACAATTTATACACCCTCGCCCTTGGAGCACTGTAGCCTTTAAACCGCACTAGTAAACAATACAAATACCTTGAAGCTACTTTAAACCTGACATGCCAGGATGCAACAACAGTTGTCTGCATATGTACAAACTATACAGGCCTCGGGGGCGTGGCTGGCGCGCTTTGGAGATGGTCACTCTTTAGCCGCGCTCTGCACAGCCGTCTGCCTTCACCTTGAATAATACCTGATACAGGCATAATTGGCTAACCACCTACCCCTACCTGACAAGAGCTACCATTGAAGCAGCTATGGGTCGCAACGACTCCCAAGAGGAGACATACTCTACCCCTGCTCCGAAGTCGAGACGCCGCCGCGGCCAGGACAACATGGCGTCCTCGGCCTCCTCGTGCTCGAATGTCACTGTGGCCTCCCACCCGAGACAGCAGCCTAGGAAACTTAAAAACACCCCGAAAAGGCAAGAAGAAGCAGATGAGTCCCTGGAGTGGACCCCAAAAGACGCCTTACTTTTGGATAAATTTAAATCCTTACTCCAACGTGAGCTGGACTCGGTGGCCAACAGAATCGCACACCAACTTAAAAAAGAAATCCGAGAATTGGCTGGTCGGACCGGCGACTTAGAGGACAAGGTGAGCAAGGCCTCCACAGTACTAGATGCGCACAACAAGGAGATAGCCGAGATGAAGACCGAACTTTCCGAGGCCAAGCTCCGTCTCGAAGACTCCGAGAATCGCTCCCGCAGGAGCAACCTAAGAATCAGGGGCCTACCTGAAACGATCGAGGATCTTACCTCTACAGCTACGGCCCTCTTCCAAGAGCTTATCCCGGCAATCCCCATCGAGCAGCTCGATTTCGACCGCATACACCGTGCTCTCGGCCCAATTAAAGCTAATGGCCCGCCCAAAGATATCTTGGTGAAATTCACCTTCTACAGGACGAAGGAGGCCATTCTCCAGGCCGCGCGTGAACAAGAACCACTGACCTTCCAAGGACACCGCTACCAGATCTTCGTGGACTTGGCGGCCTCAACTATCCTCAAGCGAAGGGCCATGAAACCCTACACGTCGGCCCCATTCGCCCATCAAATCAAATATAAGTGGGGATTCCCCTTCAAATTAATCTTTATCACCGCCGGCCGCACATACGCTGTTACTACGCCAGAAGAAGCACAACAACTCCTGGAGAAGCTACGCTTACTTTTACCATCAGCGGATAGCCGCTCTTCTACCAACAGCCGCAACCTAAGACCCTCTGCACAGAGGGACGACGGACCCCAGGCCTCCTCACCTCGGTCCACGAGATCCTCTCTGAAGCTGGCCGGGAGCAGAGCGGACGACGCACCACCATGATGCCTTACATAAGAAGCTCTGTCTCGCTTATCTTTTTTCTACAGGAGTCTTAACTCCTCTAACTCCCCCACCTTAAGCATCACCTGCATTGGTCACCTCGGTCGGGTAAGACTGTTTGTTTTACAAACTATTGGCTCACCTATTTTTGAAATGTTGTGAACGGGTTTCTATCCGCTGTTGGGGAACTTGTTCTCTTTTGCCCCCAGTTGGCCTACCTACCCAAATGCCCGGAATGTCTAGGGAACTGCAACGTTTTTATGTTTTGAGCCATGTACTTCTTCCACAGCGGCTAATGTTTAAACTGTCTGGCCTCCGTTATATATGGCTGGGTTCTCTTTTTGTTTATTCTGGACACCATTTGGCCTGTCTTTTAACGGTTTACTGTTTGACTCTTAGCTCCCCGCCATTTCTTTCCCGCCCCCACCATGTTGCTCATACTAGCATTCTCCCGCCCCCTACCATGGAACTTCAAGAAGGGACATATTTCTGATCCATATTACGAAAAGCTTTCCACCAAATTCCCCTTATCCGTCCAGGCCTGGAATATGCTGTCTAAACACATCATCCCCATTTATTTTCCTTACTCAAACTACTCACACTGTATTCTCTTTAATTCAATGTATCTGCATTTTGTGATTGTATAATGAAGCCTATTTGTATGCTGAGTCTGTGTGGGTGATGGCGCGCCCTCCATGCCGCATTTCCCTGCCACCTATAGCTACTACTACTCACAATTACCACAATTGTCCTGTCGGGGTGATTGGGGGGGCGACTACCCACACAGACAACGATATAAAATTATTTAAAGCCGATTAGCCAACTGTACTAGCCTATGGTATACTTATGATGTTTTCTGTGAAAATAGCATTTCTCCCTGTCTAGCCCCTATGGGGATTGTATTAGGATTCAAGATGGTACGCCATATATTTCCCCATTTATGACTCTCACAGGGCTCTTGCTGGATGTGGCTTCCTTGACTGGTCTCGCCCACCCAGCACGGGCCCGGGCAGAACATTGTCTAACCTTCTCTAAGGACTGGAGGGTAATCAGCTTACATTGCCACACTTTATACCAGATACGAGGTAAAACATTTTCTGTGGTGTACCTGCAACACAGTACATTCTTAAAATACCACTCTATACCGCTAGATGGCAACCCTGCCTCATTATTAATAGAACATGGCAGACTTATGTACTTATTTCCCCAGATGCCTGTCCTCAGCGTGCAACGCCACTATAAACCATTTCTGTACTGCGCGGTTGAGTTATACCGCAACCATAACGCCAGAGGCGCTTGAAGCGGAGGACACTGCCATCTTATCCTGTTATTTTGTTATTTTATTTTCTATGAAAATGTACAGCATTATGTTAGCCTCTATGAGTTGCCCACTATGTACTAAGACACGGTCTATACATCCACCCCCCGCCCTAAGATCCTAATACAACCTCCTCCGCTGACCATGGTGAACTGGAAAAATAGTACAGAATTCTGTCCATATTACAGCCTGGGATCTCGGTGCTAAACTTCCATTAGTTAACTCAATACTCCTCGCCCCTATCTCTGAGCCTATTATTATCCCATAGCATGAGCCTTAGGGCTCCACATCCTCTCCCACACAACACATTTCTAACCGACCCAGGCCCTCAACATAAGCTGACCTCCCAGCCCTATCCTAACACTCCAAGGTCCAGGCCTCTTCAGGTGATCCTTGCAACTGTAACGCTCTTGTCCTCCCCCTCCTCATAACCATCCAAACCCTCACCCTGTACCAGACACCCATTTCACGGCAGGTGGGGCAGACGGCTGACACATGCCCCCTTATGATGCTCCTGGAGATCCCTCCTTTGGTGACCTCCTTGATCTTCGGGATACTCCCGTCCTCGACCTATATAGGGTCGCCACATTTTTCTGAAAAGGTCCTTCGACCTTTATCAGCTTCTATTTGCTTCTCTTTACCCGGAGCACCCTGGAACGTGCGGTGTCTCCGGCCTCTTCTTTCCTACCCTTCTTGCTATAACTCTTTCCTCTCCTTTCTCCCTCTCTCCTTTCTCTCCTGGGTAACCCATCTCGTGGCCTTGCTTCTTCTTGCTAACACACCTCCTTATCCTCCATGAGTGCTCATACCCTTAAAATATTTTCACACAACGTCCAGGGTTTCGGTTCCCCTCAAAAAAGATCCAAAGCATTTAACTATTACAAATCCTGCCAGGCAGACATGGTCTGCCTTCAGGAGACCAGACTATCCTCTACGTCATGCCTGAAGTACCTGAGTAGACACTTTCCTACTGCCTTCTTTGCCTGCGCCCGGACCAAGGTCCGAGGAGTCATTATTGCTATTAGGAAAAACCTCCCATTCATTTGCAACAAACAAATAGCGGACCCCACTGGTAGATACTTGATTCTTCTTGGCACACTATATGATCAAGATGTCACGCTAGCGACCTACTATGCCCCAAACGCTCACCAATCCAACTTCTATTCTCACTTCTTAAAAGTATTGAATCAACATGGCTCCGGCATGATAATTGTCACTGGCAATACTAACGCCACTTTAAGCCCCAAAATTGACAGACAGAAAAACCATGTTACTAACTCTCCATCAGATCCCTCTGACATACAGGGCACTAAGATTAAACAGCTGCTGGACAGGTATGGTCTTGTTGATGCTTGGCGGGAACTCCATCCCACTGTGCGTGACTTCACTTTCTTTTCACATGCCCATAATAGTTTTAGTCGAATCGACCACATCTTTGTCCAGCAACACTGTTTACATCTGGTCCCAGCTGCTAAAATTCATAATACCCCCGGTCAGATCACTCTCCCATATCCATTTGCTACACACCCTCATCTCCTCCCCGCAGAGAGTTTCACTGGCGGCTTAATGACTCCTTGCTTTCTAGAGAAGACCTCCTAAACCACTTGAAAGATAGAATCAAAGAATATTTCGATGATAATGATGGCTCGGTTTCTTCCCCACTAATTCTGTGGGAAGCACACAAAGCGACTATTAGAGGCTTCTTGATTGGCCAGGCAAGTCAGCTCAAGCGCCAGAGGAACTCTAAAATAGAGGAACTTACTGCCAAATTGGAAAAAGCAGAACAGGACTGGAAACAAACCCCAACACGCATTAACAGACTGGTTAGAGAAAAGGCCCGCACAGAATTGGATCTTCTCCTCACTGATAAAGTTGAGAGGCAGATGAGGTGGCGGAGGCAGATGTTCTATTATAATGCTAACAAACCCCTCGCTCTCTTGGCTCGGGTCCTAAAAAATCGCCCCCTGCATTCCACCATACTTAAAGTTCGTGACTAATCGGGTCAGGCCACAGCCAATCCCCGTAAAATCGTAGACATTTTTTCCAAATTCCTAGCGGATCTCTACTCTAACCCATCTGAAGCCCCCGAGCGGGACATAGCTTTCCTAGACCAAGCCACTCTCCCCAGGCTTTCGCCTGAGACAGCGGAACGTCTTAGCACTCCCATCACTGCCCTCGAGGTTCAAGCCGCCATCAAAACACTTAAAATAAATAAATCCCCTGGCCCCGACGGCTTTTTAGCCCAGTACTACCGCAGAACTTATAGCTCCAACGCTGGCTAAATGCTACAATGCACTTAGGGAAGGCAAACTTCCCCCCCATAATATGCTCAAAGCGCAAATCTCCATGATCCCCAAAGAAAACCAGGATTGCTATAGCCCCCATCAATTCCGCCCTATATCCTTAATTAACATTGACTTCAAGCTCCTGGGCAAAATTTTAGCCATAAGGCTGAATACAGTCCTCCCCGCCCTCATCCACAGAGACCAGGTGGGGTTTGTCTCGGGTAGGCAAGCTGAGGATGCCACGAGAAGGGCCATTCTTCTAACCCATTATCTACAGCATAGCAAAATACCTGGTGTGGCGCTGTCACTCTACATCTTCAAAGCTTTTGATACGCTTTCCTGTACCTACCTAAAACTGGCTCTCCGCAGATGGGGCCTTGACCCCAATTTTTTGAATTGGGTGGAAAGTATTTATTCCCACCCCACGGCCTCGGTACGCTATTTCGGACATACCTCTGAAGTGTTCCCGATTAGTAGGGGAACGAGGCAGGGATGCCCCCTGTCCCCCCTGCTCTTCATATTAGCTCTAGAACCATTTGCCAAATGTCTTAGGAATAATACGGATGTTAAAGGTGTAGAAAGGGCTGGCATCAGCCACAAAATATTAATGTTCGCAGATGACACCCTCCTATTCCTCACTCAGCCCCTCATTTCAATCCCTAACGCACTCAAAGCTTTCGATACTTTTGCTAAAATTTCAGGCCTTCGTATTAACGCTGCTAAGTCTAAGGCTATGAACATTTCATTAGATTCAGCAGGATATGAGGCCCTTAAGGAGACGAGTCCCTTTCGTTGGGTGCAAACGCTCCCTTACTTGGGCGTCACCTTGACGCCCTCATACTCCTCCCTTTTCTCAGCTAATTACCCACCGCTTCTAAAATCACTAACAACCTTGACGACCAAATGGTCCACGCATCCCCTGTCCTGGCTGGGTAAAATCAATTCCATCAAAATGACATATCTGCCCAAGCTATTGTATTACTTCCGCACCCTCCCAGTTAAGGTCCCAGACCATTATCTCCGATTATTTCAACACAGGGTTATGACTTTTATCTGGGGCCATAAGTATGTAAATCAACTATGTACGCCCACAAACTAGACGGTGGCCTTGGCGTCCCCCAGATCAGCTCTTATTATAATGCGGCTACCATCAGTCAACTCACCCGGCTTTTCCAACTCCAGGAGACCCCTTTATGGGTATTTTTGGAGATCCCCGATTGCACGCCTCTTCTCCCCAGCACTCTATTGTGGCTTCCCTCCAAGTTAAGAACACCTAACATGAGCCCCCCGTTGAGACACAACCTTCAAGTATGGGACTCAGTACGATACTCGTCCAATCTACAATCCCCCCATCTGCCAGTAGCACCTTAATAGGGAACCCCCTCTTTCGCCCTGGCCTTGATTGCTCAACTTCGTTTTCCTGGTGGTCGGACCACGGCTTAACTCATGTGGACCACTTTCTCACCCCTAGAGGTGTCTGTTCGTGGTCCGAGCTTCAGGAAAAACACCAAATTACCAAAACAGAATTTTTTCGCTATCTTCAACTACGTCATTGGATCTCCACACTTATTAAAGACAGGGACCTCCCGTTAAACCTAACGCCCTTTGAGAACATCTGCCTCCGCCGCCCAAGCTCTAGAGGCCTAATATCCTCTATTTACGCTTTTCTAATCCGTCCTCAGCGCCCCATCCAACATGCATACATGCGAAGGTGGGAATCCGATTTAGCAGAGTCTAAGGACAGGGAAGATTGGCTCGACATTTGGGGGAGGATACTAAAATGTTCCAATAACTTACACACAATAGAATCGGCATATAAAATTTTGACCAGATGGTACTTAGTTCCAGCCAGAATAGCCAAGGTCTTCCCCTCAGCTAGCCCCTATTGCTTTAGGGGATGTAGAGTGACGGGGGACATGCTACATACCTGGTGGTCCTGCCCTCGCCTCACCAGATTCTGGAGTCGGGTTTTCAAATTGTTGTCCGCCCTATTCCATAAAACAATCCCTAGAAACCCGTGGCAAGCTTTATTACATGCAAAAATCGACCCCCTTACAGCTAAACAAAATAAATTAGCATCTCTAGTATTTTCAGCGGCCACTATGACTATAGCCAAAAACTGGAAGAAGCCATCAGTTAGTTTCAAGGAAGTCAAGGCCAGAATGAACTCTTTTATGGTCAATGAAAAACTCACAAGCATACTTCGAGATACCCACAAATCCTTTGAGAAAATATAAGAACCCTGGATCCAGCTTGAGCACCCGGGCATGGAGGATACTCTAATCTCAAGGCTATGAGATGGGCACCTTTCTTTTTCTTTTCTTTCCTTCTTTCTTCTTCTCTCTCCTTCTTCAGCTTTACTTTTCCCCCTGGCCTCCCCTAAGTCTTGAATGGCAGAGGTTCCGCTCGCAGCTTGAGCCAACCTCCTAAGCTCTACCCCCTACCGGCCTTCCCCTTTCACCCACCCCCCCCCCCCTTTAGGCCGGCTCCTCCACCCACCTTTCATCACAGTATACCCCAGATAGCTGGTTTAATCCTCTGAGGTACATTTATTTCTTTCACAGATACTGTTCCCCTCCTCCCATTGGGCCTATTGGCCCAGGCTGTCCCCTTCCCAGTTACCCTTTGTGTGGTAGGTTCCCCCCCCCCCCCCCCCCGTGCCCCCTGAGGTACTTCGGACAACTTACCTAGTTAACCTGGGCTTCTATGCTTGCCCCAATCAGGGTTAAGTATGGCACGCCGGCTTGACGGTAAGTCTCGCCCTTTCACGTGCTTTATATTAATAATACCATTTAAGATATGTGACTTTTCTGCAGCTTATAACCAATTTGAGTCCGATGCAATGTATTCCATGAGCACTGTCGATCTATGTCTCTTTCCTCATGTTACCCACTGTTCATGTTTGAAAAATTTCAATAAAAACTTTGAAACAAAAAAAAACAAAAACAAACAAAAAAAACTATACAGGCCTCTTCTGGCAATCTGATAAAGTATTTCAAGCATTCACTGTACTTTCAAAATATCAAGCTGCCATGTTCATCAGGCTCATATTTTATGGAATTTAGTCGGCGACCCTCTATTTTGGTAGATTGCTCCATGGACGGGTAATATCTTACTAACTATAACAGGAGGGGACCCTGGATCAAATCCAGTATTTGGCAATGAGCTTAAGCGCTTCTTAAAGAGTGATTAACAAGAATTGCCTTGTGTATTTGCCTGTTATAAGTTGCTGAAAGGATGTTCAGCAAACATTTTGGGATATTTGGTAAAGGCATATCCAATATAATTGGACAAGAACTTAATGATCTGGGTCCACTAATCACCTGCTAGAAGACAGGCCACAGCCTATGGAAAGAACAGCCTGGGTCAACTAAGCATTTAGGATAGAGAATAGATGAGACATGATGGTATGTAGCCATACAAATTGGGATCAAATATGCCCTGTGAATTATATATAGATCAGTAAAGTGATCTGGCAGGCATGGAGAGATACACAACTTCTGATTTATTAATTTCACACAAATTTGGACCCTATATGGCAGGGGTCTCAGACTCGCGGCCCGCAGCCATTTGCCGCCCTCAATACAATATTTTGTGGCCCTCGTCGGCAAAAGCTTCCTTATAGTTCACTTCAGTGATCAGAAGTAATCCGCCGCATCCCCGCCACTAAACGAGGGCTGCAGAGCCCCCAAATCGCCCGGGGGGCAATCCGCTGGCATTTCCTGGAAGGGGCAGAGCTTTCAGCTTCAGCTCGGCCCTTCCTGACGTCAATCGCCGCACGGATCGCCACCTCTCCATGCCCCTCTCTGTGAAGGAAGAGTGAGAGGGGCGGGCAGAGGCGGCGATGAGCCGCGATTGTGAAATCCCTTATGCGGCCCAGCATCATCCTGACTTTGCCTCCTGCGGCCCCCCAGGTAAATTGAGTTTGAGACCCCTGCTATATGGGAATGTTAAAACATAACTTTTAATTTAGATCATTAAAAATGTACATAATCTATTAGTTGATGTGAGCTACAATTCGAGATAGGGCTTATTAATATAGAGGAAGGGTCGTGTATATCTGTCTAGAGGCAGATCACAACGACCTAAGGCCCTGTTATGTGGAGTAGAAATGCTTTTACTTTTTCTCACATATATAAAACATAATTAACCCCAACCAATCCAACATGTTACAGCTCGTTACTTTTGGCCATCGTCAGGGAAAAGTGCTCAGTGCAAGGGTGCAAAGTGGATTTTGGAAAAAGGCATTACAATATTATCACATCATCAAGAAAAATAACAAAAGAAGAGAGCGATGTGCTCTCAAGCTCTGTCAGCAGTCAAATGAGCCAGTTCACTGACCTCCTTTTATACACTATGGGGATGGGTGGATACCTTTGTGCTTTGAACCACCTCTTATTGGTCAGCATATCTGTAAATCATTCAGAAATAAAATTGATTGGTTCCCCTATGTAACCCTATACCTTCTCAAAATCACGTCTATAAACCAAAACTGAAGCAGAAATATCTTTATTGTCCAAAGGCCTGACATTTGTACCAACTGCAAAATTTGATCTTTTTGAGACTGTTAAGGATATCAACCTATTTGGGAGAAAGTTAGCTGTATACAGACACATGAACTCATTAACAGTCAAGTCCAAAAGGGAAGCTGCAAATGATGCTAAAGGTATAGAGATCTTGAATGACCTGTTGGAAAACAGGACAGGAGAGATAAAGCTGGGCATCTCTGACAGCAATCTAACAGTAAAAAGCAAGTTCTGCCCATCCTTGAGGACATATACTCCCATTCAGATATTTCTAGAGACTGTAGAAAAAGATCTGGAAGAGTTAGCTAAGATGAATGGGAAGAACAAAAATCACAACCTGAGTGCAAATGAATTGACTGCTTTAGAAAATGTGACTAAAAACAAGGAATTTATCCTCAAGAAATCAGATAAAGGTGGAAATATTGTATTGATAAAAAGAGATCAGTATATAAATGTGTTTGCAAATTTTAAACAATAAAGAATGTTATAGTAGACTGGACACTAATCCAACGGCTAATTTCTATAGAGCTTTAGAGAATCTGCTAAATCGTGCTGTGGAGAAGGAAGTCTTGGATAAAAAAGATCTATCATGTATCTTATTGAAACATCCGACAATGGCCACCTTCTATTCACTCCCAAAGATACACAAAAGGTTGGATATTCCCCCGGGGCAACCGATAATTTGGAACGGTTGCCTCACTGAAAAGATAAGTCAGTATGTTGATTTCTTCTTTAGGCCGTTTGTGACTAGTCTTCCCTCATATATTCGAGACACAATGGATCTACTCAATAGATTACAGGGAATATCTATATCTGACAATGTCTGGTTGGCGAGTTTAGATGTAGAGTCTTTGTACAACAACATAAGACATGAATTGGGCTTGGAGGCAGTAGCCTACTTCCTTAAAACTAGAAGTACCCACCTAGGACAGCATTCATTAGACTGTAAGGCCTTTTGGCCAGGGCTCTCTTCCCTTTTGTCTCACAATGCTGTGTAACATGTGTGCATACCTCTCATCCCTGTGTAAAAATATGTAGTTGATTTGTTCACTGCATCAGCAGTAATCCACCATTATCTTGTATTGTTAATTATTGTATTGTTTACCTTGTATTGCTATACCCTGTATGCTTTTGTACATGGAAGATGATGCTGGCACTAAATAAATCAATGATATCTTCAGTGTAGTCCTATAAAAAGACACTATTAAACATTTTAAAAAATGTGGGAGGTGTACTCACTTTTGTCAGATACTGTATCTATATACATATATATAGCCCCAAAAAATAAAGGGAACACAAAAAATATGACATCCTAGATCAGAATGAATGAAATATTCTTATTAAATACTTTGTTCTTTACATAGTTGAATGTGCTGACAACAAAATCACACACAAATTATCAATGGAAACCAAATGTATCAACCCATGGAGGTCTGGATTTGGAGTCACACTCCCAATGGAAAAAAACACTACAGGCTGATCTAACTTTGATGTAATATCCTTAAAGGGATGCTTAAGTCTGAGGGGAAAAAACAGAGTTTTACTCACCTGGGGCTTCTACCAGCCCCCTGCAGCTGTCCTGTGCTCACGCAGTCTCGCTCGGATCCTCCTGTCCCCATCCAGCAGCTACTTTAACTTTCGGCGACAGACTCCGACAGGCCTGGCCACGCATCTGCTTCTTAGCATTCCTGACCGCAATAGCGGTATAGAGGGCACTATTGCAGAACACAAAGAAGCAGATGTGTGGCCAGGCCTGTGGGGCCTGTCGCCGAAAGTGAAAGTAGCTGCCGGCGGGGGACAGGAGGATCCGAGCGAGACTGCGTGGGCACAGGACAGCTACAGGGCCCTGGTAAAAGCCCCAGGTGAGTAAAACTAATTTTTTTTTTCAGTCTTAAGCGTCCCTTTAAACGAAGACAAAATGAGGCTTAGTAGTGTGTGTGGCCTCCAGGTGCCTGTATGACCTCCCTACAATGCCTGGGCATACTCCTGATGAGGTTGCAGATGGTCTCCTGAGGGATTTTCTCTTAGACAGAGACATCCACCTGGACAGTCTGTGGCGTTGGTGGATGGAGTGAGACATAAGCTATGATTAACCTCCTTGCCGGTTTTCCCGACCTGAGCTCGGGGTAGAAAAAAGCAGCTGCTATCGGTGATCCCGAGCTCAGGTCGGGGTAGGCATTGCAGAGCTTTACCTTTAGTTGTGGAGTCCCGCGCGCGATCTCGCTGCGCAGCGGGACTCCAGCCTCTCTCCCCGGCAGTGTGGGGTCTTTCCCTGGCCGCCGGGATCCCCCATGTCCCCGCTATTCTTCCGGGGACCCGGCAGCCAGTTGGAGCAGCGCAGCCGTGGTGGTGGCAGCAGAGCGGTGGTGGCAGCGTGACGTCATCGGGGGCGGGGCTAACATTGAAAACGAACTTCTCTATATTAGAGAAATATAGAGAAGTTTGTTTATATGTATATTAGCGCCATCTTGTGGGCAAAGAGAAAACTGCAGCCCAGGAGCCCAGGAAGGTAAATTTTTTTTTTTATTTTGCTGCAGATCTCCCTGCCAGAATGATTTTTTTCAGGTTTTAGGGTCTGAAAGAGTGAAAAAAAATTGCACCGCTTTTAGACCCTAAAATCTGGAAAGAATCAGACCGCCAAGGAGGTTAAGGAGCCATCCAGAGCTCTGATATTCATTAGCTTTTACCTAATGTCATTTGATGTTCTAAATAAAGATTTGGACTTTTACCCTGCCATTTGGTGTAGCAGGACATCCTTTCTGGAAACCTGGCTTTTGAGACTTTTGGATCCCTGGCTCCCATTTGGCTTTGCATTGGTGGTTGCAGCAGCCCTACCTTCCATTGATGTCCCATATGTGCTCAATTGTATTCAGGTCTGGGGAATGGGCGGGCCAGTCCACAGCATCAATGCTTATACAGTATATGTGATCTACTGAATGTATGACATGCATTGAGGCCATTTTTGCTTTAAAAAAAAAATGTGTCCACTGACTGGAAGCGTGAACATGGCAATGCTGATGTACATGGATCAAACATTCTCATCGGCTTTCATACGTAAGATGACTCTGCTCACAGCAAATTCATTCTACTAGAGTACCTTTGATGGGAAAAAAAAAGAGTCGGAAACAAATACTAATGCAGCAGATTGCCAAATGACCTCAGTATCAATAACCTGGACTAAACAAATAAGAGTTAGATACTTGCTTGCATCACTCATTCCAGGAAACAGGACATTTTGACATAGCGTCTCTTGATAAAATGGCTTGTATGTTATATAATAACCATTCCTCCAGCAATCCCTGTATTTTATCTGTGATAGAAGAAAACCCACATACACAGATGTACACATCTTTAGCTTTTATTTCAGTAAAGGTTAATAGTGAGTCTGAAATATAAAGCAGTCTAACCAAGATCAGTAAGGAAAGTGCATCTAATATTTATTTACATACAGTACATTTATTCATTGTCTGGTGCAGATTAGAAAAGGAAACATTTGACTGGTTACACTGCTTACATGGGGCTGATCTGCTTATGTGTGCCTTGACTGGTGAACACTGGAGAACATAAGTGTGGGTAAACTCTTGCACAGCAGACAAGGAAAACACGGAGAAATTCACTCTGTGTGTGTTTACACTGAGAAAAGTCTGTCTAATTCCAGCTGGGGTGTAAATAAGGGCTGTCAGCTCTGTCTGAACTGTGCAGAGGTATGCCACTGTTCTGGGCTTATATGTAAACATAGGTTAACCCTTTCTGTGCTCCCATGAAAATCAGAAAGTAAACACTGCAGGATCTCTGTCTATAAGCAAGGCTAAAGGGGACATACATATGTATAACGTCATTTAATAATATTATTGACAGGACCTGTTGGCCCATCTGTACTTAGGGCATTTGAATCAGGAGTCGTTGTAACGAAGAAATGTTTTTCTTTAAAGATTATTATGCTGTTACTTATCTTTTAGCGCAGAGAGGCGGTCCTGAGTTTAGGTCCAGCCAGTCAATGTATTATGTAGTGGCCATGGGTATATTATTTGACAGTTGTGGGTGTAGGCAATGATACCATCTTTTGCAGCCCCCAAATTAGCAGCCGTGACATTATAACAGTCTGGATGTGGATTTGCAATGTTTGTGGATGAAAAAACACACTGTTTAATAAAGTTGCATTGGTGGTACACTGTCGATTTATGGTTTATTGTTTTTGAGGGGCACGCTGGCCCCTGTAGTTTGGGTGGACACACATTACCTAAATTGGACACACATTACCTAATTACGTGATTTGGTGTGAAATGCTGCTGCGCAATAATGTTGGGGGGAGGGGATGCTGGCTAATTATAATACCACAAACCACATAGTGGCAGATTAGTAAATCTTAAAGCAAAATAAAACAAAAAAGCAGTTTAACTTACCTGGGGCTTCTTGCAGCCCCCTGGACTCATCCTGTGCCCACGACGTCCATCCTAGTCTCTCTGGCAAGCAGCGCCAACCTCCACAAAGCTGGCCAGCCACTTGTGGTCAGGAGCATTCTGCAAGCGACTCAAGGCTGCGCAACTGACTGGAGGCGGCCAGCCAGCTTTGCAAGGGTCGCCGCTGCTTGCCGGAGGGACTAGAATGGAGATCATGGGCACAAGATGAGTCCAGTGGGGTTGCAAGAAGTCCCAGGTTAGTTAAACTCATTTTTTATTTTGCTTTAAATAACCCTTTAAGGGAAGGATATATTATATACTTTTGCTTTTTGGGGGGTATGCTGCCTAACTATGCTATAGAGCTAATGTGAAATGTTGAGGACATTATAACTACATAGAACTGTCTCAAAGTTCTTTAAAAACCGAAGCAGCAAAAAAGCCCCTTAGCCCTAGGTGGTGATATTATTTGTTTTTCTCCCCTCCAAAAACAAAATACAACTGTAGAAACTCTATCTTTAGTACATTTGTAAGGTTAAACAATATCGTCTGATAACCCCCACTGCTAACCACGCTGTCTGTATGAATCGGTGATTAAAAGCAACCAATAGCATTAGCTGTGCCTCATTCCCTCTTCTTCATTCAGATGATCAGTTGTTTCATTGAGTGCATGTTTTTGGTGGTACATAATCCCAGAGCAGGCTACCTATTCCAGCTGCGGCGTCTAGAGCCATCTTTGCTTCTCTATAACTAATAAACAATATCGACTACTAGCTGAGTAAATTGCAGTAACACGTTTTTGAGAAAGTTCAGACCTTTTTTTTCAGCAGACATGGTATCATGATATATTCCTGACGAGATTTCAACTGTATTGAAGCTTGGAAATGTAATCTGCTGAGCTAATGAATAAAAAGTTGCATTCCTTCTATTCTCCTGCTTCTACCAATGGAGAACACAGCACAACTCTTCTATAACTGCATTTAGATTTTCAGTTTGTAAACGCAGTCAATTCACTTTTCTGAATTATAATGCAAAACCAAATCTGGATGGATTCCTCATAATTGATTAGAACACTTTATAAATAATCAGGAAACCCCTGATTCTCAAAAGAATCACACACGTCAACCGATGCGGAGCCCCCACGACCCAACAGCCGCAGAGCCCCCGCTGCCTAAAGTCTCTGCACACAGCAAAACTGCCGCACTAAGCTCCTGCCCACAACTGCGGCGCCAACACTAAGCAGCCTCCTAGAACACAATTTCAGTTAGTATAAAGGAATCCTGACAGATTGGCTGTTGAATGAGCTGTTTCCACTTGCTAACTGCAGTTTAACTGGTTTCAGTGTGTCCACCCCATGCATTACTACTTTAAAGAGAACCTGAACTGAAAATGAAAAGTGAAAATAAACATAAACACATCAATACTTACCTCCTGTGTAGTCTACTCATCAATCTCTTTTTCCTCTCCTGTGTCCTGTTTGTCCACTGTGACCGATGGAACTCTCTGTCCTCCATTTTGAAAATGCCCATTACCCCCTAACAGCTTCCTGGTCAGATAACTGTTAAACTGTAATATCACCCACTTGAGCCATAGGGAAACATGAACATTACCTTGCACATTCAGTTGTAACTGACAGCAGCTGATATATAACTGACAGCAACTGGTATATTTCAGTTCTGACAAAATATTGTCAGAACTGGAAGGGATCACTGTAAGAAGAAAATGGTGGGCTTCTGAGAGGAACTGACGGTGAGATAAGTATGTAATATTCATTTGCAGGTACAGCATGTGTTTATTTTAAATAATTTTACTCACTTTAGGTTCCCTTTAATTATATAGATCATTGTGTCATAGTAAGGGTCATCAACTGAGTAAGTTTATTTATACAAGATTTAGCACAAAAAAAAAAGTACACCACCATCGATCACAAAATTGTTCCTGGACCGTTTTAGCAATTCTTAAGGAGGTGTGACTAAGTCCTCTTAGAGGTGTTAAAGGGAGCCTGAGTTGGGAGGGATATGGAGAGTGACATATTTATCTCCTTTTAAACAATGCATATTGCCTGGCTGTCCTTCTGATCATCTGCCTCTAATAGATATAGCCATTGACCCTGAACAAGCATTCAGCAGATCCGATGTTTCTGACAAAAATCTGACATGATTAGCTGCATGCTTGTTTTAGGTGGGTGATTTAGACACTGCCGACCAGGAAGATCTGCAGGACTGCCAGGCAACTGGTATTGTTTAAAAGGAAATAAATATGGCAGCCACCATATGTCTCTCACCTCTGATTCCTCATAAAGACTTCAGTCCATCTATCCTTTAAACACAGCCTTCTCCAGGGCATCTTCTTCATTCATGTACTCCAATTTTGAGGGATAGTGTGTGCACTCATAGCGTCCGCAGGTTCGAACATATTCCAGGAAATCTGGAGCGCCTGGAACAATGACATTATCTGCGAGGACGACAGAGCCCTTTTTAAGCAAGTTACACTTCTGCAGAAAGAAAAAAAGGCTAATTAGACCACAATATAAAGTGAGTTGTACATTTCATATTACACAGAGGGGACGTGTAAACACAGTTTTTAAATGATAAATATATTTGTTTACAAAATTACTAAAGTGAACTCACTCGCCCTCCCTTGGGACGAGTATCAGCACCCCTAAAAGCTTCATTTTAGCTCCCAGGGGCAGAGATAGTCATCTGTGTATGTTTACAGGCGCTGCGTGTGCCCCCCGACTTCTCGCGGCAGTGCACAAACTGGTGAATGGGAACATGCGTTCCCAAAGCCAATTAAACGGTCTGATGAATGAATGATCACTGCTGCAAGTTGCAACCAGAAACTGTGATCAATAACTGTAAACAAAACAAACCATCACTTTCTGCTAACTCAGGCCTTGTTCACATTATAGGTGTTTTTGTAAAAATGTAAGCAGGGGCGATTTTTAAAATTGCCCTGAAAACGCTTGTGCAATTATTCTCTATGAGAGAGTTCATGTCTGAGCAGTTCATTTGCCTCAATGGAAGGTATAGGGAAAAAGCAAAATGCTCACAAAATCGCTTTGGCAAGTGATTGCGTGAGCATTTTAAAAAAATATACATGGTATTTATTGTTTCCGGATTTTTTTCTGGATCAAAAGACGGAAGTGCTATGCAAAAGCGCTTACAAAAACGCCCACAAAAACGAGCAAACAAGCAGAAAATCACCGGAAAGCGCTTAAAAAAAAACCCACAGAAAAAAAAGCCCACCGTGGACGGACACATGAGTCGAACGCAATGTGAACAAGGCCTCAGAAAGCTATGATTTAGCGTTCTAAGTAGACAGGAGACAGTGAGGGGACACCTAATAGATGAAAAATATTACATTAAAAAATATAAAAAATATATATTTCCTATACCTATAAAAAGCTCATTAACCTCTTCTGTCCCCTCCCCCACATAACACATTTGTTAAAAAGAAAAAGTACCAAAGTGATGGAATTTAAAAGACAATACATAAATTGTTACCTTAGGGATTCAGCTTTTTAGATGGCAAGCTCACAAGGGCAGAGCTCGCTCACCATTTTGTGTCTTGGAATTTGTAATTCATTTTGTAATACATTTTATTCATTATGTTAATTTTGTCACTGTAATTACCAATTCTGCATTTTGTACCAATTCTGTATTTTGTATATTGGTGTATACCCTTTTTTTCTTTTGTTTGTTTCTTACTTTGTACAGCACCACTGAATATTTTAGCTCTTTATAAATCAATATTAATACTAATATGTATGCCATGAGTGTGTATTACTGTTATTTTTGCAAACACGAGCTTGTAATTATTTATAGAGTACAATAAAAAAAAATCTAAAGCACAAATTTTAACCTCCTGAGTGTTACGCCGCTCGGGAGGTATTGCAGCCTCAGAGTCCCCCAGTATAACTTTAAAAGATTGCACGCTTCTAAACGCGTTAGCTAGCACTAGGCTAGCTAGTACATGTGGCTGACATCCCCCCGATTGCTGTTGATCCCCCCGATCCCCAAGCTTATACATTACCCAGCCTGGGTCCAGCGATCAGCGCAGCCTCCCTGAACAGTTCCGCTCTTCTCTATGGGGAGGATCGTACATGACGTCACTGACGTCATGCGCTGACCCGATCCCCCCCATAGAAAGGACCGGAGATGTGCAGGGAGGCTGCGTGATCGCTGGATCCAGGCTGGGTAATGTATTGGCGGGGGATCGGGGGGATCAGCAGCAATCGGGGGGACGCCGGCCACATGTACTAGCTAGCCTAGTGCTAGCTAAAGCTTTTACAAGCGTGAGATCCTTTAAAAATATACTGGGGGACTCTTGGGGCCAGCGAGCGGTATGCCCGACACAGTGTCGGGCATACTGCTAAGGAGGTTAATGTTGTTATAACCAGGACAAATAATGGGCAAATAAAATGTATGGGTTTATCTACAGTAGCATGTTTTATTTTAAGGCTACTTTCCCACCAAGACGTTGCGTTTTAGGGGACATTATGGTCGCATAACGTGCCCCTAACGCAACGCATGGTGGTGTTGAAGTTGGACGTCTGATTGAGCTGCGTTATGCAGCTCTCAAAGCAGCCGCTCCAGGTTAGTGATAGGAAGTCCGGATCTTTTTAAGGATTCAGATCATTTGAATCGGATCATTGAAAAGATCCGGATCTTTGAACCAAATCATTTGAATCACTTTACTAGGGAAGCAGACTGGGTGAAATGATTAGCAGAACAGGACTTTCCCTGCACTGTACATTCTGTATGTCCCTGTTTCTTCCAGACAGACATCCACTGTGAACCGAATCTTTCATTGTGATGATCCGGATGATTCGACTCACACAAAAGATCCAGGTCAAATAAACGATTCGTTCATAATCCGGACAACACTACAGTCCCACCACGAGTCTCCTCAGTGCAGTGAATATTAATTAGCCATGTGGCTGGCCACGGAGGAGGAGGGGAGACCTCCTCCTCCAACATTACTGAGCATGTGCAAATAGTCTAACGTGGCTTAGCCCAGTAAAACGTACAGCATGCAGCACTTTGTTTAAACGTGCTGCATTACTATGTAACGCAACGTGTGCACTGTGAAACAGCACATTGATTTTACAGTGCTGTGAGTTAGGCTGTGTTACTGGCTGCTGTAACGAGGGACTTTAACGTCCCACTGTGAAACCAGCCTTAACCTCCCTGGCGGTGCGCCCGAGCTGAGCTCGGGCTATGCCGTCGGGAGGCACCGCTCAGGCCCCGCTAGGCCGATTTGCATAATTTTTTTTGTTACACGCAGCTAGCACTTTGCTAGCTGCGTGTAACCTCCGATCGCCGCCACTACCCGCCGATCCGCCGCTATACCTGTCGCCGCAGCCGCCCCCCCGACCCCGTGCGCTGCCTGGCCAATCAGTGCCAGGCAGCACTGTGGGGTGGATCGGATTCCCCTTTGACGTCACGACGTCGATGACGTCATCCTGCCCCGTCGCCATGGAGACGGAGGAAGCCCTTTGAACGGGATCTCTTGATCTCCGTTCGCCGAAGGCGATCGGAGGGGCTGGGGGGATGCCGCTCAGCAGCGGCTATCATGTAGTGAGACATTGTCTCGCTACATGAAAAAAAATAAATAAAAAAAAAGGTATTTGCTGCCCCCTGGCGGATTTTAACAAACCGCCAGGGAGGTTAAGCTATAATGGCTGAAATTTTTTTCTTTTTCTTCTAAAATGCATCAAAATAAAATAATTCTTAGCAGAAACATACTACCTAAAGAAAGACTAATTTGTGGCAAAAAATAATAATAATGTATAGATAATTTAGGTATGAGAAGTAGTGATTGTCAGATGAATGGAAGCAGCACTGAAATGTGAACGTTGCTCTTGCTTTTAGACCTCTTTCCCACTGTGAACAGCACATTGATTTTTCATTACTGTGAGTTGGGCTGCGTTACTGGCTGCTGTAATGTGGGACTTTAACGTCCCACTGTCAAACCAGCCTTAAGGGAAAAAGAACCCTGATTGCTGAAGTGGTTAATATGCTTTGGATGGACCTTGTCCTTACAAGTGTAATGATAACTAATTTCTTGCCTTTGGACCTATAAGTCGCACTAGATGCCACAAAACATGTCAGAGTTATTTTAAATAGAAGATGAAAAATTACTTCCTAGGAGAAAACTTAAAAGAAAAAGTGAATTGGTTTGGGCCTAATATCCTTTGTAAACATGGTTTCTCAGTTTTGAGTAACATCTCTTTGAATATCGCTGCCTTCCAACATCTACCAATCCCAGGAAGGTATCGATGACATATAGATGTTACAAAGACATGCAGAGAATAATTATAGGCAGATAAGGCCAAGAATAGGCAGATAACAATGACATAGATAATATCAATTATAAACAAATAAACCCAATAACAGGCAGATAGTGATAGATTATAGTGATAGGGATATAGTGATGGCAGATAGTGATGAGCAAATAACATAATTACCTATCCATGTAGTATGAATAAAGGTGTCTATACACTTGTCGATTACCCCGGTAGAGTCGATCATTGTGACCAAATAAGCCGGATATTGATGCTCCAACATGGCCGCCCAATAGTAGTTTACAGAAAGCAATCAGGTTCATGGCAGTAAATTCACGGCCAATTCACAGAGAATCAAAATAGTGCTCCCCTGGGCACATGCTGAGTGTTGGCAGAGGAGAGCACACTCACCTGTTCTAGTGGGCCCCAGTGCAGGTTTTAATTTGGGCCTCCAAGCCATCTATATATAACAACTGATATGGCGCACAAAAACTTGAAAAGGACAGATATAGTGACAAACAGGCTTAAGGGGAAACTGAACTGAGAAGGATGTGGAGGCTGCCATATTTATTTCCTTTTAAACAATACTAGATGCCTGGCAGTCCTGCTGATCTCTTTGGCTGCGGTAGTGTCTGAATCGCACACCTGAAACCAGGGCTGTGGAGTAGGCACAGAAATCTTGCGACTCCGACTCCTCAGTTTAAGATACCATCGACTCCCAGATTTAGACTCCTCTAATTTACATATGGCAATCTTGTTGATTTAAAGTATGTAGCATACAAGGCATCTCATCACTGCCAAAGCTAGCCCTTGGTAGAAGTACCTGAACATGTAGAGGGTGCAGACAGGAACAAAAGAGCATTGATCAGGCCCTTGGCAATCTAACTGTGGCTACATCTGAGAGTGATGTGCAGGTACTCTGCAGGAGAAGGGCTACTTCCTCCATTACACATTCTTCATGCATGATCTGACCAGGTTTACAGGGTAGTAGAGAACGCCTCTGCAATGTGCACAACATTCTCAGTGGATTCACAACAGCTATACATGGAGTGCATATGTGTTAATACTGTATAACGAATTTGTAGTCATCAACCGCAATTTAATAACATATCACATTAATTGATTTCATGAGAAAAGGTATTTTAGTTCTGTGCGTTATTGTTACTTATGACATCAAAATAAGTCAAAATATCTATATTTTGTTTTATTCACCACAAATTAGGCTTTCTTTGGGTGGTACATTTTGCTAAGAAATATTTTATTTTATATGCATTTTCACGGAAATAATATGATTTTTAAACAAAAAAAACATTATTTCTCAGTTTTCAGCCATTCTAGTTTTAAAATAAAATGAGCTACGATAAAGAAAACCCACACGTTTTATTTGCCCATTTGTCCCGGTTATTAGAACATTTAAATTGTGTCCCTAGTACAATGTATGTCGAAATATTTCATTTGGAAAGAAAGGTGTTTTATTCCGTTTAGTTTCTTTTTTATATTATATCAATAATCACATACATTAATATGTAAGTCATTATGTATTTTCTTTTAAATGTAATTTCTTTATTTTTTTATTTTTATTTTTTTTGCAAGTGTTTTATTTTGAAAACTATGGGATAGGGGTTAAAGGGATTAAAAATTAATTTTAAAAGTATTTATTTTTTTAATAGAATACTGTATGTTGGTGCATTTTTACTTCTGGGCCACAAAATGGTGCTACACTTAATTCCCGAGTACTGTAAATACAGGAAGTATTAAGTTTAACTATTTTACTTTCACTTTGTGAATGAAAGCCGACGTCTCACTGACGCCAACTTTCATTCATCACAGGTACTGTGATCTTGTTTGGGACCAAGCACCATAAAACTGCTTCTGCCTACTGAGTGCGCTTTAGTGGCTGTCTCGCAAACACTTTGAGTCCACCAGGGGGAAAGTGCTATACAAATATTGGAATTATTATTATTAATCTGAACTTCTGTGTATTAGGTCTTCTGGCTTATTTAAAAGCATTTTATCTACAGCAATGTATACTTTTAAGGTGAAGCATAACCCAGCTATGTTTAAAGAGACTCTGTAACAAAATTTTCATCCTTATTTCTTCTATCCTAGAAGTTCCTATACCTGTTCTAATGTGGTCTGGCTTACTGCAGCCTTTCCTAATTGCACAGTGGCTGTATTATCTCTGTTATATGATCTAATCCTCTCTCCTCTGTCGGCTGGCTCTGTCGGCTGAGGCTGGAATGTGTGGAATGTGCTGCACTGCTTGTCATTGGCAGATGCTATACACACCCTCTCCAGGCCCCCCTGCACACTCTGTATGACTCACACACTGACCTACTTTCAGTGAATCACTTGCTATGTCTTTTGTTTGTAAACACTGCATAAAAATGACAATTACAAGCCAGGATTGCAGCAGGGAGAGGCAGAAACAGCACAGAGGGGCCCAGGAGAACATAATGAATAGAATGGTATGCTTTTTATTGTAAGAATTTTAGAGTACAGATCTTTAAATACTAAAACTCAATGAAAATGCATGGCTTAAATGGCTAAGGGAAAACAAAGTCCAGCTACCCATATAAGCATTGATTTTCCTGTTCACCAAATCTAGAAATCTATTGCCCCAACGTGTTTGATTGAGCTAATTTTGATCAATTTGATGTAAAATTGATCGAAACTATCGATCAGAAAGGATGGGAAATGTACTTACATCAAGGGCGAGGCAGGACAGACAGAAAAGTGTATTGCGCATGTGCAGTTCTGTTACATGCCCAGTAGACTTCAATAGGAAAGTCGACAAGTGTATGGGCACTTTACTTGGGAAATATCAGAGTTGCTGTCGGTTAGTCAGTTAGACTAGAGTACATCTTGTAACTAAGTACAGTAACAATGGTTTTAGCTCTGTGCAGCTGATAAATAAGCATATTTTTTTAAAATGTATACTTATTTTAGCTATTTGTATAATTATATTCGGTATTACTGTATATCCCTGACGCACAAAACTCGTAAAAAAACTGAAACAAAACTGACAGGACTGGACTGAAAATGTACTGATGTATGTGTGAAGTTGAATCAAGCCATAGAAAACCATACAAAACTGATACAAACTACAGGACAGGACTGGAAAAGAACTGTCCACCTTTTATACATGAACCCAACCTTACATCTATCTCTCCAGAAGCTATTCTTCCCAGCAGAAACTACATTTGCCCAGATTTAAAGCTATCAAAGCTTAGTGCTCATTTTAAAAGGCACACCTCTTCCCCACAAGCAGGCATGTGCTCCTCCTATGAACATGTGAGCTGCAGAGTGGTAATGGCGATAAGTCAAAAACATGAAAAAAAGGTGTCCCTTTCATACTTCTAAAATTATAAAGTAATTTCATGCTTTAAAACAACTAGATGTTAATGTGCATCTATGTCAGCAGGCTTTTATGTTGGCTAGAACCTCCCAACCTGTACATGAGTTATGCTTGATTTGGTTTTATAGGAATGAGCAGAGAAAATGGGTGACTAACTAATAGCTGTGAATAAGGTGTTTTTCATTTTAGTTTATCTGTACATGCCTCTGCCTAAAGCGATGAATGGCAATTTTAACATTGCAATAGCAGCCAAACTAATAAGTAGCTTAATTTTCAAATGTAAGCTTATCTTATGTGTGAAAAACTGCCTGTGTCATTTAAGGACATGTGTTAAGGTGTGTAATGAAGACCCTAGCCTAGCTGACGTCATTGTAATGCTGTACTGGGATATAGTTACAGCACTGTGCAAAACAGGGCAGGATATGTACAGTGTTAGAGTACCACTGATGGCCATGGGTTCCAACTCAGTAGGCTGGCACCTGAATTGTGAGCTTTTATTACTATCGGTATGTGTCTCACACATGGGAATTGCTATTGTAGACAAGTATTCATCTTGCTCTGCGTTTTGAGTCTAGCTGTAGCCAAGTGGGTGAAGACAAATCATTAAATACTGTAAGGAATGAAGGTTTCAAAACATAATTAAAAGGGAAAATGTGATAAGATGTACTAATCTTATCACATCAATAAAAAAAACCCAAAAGGAATGTTAAATGATTTAATTTGCAATTTAGCTCTGCCTAGTTTATTTAAAGGATACCAGAGCCCAAACATATATGAGAAACAGGGGAAGCAGGCATGTATGGTGAGCTGTCCTGATGCTCACCGCACCCCCCAGTTCTCCTTTCTGCCGCCTCATGCATCTGCAATTGCCCTATCTTGTGGATGGCCGGGTCAGGAGCATTGCGGCTTTCTAGCCGGGCTGAACGCGTGCTATAGTGATGTCACACGTAAGCAGAGAGCAATCCCGGCCGGGGGTTCCATACTGATGTACACGTCCCGGCAGAGGATGCATGCTATAGCAGTCCAGAAGACAAGGCCACAAGGCAATTGCAGCTACAGGAGGCGGCAGAAAAGTTGTCACAGATTAGCTAAAAAATAAAACGAGGATTAAAGCAAACCTGCAGCAAACAAACTTATGAGATAATAAATTGTATGTACAGTGGGATACAAAAGTTTGGGCAACCTTGTTAATCGTCATGATTTTCCTGTATAGATCGTTGTTTGTTACGATAAAAAGTGTAAGTTGAATATATCATATAGGAGACACACACAGTGATATTTGAGAAGTGAAATAAAGTCTATTGGATTTACAGAAAGTGTGCAATGATTGTTTAAATAAAATTAGGCAGGTGCATAATTTTGGGCACTGTTGTCATTTTATTGATTCCAAAACCTTTAGAACTAATTATTGGAGCTCAAATTGGCTTGGTAAGCTCAGTGACCCCTGACCTACATACACAAGTGAATCCAATTATGAGAAAGAGTATTTCAGGGGGTCAATTGTAAGCTTTCCTCCTCTTTTAATTTTCTCTGAAAAGTAGCAACATGGGGGTCTCAGAACAACTCTCCAATGACCTGAAAACAAAGATTGTTCACCATCATGGTTTAGGGGAAGGATGCAGAAAGCTGTCTCAGAGATTTCAGCTGTCTATTTCCACAGTTAGGAACATATTGAGGAAATGGAAGACCACAGGCTCAGTTCAAGTTAAGTCTCGAAGTGGCAGACCAAGAAAAATCTTGCATAGACAAAAGCGACGAATGGTGAGAACAGTCAGAGTCAACCCACAGACCAGCATCAACCATTCGGCACACTTTACACAATGAGATGCAGTATGTGAGAGTGATGCAGAGGAAGATTTTTCTCCGCCCACAGCACAAACAGAGGTATGCTAAAGCACATTTGGACAAGCCAGCTTCATTTTGGAATAAGGTGCTGTGCACTGATGAAACTAAAATTGAGTTATTTGGGCATAACAAGGGTTTTTCTGCATGGAGGAAAAATAACACAGCATTCCAAGAAAAACACCTGCTACCTACAGTAAAATATGGTGGTGGTTCCATCATGCTGTGGGGCTGTGTGGCCAGTACAGGGACTGTGAATCTTGTCGAAGTTGAGGGATGCATAGATTCCACTCAGTATCAGCAGATTCTGGAGACCAATGTCCAGGAATCAGTGACAAAGCTAAAGCTGTGCCGGTGTGGATCATTCAACAAGATCATTCAACCATTAACACTGCTCAAAATCCACTAAGGCATTCATGCAGAGTAACAAGTACAATGTTCTGGAATGGCCATCTCAGTCCCCAGACCTGAATATAATTGAAAATCTGTGGTGTGAGTTAAGGAGAGCTGTCCATGTTCAGAAGCCATCAAACCTGAGATGTTTTGTAAAGGACAATGATCCAAAATACCTTCAAACTGAATCCAGACTCTCATTGGAATCTACATGAAGTGTTTAGAGGCTGTAATTTCTGCAAAAGGAGGATCTACTAAATATTGATTTCATTTCTTTTTTGTGGTGCCCAAATTTATGCACGTACCTAATTTTGTTTAAACAATTATTGCACACTTTCTGTAAATACAATAGACTTCATTTCATTTCTCAAATATCACTGTGTGTGTGTAACGATCGGTGTCAGCACACAGAGAGAATCTGATTATTGGTGATCTGCAGTATCACCAAGAATACAGATATATACCAGATTATTGATGATCTGCAGAATCACCAATAATACAAGTATAACTAACCTCTGGACACCTATATAGTGTGAGTGTTTGGTGCAACAGTAATGACTTTGAGTGGGACCACCGGGGAGCAGGTGGTCCTTGGCAGTATGAGAAATACCTCCCTCTGGGAAGTATGAAGACCTTCCAACAGCCTGAGACTTCCAAAGGGGTGGAGCCCCAGGCTGAATAGCAGGAAGGCCCTGTGGCTAAGTGACACCTAGAAGGTGGGCGTCACCAGCAGGACTGGAGACTAATCTTTCAATGGAGAGGGATAGCTTGCAAGGTCGGGCAGGCTAGGTCGACAACACACGGGCAGATAAGGTACAGAGACAGAAGGCTGATTCGGTAACCAGGGACAAGCAGGGTTGGCAACAGGTAATCAGATATGCGTAGGTACCGAGTCAGAAAGCATAAGGATAGTCAGGAAAGAAATAGGTCATAACAGATATCAAACAATGCCTAGTCTTGGGTGTGAGGTCCGTGGTCTCAACACCCTGGAACTAGTCTGAAGTATAACACAATGGTAACACAGTATCCCTAGTCTTGGGTGTGAGGTCCGTGGTCTCAACACCCTGGAACTAGTCTGAGGTATAACACAATGGTAACACAGTGTCCCTAGTCTTGGGTGTGAGGTCCGTGGTCTCAACACCCTGGAACTAGTCTGAAGTATAACACAATGGTAACACAGTGTCCCTAGTCTTGGGTGTGAGGTCCGTGGTCTCAACACCCTGGAACTAGTCTGAAGTATAACACAATGGTAACACAGTGTCCCTAGTCTTGGGTGTGAGGTCCGTGGTCTCAACACCCTGGAACTGGTCTGAAGTATAACACAATAGTAACACAGTGTCCCTAGTCTTGGGTGTGAGGTCCGTGGTCTCAACACCCTGGAACTAGTCTTAAGTATAACACAATAGTAACACAGAAGTAATCTGGCTCAGTGTGAATACCCAGGTCCTCCTGGTTCTAACACACTGTGGGATCTGACTATGGTCTGAGTGCTTTCACGTAAGTGTTCGCAACGGCAGACAACTTGAGACTGACCAGCAATAACTATATATAGAGCGGTGCTCCCCGGCACCACCCATCGCTGATCAACCAATAGCAACTCGCTCTGAGATCAGCTGACCAACCTGGTCAGCTGATCCCTCCTCGTTTGTCATAAAGGTTCTGCCTCTCAGCGCGAGTGCGCGTATTCCTCAATCTGTGTGCACTAACAGGCCCAGCCACATCAGACGCATGCTGCCGCGTGCAAACCGCCGAGCTGGACGCGGAACCTCGCTGCCAGTCCGCGCGGCGGCTTTTCCGCAATCTATTACAGTGTGTCTCCTATATGATATATTTAAGTGACATTTTTTATCGTAACAACTAACGATTTATACAAGAAAATCCTGACGATTAACAAGGTTGCCCAAAGTTTCGCATCCCACTGTATAGTACAGCTAAGAAATAGAACATAAGTAGCAAAGAAAAGAGTCTCATCTTGTTTTCCAGTACAGGAAGAGTTAGAAAACTTGAGTTATCTATGCAAAAGAGCTTCCCTGAGATTTTCGATCCATTGGGTCGAAAACAGTCCTGTTTTATGAAGCACTTAAACAGCCAAGAAATAGTGAGAGACAGCTTGAGATAAGGTTTTACAGCAGGAAAAGGTCAAAAGGTATAAAACAAAACAAAAGGTTAGTCTGAAGCTTTTGTGCAATAAACTCTTAAAAATCTCAACTGAGTTTTTGATTGCTCCATGTGCTACTTCACCAGAGAAGAGAGGTAACCGAGCAGAGGCGGGTTTTCCTATGTAAGCCATATTGGTGGCTGCATTGCCAACAACCCGAAATTTATAAGTGTACTATTTTACACATATTTATCTTGGTGTATAGACACATTGCACTATTGGCTCAAGTTGTGTTTTCTTTTGTGTCTTTTTGGTCCTCAGTTTTCTTTGGTCCACCCCACATCAATCTAAAAAGGCTTGATTTCCATGCCAAAATGGGTGGGCAGCAGGCATCCATGCCACTGTATCCTAGGTTGCATTGCGCCATGTTAGAAAAAAACGCCATGCCATTTCTCTGTTTTGGAGGAGGAGCTTCAGCTCAGCTTTGCATAGAGCCCTGGATCAGAGGTAATTATAGATCACTTTACATGGTAACTTACTGTATATTACAGTTCGGAGATCCGTTTTAAACAACAATGAAAAAGACAACACAAACATTTCACTAGAAAATATAAGAATGTACTGGATACACATTACCTCCAAAAGTTTTGTATCTGGTGTATACTTGTCTTTCCAATGATCTACAAATACTAAATCCAGAGTGTCCACTTCATATTTCTTCTTCAGCTGAGGAATGATATCATGTGTGTTGCCTTCTAATATTTGTACCTGTAAAGCAGTTGGAAGGATTACTTACAAAGTAGTATAAGCGTATTATGTTATGCGTGATAGGGATACGAGAATTGTCAGTTTATTTGCTAAAATGAATACAAAAAATGAGAAAGGTTTTTTAATTGTCGTTGCTAGAACACCAGCACCTGAAGTGGTTAAACACCCCACACAGTCTAAAAGCTTTATGTAAAATAAATACCTTTTCTTTAAATCCGGCAAACTCAATAACCTGTTTAGCTACAGCAGCATATGCGGGGTTAAACTCTATAGTAAAGAAACGTGCTTCCGGCTTTAAGAGGCGCGCTATCCGGACAGCTGAGTAACCACAGTATGTTCCCAGTTCCAGCACCACGTTCGGATTGGTCTCCTTGACTATACTATCCAAGATTAAGCCTATATAGGAAAAAATAAACATGGAATAATATCATCAATATAATCAAGCTGGGTTATATTTAAAGCAGTTTGATTTAAGAGATTGTAAAGATTTATATTCCTTTACTTCAATCAGGTATAAATTCAGTGAAGATTAAACGAATTGCTGTCACCGCTAGATTTGTTTTCCTCAAAGTGGTCTCCTCCCACTTGTCTCTGTCATCCTTTTCCGATCACATCTCAATTAATAATTCAGACAGCATTTGATCTTTTTGTCCTCTGAGTTGCTGTTTTTATTTAATCTAGTCCGTTAATGACTGCTTCAGCTGATAAATACGGCAGCCGGCGACCCCAGACCCCGCAAGCGGTCCGCCCGGGCGGATATTTAATTATTAGTTAGCCTTCGGAATCTGACGTACAAAGTTCCTGTTCAAGCCCAGGTAAGTTTACACTGATTGCAAAGCAAGAAAAACTGCCTAGTTGAACTTTATAACCTATCATTAGTCGGGTTAAAGGTGTGAAGAGAAGACATGTTTCCTCGCAATGAGTGTGAACTTACCTGAGCTAAAAAGGGGACCTAAAGTGAGAATAAACAATAAACAATGCCAGTTGCCTGACTTCCGTGCTAGTGCTTTGCCTCTAATCAGGGCTGTGGGTTTGGAGTCGAGAGCAAATTTTGGGTACCTGGAGTCGGTAATACGTGATATATCCTGTATTATGTGACATACCCTGTTTAATCGGTGCCATGCTTATCTTTATCATTATTTGGCACCGATTTGTTTTTTCACAGGCTTTTAATTATACAGTAAAACCTTTCATTGAGAGTAACTTGGTTTAAAAGCGCTTTGCAATACAAGCAAAAATTTAATTTAATGTGCTTGTTACAAAATACCATTTTGTGAACCAATGATTAGCAACATTGGCAAACGCCCTTAGTGAGCCCCTGAAGAAGAACCGCATACCTGCTCCAAGGCTGTTCAATACAAGAAATCGATGAAGGAGTCTGCACACAGACTTTTGCAGTAACAAAGTGAGCAATTTATTGTCCCATCACACCACAAGCAATATTACATCTGACCCAAAGGCCCTTGGGTCAGATGTAATATTGCTTGTGGTGTGATGGGACAATAAATCGCTCACTTTGTTTCTGCTCACTTTGTTCCTTCATCGATTTCTTAGTAAGCCCCTCTCCCCCAATCCAGCCCCCAGCATACTAAATAAGCTTCTCCCTTTCCACATCCCCAAAGCATCCTTAACCACTTTACCCCCACTGGTGCGGATATCTCCGTCCCTTTTTCCATCCTTTCACCCCCAGGGACGGAGATATCCGCACCTCCCGCGCTACCGACGCTGTCTGCACTCCCGCTCGCTCGTGCGCGCGCTCCCGACGCTCGTGCACGCCGCCGCCCGCTCGCACGGAGATCAATGAACGGGAAAAACCGTTCCCGTTCGTTGATCTAAGCCCCCGCAATGATCGGCTGCTTCTATGAGAAGCAGCACGATCATTGTGATTTTTTTCCAGCCTCATTGTGCTTCCTGCAAGCGTACTTCCGGACGCTTGCAGGTCGCATGCACAAAAAATCACTGTGGCCATCTACACCCTAAAGCATTTTTCATATACACATACATTAGTTTTACGCAATAAATTAACTCATTACCTCCCACACTCCCCAATATTTTTTTTGTAATTAAAAAAAAAAAAATTACAATAAAAAAAAAAAACATAAATAGTTACCTTAGGGACTGAACTTAAATTAAATATTTATGTCAAGAGGGTATAACACTGTTACTTTATAAACTATGGGCTTGTAATTAGGGATGGATGCAAAACTGAAAAAAGACACCTTTATTTCCAAATAAAATATTGCCACCAAACATTGTGATAGGGACATAATTTAAACGGTTTTATAACCGGGACAAATGGGCAAATAAATTTCATAGGTTTTAATTACAGTAGTATGTATTATTTAAAAACTATAATGGCCGAAAACTAAAACATAATGATTTTTTTCCCCACATGTTTTCCTATTTTCCCATTAAAACACATTTAGAATAAAATAATTCTTGGCATAATGTCCCACCTAAAGAAAGCCTAATTGGCGGTGAAAAAAACAAGATATAGTTCATTTCATTGCGATAAGTAATAATAAAGTTATAGACGAATGAATGAAAGGAGCGCTGAAAGGTAAAAGTTGCTCTGGTGTTTCAGGGGTAAAACCCCTCAGTTGTGAAGTGGTTAAAGTATACCAGAGCTGAGGAATTTTTTTTTTATACATACCTGGGGTTTCCTCCCGCCCCATGCACTCGGATCGATACGTAAATAGCGCACTTTACTTGCGTCAGACTGGCTGCGACTGGAGGAAGTAACAGTACCCGGTACAGAAGACGGAGAAGACTGAGGACGGCGGCGTGGGAGCTTTTCCTTCAATAGCTTCACTTTATCCCCTCCAAACCCTCAATAGGCCCCTCTCCCCCCTCCCCCTAAACACTTTCAATATGCTCCGCTGTCTCTCTCTTCCCACCTCTTTATCCTCAATAGCCGTAAAGATCATCAATAAGCCCCTCTCTCTCCCCCCAACTACCCCTCAGCATCTTCAATAGCATCACCTTATCCCCTCCAGTCCATCAATAAGCCCCTATCTCTCCCCATATACAGTGGGTTGTAAAAGTATTCGACCCCCTTGAAGTTTTCCACATTTTGTCATATTACTGCCACAAACATGAATCAATTTTATTGGAATTCCACATGAAGGACCAACACAAAGTGGTGTACACATGAGAAGTGGAATGAAAATCATACATGATTCCAAACATTTTTTTTTACAAATAAATAACTGCAAAGTGGTGTGTGCATAATTATTTGGCCTTTTTGATCTGAGTGCAGTCAGTTGCCTATAGACATTGCCTGATGAGGGCTAATGACTAAATTGAGTGCACCTGTGTGTAATCTAATGTCAGTACAAATACAGCTGCTCTGTGAGGGCCTCAGAGGTTGTCTAAGAGAATATTGGGAGCAACAACACTGTGAAGTCCAAAGAACACACAAGACAGGTCAGGGATCAAGTTATTGAGAAATTTAAAGCAGGCTTAGGCTACAAAAAGAGTTCCAAAGCGTTGAACATCCCAAGGACCACTGTTAAAGTGATCATTCAGAAATGGAAGGAGTATGGCACAACTGTAAACTTACCAAGACAAGGCCATCCACCTAAACTCACAGGAGAGCGGCGATCAGAAATGCAGTCAAGAGGCCCATGGTGACTCTGGACGAGCTGCAGATATCTACAGCTCAGGTGGGAGACTCTGTCCATAGGACAACTATTAGTCATGCACTGTACAAAGTTGGCCTTTATGGAAGAGTGGCAAGAAAAAAGGCATTGTTAACAGAAAGCATAAGAAGTCCCGTTTGCAGTTTGCCACAAACCATGTGGGGGACACAGCAACCATGTGGAAGAAGGTGCTCTGGTCAGATGAGACCAAAATGGAACTTTTTGGCCAAAATGCAAAACGCTATGTGTGGCGGAAAACTAACACTGCACATCACTCTGAACACACCATCCCCACTGTCAAATATGGTGGTGGCAGCATCATGCTCGGGGGGTGCATCTATTCAGCAGGGACAGGGAAGCTGGTCAGAGTTGATGGGAAGATGGATGGAGCCAAATACAGGGCAAACTTGGAAGAAAACCTCTTGGAGACTGCAAAAGACTTGAGACTGGGGTGGAGGTTCACCTTCCAGCAGCACAATGACCCTAAACATAAAGCCAGGGCAACAATGGAATGGTTTAAAACAAAACATATCTATGTGTTAGAATGGCCCAGTCAAAGTCCAGATCTAAATCCAATCGAGAATCTGTGGCAAGATCTGAAAACTGCTGTTCACAGTCGCTGTCCATCTAATCTGACTGAGCTGGAGCTGTTTTGCAAAGATGAATGGGCAAGGATTTCAGTATCTAGATGTGCAAAGCTGGTAGAAACATACCCTAAAAGACTGGCAGCTGTAATTGCAGCAAAAGGTGGTTCTACAAAGTATTGACTCAGGGGGCTGAATAATTACGCACACCCCACTTTGCAGTTATTTATTTGTAAAAAATGTTTGGAATGATGTATGATTTTCGATCCACTTCTCACATGTACACCACTTTGTATTGGTCTTTCACGTGGAATTCCAATAAAATTGATGCATGTTTGTGGCAGTAATGTGACAAAATGTGGAAAACTTCAAGGGGGCTGAATACTTTTGCAACTTACTGTACCTACCAGCATTCTCACTCTCTCCCTTCCAACTCGCAATAAAGATGCACATGTACACACACACATTAACTGTTGCCCTGACAACTGTACGTTGATTGTTAGGGTGACAGTTTAAGGCATGAGCACTGTTAAGACATACTTCCCTACTTTATCAGAGCAGCCTAGGCGATCAGTGTCTGAGGAGATAGGTAAGAAAAAAAATACAATGGGGCATATTCAATACTGGTAAAATTGCCATGTGCAAACAGCATTACTTATGTAAGTTGCATTTCACAAATATTGTGCACATTGTTACTGTAACGCACGCCAAGCAACTGGCGTAAGTCATATTAATATTAATTGCTGTGTGCTTCCCACACACTGCAGTTTTACCGCTATTCAGTGAATATGTCCTGTGTTATGGTGGCCATACATGGTACAATAAAAAGGTTCGATTATCCCGTTTATTCGATCCAAATGATCGAATCGAATGAAAGTTGAAAATATTTTTTTTCGATCAAGAAATTCGAACGATTATCCCGTTTTTTCGAGAAAAATCAGATCGGACATGCTGGAAAATCTTTATATTCAATCTAAAGGAATAATCGAACTAAATTATCTAATCAAAAAAAAATGAAAAATTGTACCATGTATGGCCACCTTTAGTGGGGGTCATAATCTGGGAAGGAGGGGCACCAAAGTCTAGTTTCACTCAGGGCCTTGTAAAACCTAAGGCCGGCTCTGTGTAAAGTCATCTATTATGTATTGTAGCTGTGTTGGCTAATTGTAGGGTGGAATAAGTTTTGCTAATCAGGTGAGACCGTTACCTCACAAGTATGACAAATGCCTACATAGCACCAGCACTATAGAATTTCTAGCCACTCCTGTTGCTCCGTTATGATATTTTACTGAAAACTTACAAATATGTGTTTTTAAAACAGTATTACCTTTATTATCTCCAACGTTCATTGCCCATTCCCTCTCGTTACAATACTTGTCAATACATTCCACCACACTGTGAGGATCTCCACACACCGCATTCTCCAGCACATACTGCAGGACTCGCTGTTCTTTGGTCTGATTCAAGAAGAAATCCTTGATTCTGACTGTAACTTCATTGTAGACTATCCTTGCATAAGTTCGCCTCTGGCCATGTAGAACGATATACAGAGTTAGCATTAACAGAGCACCTGCTGCAAGAAGCAAAACTGTGCTCAGATCCAGCATCTGCATAAGAAAAATAAATAAAAATACATTCATTATTACAGTCATGCAATATTGCAACAACAGGCTGATCCTATAGTAAACTTGTCATTAGTGACCAGATTTTTCTGGGCCCAACTTGGGACTGGGACGGAGCTGAGGTTGGGATTGTATAGGGGGTGGGCAGGCCAATGTTAGGAGGCGGGCACAGGGTAATATATTACTTACCAACACAGATTATTGATTTCACAAAGCAGAATTAGAGCCATCCTAATAAGTCCATGCCACAATGAAATAAACATTCACATTTTTTTTCTGTGAGACATTATCTGCATGCATGAGTATGTTCCGCACATCCACAGTACCACAAAACTTATCCTGCACGGGCAGCTTTGTGCTATTGCATAGGTGCGGACTGTAGTCGCTCATGCTCAGTACACCAGTGCTTGCACATGGAAAAGAGTGCAGACACAAATACCATAAATATGACAAGCTCTTGTTGGATGTGTTTAGGGTCCTTGTGCAGTAATGATGGGCTCAAAAATTATTCTGGAAGCCTCTGAATTATCCAAATGCTTCCCTCTAATGAGGTAACTTTTCCATTATTTTTCCCTACAGGTTCCAGTTAAGCATTGTACCCCCCAACCCAAAATATAACAGAATCTCCCCACATATAATGAAAGTGGATCCGAGGTAAACTTTTACTCATTGCATAGTTGTGTTCCTTTCATATAGTTTATAGGGCATTCTTCAAGCCAAATACTTTTTTTTTGTTTTATTTTAATACTCAAATTCCATATAAACTAAACAAGCCTTGCCCACATCGCCTTTTGTGCTTGGCACATTTAGAGCACTTATGGGAGCTCAGTTTGGGCAGGAGGAGAAGGTGTTACTAGCCAAAGATTTCAGAGGCAGAGGGGAGGAGGGAGGAGGAGAAGGGATTGAGATGAGGGCTGGAGATGCTATCAGCTTGCCTGTGACAAGCGGAACATGGTTGCTGTCATTGTATCACAGGAAAAAATAATCATATACAGTTGAAGCTGTTTGCAGCTAAATTTGCTGTGCAAACTATCTACATTTTAGATAAGATATATAGACAAGTTAATTGTTATAGTTAGTTTTCGGATCCGCTTTAAGCGGTGTAAGCCCACCATCACAAATGATTATTATTATTGATTTATAAAGCACCAACATATTACGTGCTGCTGTACAAAGTAAGAAACAAACATTGTCAAGAACCGCACGGGCCAATCCTTTATTGAGTCAATCGCTCAGATTCAGAAACTCTGTCTCGCTGTCACTTTGCGCATAGATTCCCATGTGGATACGCAGTCTATGAACTGACTAGACGAGAGGAGTGTTCTGATTCCAAAGGATTCACCACACACATACCATTCAAATGCTTGCCACCACGTGTGAGTCAGCACACAACTGTAAATATATTAGCACACTGCGAACACTAAGTTAACCCTTAGCTGTATGCAGGGATCAGTGCCAGATCTGTCTATCTGTGCCCGATTCAAGCATACAGGTTGTAAATACAAGATACTCTAGAACTGTAATGATTGGTGTCAGCACGCAGAGAAAATCTGATTATTGATGATCTGCAGTATCACCAAGAATGCAGATATATACCCGATTATTGATGATCTACAGTATCACCGATAATCAGGTATATTGCTAACCTCTGGACACCTATAGATATGTGAGTGTTTGGTGTAACAGTAATACTTTGAGTGATGTACCTGCTGAGCAGGCAATATACAGTAAAGAGACACTGCTCTGGGAGCACAGGAACCTTCCAGCAGCCTGAGGCTCTCCGAGGGGTGGAGTCAGGCTGAAGACAGGAAGGGCCTAAGAGTGAGTGACACCTAAAGGTGGAAGTCACTATCTGATCTGGAGACTATCTCTTAAGGGGAGAGATAGCTCTCGAGGTCGGGCACGCCGGGTCGGCAACACACTGACAGATAAAGTACAAAGACAGAAGGCTGATTCTGTATCCAAGTCAAGCGGGGTCTGGCAACGGAATGTCAGATATACGAGGTACCGAATCAGAAGACAGAGGAGTAGTCAGAAAAGCTATAAGTCATAACATATATCAAACAATGCCTATTCTGGGTGCGAGGTCCTTGGTCTCAGCAACCCGGAACTAGTCTGAAGAATACACCGATGATAATACAGTTCCCTAGACTGGGTGCGAGGTCCGTAGTCTCAGCACCCTGGAACTAGTCTGAAAGATAACACAGATGGTAGTACGGTTCCCTAAGCTGGGTGTGAGGTCCTTGGTCTCTACACCCTGGAACTAGCTTGAGGCACAACACAGATGACAACACAGTTCCCTAAGCTGGGTGTGAGGTCCTTGGTCTCTACACCCTGGAACTAGCCGAAGCATAAACAGAATACAATTCAAATAATCTGGTGAAGTGTGTATTCCCAGGTCCACCTGGTTCAAACACACTGAAGGATCTGACTAGGTCTGAGTGCTTCCACGTAGTGATCGCAACGGCAGACAATTTGCAAGTGACCAGCAGGAACTATATATGGAGTAGTGCTCTCCAGCACCACCCCTAATTGCTCAACCAATAGTATCCCGCTCAGGAGTCAGCTGATCGGCGTGGTCAGCTGACTCTTCCTGCTTAGTATAAGAATTCTGCCTCTCAGCGCGCGCGTGTATTCCTAAGCCTATGTGCACTAACAGACTCAGCCACACCAGACACACGCTGCGCATGCAAACCGCCACGCTGGACGCGGAACCAGCCGCCTTGCTGTTGTTGCATGCGGCGGCTTTTCCGCGTTCTGCCCTGCTACCAAACACATGCTTCCGCGTGCCAACTGCCGCACTGGACGCGGAATCAGCCGCCTGCTCAGTAGCACCTGTGGTGGCTTTTCCGCGATCTCTCACAAGAACACAAGGTAACGTTTTCGGAGGAGTAAGTAGGATTGTGTATGTTCAGGAACAGGTCATAACCGTAAAACGATTTTCAAACGTTTTAATAACAAAAATGCATTACACACATTTAAATACACCAATTAACATATAAACACAAAGCTTAAAATAAAAGGGGATAATGGTGAAAAGTTTACTTAACTGAATGCAGTTTGTGTGGAATAGAAGCAAATAAAGGCCAGTTCAAATGCAGGCATTGATATCAGAGTCCTTGAAACAAAACATGTTATGGAAGTCCATGTGCTCTCTGGTCTCCTGGATAGCACGGGTGTGAAGATCTTTAGTTGATGGAAATTCGGAGACTGGGAGGGGTCGTTAGTTGCCAAACCTTTATATGATCTGAGTTTTGGGGGTTGCTTTACCTGGAAAGTAGGTGTGTTTACCCCCCAGCCAGCAAAAGTGGCAGACCCGGAAAGTGCAACATTTTTTAATAGTCTTTGCGATTCCTCCCCGGATTGCCTTATTGGGGATCTGTGGCCAGATTTGGAACCAGCCAGCGATGCTTTATCGAATGACACCAAACAATGGCAGATTAGCATGTGTGGTCTGCAAGTGATAAATAGTTCAGTCCCCCTGGCAGCTAGCAGGCTATAAATTGGATTTGTTATTGGGCTGATTTTTAGGAACCAGAAAATATATTTGTCATTCGTCTGCGATAACCACATCTTGAATTATTAATACATGAAATGTGTCCATTGTCTGTTCACAGTTTTGGAGGGAAGCAAAAGGGACTGCTTGTTATCTGCTGATTCTGCTGAAGCTACTCCATGGCCACCATTTGGTCGTAGCTTGTAGCACCTATGTGTCAAGAGCTACGTGTGAATAGCTAGTAAGGAGGTGGAGGGGTGAGGGGCTCTAATTCAGACTGAAGGGAAAAGACATCTGTGGTAAATTTAAACAGAAAGTGCCAAAACAAAACTGACATTTTGCTTGACAATACGGAAATTGTTGGTGATTACGCACGACTTTCCCTAGTGTTCATCACACCTCCCCCCTTAAGTTGGGTGCCAGGAATAGGTCAGCCAGACCTGATCCATGCACCTACTGAAAGTGTTCTCGAGTTCCGTATCTGACTGTGCTTCAGACAACACACCAGAGGCATAAGGCATCATGGTCCGGTGCGTCCCAGTGTCTGCTGTGTGGACGGCAAGATACACACCAACAGGCTTACCCCTGAAGGTGTGACTGGGTTTGCCCAGCGCTTCCTGTAAGGGAGAGAGTCGTTGCCTGACATCCAGGTCACTTTCTGACTCTCGGGCGTCAAATCTGGAAGCAGCGTTGCATACCCCTGCTCTAACTGTCTACACCTTGGCAGAACATTCTGGTCAGCACAACCTAGGTGGACATAATTGGCCTCTAACTGGGTGGTGAGGCTTGCCCCTCCTACAGGAGGGATAGAGGGTGGACCTCTGGGCAGTTTTGCGCTGGGTTGCTTCTGCAAGGGTAAGACAGGAGATGAAATGCCTGTCTCCACCAGCTGTTTGGTAACAGGCAATGATGGAGCACACTGGCTGTCGTAACAGGAGGGGAGGTCTAGGCCCCCAGCTGCCTGCTCTGACACCTGGCCTCCTTCCGCAGCCCTGCAAGAATCTGACCCAGGCAAAACAAGACTGTTACCTCTTAGGTTAGAGGCAATCACGTTTAAACATAAATCATATTTAGCAACATGAGTTTCAGCATGAAAGCTACTAGCAACATTTTGTACAACATTAATATCACAGTTATGATCATTTTTCACATAAGGTACACCTGCATCTGGAACAACAGTGACAGGTTTAGAATCTGACAAACAGTGATTAGACAGCTGTCCGTTAGAAACAGGTACCTCTTCCTTGCCTCCTTCCCTAGGAGAGCTAGGTACCATTACCCCAGCTGCCTCCCTCTGTCCCTCCCCAAGCTTATACAGTACCTGAGTAGGTCGAGACTGGAGATCCTGGGTGTTGGACATAGGTTCATAAAAGGACCGGAGGGTGCCAATATCTGTGCCCACAGCACAGGCAAAGGACCGGAGGGTGCCAATATCTGTGCCCACAGCACAGGCACTGGGATGTCATCTGTCACCCCCCACAACTTTTGTCTGGCGCCCCCTTACCCAATCAAGAACAACACGAGGTTTGGCGATGCGTGCGTGGGTGCCACCAATGCCCACAAGTGTAACAAACTCGTTAGGAAGGAAATTCTCCCTGACAACAAGATGAGAGCGAACCAAGGTAAGCTCTGCGCCTGTGTCGCGGAAACCGACAGTGATCTGGTCGTTTACTTCTATGATTTGATGATTCCCAGAAAGTCGAGGACTTGCTGCTCCAATGACAAGGTAGGTGTGTGCAGTAGAGGATGGGCTAGCTGACTCTGGGCTAGGCTCTGGAGACGGCGTCCTCACCTCGGGGCAGGCAGACTTGAGATGTCATCGCTGGTCACACTGGTAACACTTGGGAACATATGTGTAAGGATCCGCTCCTCTCGGCTGCAGTATGGTCTGAGGCGACGATTGAGGTAGAGTCAGCTAACACTTAGCAGGGGTTTATTTTAATAATATAGAATTATAGTTTGTGACCGTGCCTAGGATTGAACCCTGGTCTCCCACATCAGAGGTGGTGAGCTTGACCACTGTGCTATGGTTAATACACTCAGAAAGCTTTGCTGGTCAGCATTGGGTGGGTCAGCTGACCTGTTGTGGTCATCTGTTTCAGCTGATCTCACTGTCAGCTGATTTATGCCTGCGTGTGATTGGCTGCTGTATGCATGTGGCCGGCCACTGATTGGTTGCATGTAGTATATAAGTCTGCTGAGTGCTTCCTGTCATTGCCCGTGATAGCGTTAGCTAGTCTAGCTGCTGGGTGCGTGTATCCTGGTTGGAAAACTATTCTTTGTTGGATTACTTGGCTTTTTGACCTCTGCCTGATTTTGGACCTTCCTTGCTCGCTGCCTGAACTGACCCCGGAAACTCTCGACTACTCTCTTGCCTGCTCCTTCTGTACTGCGAATCTCGGATACCTGTGTTTGACCCCGGACTGTTGTTGGACTCTGCTTTTGTTTCTTGTTTGGTGTTGGTGATCTATCTATACCCACCCTGCATTCAGCCTCAATATCTTGCGCCCTAAAGGCCTGGGTGTAACCGAAGTCGGGTAGGTGTTGTCTCTCACCTCCCGTTCAAGCGGGGACGCGCCACACAAGGCGAAGACGGCGGAGGTAGATTGGGACATTGAGGCTGATTCGTGGGTGGATAGGTTGCCAGGCCTTACAATATGTTGCATTAGGCGAATGAGCAGCAGGTGCAGCTTCCGGCCTCTGTGGCTGTGGGACCCGATTCCCACGGTTCGCAGGGGGAGGAGAGCTGGGTTGCATAGGTCTCCCCCCTTTCCAGCTCTGGGATGGAGGTTTGCGACTGTCCGGTACACGGGTGGCCACAAAAGTGTCTGCGAGGTCTGCGGCAGCTTTGGTGGATCCAGGCTTCTGCTCCAAGACAAACTGCCGGACCTCTGCTGGACAACAGTGCAGTAACTGGTCGAGCAAGATGAGGTCCTCCAAACCTTGGTGAGAGGCTTTGCTGAGGCCTTGTGACCACTGCCTTAACACAGTCAGCAGGCGAACCCGCCAGGTCTGCGTAAGTGTCTGTGGGGCCTTTCTGCAGAGCCCTAAACATTTTGCGATATACCTCTGGGTCAGCTGGTACTTAGCGATAATTGCAGCTTTTATCGCATTATAGTCATTGTCTTTTTAAGCGGGTAAGTCCACAAACGCCTCAAGCTCTTTGTCCCACAACATATTCCTTGCTGCTGTACAAAGTAAAAAACAAACATTGTCAAGAACCGCACGGGCCGATCCTTTATTGGGTCAATCGCTCATATTCAGAAACTCTGTCTCGCTGTCACTTTGCGCATAGATGCCCATGTGGATTTGCAGTCTATGAACTGACTAGACGAGAGGAGTGTTCTGATTCCAAAGGATTCACCACACACATACCATTCAAATGCTTGCCACCACGTGTGAGTCAGCACACAACTGTAAATAGATTAGCACACTGCGAACACTAAGTTAACCCTTAGCTGTATGCAGGGATCGGTGCCAGATCTGTCTATCTGTGCCCGATTCAAGCATACAGGTTGTAAATACAAGATACTCTAGAACACAAGGTAACGTTTTCGGAGGAGTAAGTACGATTGTGTATGTTCAGGAACAGGTCATAACCGTAAAATGATTTTTAAAACGTTTTAATAACAAAAATGCATTACACACATTTACATACACGAATTAACATATAAACACAAAGCTTAAAATAAAAGTGGATAATGGTGAAAAGTTTACTTAAAGGGAACCTTAACTGAGAGGGATATGGATGTTTCCTTAAACAATACCAGTTGCCTGGCAGTCCTGCTGATCTCTTTGGGGCAGTAGTGGCTGAATCACACACCTGAAACAAGCATGCAGCTAATCCAGTCTGACTTCAGTCAGAGCACCTGATCTGTATACTTGTTGAGGGGCTGTGGCCAAAAGTAAAAGAGACACAGGATCAGCAGGAGAGTCAGGCAACCGGTATTATTTTAAAAGGAAAAATCCATATCCCTCTCAGTTAAGGTTCCCTTTAACTGAATGCAGTTTGTGTGGAATAGAAGCAAAGAAAGTCCAGTTCAAATGCAGGGATTGATATCAGAGTCCTTGAAACAAAACATGTTATGGAAGTCCATGTGCTCTCTGGTCTCCTGGAGAGCACGGGTGTAAAGATCTTTAGTTGATGGGAATTCGGAGACTGGGAGGGGTCGTTAGTGCCCAAACCTTTATAGGATCTGAGTTTTGGGGGTGACTCTACCTGGAAAGTAGGTGTGTTTACCCCCCAGCCAGCAAAAGGGGCAGCCCCAGATTACAAGTAGAAAGTGCAACATTTATTAATAGTCTTTGCGATTCCTCCCCGGATTGCCATGCCGGGGATCTGTGGCAAGATTTGGAACCAGCCAGCGATGCTTTATCGAATGACACCAAACAACGGCAGATTAGCATGTGTGGTCTGCGAGTGATAAATAGTTCAGTCCCCCTGGCAGCTAGCAGGCTATAAATTGGATTAGTTATTGGGCTGATTTTTAGGAACCAGAAAATATATTTGTCATTCGTCTGCGATAACCACATCTTGAATTATTAATACATGAAATTTGTCTGTTCACAGTTTTGGAGGGAAGCAAAAGGGACTGCTTGTTATCTGCTGATTCTGCTGAAGCTACTCCATGGCCACCATTTGGTCATAGCTCATAGCACCTATGTGTCAAGATCTTTCAACACCAAAACAAACGAGCAGACATCATTAAATGATTAGTATATCTCTAATTGCCATAATAGGCTAATTCGGGGGAAATGGGTCACCGACCCAAACATTTACACTACAAAATGCAAGAAAACTAGAAATCCCCCTTGTATATATATATTGAAACACGCAAATGAGCAAAAAGCAAACAGGATGTCAAAAAAATGCAAAAGATTCTTTATTGTGAGCCAACTACAGAATTAAAAAACAATAATTTAAAAACAAGGTAGCCAGACCTGGGCCATGAGCCCCTAAGTAATAAGATAATGGAAGTGAGCTCCACAGGTAATAATAATATATTAAAAGTGGTTTACTCTGGAGTTTCTGTGAAATAAATAAACCAGTACCACAAGAAATGATTATATAGACAATGGTGGGACTGTGGCCTCAATTCACTAAGCTTTATCAAACACTTTATCAAACTTTTGATAATTTACCTCATGGTTAAAATCTAATTTTGAATTCACTAAGGTGTTATACATTTATTGAATGTTTTATTGCTAAAACGTTCAATAAATCTATAACACCTTAGTGAATTCAAAATTAGATTTTACCCATGAGGTAAATTATCAAAAGTTTGATAAAGTGTTTGATAAAGCTTAGTGAATTGAGGCCATAGTCACAGAAAACCCCCAGAGGACCACAAACTAATGCATAAGATGGTAAAAATCCTCAATAACAAACTGCTACTATAAATTTGATAGGTGCAAGTGCAAATACAAAGATACAAAAAATGCAAACTTAACAAAATATAACCATCTAATGAAGATGAATGGTATAAGGTAAAGTGAATAGGACTAGAGGTAGATCGATGAATAGGTACAAACAGTTGATAGGAGAAGAAAGGGATTATCTCCCTTAAGGTGCAGCAGTGATAAGGTGCATAAAGGAAGGTAGCAGTGAGAAGAGAGAATAGTAATGCAAAGCTCACCTAAGTATTGAATAATAGGTCACAGGACTGGCTAAGCGGGCGCTGCCTACGCCGTCCGACTAGTTCCGCCGAAGCTGCAAGGGGACCCTTGCAGCTTCGGCGGAACTAGTCGGACGGCGTAGGCAGCGCCCGCTTAGCCAGTCCTGTGACCTATTATTCAATACTTAGGTGAGCTTTGCATTACTATTCTCTCTTCTCACTGCTACCTTCCTTTATGCACCTTATCACTGCTGCACCTTAAGGGAGATAATCCCTTTCTTCTCCTATCAACTGTTTGTACCTATTCATCGATCTACCTCTAGTCCTATTCACTTTACCTTATACCATTCATCTTCATTAGATGGTTATATTTTGTTAAGTTTGCATTTTTTGTATCTTTGTATTTGCACTTGCACCTATCAAATTTATAGTAGCAGTTTGTTATTGAGGATTTTTACCATCTTATGCATTAGTTTGTGGTCCTCTGGGGGTTTTCTGTGACACAGTCCCACCATTGTCTATATAATCATTTCTTGTGGTACTGGTTTATTTATTTCACAGAAACTCCAGAGTAAACCACTTTTAATATATTATTATTACCTGTGGAGCTCACTTCCATTATCTTATTACTTAGAGGCTCATGGCCCAGGTCTGGCTACCTTGTTTTTAAATTATTGTTTTTTAATTCTGTAGTTGGCTCACAATAAAGAATCTTTTGCATTTTTTTGACATCCTGTTTGCTTTTTGCTCATTTGCGTGTTTCAATATATATATACAAGGGGGATTTCTAGTTTTCTTGCATTTTGTAGTACCTATGTGTCAAGAGCTACGTGTGAATAGCTAGTAAGGAAGTGGAGGGGTGAGGGGCTCTAATTCAGACTGAAGGGAAAAGACATCTGTGGTACATTTAAACAGAAAGTGCCAAAACAAAACTGACATTTTGCTCGACAATACGGAAATCATTGGCGATTACGCACGACTTTCCGTAGTGTTCATCACAAACATTGCTTCAAAATAATACAGAAAATGATATACACCAATATACAAATGACAGTGATAAAAGTAACATGAATAAAACGTGTAACAAATACCAAGACACAAATTTAAATATGCTGCCCAGAGACAGCTTGGAGGGGGACACAAAACTAGAGAAACAGGTAGTTAGAGTGGCCTCTTGCCCCAACCCCCCCCTCCATCTACATCTCTCTGTTCTGTGGGCGGGACAATGTTTTCAGGAGGCGGACACAGAGTATGCAAGCCAATGATGGGGTCATAGAGTCCAGCAGCTGGGACATTCGGCAGCCCACCTGGGAAATCTGGCGACCAACCTGGGACATTTATGCCTGGGAGGGGGATTCTAATTCTGGTACATGTCCCAGATAAACTGGGACGTCTGGTCACTATACATTGGAGAAATATAGAGGTTATTATTGCCTTATTTCCAAAAATGCTTGTATTCTGCATGTAATAGTGATAAAATGATTTGTGTATACAGAGGCACCAGAAAGTATAACAATTATTAAAAACAGTTTAAAATAGGGGGTGCTGGTGGACTTATCTCCCCATAGATAACACAACAATAATGTATCTTTAAAACATATTCAACATTTATTTCTTACTTCAATGAAGTTGAATATCCACCTGGTGGATAGGTGTTTCTGCCCTTTTTCTTTCTATCTATGGAGAGCCACTTGTTAGCCTGGGTGGGGACAGGATAATCTCCCCATCTGCCCATATAGTGGTGGTCTCTGGCGGCATCCCATGTTTGTGAGTAAAATTTCTACTATTCATTGCTACTAATACCAATCAACAGTATTACACTAATCGGGGCTCTCAAATTTTTCTTTTTGCCTTAAAGAGGTTCTGTGGAGGGGCTCAAAAAACAAAAAACGACACTTACCTGGGGCTTCTATCGGCCCCCTGCAGCTGTCATGTCCCGCACCGTCCTCCTATGATCCTCCGTTCCCTGATGCCGGTCCCGGTGTAATCTTGCATCTAACAATATTGCGGCGCATGCTTGCTCCCGTGCGCGTCATCGGGAGCTTACTGCGCAGGTTCAGTACAAGAAAACTTCGTATTGCGCCTCCCCGCAGGAGCGAGCATTATTTATCTTGTTAGACGAATATTAGACCGAGACCGGCGGAGTGGAACCCAGGATCGTAGGAGGATGGTGCAGGACATGACAGCTGCAGGGGGCCGATAGAAGCCCCACGTATGTGTCGGTTTTCGTTTTTTGAGCCCCTCCACAGAACCCCTTTGAATGTTAATAAAACGTTCAGCTTATAACATTTTTAAATCAGTCAACTGGAACATGAATATAGATTGGATGTTTGGACACGTCTCTGATAAAGCCAAACAAAAGAAAAGGTTGAGGTAAGCCACCAGATAGCAAAGATTCTGTTAGTTATATTGATAGTCTTGTTTACATTTTTATTTTATACAGTACAGTACTTTGTATTAAATATTTTCTATAACTGTTTCTGGATTGTGGAACTAATCACCTGAGTTTTCATTCATTCATTCTTGGGAAATTTCGATTGCAAGCATATTTCTGGAACAAATTATGCTTGCAAACCAAGGTTCCGCTGTAAATGTTTAGTAGAGAAGAACAAAAAAGTATAAGTCCGTTCTTAGGCCCAGTTTACATGGACTTTCCTGCAGTAAGTTGCAGCCCGCAGAGTTGTGAATCACCCAACACACCCTGTTAGCCGAGATAAAGGGTTTACTGTGAGCTGAAAGCTATAACAGTCCAAGTCCAGCAGTAACATTATATGAACAATGAATGATCTCATATACCAGCACTCTGTAAAGCACAGTTGTGCTACAATGCAAACAGAAAGCCAGGTGATGCAATGTCACTAGATAATACAATTCAAAGTAACAGCAATGGAAACAGGGCCGGATTTGTACTTTTTACCGCCCAAGGCCACTGTCGCCAGCCGCCCCCCTTCAGTATAGGTAACGAGATGACCCCTCCCCCCCTTCGCTCCAGTATAGGTAACCAGATGACTCCTCCCTCTAGTATAGGTAGCCTGATGGACCCCCCCCCCGTATAAGTAGCCAGATGACCCCTCCCCCCTTTATCTCCAGTATAGGTAGCCAGATGACTCCCTTAATCCCTCCTTTTCCCACCCCACCCCTTTCAGTATAGGTAGCCAGTTTGCCTTTACACTGGAGCACCCATCAGTGTCACTCATTTCTCCAGTGCAGAAATTTCCTCTTCCTTTTCATCTTTAATGCTGCCCAAGTCCATAGCTGCCCGCCACAATGCAAACGTGCATAGAGAGCAAGGTGGCTGCTGCACAGGCAGCTAGCAGCAGAGTACTGCAGTGAGGCACTAATCTAATCTCATTGCATTGCAGCATTTGCAAGCTTGCAAATGCACCAGGTTAGCCTGCTGCTTTGGTGCCCTTGCTCCTGTGGTGCCCTAGGCCATGGCCTAGGTGGCCTTGGCCTAAATCCGGCCCTGAATGGAAACAGTGATAGAGATAACAGGCATAACTGTAATTTCATTCTATTACACCCTGTTCACTGGCTAGAGGCTTTTTACAGTCCTATGCTTACATGTTAGATGTCATGTGAAATCTACAGTATGTGTTTGCAGTGGAGAGAAACTCCTCTATGAGGGGTGAGAGTAATAAGATCAACCAATTCTATTGCACCTTAATTTCAACTTCAGACACAAAGGATCATTTGCACACGGTCCCTTAACCACATCACTCACCCAATTAAAATGTCAATCACAACAGCTTTTCCATATTAGTTCCCATGCAAGCAGTACATCTGACAATAGAAAACGGAAGAAGGTCCAGCAGCATGCACCTTACTCAGCAACCTGGCTAGTGCTAGGGGTTGTTTCACCTAGGCCTCACTTCTGGTCTCCACGTCCACCACTAATCAAGGTCCTCAGAGAGAAGCAGGCACACTGCAGGGGTCCTCAAAGAGAAGCAGGAACACTCCAGGACTCAAGTTCTTAGTTCTAGACACTAAAAGTGTCTCCTTTTTTTGTACAAGAGGGAGAGACCTAATACACTCTCCTCATTTCCAGAACCTTCTGTTAGCTCATGTGTTTCTATTTAGATTTTCACTTTCTCACTTTCTTGTCTGTAAAGGAGAGCTCCATCTTGTGGCAAATAATAAAATTACAGTAACAACATAATTAGCAAACACATTGGCTGCTACATATGCATCTACTGTACACTCACATACCCACATGCAGCATTTGTATGGATTTATATGCATTTTCATATTTTTAAAGGCCTATTTGGTCTGCTGGTTGCCTAATTTTTAGCTTGTTTGGCCACATTTGCACATGTTAATATGGACAGTTCTAGTAACAATGGGGCCCCAGAGCAAAATTAACCCGGGGCCCCACAAAAGACACCCCGACCAAAAAGTGGCATTGGGGGACCTTTATTGCAATTCAATTTCCCTCCTGGACCCCTGAGCCGCTTGCTGACCCTCCCTCCCAATCATCTCCCAATTTAACTGTGCTCCCTTGGGCCCCTGCAGAGTCTTTGGCAGTGTAGCGTCTCACCTGCCCACCAGCACAGGGGAGGGGCTACACTGGCAAAAACTCTGCAGAGGCCCCAGGGAGCAACAGTTAAGATGGAGGGAGACACCTGGGAGCCCTTACAGGTTTTGGTGCCATGGGGTGATTGCCCCCTTTGCCTCTATGGTGGCGCTGCCCCAGACCCAGGCCCATTATGCAATTAACTATTTCTCCTGAGTTATCTCCTAGGAGATCATTTTCATCTTATCTTTAAAATAATTTTTTAGCATTTTACAATTAGAGATGTTGGCGAACCGTTCGCCAGCAAATCTCTATGGGCCACTACTACTTCTGGGTCGCTATGACCCGTAGTAGTACGGCTGCGCTGGGCCGGCGGTGCGCCTCTTTGATCGTGCGCCTGTTGCCGGGCACTCTCTGCGTATGAGCGTGACGTCACTCATGACGTCACGCACATGCACAGAAAGTGCCCGGCAACAGGCGCGCGGTCAAGGACATGCACCGCTGGCACGGCGCAGCCGTACTACTACGGGTCATAGCGACCCGGAAGTAGTACAGGGTGAGGGGTTCGCCAGCGAAAGGTTCCCGAACCGTTCGCCGACATCTCTATTTACAATTGAAAAAGTACCTTAAAGTTGAACAAATAATAACCAAATTACTTTAAGTATTTTCTTGCTTGCTGATGGTTTAAAAAGCCTTGTATGACCAGGCGTTAAAATATCACCTACGAGAAAACTCAAGGGGAAAAACGTAATTGCATATGGGCCCTAACTTAAAATGTTCTTGTTTGTGCTGGCACATTATTACAAAGGGGATTTTAAGTGAACCTGGGGCTTCTTCCAGGGGGCACTGAAGTCCCCTGGCACTGAAGTGAAAACCACAGGGGCGTAGATATGCGTACCAGCAGTGCTGAAGTACTGTAGTTAAATTATGAAATGGTTTGATAGCATCTATACCTTCTTCATTGGTTTACATTGTACCAGAACCAAAGCTCGGGTCAAAAAGTAAATACTTCGTTAAGAAGAGGGAAGCCTCTGGATCCTATAGAGGCTTCCCACCTTGTCCTTCTGTCCCCTGTCACTGAGCACGGACCCCCTCTGAAGATTACTGACCAGGGCTTGTTGGTAATCACATCGGGGCAGCACTCCTCTTCAGGCATATGCATAGCTGCTGCACCTGCGCAAGTACCGCTGCAGCTGCACAGTTAGCCTGAGCTCTACGAGTGGCTCGAGAGGGTCCTGGGCTGCAGCAGAGGACAGGAGGACAGCTTGGGAAGTCTCTGGACTATTCACAGGTTTCCCTTTCTTTAGGTAAGTTTTCACTTTTTGACATTGTGGACGCCTCAGGTTCTGTTTATTGTAAGGAGAGTTTTCCTCTAAGTGTCCAAGATACATTGCTGGTGACCAATACTTTCATAATTGATACAATGCTCTCCGTAGCCAATAACATGGCTTTCTTGTAAAACTTCTTTATGTACGAAAGCAATATCTTACTCATACTGTTTTTCTTGTTGTATTTTTGCATCCTACAACCCATTTCAACAGAACCCCTGCGAGGGGATATTAAGCATTTATTATGATGTTGCTTCAGTATTTTGCTTAGTTTAATTTAAAAATAAAACTTTTGAAAGTTCAGAAGTTTAGCTTGTTATAGAAACTGATTGCAGATAGAAAACAGATAAATCAGTATAAGAACTGCAGACGTCAGAGAAAGATAATGTTGCAATAATCTCTAGTAGAAGCAAATCCAAGAAGCTAAAGTGGTAAATATAAACATTTCAGCAGCTTCTTCAAAATAAGTATAATGTTGCATACAGCCATTTATCTGAATGCTACTGCAGTCAAGGCTGTGCAGTTAAGGCTGTGCAGTTAAAGCAAGTGCAGTTAGGCTGGTACACAAGGTCAGATTTTGGGGCAACCAATTTCGTGATCAGTAATTGATCAGATGGGTAAAGCCAAGTCAATGTATATATGTCTGTTGGCTCTTTCAACTAATCTTTCATTCCTAAGTTTTCTATCCGTCCACAAGGACTGAAATATGCAATTACCAGCACATTTGATAATTTTATCACACATAAAATGGTTTTTAATTGGTCATTTCCAATTATTCAGAACATTTATTCACTTCCAACCAACAGACGATCTGATCATTTTGATCAGATCAATTATTGAATAAAATAAAATATTGAATGGTATTTACATACTGTGCCTTAGAGCTCACTCCGTTACAGTTTACCATACATGATGTGCCATCTACAAAGACATGAAAAAAAAGTTAAAAAGGCTTAAGATTGCCTTTTTTAACATACACACCAAAGCACTATGCTGCTGTGTGATGTGCTATTGCACAGTAGATAGCATTTTTGTGTGTTGCCCAATTCAATGCAAGTGAATAAAGTCAGCTTTGCAATTGATAGAAATGGAGTGGTTGTGCACTGTGCTATATGAGTACATACTGTTAATGGTGCACTCTTCAAAGAAGGAAGGTAATCTTGCTTCTGCTGCTGTCTAACTTCAATAGTCTGACATGCAAATTTCTATTGTGTAATGCAATGGATAGATTTCATAGTGCCATAAATCTTTAGGCTTCTTTTTCACAAGCAGCTGAAGGTGGGGAGTTCACACTGTCAGTTGCTATCATCCACCAGCCAGTCGCTTGGTAGCACTCGGTACGGGCGGCGGACTGGTGGCCCCCATTAAGTTGCATCTTAGCACGGCAGTTCAAACATGACATGCGTGGTATTACCAAATGCATGCAATTGCAGCCGAATGGCACTTGTGGCCGGTAGCCAAGCAGCTGAACTGCTGGACAAACAAGATGTTCAGCTGTCCATGGAAAACAGACCTCAAAGAGGCTCCATCATGAGTGGGCACTGGTAAGAAATGGAATTTCTTACTCTTACCAAGGTAGGTCATTTTTATGTGTAGGAAGCAGAAGTTGTTATGATTAAAGGAAGTTATTATAAATATAATTTATATTACACAATATAAAAATAGAGGTACAACATTACTGATTAGTAAAACTGAAATATGAGATTAGAGAAATGACTACCTAACTGTGGGACTTTGACAGAAAAGTAAGTCTGGGTTGTCATTTCAAACTGTACTGATATAAACAAGGTAGAAAATATATTGGGCTAGATCCAATTCTCTTTTTCTCCTAAGTTTTCTACTAGGAGATATTTTTTGATCTTTTGTTTAAAATAACCAGGGCCAGGTTTAAGAGGCATGGAGGCCCCAGGGCAAAGGTTAACTGTCTATTTTCCAAACCAAGTGTGATTACGTGATAAAAGTAGAACATGTCCTCAGATGCTTTCTGAGTCATATTTCTTTGTTTAAGGACCACTATCGCGAAAATCTTAAAAATTGTAAATAACGTAAACACATACAAATAAGAAGTACATTTCTTCCAGAGTAAAATAAGCTATAAATTACTTTTCTCCTATGTTGCTGTCACTTACAGTAGGTAGTAGAAATCTGACAGAACCGACAGGTTTTGGACTAGCCCAGCTCCTTACAGGGGATTCTCAGGGTTTTCTTTATTTTCAAAAGCACTTAGTGAATGGCAGCTACCCATGTAGGGGGGCAGTCTGCATCTTTGTATAAATCCTTTTCAGGGATTGTCTCTTTAGCAATAATAAGAGAACATGTATTTTAAATGTCGCAATTTTCATGATAGTGGTCCTTTAAGAAGCACTCTAGAGTCTACTTTACATAGTGTAACTGAAATTTCAAACCAAATATCTGTTTGCTGCAAAGTTAAAGCACTGTGGACAGGACGGTCCAGAGGATTTTTCAGATCCCAGTCTCGAGAATTTGTGACAAATATTACTTTATCCAAGTATAAGGTTACATCACTAACACCTACCAACTTAAACATGAATGGATCATATGTATTACAATAGATCCTAGTTTAGAAATGATAAAATCTGAAACTATAAGTTATAAAATGTTCAGGACCATGAAACCTTATTCTAAACTTTTCATTAATGTGTGTAGATGAGTATAACGAGAATCAGCCAGGCCCCCCGGCTAACCCCTGTTTTCTGGCCCCCGCCACAAACATAAAGATCACCAAATTAGCCCTGACCAATGGCCCCACCTCTAGGAATAGTCAGTTATAGCAGAGTAGTGGGAGCAACACATCATACTTTGGCTACTTCCAGCTGCGAGACAGGTCCTCGGTCCTCTCTGCTTCGTAGCCATGCACCATGCAGCCTATCTCCTTGTGGCTCTTGATACAGGTCACCTGACATGCAGAGACAGAAACTGCAAGGAGACACACGGCTAAAATGATAAGCGGCATGAGGACCTGTCATTCTGGGGAAAGTAGGTGAAGTATGACGCTCCGATGCCGCAGCTCTGCAAATCACAGTAGGAGGGAGCCCCCAGCTATGGTGTGGGGAGCAGGGGTTATTGTTACACATCTGAGTATAGACATTACACAGAGGATGGTACACTGAAATGCTTATGTGATGGATTCTGCTCTTTAGAATAGAATATAAGAACATTACTAACTAGGATTCAGTATTACATAAATAGCAGGCATTATGATTTTAAATACAATAGACTGAAATCTACATGTAAAGAAAAAGAAATTCCAAACCTTTCTGTTTAGATCCGCTTTCTAGGCAGAAACACTCAGTGGATTTGCTGGACTTTGCTCCCAAGTAGATTAATTTATTTCCAGAACTCTGGGAAGTGCACAGGCTTATTTTGTGACTGATTAAGTAATAATTGTGTTGTTGCCCGGATATTTTCACTTCTCTTTTAGAGGATAAAACAATCTGCCCATGGAAGCTGAAATATACGCCCTTATTGACACATACAGTATACTGACAGAAGATATGTGTTCTTCATTGCTCATAACTATAACCGTATTTTTCAGTCTAGCAACTTTGTGGCAGCTGCGGGTTAATCAGACATGATACACTGGTATGTCGATCAAATCTCTCCAGCTGCTCACTAAAGGCCGGTTCACACAGACGGCAGGCGGCATTGGGCGGTGGAAGCCGCGTCGTCCTGTGACGTCTCACTTAGGGGGGGGCGGCGGTACAGCGATCGTCGGCTTCCCGTAGCAATCAGCGTTTTTAGTCCCAGCAAGGGGACATGAAGCCGCGGCAGCTAGGTGACCCTGGACGCCGCTTTCGGCTTCTAGGGCCGGCTGAAACAACGCAGTAAATCGTGATCGGAACGATGCGTTTGTCCAATCGCCAGTAACCATGCAATGTTATATGCGCTCATTCACTTGAATGGGAGCGTTTAGCTGACGCTTGGCAGTAAACGTCGCCAAGCATCCGTGTGAACCAGCCCTAAGGCTGTCATAATCAAAATGCAAGCAGGTGTTTAACTAGAAATCATGGGGCCCCCAGAAAATCTTTTATGGGGGCCCCAATGTTCACACCCTTTTCCTTGCCTCCCCTTGCTGACTATTTCAGTTTGGGGGCCCATCTTGAAAAGGTCATCAAACAGGTGTGGCCATCATAATCTACACACCCATTATTACAAGTGTAGCCATAGAAATCTCTCATCTGTAGGTTGAATCCCTGTATTAGAGGGTGGGAAGGTAGGTAGTTGGATGCCCCACACAGCTCTGAGTTCCCCAGTCGCCACGGGTGCTTTTCATCTATAGTTATGCCACCTAAATACAAGCTCCTAGAAAGGGGCAAATAAAGAAAGACAAAAATAAATTAGGAAAGCTGATCTGGCTGCAAAGGCAGCAGCCTTCTAAGCAAGAATACTGATGGACAGTCAGATCCCATATTCAGATATTTAGGTGCTGAAACAGAAACAAGACCAGATAGCTAATTTTGGCGCAGAGCTGCGCTGATGATTTAGTGCCACCATAGGTCATAATGAGAAGCTATAGCGGCACTCAGTGACTAATAATAATAGTGACTAAAATAAGCTCCTACCATCTGGTAAGTGTTTTCGATCAATTACGTAGCATATGTACAAAGTTAATGAACAGAAGAGAACTCTAACTTAAAGAGAAACTCCAGTGAAAATAGCGTAATAAAAAAGTGCTTCATTTTTACAATAATTTTGTATAAATGATTTAGTCAGTGTTTGCCCATTGTAAAATATTTGAAATCCCTGATTTACATTCTGACATTTATCACATGGTGATATTTTTACTGCTGGCAGGTGATGTCAGTGGAATGAGATGTTGCTTGCTTTTTTGGCAGTTGGAAACAGCTGTAAATAGTAGAGATGGCCCAAACCATTCGCCGGTCGAATCTCTCTGGGCCTTGTACTACTTCCGGATCGCTATGACCCGGAGTAGTACGCCTGCGCTGGCTCGGCGGTGCGTGTCCTATATCGCGCTCCTGTTGCCGGGCACTCTCTGTGCATGAGCGTGATGTCACGCACATGCGCAGAAAGTGCCCGGCCACAGGAGCGCGATCTAGGACGTGCACTACCGGGCCAGTGCATGCGTACTACTCCGGGTCATAGCGACCGGAACGTAGTACAAGGCCCAGGGATTCATAGATGTTCGCCGGCGAACGGTTCGGGAACCGTTCGCAACATCTCTAGTAAACAGCTGTTATTTCCCCCAATGCAAAAAGGCTCCCGCAGTGTGATTTTAAGACCTCAGCAATGTGAGGCACTGACATCATTTGTGGGAGGGATTTCACCACAATATCAGCCATACAGAGCCCCCTGATGATCTGTTTGAGAAAATGGAATAGATTCCTCATGGGAAAGGGGGTATCAGCTACTGATTGGGATGAAGTTTAATCCTTGGTCATGGTTTCTCTTTAAATCAATGTTTGGCATGACCACCCAACAAAATGCCTATCTTCAGAACATATTTTCTTCTAGGTACAATTGCACACAGTTTTTGAAGGAACTCGGTAGGTAAATTGTTCCAGAGCAACTTAGAGAGCTAACCAAAGATCCTTTGTGGATGTAAGCTTAATGTAATCCCAGATACACTCATTGAGTAGGGCTCTGCCATGCCATCTTTGTTCTTCTTTACGCTGAAGATATTTCTTAATGACGTTAGATGTGTGGGGTTGCTGTCTTGCTGCAGAGTAAATCTAGGGCCAATCAGACAACTAACTTCCTGATGGCATTGCATGATCGATAAGTATCTGTGTGTATTTCTCAGCACTAAGAATACCAATTATCCGGATCAAATTCACAACTCTATTTTTAGAAATGCATTCCAAAACTTGCAAGGCACCTTCACCATGTTTCAGTTTTGCCTACAGATACTCTGAATCGCTCTTCAGCTCATCTGCAAACTAAGTGACTTCTGCTGCAGTCAAATCTTTCACATTTTGACTCATCAGTACAAGACACCCCAGTTGTGACATTTTCATGCATAGTTCAGTCACTTGGCCTTGTTTCCACATTGGAGGTATGACGTTATGGCCCATATGCAAATTACAGGGGCACTATGGCGAAAAATGTTAAAATTCAAAATATGTGCAAACATAAACAAATAATAAGTATGTTTTTTCCAGAGTAAAATGAGCCATAAATTACTTTTCTCCTATGTTGCTGTCACTTCCAGTAGGTAGTAGAAATCTGACAGAAGCGACAGGTTTTGGACCAGTCCATCTCTTCATGGAGGGGTTCTTAGAGATTTATTTATTTTCAAAAGCACTTAGTGAATGGCAGTTGCTCTGTCCAACTGCAAAAAAACTGTAGCGAGCAGGGAAGCTGGCCAGCATCATTGTTTAAATCCTTTTTAGGGAATATGTAAGTGACAGCAACATAGGAGAAAAGTAATTCATATCTCATACTTCTAATCCTTCAAATCAGAAGGAACCCCATTGGTCTGCTAAGGACCAATGGGGCTCCTTGGAGCCCAAATACAAAGATGCTTTAGAGAGCTCTGAGCTATATAGCTCAGAGCTCTGTCGGGTGTGCAGGACGCTAATTCCCGCCGGCTCTCGCTGCCCTCCCCGCCTCTCCCACATGTCACCTATATACATGCTGGCACCCATGGGTGCCAGCATGTATATGGGTGACAGGTGTGGGCGGAGTGGACGGCGGGAGCCGGCGGGGACTTACTGTATGTATGCGGCGGCCGGCGGGTGAGCGGCGAGTGACGTCGGGTGCGGTGGAGTTACAAAGTAACAAAGTTGTTACATTGTAACAACTTTGTTACATTGTAACTGATTAGCCAATTTCCGAGGATATTTCGTGGGAACTGGCTTTTAAAGGGACAGGTAAGTATTAATGGTTAATTAAGAATAATAAAGGACTTTTTTTCGTGGTTATGTTTTTTGTTCAATTAAAATACTTTTTCTAAGTGTTTGCGTGTTTATTTACTTTTAACTCTTAAAGGAAATGGGTAAGGGGTACAAGTACCCCTATACTCATTTCTCCTGGGAGGGGGGGTGGGCATCTGGGGGACCCCTTTTTAAAGGGGACTCCCAGATGCCACCATGAACCCCTCCCCCCCCAGGAAATCGCGGCCTCCAGCTCCACCGCCCATCGGAGGTGGAGAAGAGCCCCTTGTCCTTGGATTGGACAAGGGCTCGGAGGGGGAGGGGAAAGCTTGGCTGCCCCTCCCCTTTCCGAGACCCCCCAATCCATGGACCATGCGGGCTGGTATAGTCAGGGTGCGGAGCCCCACGCGGCCGGTGCTCCGCATTCTGGCTATCCCAGCCTGCATGGGGGACAAGGGGTTAAAGAGGTCTGGGAGGGGGGACCCCACGTCGTTTTTTTTATATTTCCCACACTCAGAACGAAGTAAGTAAAACTTCCCACTTGGGGGAATCTATGAAAATAAAACACTATTGTTACCTGTGCAAAAAAACCTGACATTTTCCGCATTTAGAAGACATTTTTGCCCTTGAAACTATACTCAAAAACTATAAGGTCTTTTTGTAAAAAAAAAATTTCCTCTTATTCCCACTGATCCCCTTAATATACCCTGGGAATTTGGTGTTCCTAAATTTTAAGCAGGCTTTGCTATTAACCGTAAGGCCTCGTTCAGACTATACGCGCTGCCGTGCGCATTTTGGCAGCGCGTATAGTGTGCGACACGCAAGAACGGTAGAAGGGCATAGACAGCCCTTCTACCGTTCCCATCATATGCGCTGCGTGGCAGCGCGATTGCGCTATCGCGTGCTGCACGCATTTTTGGGAATCGCAGCGCAGATCCCATTCATTGTAATGAATGGGATCTGCAGCGCAGCGCATAGGAGCGCAGATGGCGTGCGATCGGACGCGTTGCGTTCCAATCGCACAGCCATCTGCGCTAATGATGTGAACGAGGCCTTAAAGTCGGCGGGTTTTTAAATGTATATATTTTTCCTTTGAAACTTTAACATCGATTTTCTCAAAAACTATAAGGTCTTTTTGAAAAAAAAATTTTTCCTCTTATTCCTTCTGATCTCCTTAATATATTCTCCAAATTTGAGGCTCTTAGCACTTAAGGGGGCTTTGCTATTAACCCTTAAAGTCGGCGGCTTTTTTATATTATACGGGAGCGTAATATTACGCGATTACGGCAGACTGTGTAATTTCAATAGGAGTTTACTGTCTTACGCGTAATTTGTTACGCGTAATAACGTAACCTACGGTCTACGCGTAATTAATTACGTGTAATACCGTAACCTTACACGTAACGCTTACGGTGCATTTGTAGTGAATTACGATGCGTAATTACGCTAATGCGTAATTTCGGCCCAGCACTGGTTTCAGCTTGTGTGTCTTGTTCAGTGGTGGTCGTCTTTCAGCCTTTCTTACCTTGGCCATGTCTCTGAGCATTGCACACCTTGTGCTTTTGGGCACTCCAGTGATGTTGCAGCTCTGAAATATGGCCAAACTGGTGGCAAGTGGCATTTTGGCAGCTGCACGCTTGACTTTTCTCAGTTCATGGGCAGTTATTTTGCGCCTTGGTTTTTCCACACGCTTCTTGCGACCCTGTTGACTATTTTTAATGAAAGGCTTGATTGTTCGATGATCACGCTTCAGAAGCTTTGCAATTTTAAGAGTGCTGCATCCCTCTGCAAGATATCTCACTATTTTTGACTTTTCTGAGCCTGTCAAGTCCTTCTTTTGACCCATTTTGCCAAAGGAAAGGAAGTTGCCTAATAATTATGCACACTGATATAGGGTGTTGATGTCATTAGACCACACCCCTTCTCAGGGCCGGGCCGAGGCATAGGCTGTAGAGGCTCCAGCCTCAGGGCGCAGTGTAGGAGGGGGCGCAGATTTCATTCAGCTGTCATTCATAATTGTGTTTGAAGCAGAAAGAAATAAGAAAAGGGGTTACATGGAAGTGAGTACAAGGCAGATAAATAGATATTAAGTTGTTGGGGAGGTTGTGGGCCCTGTGGCCCTCTTAGTCTAATAGCAATCAGTGTGTGACAGCTGAGGTGGGAGGGATGGAGGTGCGCACTTTGGTGTCTCAGCCTTGGGTGCTGGAGGACCTTGTCCCGGCTCTGCCCCTTCTCATTACAGAGATGCACATCACCCTAATATACTTAATTGGTAGTAGGCTTTCGAGCCTATACAGCTTGGAGTAAGACAACATGCATAAAGAGGATGATGTGGTCAAAATACTCATTTGCCTAATAATTCTGCACTCCCTGTATATACTATATGCAGTATACTACTAATAAATAATAATATACTAATATACTATGTATTACATACATATTAACATATTAAAAAGGCTGATTCCCTAAGGGACTGGATTAGGTAATCAGTACTCCCACGAGAGACTGCTGTATTGGTAAATGCTACAACCTCATCATTAAACATTGTTATGCATTTCTATCACATTGGTGGCAACATTCACTTTGGAGGCAAATGATAAATGTTTAATTTCTTTAAAACAGCTATTTTTTTAATGTAGTGTTAGATTAGAAGTAATAACATTTATAATTTCCTACATCATTTGTTGCTGAATAAGACCAATATACATGAGTGACAGAACACAAGACATAAACTGATAGCTGCAAATTGCTTAATCAGAATGATTTTCTTCTACAAATGTTTTTTTCTACAGGGAGTCAGCTATAAATCTTTCCATTAATAACAATTTGAACCTTAAATACCTGGCAGCTATCACTATCTGTAGCAAAGCATCTGCAGTACAGGATTGCGGTCTGGCTGCGGGATCCATTCACTGCTATCGTTCTCTCGCTTGTGTTGCATGAACCTAATAGCACGTTTTTGTGGAAAATGACTGCTCTGTTTCTCCATCCATAGAAAGCACAGTACTTCATGTAGATGTATCTAACATTCGTACAGATTATCCTAAAGCAGACAAACCTAATCTGGTTTTGTATATGAGTAAATATACCCTTTGCGTGTGCTCAGTTTAGAGCAGTTCAGGGATAAGTCTTAGCGTTTGCTTTTCAGAGCTGCTGTATTGTGCTTATGAGGAAACAAAAAAAGGACATTGGTATTATACTGTCTCTAAAGCACAGTTTCTGATGCCATTGCATCTCTTGTTGCCAAGGTAGCAGCTGCAGTGGTCTCAACTGAAAATACTGAAGCACAGTTTAAGGCGTGCAGACAATAGCTGCGCGAGTAAAAATTGGAACAAAATAATGGTAATAGAATATCAGTAATTTTACAGATATTTTATTATCCTCTATAGTAAAATATAGGTAATGTTACCAATATTTTTCAATGTCTTAACCTACCTCTATTCTCCCACAGAACCCTCCCTTTTGATGCATAACACTAACAGATCCCCCCCCCCCCAGGTGGTGCCTTATACTAAAACTCCCCTGGTGGGCGGCTAACCTTAAACCGTCCTCAACACCTAACCCTAGGATTGTAACTAACCTTAGCCCCCCCCCCCTCCCGGGGCTAACTGTAAGTGGGCGCCTAACATTCCTTAACCCTCTATGCGTAACCCTAAAGACCCCCCCGGGAGCTGCTATATGGGCCCATTTACAGTGTACCTGAGATGAGAAGCGTGTCAGGTACCATACTTACCTGTGGCTTCCTTAAAGGTAACCTAAACTGAGAGGGATATGGATGTTTCCTTTTAAACAATACCAGTTGCTTGTCGGTCCTGCTGCTCTCTTTTGGCTGCAGAGGTGGTTGAACCACACACCTGAAACAAGCATGCAGCTAATCCAGTCTGACTTCAGTCAGAGTACCTGTTCTGCATGTTTGTTGAGGGGCTGTGGCTAAAAGTATTTGAGACACAGGATCAGCAGGAGAGTCAGGCAACTGGTATTAATTTAAATGGAAAAATCCATATCCTTCTCAGTTTTGGTTCTCTTTAAAGGCGTTATCAGGCAAATGTTTTACAATATAAGTGGCCTACCTGCCGCTGTTCAGTAGGCCAATGCCAGTAAGGTCGCATTGTTTTTCCCCCCTCCGGTCTTCCCCGACTCCGCAATTCGGGCCGTTTGTATTGGGTGCCCCGGAAGTAGATAGTGAGGAGTAATGTGTAACTTCCCTGTTCCTGTGCTTGGAACGCAGGGGGAAGTTACTTAGCTTTGCGTGCAGCCGTACAGTTCGGTACGGCTGCGCACGCGTAGTAGAGCGCAGGAGGAGGGTTTGAGCTTGCCTACATCAAGCCAAACCCTCCGCTTCTGCCACCGCCTGTCAGGCCCTCCCACTCCTCCCAGCCGCCGCCTTGCCTTTATGCGCGCTCCAAGCACAGATCATCCGTGCATGAGAGGCGCAGGCAAGCGGAGGCTGGCTGAGAATTATTTTGGAAAAAATGTAATTCAGCAGTGGCTGTCGGAGTGGGCTGGGAGGAGGAGTGGGCTAGGAGGAGTGGGCGGGCCTGATGAGTGGTGGCAGAAGCGGAGGGTTTGGCTTGCGAGTGACGTAGCAAGCTCAAACCCTCCTCCGGCAGTTCCAGTACGCGTGCGCAGCCATAAGGGAACGTACGCCTGCACGCTTCTCAAGCCACTGTGCCAGCGTCCAGCAGTATATTGCGCCTGCGTTGCCACATTAGTTCCGGGTCGCTGGGGAGCCCGACCTCGAGGTCGGGTCCCCGACCGGGGCTTGCCGAAGGAAACTGGTACGTTTGGACGGGGATTGGAGGGGGCATGCGTGTTTTTAATTTGAGAGATTGCCTGATAACTCCTTTAAAGAGACTCTGTAACAAATTTGTCAGCCTTAGTTCTTCTATCCTATAAGTTCCTATGCCTGTTCTAATGTGCTCTGGCTTACTGCAGCCTTTCCTAATTGCACTGTCTCTGTAATAAATCTTATCTCCTTTCCTCTGTCGTGTCTGTCGGGCTAAGGCTGGAATGTGTGGAATGTGCAGCACTGCTTGTGATTGGATAGAAGCGATACACACCCTCTGCAGGCCCCCTGCACACTCTGTATGACTCACACACTCTGTTTATGTGAGCCTATCACAAGCTGGTTAGTTTGTTTGTAAACACTGCCTAAAACTGTTAATTACAAGCCAGGATTGCAGCAGAGAGTGGCTGAAACAGCACAGAGGGGCACAGGAGAAAATAAGGAATAGAATGGTGTGCTTTTTAGTGTAAGAATATTAGAGTACAGATTCTCTTTAAGGAAGCCCTAGGTAAGTATAGAACCTGATACTGTTCTCGTCTCAGGTTCCCTTTAAAACTCAATAAATTTAAATTTAGGCACGGGACTCACCCAATAAAATAGCGGGCGCCAGAGCCACCGCCACTGCAAATTGTAACTATAAACAGCAGGGGGCAACATTTACAAGACCCAGTTTAAGCAGATATATGCTGTAACCATTAAAGAAGCCTGAGGTGAATTAAAAATAAAGATAATCCCTGCAGCCCACAGCCTGAACCATAAAACTGATACATGATACTCAAGTATTCCAAACCTGATAAATTCCTCAGGATCCTCTGGGTCATGCTAGGTCTGCTACTGGATCATTTTCCATAGTGGGTGGCAGTGGACCAATGGACATGCTTTCCTATTGGCCCTCACAGTCTGTTTACACTGGATATGGGAATGTCTGTTACAATACCCCAACAGGCATTGCCAACCTGAAAGACAAGGTATGGGTAATGGATGAATTGCCATGCCCAAAGACAGGGCATACTTCTGCACCACAGGGGACACTTCCACACTGGAGGGAGAAGGAACACCTACAAACCACGAAGGTGTTTACAGCGAATCAGCTACTCTGATCACTCTGGCAACATGGTAAACAAACCCTAATCCATCTGCAACTACAACTGCCCCCCCTCCCACCCCACCCCCCACCCCCCCCCCATCCCTCTAGTAAGACACATGGGCCCTATTCAATTAACTGAAATTCCTGAAAAAGTGCAGAGAACATTTGTATGAAAGCTGACCCAGGGACAGGATTGATTTGTTGCCTGTCCAGGGCTTCACCCTCTCACTTCTGCTAGAAGATTTCAGTATTTTGCATGACATAAATAACAAGTCAAATACTTCTCTATGGATAGGAAAGGCTCTGGATCCTAGAGCCTTCTCTGTCTCTTGCTCCCCTTTCCAGCATTGATACCCCCATTGTGTGTAATCGACCAATTGGTCGTACACAGGTCCGTGAGCCCTTTTGGACACTTTGGAAGCACTGAGTGCTTCTAAAGGCTGGTGGCTCCGTACTGCACATGCATGAGAGTACATGCGTGCGTACTTGCGCATTCACAGAACGGAGCCGCCCGTCTTTAAAAGCACCTATGGACACAAAAGCTTCCGAAGCCTCCTGAGGTGGCAATTTGAACAGGGTGACAGTGCTGGAATGAGGGGTACAAGAGAGGACAGAGAAGGCGCTATAGGATCCAGAGCCTTCCCTGTCCATAGGGAAGTATCAGACTTTTTTTTCTTTTAGTCACTTGACATTTACTTTTTCAAATAATCAAAGAGTACTTCTTCAGAGAAGAGTTAATTACCTATTGCATGTAGTATGTATGCAGCAAATTATACCATAAAGTGGAAGCCCAACCACAAATATTTTTGTTAGTATGGAGAAAATGGAAAATGTCTGTCCACAGATTTCTGAGTGGGGATTATCAATAAGATGCAAATAATTGTTCCTTGCATTGAAATGTCATGTAAATGTTATGCAGCTTGTCTTAGACCAATAAAATTGACAGGAAGGTATTCTGATTGGTCAAATCTCAAGCTGCATATAATTTACATGAAATATCAATACAAGGAGAAATTAGAAATTATTTGCATCTCATTGATCAACCCTATTTCTGAGTCTCTGCTGCAAAATAGGGATGGACTCAAAATTTCAACAAGATTAACACAGACAGCAAAACAAATAATCACTTATTGGCTAACCCTTCCATAATTGGTCTTACTGAAGCACTCACCTGTAATTTGGAGAGGTTAAATATGGCAATGAGTAGTCAAGTGGTTAAATGGTATCTGTGTGTACAAGTAGATTCTGACATCAGAAGCCAGGAGCATTATCTCGCCTCACTGTGGTCTGTTTACTCTAAGCATACTGCTGGACTGTATCCAAGAGGGGAAAGTAACACACCAATGCACATGCAGAATAGACCTCATGCTTTCCTATGGGAAAATTCACACATGTCCGTCTCCACTCTGTCTGGTTTTATCTGTTGTGTTTCCACAATGCACAAATCTGTCCTGAACAATTATTTCAGACGGTGGATACCCTGCATTCACGCTCCAGTACAGCAGGAGCTGCTGTTAATGCCATGGATCGCCACATTGGTTCAGCTTGTCTGATATATATGAATATGCTGCCATCCTAGCATAGTGACATACACAACAGGGACCTGAAACCGGTTGCTCACTGTGTAAGGGCTGGTTCACACAGGCGTCTGCCCCGCGTTTACCACCGTTGTTCAGGACTCAGCGTTAAACGCTCCCATTCAAGTGAATGGGAGCGTTTGTACCAGGCTTTTACTGGCATTTGCGCGAACGTGGCATTCAGATCCCGATTTTCCCTGGCGTTCGAGGCGACACTGGATGCTACATGTAGCGTCCTGGGACGGTTAACCGCTGCGGCTAATGTCCCCCTGTGAGGGAGAAAAACTCTGACTGCAACTGAATGCCACTTAAAGCTCAAACGCGACGCTGCCGCAAAGCCGCAGAACGCAACACCTCCGAAAGCCAGGCAGACGCCCGTGTGAACCAGCCCTAACACTCTGTGTACACACACAGGTGCTCCCCTACTTACAAACAGGTTCCATCCCGGGAGATTGTAAGTTGACTTTGTAAGTTGAGTCCTGTGTTAAACACGTTGAAACGTTGATAAATTATTTACTTTTGGACAACTCTGGATTTGACATATAGACCTTAAAGCGGAATATAACCCTGCATTTCAACTTTGCTCTAAAACATTATTTACAGCATATTATATGCAACCAGCATTTTTTTTTTCACTAGACCAGCATTGGAAGGGTTACACACAGAGCTTTAAAGTTCCATGGATAGAAATGCAGACGCATCCGAAGTTTAGATAGATTTATTTAAGTAAACACAATGTAACAAGTGGTAAATGTTACACACACTATCTAACTGTGCAGGAGCTGGAGGACAGCCAGAGAGTGTGTAACATTCACCACTGTTTACTTAAACGTATCTATCTAAACTTCGAATGCATCTACATTTCTATCCATGGAACTTTAAAGCTCTGTGTGTAACCCTTCCAATGCTGGTCTAGTAAAAAAAAAAAATGCTGGTTGCATATAATATGCTGTAAATAATGTTTTAGAGCAAAGTTGAAATGCAGGGTTATATTCCGCTTTAATGCCCTAAGTATTACCACATTCAGTAATGCTAAAAACAGCTAATTTTACCAATCACCTTGCCAAATGCCTATTCACAAAACCTATTACCGCATTTAAAAGTAAAATTACCAACTTGTGAGGTAAATTTCCGTCTTGTGCAGTAAAAACCTCAAGAAATGTCAAGAAATTGCAATTCACATAGAGTAAAGAATTCGGTAAATCTAGTAAAAGTGTTCAAGAATTATCTCCAGACTCCAGCTCTGACTAGCCCCTTAATTAACAATCTCCATGCAGTAAAAGTAGACAGATGTAGCAAACAACCAATAGGGAGAGCCATGTAGCCCTGCTTCTCATCCCATTTGATCTGATACTCTGGCGGGCAGTACTTCAGAATGGCAGAGCAAGAGAAGGAGCCATTTAAAAAGAATTTTCTGAATCCCTTTAGATGTGCATATCGTTATACTGATACACAGAAGAGCTTTCTCTAGTTAGTATAGATGCACAACTAAAGAGATGCCGTAGCTTGCTGCCTGACCTACTCCACAGCTGGTGAGACTACTGAACAGGACTTGGTGAATTGAAGTATGCTTTTTTGAATGTTACTGAACTTTTACTGCATGGGGGAAATATTAGGGCCTGTGTCGACTTGTGACGCACGCGTCTGCAAGACGTGCGGCGTCACTTCCTGGTGTGCGGATACACAGACGATTCCCATCAGCCGTGCCATGCACGGCTATAGGATTCACAGCCTCCCGCACCATTTTGGATGGAAGTGTCGGCTGACGATTCGGCCGGCGGCGCCATTGTACCCTATGGCAGAGTTTCCCCGTGCAATTTGCCTGCGGGGAAACTCTGCAGATTCGGTGCGGAAACCGCTCCAGTGGAAACGGGCCCTCAGTGAATTTTATTTTACTGAACTGCACTTATCGAGGGCTATAGTATGAGCTGTTTTTTTTTATATTACATACTCTATTACAAACTGTTTTTGGTTATTTTCAATGTGACTTTAAAGTGTTTTTAAGGGACCTGGGCAGTGGTTAAAAAAGAAATCTGGACTTCCTCCAGCCTCCCGTAGCCCACCAGGTCCCCTGGCATTCTGGGGAAGGCTAAAGGGTTACAGGAGGTTGGCACTACAGCAAACATACATGTACTGTGCACAATCTGGGTTAAAAGTGCCTTTTCCTAGGAATACTTCCTTAGCGTGCTCTAGCCAGCAGTATTAAGTAGCAATATGGTAGAGTGAAGAGAAAGGCAGGCTGGCACTGCTGTGGAGGTAGATTTATTGTTCCATATAATATCACAGTGCAATATACAAAGTTGCAAAATCGGATGCAAGAGGTACACATACCATGGTGAGAGGAGGCACGTGGATGGTGGTGGGTGCTGGGTACAGGATGCCTGATGGCCGTTTCGCGCAGATACAGCGCTTCTACGGAGTCTCCGTACAGGACAGGACACGACACCTCCTGTCCACCATGTGTCTCCTCCTGTCCACCATGTGTCTCCTCCTGTCTCCTATATGTCTCCTCCTGTCCCCCATATGTCTCCTCCTGTCTCCCATATGTCCCCTCCTGTCCCTCATATGTCTCCTCTGTTCCCTGTGCATAAATGTCATCACGGCTCCTCTAGTGCCGGCTCCTGCTGATCGCGTCATCAGCAGAAGCCGGCACTAGGGGAGCAGTGAGGGAGAGCAGAGGTCTATGATTGCCGCTGGAGCCAATGGATTATGCTGCCGCTGGTTACAATTATGTACAGGGAGCGGAGGAGGATACAGAAGGACAGTACAGGGAGTCCCCGGCATTGCAGTGGGGCGGTGGTTTGTATTGGCAGGAATTTGTAAGATGGGGTCTCCCTCTATATTGCATATAAGACGCAGTGACTTTTTCTCCCCATTAATGGGGCAGAAAAAAATGCGTATTATATGCCAAAAAATACAATATTTATGACAGTTTATACAATACTGTAACATTTAACAACAAAAATATGTAATAAAAAACTGTATTTTAAGTATTTTATATATAGTACATTAACCACTTAACATCTCAGTCGTTTTCAGCTTATGCATCCGAGCAATGTTCACCTCCCATTCATTAGCCTATAACTTTATCACTACTTATCACAATAAACTGATCTATATCTTGTTTTTTCCGCCACCAATTAGGCTTTCTTTGGGGGGTACATTTTGCTAAGAGCCACTTTACTGTAAATGCATTTTAACAGGAAGAATAAGAAAAAAAATGAAAAAATTCATTATTTGTCAGTTTTCGGCCATTATAGTTTTAAAATAATACATGCCTCCATAATTAAAACCCACGTATTGTTATTGCCCATTTGTCACGGTTATTTCACCATTTAAATTATGTCCCTATCACAATGTATCGCGACAATATTTTATTTGGAAATAAAAGAGCATTTTTTCCGTTTTGCATACATCACTATTTACAAGCTTATAAAAAAAAAATAGAGAGAAATATTTCATCTTTACATAGATATTTAAAAAGTTTAGACCCTTAGGTAAATATTTATGTTTTTTTTTTTATAGTAATGTTTTTTTTGTTTTTTTTTATTAAACATTTTATGTGGGCATTTTTGGGAGGGTGGGATATAAAAGTGTTTTATTTGGGGAAATTTTGGTGTATTGTAATGTTTTTGGGCATTTACTTGTAGATTTACTTTTTGGCCACAAGATGGCAATCTCGATTTTTTTTACATGACGTCACTCTAAGCGTACAATGTACGCTTAGAGGGACACCGCTTCAGAAAGAGCGAAGCTTCCGAGAGAAGCTGTCGCTTTTTCAGCGGGGGAGAGGAATCAATGATCGGGCTCCATAGTCCGATACATTGATTCCGTGACTACCGACTCCGCGGCCGGGAGTGCGCGTGCACGCGCGCGATCGGCCGCGGGAGCGCGCCTGTCCTCCTTGACGTTTTTATACGTCAAGGAGGACAAAGTGGTTAAGACAACGCTGTATCTTTGAAACGTTGTAACTCAAGACATTTGTAATTAGGGGACCGTCTGTATTCCTAACCATTCCGAACCGTAAAGAAATTACACTTTTGTAGGGCAATAATTCATAATCCTCTCAGGCAGTCTGATGTGTATACTGTACAGGCATCCCTGACCTTCTGCATCCAACTTAAGCCTAGTACACACATCCAATTTTAATGGGTCAATCATTTACCAATTTTACCACTCCCACGTAGTATAAGAGCTTACCTACTCAATTTGTTTTAATAAAATTCAAAATCTGATGGCCCTCATACTACATGGAGGTGGTAAATTGACCAGTTATTAGCCAATCAAAATTGGATGTGTGTACGCACCCTTAACCTGGATGAGTAGCAACAGACAAAGTTGACATTTTTGCTTCTGCCTGCGGCGAGAAGACTCCAACTTCCTTTACTCAATCCTTCTTCACAGGATACTGAAAGCTTTATAATTTACATGTGCCACCACTGTAAGATATTACACATGATTTCTGCCTCTCCACCACCACCACCAGCAGTATTAGCATATCCAATTAATGGCCAAACAGTATTTTGTAATATCAATTGAATTTCCATAGTTACTATTATTATTTAGTATTTCTAAAGCACTGACATCTTCAGCAGCGCTGTACAGAATACACCGTCTGGTCTCTTAACTGTCCCTCAGATGGGCTCACAATAGTTTCAGAAGATTCAGAAGATCTGATGTTTATACCTAATGTCTAATCTGTTGAATAAATATAAACGTGCCCATTAATAATATAATTTTGAATGTAAAAATCGTACCAACTTTATGTCGTAGAAGGGTAAACCGAGTGAATATAAAATAATAATATGAAAACGATTCCAGGTATTTTCCTTCTTTACTGCCTCTGACTGAAGCCAATCCTGATGTTGTTTCCTGATGCATGCAACATTTCCAGCCTGAAATGTTGCATGCATTGCCAGACCTCCTCCCCACTGAGCTCTGTACTAAACACTGCACTGTCACATCTAGTTTGCTTTGTAACCACATGTGAGCACAGCATAGATTGTATTTTAGCAGCTTCTGCAGAGGGGTGAGGTGTATTTCCCTTCTCAGCCTCCTGTCATCCTGAACTGCCCTCAGCCAATCAATGAGGAGCAGGAATGTGGAGACAACAAGCTTCCCTCTCCCAGGCAATGTCCCAGAATAGAGCCAGGCTGATTGAAATAAGATTCACTACAGCAAACACATTTATGATTATATTTCAATGCTTGCAATGCAGACTGCATGTAGACTACATAATAAACACCGAGCAGTGGGTAAATGGAATTTGATTTTATGGCTGAAAATCCAGTTTTAAAGAAAACCTGTACTGAAAAAAGTTCCCCTGGGGGGTACTAACCTCAGTAGGGGGAAGCCTCTGGACCCTATTGAGACTTCCCCCGTCCTCCCGTGTCCCACGGCGGTCTCGCTGCAGCCCCCGGAACGCACAGATGACAAATCCGACAGCCTGTACAATATTTACCTTTTCGGGCTCCAGCGGGGGTGCTGTTGCGGCTCTTCTGACGGAGATAGGTGGAAATAGTCGATCTCCGTCGGGTCCGCTCTACTGCACAGGCGCAGGAGACTTGCGCCTGCGCAGTAGAGCGGCCCGACGGAGATCGGCTATTTTTGCCTATCTCTGTCAGAAGAGCGGATATTGCGCCTGCACTGGAACCAAAAGGTAAATATTTACATCGCCGCCGCTCCGGGAGGATTTTCTCTGCCGCCGTGGGACCGAGGAGGACGGGGGAAGCCTCAATAGGATCCGGATGCTTCCCCCACCTGAGGTAAGTACCCCCCAGGGGAGTGTTCTCTCAGTCCAGTCCTGCAAAAAAAAAGCTCAAACGCTTGTGTTTTTCAATGGACAATTTTCTGCATTTAATGTGTTTTAATGCCCGCATCACCCACCATAGACTGCGGGTAAGAATCGCTTGCAGTTTGCGGTTTTATGCGGCAGTGACTCTTTAGCGCACACAAATAGATGCCCTCATCTCCACTGAAAAGCATGACATTCAAATTCACATTGTGTGAAATTAACGTGATTTTTAACTACGGCAGTTAGGTCCATGTCAAGCACAGAGAAAACATACAAACTCCTGCTGACTGGATGTATGAAACAAGGCTTTAAGGGGAACCTTAACCGTGCAGCAAAAAAAAGTTTTACTTACCTGGGGCTTTCCCAAGCCTCCTGCAGCCGTCCTGTGCCCGCGCAGCTCCTCCAGTGTCCTCCGGTCCCCCGCCGTGGCTTAGTTTCATTTTCAGCTGACTGCCAGTCGTCCTCCGTCCTTTACGGCGGGGAATGCGGAAGAATGGGACGCGTTGCCGGAGGACGACTAACAGTCGGCCGAAAACGAAACTAAGCCACGGCGGGGGACCGGAGGACACTGGAAGAGCTGCACGGGCACAGGACGGCTGCAGGAGGCTTGGGAAAGCCCCAGGTAAGTGAAACTTTTTTTTGCTGCAAGGTTAAGGTTCCCTTTAAGGGGCACATACACTGGTTCACTTCAGCCTTCGATCGATTGATCGATTCAATTGGAAATCGTTGATCGATCAATTTGTGGCCAATTTCGATCGATTTGATCTATCTGACAGTGTGGAAGATCTAGGTCAATCTGCTGCTGGCAGCAGATCGATGGCCCATAGAGTTGTATTGTATCTAATAGTCCAATAATGCATTTAGATCGATTTTCAATAGATTTCCAATAGATTTAATTCTGAAATCTATTGGAAATCTGTTCCTAGTGTGTGGCACACATCAGATAGATTCCTGTCAGATTTGACTTGACAGGCATCTGACAGAAATCTGATGGTCGAATCTGCTGTAAATCTATAAGTGTATGGTCACCTTAACTTAAAGGAACACTATCAATTAACATGTTTTTATCAATTGCGATAGGAAATGTTTGGGAAGTGCTGGTAAGTACTGGTGTATACATTTGAATCCTTATTTCATTGTTTACTGTTATCTAATTCCTTTCACATTTTCCTGGTGGCAGTCTGCTTTAATTCTGACGGCAGAGTGAGCCATGAGGGGAGGGGGGAATTCCCCCACAGTGTATCTGTTTACTCTGTGTGTGCAGAGAGCTCAGTCAGAGACAGGCAGATCTTTCTCTCACAGAGAACAGAGGAAATGTATCTTATGTGCAACATAAACATTTGTAGCTGTGCGTGTGAAATCTGACAGGCTTACACTGTTCTTAGCACATCAGACTGCAGAGATCCACCTATGCAAATGAGACATTCCAAATGTAGCTAAAATCTACACACAATGAATTACAAAAGCCTTTGCCTCTGATATTTAACATGACAAGTAGGAAAATGTTTACATGGCTACTTGGACTATTATTAGTACATTGTAATTTTAGAACACTTGCGCATTGATAGTGTTTCTTTAAACCCATAGATTACTCTGTGCAGTAGGATGAAAAAAGCAGTAGTCCTACACCTACCAGCACAGCTACACCACTAAACTAGGATTTCTGAATGCTGCCTGTATACTGTAGTCAACAGCCTTATCCAAAATACTAGCGTGCTACTAGCATGCAAACATAGTTCTACAGGGATACACTTCATATTGTCTGTAAGCTAATAATTCATAGTACACATGCATTTACAATCACCACCAGCAATGTACAGTGTAAGACAAGCTGCCAATACTATACTTGTGTGGTGAATGAATGCAGCAATCCATACAAGCTCTGTTGTGATTTATAATATACATTACATATGACCTCTGCCCATTTGAGAGAAGAAAGCATGCCCTTACCTTGTGTATGTGTGCCTGGGAGATGCTCGGTGCCTCACTCTGTTCTCAGGACTTCGGACTTTATAGAGAAAGCGAGCTGCAATCTCTAGTCACATTTCATCACATCAGTGAATGTGCTCTGACTGTGCTTTAGAATGTGGAGAATAGAGCAGAGGCACATGTTCATCCGTACTGCAAACATACCCGCCCCTCTCTCATCAACCTCTGACCAGTAAGGTATTTCTTATAGGTTATGCAAGATGGGAAGTGACAGCATGCTTCTGCAAATGCTACACAGCTAAGCAGAATATCATAAAAAGAAAGTATAACGTTAACTACAATAAGATATATGATCCTCCTTACACAATTGTTAGCTATGTATTTAAGTGGACCTAAATTCAGAACTTTCTCTCCGTTATAAAAGATAAGCAACAGCATAATAACCTATAAAGAAAAACATTTGTTACAGCTGATACACATCCTGCAATAAATCTGCAGTGTCTACTTCCTGGTTTTATGGGAGCACAGAAAGAGTTAATCTCCTGTGTTTACATATTAGGCCATAATTTGGCATACCTCAGCACAGATCAGACAAGCTCACAGCTCAAATTACACTGGCTTCTTACTTACAGATAAGGGAGAATTAGACAGGCGGTTTTCTCTAAACACACTTAGGGTGGATTTCTTTGTGTTTTACGTGTATCTTGTGCAAGAGTTTTGGGTCCCCTTTAACATGCTATGAATGAATTATAGTTTTTTACTCACGTATGCATTAGAGTTGATTTACTGATCACTTGGCGGGACTGTGGTAGGTCCTATTTTTTTTTATCTGAAATTATTATCAGCAGGAAACACATTTTCCCCTCTGCAATTAGAAACATCATTTTACATAGGATTGATAGTTTTAAAGAGTACACCCATTTAGATATTTTTAGATAGGATTTAATAATAGATTATACAATTCAAACTGCCCTCTAAATGAGCAGATTTATCAACTGCTTCATAGAAAAGTAATCGGTTATTAGATTACTGTAAAATAGTCCCGTGCGTGACCAGCATAAAGAGGCATATGTGGGGCATGGGTCCAAAGCAGGGTCTGTCCCCTGAGAGGACACCTGAGAGCTAACCACTTTGTTCTGCCTTAAAGGGCAAATTAAGTGAGAAGAGTATGGATGCATATTTATTTAATTTAAATAATACCAGTTGCTTGGCAGCCCTGCTGATCTATTTAGCTGCAATAGTGTCTAAATAACAGGAGAAACAAGCATGCAGATAATTTTGTCAATTATGTCAGAAACACCTGATCTGCTGCATGCTTGTTCAGGGTTTATATCTAAGGCTACGTTTCCACTGTAGCGTGACATTTTCGCCTGCAAAAAATCGTATAAGATTTTTCTGATTGGGGAAAATTTGCATGTAAATTTGTACGCGTTTTTATGCAAATTTTCGTACGCAAAAATTCGCATTTGTTAAACATGCATAATCTGCCTAGTAACAGCTTAGTCATGACTGCTGACAACTTCCTGTAACCATGGATCTAATGCAAATTTTCGGGCAAGAAACGTGAAAATTCGCATTGCCTTTACAAAGCATTGTACGCGAATCGTACGCGATGTCAGAAAAAATGATACAGGACCTCATGCGTACGAACGCTAACGAAAATTCGCATTGAATGGAAACAGCCCCATTCACCACCATTAGTTGCAAAATCAATGCCTATTTTCTGAGAGAAAATTCTGACACAAGATGCACAAGTGGAAACCTAGCCTAAAAGTATAAGAGGCAGAGGATCAGCAGGACAGCCAGGCAACTGGTATTACTTGAAGGGAAATAAATATGGCAACCTCCATATTCTCACTTCAGTTGTCCTTTAATGAATACACTCGGATACACTACAGTAGTGATATGCAGTGATATGCAGAGAGACGATTAAAGTGAGGAAAGATAGGAAGGAACGTCCCTCAAAGAATCCTGTTTATAGTTCTTGGAACTTGTTGGCAATCTACAGTATTTATGTTCATTTATGTTCATCATCTGATAAAAATGTTTGATAAAAAATCTGAAAGTTAAAAAAAAAAAAGAAGATAAAAACAATCCTGTTTATGTTCCACACTATTGCTCTGGTTTATTATGGGATTCCTGAGAAAAGCTTACAGTGATCTACAATGATTTACTCTTCAGCAAGTGAGAATGCATTGTGCATACTAAAACAGGTTCCCCCCCTTCTCCCCTCACTTTCTGCTGAGTCCTTTCACAATCAATAGAGGAGAATCTGTGTTTTTTTTTTATTAGAAGTGGCTGTGTATAATGCTGGGATTGTGCACACTACTGAATGTGCCTACAATTCTTCTCCTTACACTGCACAGTACACGCCTGCCGCCTTCAAACACAAGACTTTAACAGACTCTGTAAAATTGTACTTATAACAAGAGGGGTGGGGGGGGGGGGGGGGGGGTGGATTCCTTTACACCCACTAATGGAAAATCCTGGTGGTTCTGTTTTTTTAAAACGTTAGTGTCCTTATAATGTCTGAGTAAAGGCTCGTACACATGTACAACAAAGCACACAACCAACTCCAGGACCTCACCAACCACGCAGTTACGCGATTACAAGCAACTTGTATGCATGTGGCCAGCTGCACAATATCAGCCCAACAGTTGAGTGAGTTGAACCACCGGTTCAGTCGGGTTTTAAAGAGACACTGAAGCGGAAAAAAAATTATGATATTATGATTTGTATGTGTAGTACAGCTAAGAAATAAAACATTAAGATCAGATACATCAGTGTAATTGTTTCCAGTACAGGAAGAGTTGAGAAACTCCAGTTGTTATCTCTATGCAAACAAGCCATTAAGCTCTCCGACTAAGTTAGTCGTGGAGAGGGCTGTTATCTGACTTTTATTATCTCAACTGTTCCTGGACTGTTTACTTTTCCTCTGCTAGAGGAGAGGTCATTACTTCACAGACTGCTCTGAAAGACTCATTTTGAATGCTGAGTGCTGTGTAATCTGCACATATTATAGAATAATGCAATGTTAGAAAAAAACATTATATACCTGAAAATAAAAGTATGAGAATATTTTCTTTGCTGCTAATCTTCTAGTAATTATTCATAGTACACAACCAATTCACTATATCATATATTTTTTTTTCGCTTCAGTGTCTCTTTAATCCCTAAAGGGCAGAAATCCCATTATGCACAGCTCTGTATTAAACACAGAGAAATGCAATAATACTATCAGAATACAGTGAAATAATAATGCACCGGAGTGGTTCTGTGTGTGCAACTTAATGAGGCAACAACAATAGCAGTAGTGTGCACACAGCTCTGGGTGTCAGTGGGCTGTGGAGTGTCACACACAAAAAAAACACAGGAGGCCAATGTGCTAGCCCTCAAAAGGGCTGTTTGGGGTGCTTTCACAGCAAGTGAGGAACAAGAACACAGGCCTAGCTAATGCTTTCCCTACCTATCTGCAGCAAGTCTGACCCTGCTCTCACTAACAGTCAGCAGCCAGCAGGGAATGATTCCAATATGGCCACCACAACTGCTTTTTGATAGGTGGGGGTTCCAGGAGGGGGTGCTAACTGATTGGCTGCCATGTGTCTGATGACTGTGAGGTAAGGGGTCAAAGTTTGGCTCCATGTTGATGTATAGGGGGTGGTTCGAAAACGCCATATGTTCACAGTTCGTGGAGAATGTGAACAGCGGGAACTGTCCACCAGCAAACCGTTCAAGCCATCTCTAGTGCATACCTACAAAGCATTTCACAGGTTATACTACTGTTTTCCTTACTATAAAGAACACAAATGCACACTTCAGATTAAATTGGCTTTAGACTACTCATTAGCAGTCCAAGGTGGTATGCGCATGGTCTTTAATGATTCTTGTTATGCATGGCTTAAAGACATTGGCTTCAATTCATCAAAGGGTGTTCGATAACAAAATCCCAGTCCTTAAAGTACCGCATTCGGTATTTTACACTTCACTGTGCTAATTCATCAATATTTTCCCATGTGTGGTAGAGGTTCGTTAAGTTACCGAAGTACTACGGCTTCAGTTCATCAAAGGCTGTTAGATAACGGCAGAGTGGTGCAGAGCAGCTTGGAATGTCTCTGTGTTGTTACAAGCTGATAACAATAGAAGGCATCCAGACATCCCTTTACATGTAAACGTGTGTTATATTTACTGTTACTTATACTGCCTCTGCTGCTCTGAATCTGTCCATCAGTGTTTCTTAACACTTTACTTATTTGCCACAACGTAGATAAACTTCCTGGAGACTTTACAAATGCCATGCTTGGTGATTTCACCACATGCATCTTTGTATATTCAAACAGGGACTCAAAGGGTTAAACCACCGAAGGACATCTGGGGATATCTTTTGTCCCGTTATCTCTGCTCACTGCCTGGGAGGTCTGGAAGCTTGTGTGGAGAAGCCTGTGTGACCTATCAGCAGCACTTGCAGGAGAACAGGGGCTGTTTCTATTGGCTGCCTGCTCCTGTTAATCAGGAAAACATTCACACAGAAGGCTTTCGAAGCCTGTAACGACAGGGGAGAGCTGGAGATAAACACCGAATGTGCTAGCGAATGTGGTAACCTTGATGAATTAACATTTACTGACATTTGCTGACATGTGTTGAGCACAAGTCGGTAATTTATCTCATTGCTCTGTGATTTCAGCTTCTCATTCGGTAACAGCTTTGATGAATTAACATTTTCTTAAGTGCTCCGTTAACTCAGCTGTTTTCAGCATTACCGAATGCGGTAATGCTTGATGAATTGAAGCCAATGACACCCAAGACTCCATAAACTCACTCACACTTACTTACAATGGATCAAGTATGTAGGTCTGCCAAGGAGATCTTGACACCTTCCCCAACCAATTTGAATCCATTTTCAGACTGGGGTCTTGCTTGTTCTCATCACGGGTACAACCAATCATTTCAGCTATAATCTCTGTTGTGCTATTGATAGTTTTATTCTATGCCCTGTAGCGCTTGTTTGTATGCTTGACCATGAAATGTAGAATCACTCCTCCTCCTTGTAGTTCCTTATATGCCTTAATTGATATGGAGATACCAGGGGCGTAGCTAGAAATCACTGGGCCCCATAGCAAATTTTTTTCATGGGCCCCCCTCTAACCCCCCCCCCCCCCCCCGGGGAAATTCTCCCTCCCCCAACACAAACAGAAAATAAACGCAATTCGGCCCACATTTCAGCAGAAAACAAACGCAGTTCAGGCGACATTTCATCAGATAATAAACGCAGTTTGGGCCACATTTCATCAGATAATAAACGCAGTTTGGGCCACATTTCATCAGATAATAAACACAGTTCGGGCCACATTTCATCAGATAATAAACACAGTTTGGCCACATTTCATCAGATAATAAACGCAGTTTGGGCCACATTTCATCAGATAATTAACGCAGTTTGGGCCACATTTCATCAGATAATTAACGCAGTTTGGGCCACATTTCAGCAAAAAAAAAGTTTGTACTCACCTGAAAGAAGTCTTCTCTTCCGGCCGGCTTTTGGCGAGCAGCTCCCCCGGAGATCTTGCTCTTCCTCCTCCTGCAGTCTCCCACGGACCCGCGCTGGCAGTCAGGCAGAGCAGGGCTATGGGAAGATAGCGCCCAAAGCCCTGTACTGGAGACACAAATAGTCTCCAGAGCAGGGCTTCGGAGGCAGCCATCTTCCCGTAGCCCTGCTCTGTGAACTGGCTGGCGCGGCGGCAGTGCGGGGCCTGTGGGCAACAGTGTGACGTCGCGATGACGTCAAAGAGCTTCTGAGGCCCCTAAAAATGTGAGGCCCCTGGCGGCACCCCTGCACACACACACACCATGCATACATACACACACACCATGCATACACACACACCATACATACACATACACACACACACACACACACCATGCATGCATACATACACACACACCATGCACACACACACCATGCACACACACACCATGCATACACACACCATGCATACACACACCATGCATACACACACACACACACACACACACACACACACACACACACACCATTCATACACACACCATGCATACACACACACACACACACACACACCATGCATACACACACCCACACATATACATACACACACCCACACCCACACCATGGGCCAGTTACTCACAGTGTCTGGCTTCCGATGCTGTGACCGGGCAGACAGATGGGAATGGGGCGGAGCTACACGTGGGAGAGGCGGGGATACATGCAGGAGGGGCGGAGCCACGCACGGGAGGGGCGGAGCCATAGCCAGCGCTGCTCTTCTGTGTTCTGGGCCAGGCCGGAACTATGAAGTAAGTGTCGGCAGGCGGAGGGATATGCAGAGAGGCGGCAGGTGGAAAATAGTCCCCTTTCACCTGCCAGTCTCTTTGCAATGGGGGGGGGGGGGGGCGAGGGTGCTTACTCCAGCAATCCTGAATGGGCCCTGGACCCATGGTTAAAGAAAAAAAAAAAAGCAGGAAACAAAAATAGGCTGCAGGACAGGCGGCCCCCCCAGTTGAAGCGAAGGGATCCGGGCCCTATAGCAACGCTATGGTTGCTATAGCGATCCCTACGCCTGTGGGAGATACCATTTAGTAAGAAGTACCTATAACAAGGAAGGATAGTTGACCTTGATAGTTGTGTGTGTGTGTGTGTCTGTGTATATACAGTATATATCTGTTTGAATTGTACTCTCTGTATACAGAGTCACTCTGCTTGTCTCTGCAAAATAGTTTTGGAACATTGACAAGCCCTTATCTCTGTCTATCATATGCTCGCTGCCTGTAAAGGCTCGGACACAAGTGCAACTTTTCCGCTCAACTATCATCCAAACTTGGTCTGTTGGACGATAGTTGAGTGTACGAACGTGTGATAAATGACTAGACAAACGACTGGTAACAGGCGGTCTGACCGATCCAAAGGGTGGTTCAACTCACACAACTGTTGAGCTGACATTGGACAGTTGGCCAGGTGTGTACAAGTCGTTTGAACGACTTGTACTTGTTTTGAATGCAGCCATATCATGCAGTCCGTCTTTCTGTTTCCGTGCGCAGTATGCAAATGATCTGGTCATTCAGTTGGTTGCTGCACAAGTCGTGCAGTCACTTGCTCGTGCGGCCAGTCATGTCATCGGGTTGGTCATGCGGAAAAGTTGCACGTGTGTACAAGCCTTACGAGTACACTCCCATGATGTATTTAGACATGCTCGTCCCATAGTAAGATTTAAGGATTAAATACTCTACATGGCGTGGAGTGTTTATTCCTTCCAGCACTGAAGTACAGTAATTGTTAAATGGTGTTAAATAGAAAATCTGTGTTAAATAGTCTAGTGTTAAATAGAGAGTCTGCAATGTTAGGCTCTCTGTTATTGCTGCAAGGATCAGCTGGTGGTAGGGTTAATCACTCGCTCACTCGCCTGTAATACTTTAATGACAGAAAGTCCGCCACCTTCATCTGTCAGACCACCGCTGCCATGTTTCCCAAAGTCTTTCAGTGGCCATCCCCACCGATTTGCTGCAGCCACGGCAAGCAGGTGGGAGTGGCCACAGAAAAACTTTAGAAAAAAACACCATGGTGGTTTTGTGGAGGGGGTGGAGCTTCTGTCATGGATGTTTCTCTAACATTTCTGTAATGAATTACGGGCCAGTGGGTGAGTAACTCTATCAACAGCCGATCCTGGCAGAAATAATAGAGAGCCCTTCACTGCAGGCTCACTATTTTATACTGGGTTGTGGTGGGAATAGGCAGCACACAGCAGTTGTAAGCAAGGCCCTAGCATATTGTACTTTTTAACAATTGACATAAGTATACTTTTTATGTACTTTATTGCAACAGTAGGAACAATTTTCATGTTAACATTGTGCTTTCTCTACATCCTCTGTCACAAATATCACCCACTAGACTTTTTAACAATCTCAATGAAAACAAAGAAAGGAAAAAGCAAAACTTTCCCTTTCAAGTATATGCAAAGTACCTTACCGTAAAGCCCACAACAACAAACAATACACCAAGAGTGAACTATGCCTTAACTTGTTCATTTAGTTAACTTTCCAAACTTTAGGGCTTGCTAAATCTAGTTCTTCTTGAGTAATTGTTGCCTTTGGAAAAATTACAATCCAAAAAACAAGAATAACTTCGCTTGGCATGGATACTTTCATGAAATGAGACTGCCAACATAAAAATATCTGGCATCCATGGAGCAGGCCATTTACAGCCTCTTTAACCCTTTCCAACCCTTTTTCCCGATCACCCACATCCCCCAATGTCAGGAATATATTGGGGTGCTTAGGATGTAAGGAACAGGAACATATTCTTTCATTTTTCTGCCTGTGTTCCATGTAGGTCTGCTAGAAGGGAGCTGTTGCCGTTGATTGCTTGGGGCAAGGAAGTGGGTATTGTCTTGACCGTATGAGGTGCTTTGAGTTTCTGCTAATGGGATTATCTGCCTGGCTTTTTGAACTCAGGAGACGGCCCATTGTCTCAATACACAAAGCAAGCCTAGTCAGGAAAAGTCTAAAACATGTCAGCTTGTGGGGAAGAAACCCTATTTCACTGTGAGGAAATTCAATTATTGGTGGAGTTGAAAAGCCTCACTTAACAATCTCTTGATGTATAGACATTGTAACCTGGGGAAATTGGGCTAAGGAAGTCTTTTGTTGGGTGTGGGTACTATAGTGGATGTTGGATCTCTGAATATCCAATTATGACTGAGGATGTAATTAAATCTAGTCTCCCCCCGTCCACACAGGCTTACAGCCTCGAGGCGAATATTTCATTATAAAAACCAGGGGACAGCTACCTCAAATCAGTTCTCTTCTGACGGTAGCTGCGGCTGGTCTCCTGGCCCAAGCTAGTGGACTCCTGGTCTAACCAGAATTGTGTCCGTCCACAAAAGTCCAAGATTCTTCTATCTGGATTCCTGTATTTTGGTAAGCAAACTGCTTGGTGTGTTATCTTTGTAACTCTTAATTTTGTAACTTTTTTACTTTGTCTTTTTGTAATCTTTTGTATATATTAAGTTCTGCATTGTTCTATGTTTTTATGGAATATTAAATCATTATTTAATAAGCTTGACTTCTGCTGTACTAAACTAACACTAATAGCCTAGAAGAGACTGAAGTGTAACCGTGTATAAGTTCATGCCTAATTGTACGCTTGAGCAACACTACCGTATGAAATTGTAATTGCATTGTGTGTATGAGGCACTTCTGCGCCCGACAGCCGAGTGGGAAGTCTAACAGTATCGTTCGGAACAACTGTTAGTGATTTTGCTTCATTACAGTGTAAGATTGCAACTGTGTGGGTGCGTGGCGTTCTCGTATTCGGCCTAAGCGCAAAGCTGACCCAAATACGAAAACGCAGATTGCATGTTTAGCCCTCGACAGCGGAGGGGACGTGTCTAGCAACGCTAGTGGTGGCAGTGGGAAGTGTTTGAGGGGTTCCAGCCTTGTTTGTAGCTTAAATAAGGCTGTTCCCCGCTTAATCTGGTCAAACCCGCAGTCGGGAACCGTATACGCAGGCGTGCCGCGGGCCTGTTCCTGACACACAACACTTAATTTTTTTTTAGTGTGCAGGGGGAGGGGACGTGGGTAATTAGGGAAAAGGATTGGCGGCAGGGATCCAGAGACTCTGCACCTCTTCGCTCCTAGGCGAGTGGGTAACCTGGCATCAGTGGCAGGGAACACACGCCAGCTTGCACGCTGTAGCTCCGCCCCTTCCACAAGCCCCAACATAGTTATTACAAAGCGTTGTGTGCTGCTGGAGGGGATCAAAATGTCGGACCTTGTCTGACATTTTAATCCACTTGGGGGCGCCTCTGTGAACGGGCCAAATGTTCCCATGTAATATTTACATTATGTGGAGCAACGGTAAAGGTGGGGCCAGTGGCGATCAGAATGTCAGACGCTTGATCTGAATAGGATGACGTAGTGCTATCTAGCGGCAGCCATGTTTTCCTATGACGGACTATGGCTGACCTACAGAGGACATAGTCCGTCATAGTATTGGACAGGGCTAAAGTGTACTTGAAGGGAAAAAAGTATCCCAGGGGGTACTTACCTCAGGAGCAGGAAGCCTCTTGATTCTAAAGAGACTTCCCATCCTGCTCACCAGAGGGGATCCAGCACTGGGTCCCTCGAAGATCCACCGACAAGGGCTTGTCAGCGGTGTGGGCAGGCACAGTAGCATCTTTCCAATGTGCTCCAGCGCAAATAGCAAGTCCAACTGACACCTCGCGCTTGCGCAGTACAGTGGACACGAACAGGCTTGGCTATTTCCGACTGAGCCCAAGGGGAAAGCTATTACTGAGTATGTGTGCAGCGGTGTAGGCAATTGTTATTGTTTACCTTTTTGTGGGGCTGCCAGCGCTGGAATGGATCCAGAGACTTCCCCCTCCTGAAGTAAGTATCTGATTTTCTTTTTAAACAAAAGTCACAGGTTAGCTTTAAGGTTCAGTTCACACTTGCTGCTGTGAAAATGAACACATTTTGTCTTATTCACAAACCTGAGTTGAAAATGTAGCTAAAAAGCAAATACTTACCTAAGGAGAGAGAAGCCTACAAAAACTGAGTCACAGTGTTCAACATTGTCACAAAAGGAAATGGTCTCAAAATGTGTTGCATTTACAAGACTATGTTTGGCCACACACCAAACAAAAACCTGAAGTAGAACTCATGTCACTGGGGTTTGCTTTACTGTTATACCTTTATTATTCTCCAGACCTTGCACCAATCGACTAGTTCTTCTTCAATGCCATGGTGACGCCTCCTGTGTGATCACTGATTTCCACACGCATTTCAGTGTTCAGTGAGTGAGTGTGTTGCTTTTGCCAAGCAATATGTATGGTGCTGCAGTGATGACAATGGTAAATTTGACCTCCAGAGGGAATATATGTGACAGACAGAAGTGTCAAGCTGGATTCACACTATACTGGAGGAAAAAATGTGCAACCCGTTTGGTACCTATCTCCATGTTCCTCTAGTGCTGCTGTCCATTTGGGTTCCTGCATGCTAGATACGCCAGTTTTCCCAATCCATTAGAAGCATCAGGCTTCCATTGGTTTGCAAAACAACAATGGGAATCCTCCCTGAGCACCAGGGAGGATTTTCATTGGTCCAGTCCTCAATGAAATAATGAGAATCCTCCCGGGGAGGGACAATCTATTGAAAACTAATATGTAGCCTGATGTTTTTGATGGGGCTTTGGTGTCAGTATTCTGACTTTTGTAGGGACCGCAATGGATGGCGGCAGCAGCGGCAGGGGACCTGAATGGATGGTGCCAGGTGAGTAACTTGCAAAATGTACGTGGCGAGTAGCCTACTGAGAACGAACAACGTCCATTCTCATAGACTAGCATTAATTTTGTAGGGCTCCATCGCCATCTGCTTCGTCTAGCCAATCCACAGAAATTATGTACAGCTTATACTTGCATTCCACTCATCAGAATGGACTGAATGGATCCATTATGAGCAGACTGATGTGAAAAGATCCTATTGCTTCGTTTAGGATCCATATGCATCCATTTGGATCCATTCCAATAAAAGGAACGATTTTCCTGCCAGTGTGAGCCCAGCCTGATCCAAGTGCTCTGAGCCTACAATTTTGCACGTCATTCAAAGGACACTTTGCACAGTGATTTTCTCTTAAAACCTTGACACAACTCTACGACTAAAACTGAGTAAAATAGGTTAGAGAAAATGAAAAGTAAATGGGTGCATCCAGCGGTTCATGTATATTTATGTCTGTTAATAGATGATCAGCTAGACTTGGACTGAATTTCATTTTCACTGATAAGAGCATCTGTTCTGATTTGATGTAATGAAAATCCGGTTTTCCTCAGGATAGACGGATGTGATAGACCCAAGGGGATATTGCTTTAGTTTCATCTTCCACGCTGATGTCTGCCTGTGTGATGATGCCGTTGGCTTTCAAGAAGGAGAACACGTTGAGACAGCTGTGATGATGGACGATTTTATTCCTGGCCACTGAACTGTGAATTTACGTATGCTATATTCTAAGACAACTGTGGATGCACAAGAAAAGATGCAGCTGAAGTCATGATATTCATACTTTGCAGTGTAGATCTCTAACAATACCATACCAACATCTGCACACCTGGCTTTAATAATCAATCAGTAAGAGAACCTTATGCGACCTGAGCATTGTGAGACAGCCTGAAATGGCAGAAAACGGTGGATGATCACTAAGGGCCCTTTTCCACTAGCAGTCGCTAGCGTTCACGCTGAACGCTAGCGATTGCTGAATCGCAATTACCGGCGATTCCCCGACGTTTGCGGCCGCGATTTTGCTATGCTATGCACTGCATAGCAAAATCGCGGCAAATATCGCTCCGCCGTGCGTTCGCGTTCCCGTAAAAACCGGCTGGGGTTCAAACTAGAGATGCAGTACTGCAAGACGAGAATGCTATCCACTATGCCACCGTGTCTACTGTTTTTCAAGGACAATGTTGTGCTAATAATGCTAAAAGTGTACATAGCTCTGGGTTAAATATGGGTAAACGCGCTAATAACTTGTTGAGATAATACTAAGTTGTGTTTTCTCTCATTACAATGGCAGCACGGTGGTGTAGTGGATAGCACTATTGCCTTACAGCGCTGGGTCCCCAGTTGGAATCCCAGCCATTGGCCAGGAGTCTGTATGGTTTCCCGGTGTTTGTGTGGGTTTCCTCCAGACACTCTGGTTTCCTCACACAGTTAAAGTCCAAACACAATAAAAGAGCACACTGAGGAGTCTATGAGTTCTTATAACCCCAGTCTATGGCCCGGTTCACATTAGCGGTGGCCGTCCGGAATCGCCGTGCACCGCTTGCAGAACGGACGGAACGGACGCACGGCATAGCAATGAAAGCCTATGCGTCCGTTCACATGCGTCCGTTCTGCCGGACCGGAGCCGGACCGGATCCGGGCCGGATACGGACTCCGGCCTCCGTTCCAACATGCGCTATTTTTTGATCCGGCTCCTCCGGCAGCCGTATCCGGGGCGGAGCCGGACTGCACCATCCGGCCAATACAAACCAATGGGAACCGGAGAGCGCACAACACACTGGCTGAGAAATCCGGATGTTCTACCCCACTTCCTATGATTGTTGCGGCGATATTGGATGGGGACACATGGGCAAGCATTTTGGAGTGGAGCAGCACAGCTGGATCCGGATCCGGAGATGTTGGCAGCATGTCGCAGGTGGAGGTGAGTGCTAAACAGCAGAGGGCCTGATTCCACAGGTCCCCCTTCTGCTGACCTCCCAGACCCCAACATTTTTTTTGTTTTTTACGTTACTTTTGCCAAACGGATCCGGATCGCATCCTGATGAACACCTGATGCAACCTGACCGGATCCGGATCGGATCCGGATCAGAACCGTACGGTTCCGATCCGGATCCGGTCCGGATCCGGTCAGGTCATCCGGTCCGTTTGGCAAACAACCGCAAGTGTGAACGGGGCCTATGGGAGTTAATATGCTTTCAACTGACAAATCTTCTGACAAATGTGTACTCACATGTCACAGCATATAAAAGTGCGGCAACAGTTTTTAAAGCCACCTGGCTGGCTTAGAATCACGCTTCACGTCCTCACAGCTCAAGGTCTAGGACATGCCTTCACCAGAACCATACCAAAGCATCACTAGCCCAGATCTCTGCCAGGAAACTATTTTATGGCTGTGATTGCTTATCAGTCAGGGGTGCTATAGTCTGACTGGGTCCCGACTGGAGAAAACCTGTCAGGGAGGGAGAAAGAAAAGCAACCCAGCATATTTATTTGTTTGCTAGGCACTGTACATACACATGTCTATCTCATCACGCCACATGTCACTTAAGGTTCCCTTTAAAGGGAATCTCATACCTCAGCTTTTTGAGCTAAGAAAAAGACACCTTTAAGACATAACCCTGACAAACTTCTAATCATGACCACCCCCCCCCCCCCCCCCAGGTTATTCATACCATACAGGTTTATCATCCAAACTACACTGGTTCTTTGTAGCATCATTAGTTTTCCTTCACACCTAAAAAGAAATATATAATTTTAAAGGAGCGGAATAAAGTTTAGAGTCCATTAAACACATTTCTCAGTAGAAAAATACATACTATTTACACACATCTGTATGTCAGTCCTGAAAGAGGGAAAAATTAGGAGTTAAGAGCCACAGAGGGATATGGTTCTCAAGGAGGGACTGTCCATCTGAAAAAGACTGTTGAGCTATGCAATCTGAAGTGAGATATGGAGGCTGCCATAGTTGTAACAATGCAAATTGCCTTACTGTACTGCTCACCCTCTACTCTAACTTGTAGGGCCCTTTCACACTGGTGCGGCGTGGTGGGTCATTACCACACTCCCACCGATATGCTAATGAAACCTATGGGTATGTTCATACAACATGTGGTGCCATGCGCTGGAAGTTGCTGATCTACTGCGCGCGCAAACCGACGTTACCGCGTGACCTCTGCAAAAACCTGCAGCAGAACGGAAGTCATGTAAGTCTATAGCGACGCAGGGATTTTAAAAAGGATGGCGGCAGCGCACATGCGGGGAAGCGTATTTTTTACAAAAGGCTTCCTTGCACTTCCGTATTTCCCAAACAGGAAGTGACCACAAGCGAAAGTCACTTCCATTTTGGATCTAAACCAGATGGGGATTACCGCATACTAACGCGGTAATCCCCGAATGCTTGTTTTTGGTGGCGTGGTGCAGCCCCGGGGCAACACTGCCGCCAATGTTCAGTCAGAAGCTGGACTAAGTCATAGATCTTTAGCAAGCATGCAGATTAGATGTTTGACTTAAAGCGGAATATAACCCTGCATTTCAACTTTGCTCTAAAACATTATTTACAGCATATTATATGCAACCAGCATTTTTTTTTTACTAGACCAGCATTGGAAGGGTTAAACACAGAGCTTTAAAGTTCCGTGGAGAGATATGCAGAAGTTCAGATAGATACATTTAACTAAATAGAATGTAACAAGTGATAAATGTTACACACTCTTTGGCTGTCCTCCAGCTCCTTCTCACAGAGAGAGTGAGTCACATTCCACACTTAGATACATTTATGTAAACAAAATGTATCTATGTAAGCTTCGGATGCGTCTGCAGTTCTCTCCAGGAACTTTAAGGGCTCGTTTCCACTATAGCGAATCCGCATGCGGGCACTGCATGCGGATTCGCATAGGCAATACAAGTGGATGGGATAGTTTCCACTTGTGCGTCGTGCAGGTGCGTTTTGGTGTGCGGGGGAAATCTGCACGGCAGAGCCGTCAAATTTCGCGTGTGGCTGGAATGCGGGAGATCGCCCGCAATGCTTTTAATAGGGAAATCGCATGCGGCTTTGTCATGCAGTTTTCCCCGCGATTTCGCGTGCGATTTCGCATGTACCGCTATGACAATTTACACAGGCAGTGACATGGTTAAATTCGCCTGCTTCTTAGCCATGCGAAATCGCATGCGGAATTGCGGGGAAAAGAGCATGCGGAAAGGCATCCGCATGCGATTTTGTCCGGGGTGGAATCCAGGCGATTCCGCACCGCAACGGTGGAAACGAGCCCTAAAGCTCTGTGTAACCCTTCCAATGCTGGTCTAGTAAAAAAAAATGCTGGTTGCATATAATATACTGTAAATAATGTTTTAGAGCAAAGTTGAAATGCATGGTTATATTCCGCTTTAAGTTTTACTTAGGAGGTTTGTTCAGTAACTTTCAAATTATACTCTAATGGTTGATGACAAATGATGCTGACTGCCACTTGCATCGGCTCTTTAGGAAAACCAAAGAAAAATATAATTTGCATAATAATTTGTAGTGTAGTGATAATTGGAAAAAATAACCAATGTGAAGATGTCATTGACGCTACAAATTAAAGTGACAATGCCTGAAAATGTAAGTGGCAATGTCCAAATCAAAGCCAATAGGAACGCAATGCATGGGATTGCACACCATCTGTGTTGCTGTCTGTTGCACCGCTGATCCCATTTACTACAGCGAATAGGTCAGCGCTGTGTTTTGCAAAAAATGCATGCAGCAGTGTGATTTTGTAACGCAATGCTGTGCAGCACAATATTGAGAAGGTGAGACAGTGCAGTCTAAGGCCTTGATTCACTAAAGGGTGCTAAGTGTTAGCACACCAGTGAAAAGGCACTTTGGACGCGGAAAAGGCCGCTCACGCGCTAATACGCATGCAAAAGTTTGCGCGCACAAAACACTGCACCGCTTGCGCGCTAATGCGCGCTAATACGCGAATGGTGCGACGTTTCGCGTGCACCGCGCAGCGCTACACTTTGCATGCGATCTGTAACAGCTTTAGATGTGCACACTACTTAGCACCCTAGTTTGCACGTCCAAAGCTAACTAGGTTAGTACGCCTTTGTGAATTGAGCCCTATGTATTTTTGATGTTCTTGCGTACTGCACACTATAGGGTTGATTCACAAAGCCGTGCTAACTCATAGCACGGCCGCGCTATGCTTCGCATAAAACTTTAAGCGCGCTATAACAGACATTTGCGCGCGTACATGCGGCACAACGCGTGCAAAAGTATTCTCTGCGCCGCATGAATGTGCGCAAACGTTTGTTATAGCGCGTGTAAAGTTTTATGCATGGTAAACCACGCGCGAAGCATAGCGTGGCCATGCTATGACTTAGCACACCTTTTTGTATCAACCCCTATATGCGTTGCCAAAATGTGCAATGCAATGCGTATAGTGTCAACGAGGCCTTACTGACTTACTCAGAACTTTATTTTAAATCTTGGGTCCTTAAATTTAAATCAGTTTGCATAGGCTCCTTCCACACTGTGTCTGTTGCGTTGTGTCGCAACGGACAATATGATGCAATAAGTTATTCCTATGATGCCATTGCATTGATTGCAGTGCATAGCATTCCAATGGGGTACACAGCATGCAGAGTGTTTACAAGGCAAGGTGTGCATTTACAGTGGCACTGGGGCATACTTTCAATGTACTGTATGCCTCACTGTATGGTTGCACTGCAACAGTACTGCTCAATACAACTTTTCAGCTGTGCAATTGAATAGCATTGCATTCATCCTTATTCAGGGTTTTCTCTACACAAATGAATGAATAAACAATACCTGAATGAACCGTGTGAACACTGTAAGTAGTGACAAGTACCCTCAGTGTAAAAAGCACCCCCAGTTTCGGTAATGACAGTGCTGCCAGTATAAGTAGCCCTCCAAGTTTAGGTAGTGACAGGTGCCCCCCAGTTAAGGCAGTGAAAGCCCCCCAGCTTAGGTAATGATGGACCCCCCAATGTAGGTAGTGACAGGGATCCCGCCCCAGTTTAGGTAGTGATAGGGACCCCCCCCTCCAGTTTAGGTAGTGACAGCCCTCCCCCCAGTTTAGGTAATGATGGATCCCCCAGTGTAGGTAGTGCCAGGGTCCCCCAGTTAAGGCAGTTACAGCCCCCCCAGTTTAGGTAACAAGGGACCTCCCAGTGTAGGTAGTGTCAGCCCCCCCCCCAGTTTAGGTAGTGACAGGGACCCCTGTTAAGGTAGTGACAGGGACCCACCGCAGTTTAGTGACATGGACCCCCCAGTTTAGGTAGTGACAGGTATCCCCTTAAGTTTAGGTAGTGACAGGGACCCCCCCAGTTTAGTTAGTGGAAGGGACCCCTCTATTCAGGTGCAGAGAGGTGCCTCCCCCTCCCCCCATTCAGAGGGCTGTCAGACCTCAGACCGGCGCCACCTGCCACTACTGTGTCCCGTCCCCACTGCCTAATCATGTCACAGGCAGCATCAGTCAGACTCTGATCAGCGGCGACCGAAGTGTGAAGAGGGTGCCTGGTATCCCCTTTGGACACAGCACTACACACGCGGACATGACTAATGACGTCACTTCGCATGTGCAGTGCAGTGTCTGCTGGATACTATGCGCCCTCTTGTCACTTCAGTCTCCAGCTGATTGGAGGTCTGACTGACGCTGCCAGTGACATGATTTAAGCAGCAGGGATGGGACACAGCAATGGCAGGCACGAGGAGGCTGCAGTGGCGGCACAGGACGGGGGCAGGCATGGCACTCATGGTGCTGCGGTGCTTATTGCACAAGCCATACCTGTACCCCTCAAGATACGCCACTGTTGGGTGAAAAGGATCAAAACTGAATAAAGATGTCACAATTACGAGAAAGAGTATTTAAGGGGGTCAATTGTAAGTTTTCATCCTCTTCTAATTTTCTCTGAAGAGTAGCAACATGGGGGTCTCAAAACAACTCTCAAATGACCTGAAGACAAAGATTAATTATAAACTGAACAGAGGCGCCAAAAGGATAAAAACAGTATTTAAAATATTTAAAATTGCTTAGGAGGCAGTGGTGGACTTACCTCCTTCAAGAAGACACACAAAACTGTGTAGTTCAACATAAGTAAATTTATTGGTACACTCCAGGGTTTTTTACAACGCGTTTCGCAGGTCTATACCCGCTTCATCAGGCAGTAGAGGTAGGAGTACACTATTAAGAACAAAAGGCACGTATTGGTATGTGATCGGACAAACATGCTAAAAATACAAACAATTTCTTTGTTATGATGTGTGTGTTTAATCTGGGAAAAAGTGAGAAGGAGGAGCGGGGGTTATTGTTTCTGGAGGGAGAGGAGGGGCAGCAGGGAGAAGATTGGTTTGATTGGCAAGGAAAGAAATAAGTGTAAGGTGTGATGTGGGCATGAATGGGAGGAGGGAAGGAGTATTAGGGAGGTGGAGCTGGACTGGCTAATGTGGGTAGTAATCACATAGTGCTGTAGTGAGGGTTAAATATAGTGATAGTGAAAAAAATAATATACCAAGCGTGTATACATTGTAGAAAACAAATAGTTAAGTGGAGTGAGTTGATCAATAAAAAGTTGGTTGAGCAAGTATAAGATATATATAGGGGTAGGTTAGAAGGCAAGCGGTGATAAAAGAGGAAATGTGTAAAATGCGCTGAATGGTTGTACGATGCACAGTAACTCCATCTGCAGCAAGATGATGTTGTAGGTCTTTAGTGCTGGTCTGTGGGTTGACTCTGACTGTTCTCACCATTCGTCACTTCTGTCTATCCGAGATTTTTCTTGGTCTGCCACTTCGAGCCTTAACTTGAACTGCGCCTGTGGTCTTCCATTTCCTCAATATGTTCCATAACTATGGAAACAGACAGCTGAAATTTCTGAGACAGCTTTCTGTATCGTTCCCCTAAATCATGATGGTGAACAATCTTTGTCTTCTTGATTCTGACATATTGCTGGTAAGTTCCACAAGGACATGCTGTATGCGAGAGTGATGCAGAAGAAGCCTTTTCTCCGCCCCCTGCACAAACAGAGCCGCTTGAGTTATGCTAAAGCACATTTGGACAAGCCAGCTTCATTTTGGAATAAGGTGCTGTGGACTGATGAAGCTAAAATTGAGTTATTTGGGCATAACAAGGGGCATTATCCATGGAGGAAAAAGAACACAGCACTCTAAGAAAAACACCTGCTACCTACAGTAAAATATGGTGGTGGTTCCATCATGCTGTGGGCTGTGTGACCAGTGCAGGGACTGGGAATCTTGTCAAAGTTGAGGGATGCATGGATTCCACTCAGTATCAGCAGATTCTGGAGACAAATGTCCAGGAATCAGTGACATAGCTGAACCTGCGCCAGGGCTGGATCTTTCAACAATATAAATGAAAATCTGTGGTGTGAGTTAAAGAGAGCTGTCCATGCTCGGAAGCCATCAAACCTGAATGAACTACAGATGTTTTGTAAAGAGGAATGGTCCAAAATACCTTCAACCAGAATCCAGACTCTCATTGGAACCTACAGGAAGCATTTAGAGGCTGTAATTTCTGCAAAAGAAGGATCTACTAAATATTGATTTAATTTCTTTTTTACAGTGCCCAAATTTATGCACGTGCCTTATTTTGTTTAAACAATTATTGCACACTTTCTGTAAATCCAATAAACTTAATTTCACTTCTGAAATTTCACTGTTTGTGTCTCCTATATGACATATTTAACTGACATTTTTTATCATAACAACCAAAGATTTATACAGGAAAATCATGATGATTAACAAAGTTGCCTAAACTTTCGCACCCCACTGTATATCATTTATTTCAGCACAAATTAGACTTTCTTCTTGTAGTATTTTTTCCCAATAATAATTTGGTTTTCTATGCATTTTAATTGGAAAAAAAAACCAAAAAGATTATAAAAATAAATTATTTCACAGATTTCACCCATTTCAGGGTTTTGCCACACCTCCTAGACCTTTTTGATCCGTTTTCGTGTTTTAAAAAGATGCTACAATGACTTGCATTAAAATCACATTAATATATTAAGATTTTTTAAAAATTAAGATCGTGGCTATTTTGCCGTTTGCAGTGATTTTAATGCAAGTCAATGGGAGCGGTTTTTAAGAAACAAAAATGGATCAAAAAGTGCTAGGAGGTGTGTCTCTCCCCATACTGCAGATAATAAACACACATTTTATTTGGCTTTTTATCCTGTTTATTATAAAACTTAAGTTCATGATATTTGATTTTGAAACAATGGTGTATGTTTGGAGCAGTTCACCTTGAACTGTAAATATATTAAAATTGTTTTTATTAGTAAAAATGTAGATGAATTTAGAAGGGGGGATCATTTGTCATTTTATTATATAGGGGTGTGGTCCCAAAAGTGAGTGTAGCTAAAAAGTATTTTTTATTGTGTTAGTTCCCGATGCATCGCCACTATTATAACCCCTCGTTCACCAGCGAGTGGCGCTGTAACATTGACATGGTCTCTGGGATCTTGATCACATGTCATATCATGTGATCAGAACTGAGAAGTCATGTCAGGATTACATCGCCGTGGTGGAAGAAGAAGTTGATCCAGCTGTACAGACTGGTAACCATGAAACTTACCTTACGTCCACTTTACATACCCTGCCAAGCTGGGGTCACACTTCCCCAGTGGCAGGAAAAATCCAGCATTGCAGCCAAATAAAGTTTTAGTTTATTTGGTTGCTAAAAAGTTAAAAATACAGTTAAGATTATAATTAGGAATTGAAAAGTGTTTAGCACTAATAGTGCCCTTTCCAGGTAAGGGTGTCCTTCAAACTTTCTGGAAGAGTGAGGATAAAACAGGTCAAAGACTGCCAAGAGTACTAAGAAACTTTGAAAAATGTACAAGTGCCCCACGAATGTGGTTTGTTTGGGAGGGCTGTAAAAAAAAAAGCCACTCCTCAAAAAAGACAATATTAAGTCTTGGACTGAGCTTGCCAAAATGTTCACTAGATTCTTTCACACTTATGTGCGGTGCTGTTATGATGCACTACACATGCATGGAAACAAGTCCATTTCACTTTCATGTTACTGTTTTCTGTAGATAAAGAGTTCCCAAGCATTGAGATGTATAACGTGCCCAGGAACACTTTACCACATGATGGCAGCCTCATCTGCTTATACAGTGGTTGCCTGGAGGTAACCCTGGTTTGTGAGTATACTTCTATACTCATATCATTAACCCATTTACTAATACTTACTACACTATATTGGGCTCTCGGTTCTCTCTCTTTACATATACCCATACAAGCTAGCCTTGGTGTGATGATTTGCTCAGCTGCCTGTGCAGGCAGGCAGCCCTTTGACCTTTGTGTAGATTTGCATGCTGCAGGACTCTGGAAAGAAGAGTTTCTGTCAGTTTTGCAGCTTGTGCTTGCACAGGAATTTACATGCGTTGTCATGCAGATTGCCTGGCCACATTCATTGGAGACGTGTACTATAAGTACTATGTCTTTCCCACAATGCTTCGCTGGTCATTTCCTTTCCATGGTCTGTTCCTGATGGACACTGCTGGAGTGTCAGCCATTGCTATCTAGTATAGTTAATTCCTGGGGGTTGCTTTAGGCTCCCCTTCTAGCCCAGTCAGGTTGTATTATCTGTATTGCCTGTTCTGTCTTGTCTTGCCTGTTGCCATTGTCCTGCCCCTATGGTGGTCGACAGGAAATGGTTCTGATCTCTGTTCTTGGAGTATAGCTGGTGCAGCGGCTGCTACCAGCTATCTCTTCTGTTTCCTGGGATCGCGCTAGCTACTTTTCGCTAGCGCTGGGGATCCTTCTGTTCTGTCTCCTGGGATCGCGCTAGCTACTTTTCGCTAGCGCTGGGGATCCTTCTGTTCTGTCTTCTGGGATCGCGCTAGCTACTTTTCGCTAGCGCTGGGGATCCTTCTGTTCTGCTACTCTGTACCTGGATCACGTTAGCCACTTTTCGCTAGTGCTGTGGATCCTATCTCTCGTTTGTCCCTGTTTTCGTGTGTCTGTCTTGTCCGCTACGCTTGCTGCAGGCTCAGTGAGGTAACCGTTAAGCAAGCGCTCGCGTCCTCTGTTTCATGTTTGTTTGTTAATGGTTAGTTAGGCGTGCTTGTCTCTATTGTGCTTATCACGTGGAGATCGCGCATAACCGCGTGCACTGTTGCGAATGAGTGCGGTGTTCGCGGTTAGCTAGCGTTTGTTATTTTCCGTATCTCCTTATTGTATTAGTTGCTGTGCCTTTGCTACCCTCGTATTCTATTCTGATCTGCCTTGTGTCACGTCTGGCGATCGCACCTCTCGCGATCGCATTCCTATTTCATATCTGCTGTTGTGTGTGCGCGGTCGCGGGGTGGCGACTGGATTGGCGCACACACATACAACCTGTCCCTTTGCTCAATCTCATTCGCAATTGCCTCTTTTGCGATTGCGTTCTGCGCTTCGTACAATTCCTGTCTGGCACTTGTGGAGGTACAGAGGATTGGTTCCTCTGCACTCCCCAGCGCCATCTGCAGACAGGAATTTCCCTCTACAGGTGCGTAACACCTTTTGCTGGGTGCCTGCAAATATACGCTTGTGGAGGATTTCCGCTGTGTCAGCGCTCGCGTTGTGCGCTGATCACGGAGAAAGTTCCACAATCGTTACACTTGGCCTTTCGTCTGCGAACAGGCACCCTGAACCTGATAGAAGCCCGTTTCTGACATGGATTTCATCACAGAACGATCTACGCACAGAGACAGTCTCTTGGCTCAATTCAAACTGTCCAACACACAGGTCCCAACCCCCATCCAAGTCAAGGATACTTCGCCTGTGGACAATACCGATCTAAAACCCACTTTTCAAAAACTTGAGACGGCTTTAAAAGACGAATTTGTTCATCTAGCCGATATAGCGATGCAGAAGACCTATACAGAGGAAAAAATATCACCAGACGGCATAAGGATCAAAACCCTTACCGCCTTTCCCACTGATACTGTTTTTACTATAGATTGGTATGCCTACCTTGAAGTTTGTGCACAAGGCATGATGGAGAGGCTCATTATCAAAAGGAAATCCATTGTTAAGGATTTGCAACCAGTAATCTCCGAGTGTAGAGATTTTCTCGCTCTACACACCAAAAGCACCCAATACGGCCCACTATTATCCAACCTCACTTCTCGACTCAGAAAATTAGAAAACGGACACCATAGACACAAAGCTTAAGAAATTAAATAGGGATCGACTGGCATACGCGGAGCACAGGGAAAGGGAACGAAAATCAAGTGTCTCCCCTGCTGCCCCACAGCCAGCTGGTCCACCCACGCACCCCCAAAATCGCCCACCACCATTAATGAGCCTCACTATTCCACCACCCCCTACAGATTTCCACCTTTCCCACCACCCCCGTTCTTTCCACCATCACTGATACCACCACCCAATAACACTCCTGTAATCACCCCCCTCCCAGCCACCATTGGCGTGGTAACTAAGGAAACCACAAATAGATTCACGACCTCAACACCTCCCTCTAATAGCTTTAACTACCATACCGGTCCTGTCACAAACCTAAAACCACGCCACCAAAACAAAAAAACACTTACCACAGACATACACTTCTACCACAGTCCAAACCTTCCAACTCCATCACATCTACCCCACGTACTGGAGCTGACAAACCAACCACTCGGTTATCTTTGATGAATCCGGACTATAATTTTTCCCGGGAAAAAAAAAACCATTGTCCCTTGTTCCGACAACTCGGATAAAGATTACAGAACCCAGCAGTAATGACAATCTCTCCCCCCTCCGGCCCAACTCAGAACACAACTCACCAATCAGAGCATCACAATTGAGTGTTTATGGATCTGAGCCCACCTCGCCCAATCTCTTCGTTCATAATAGTCCCCAATCCAGTCTGGTCATTAACCAGATAACCTCCCCAACAGAAAATAGAAATAAAACCATCAAACAACCACCCAATTCCTTACAAACTTCTATTGAGACTTTCTTTCAACCTAACAAGAATAATGCTACCAACCCACAGATTACAGCTGCTAGTATTGACACTACTCTCACTTCCTCTTTTTTAGACCTTCCCTGTACCCTACCCCAGAACATACTTTCAACCCAACTACCAAGCCCAAAAGCATCCCGTATCATATTACAACCCAAGAAAAAAAGACCACTGCCCGACTCCAAAAAAGAGGTAAGCGAGGGAAAAGAAAAACGCAACAAACACCACTAATCACGAATCCCATACCCACGAGCGAACAAACTAAATGCATTTTTAATCTGTCCGGCCATCTACTATCCCCCAGTGAAACCACACTACTTGAAAAGGGTTATCTTTTTGCCCAACAAACCAGTCAAGCATGTTTGAGATTTTTCCGATCTAAATGCCTATATTCGCAAACTGACACTAAAACGACCTTTTGCAACAAAAAAATTGAACCCATCCCCTGCCACTGATCATACAGCCCTCATTATTACCAATAATGCATCATTACCGGTTTGTACAATATCCCCCCCCTGAAATCGACACAGAGCAGTTCATCACTACAAAACTGAAGGGTAGATCACGCTTCTATCCCATAGCATCCAAAGGCAACTACATTGACACCTTCTATTCACTAGTACTCCATGACCTACAACTTCTCCATACTAACAAACCTCATACCTCATCCAACCTCACTCGCCAACAAAAGACAGCCATCCAGTCACTACAGAATAATCATAACCTAATTATCAAACCAGCAGACAAGGGGGGAGGGATTGTCATTCTAAATACAAAAGACTATCTGGTAGAAGCCGAACGCCTGTTAGGCGACAAAAAATATTATGAAATTATAGACACTGACCCCACTGCACAACTCAACAAAAAGCTGAAATCCTTCATTAAAGACGCATTACTAAACAATATAATTTCTAAAAACGAAAGGAATTCTATTTTTAATCCACACCCAAAACCTCTTTTTTTTACTATTTAACAAAGAGCCATAAAACCCTGCATAAACTACCTTGACGCCCCATCATATCCGGAATAAATTCATTCACTAGCAACTAATCACATTTTGTTGACCAACTGTAATGATCCGCTCAGCTGCCTGCGCAGGCAGGCAGCTTTTTGACCACTGTTCAGGTCTGCATTCTGCAGGTCTCTGGAAGAGAGACCTTTTGTCAGTTTTGCAGCTTGCTGCTGCTAGGGAATTTGCATACGTTGGTCATGCAAATTTCCTAGCCACATCCTCTGGAGGTTTGTACTATAAATACCATGTGATATCACAGACCTGGGCTGGTCATAAGGGTTAGTCCTGTGAAACACTCCTGGAGTGTCAGCCTTGCTCATTGTTTAAAGATTAGCTTAGAGTAATTCCTTGAACTGCACTAGGCAGATTCCCTAGTGCAGTTAGGATTGCATATCTGTTTTGTTTGTCTGTTGCGATTGTTCTGTCCCAGCGGTGGTCGACAGGAAGTCGTTCTGACCTTTGTTCTTGGAGTATAGCTGGAGCAGCGGTTGCTACCAGCTATCTCATCTAATCTGTCTTGCCTGGATCGCACTCACCTTGCGCTAGTGCTGTGGATCCGTCTCTCTCACTTATTCCTGTTTTCATGTATATGTCTTGTCTGCTACGAGCGCTTGCTGGAGGCTCGTTGAGGTAACCATTAAGCAAGCGTCCCCTGTTTCATGTTTGTCTGTCGGTGGTTAGTTGGGCGTGCTTGTCTCTGTTGTACTTAACACGCGGAGACCGCGCATAAACGCGTGCACTGTTGCGAATGAGTGCGGTGTTTGCGTTTAGTTAGCGTTTGTTATTTTCCTTATCTTCTCATTGTATGATTTGCTGTGCCTTTGCTACTCTCGTGCTCTGCCTTGCTGTAGCCTTGTGTCACCTCTGGCAATCGCCTCTCCCGCGATTGCGTTCCTACTTCATATCTGCTGTTGTGTATGCATCGTCGCGGGTTGGCGACTAGCTTGGTGCACACACATACAATCTGTCCCTTTGCTCAATCTCTTCGCAATCGCTTCTCTTGTGATTGCGTTCTCACTTGGTTTCCTCCGTTGTGTGTCCGCCGTCGCAGGGTGGTGGCTAGATTGGTGGACATACATACATTCCTCATCTGTGTTTATTCAGTCTTGTGTCACTGTTAGCAATCGCCATCTCTAGCGATTGCCTTCTCACCTGTTCTTCATGGTTGTGTGTTCATCGTTGCAGGGTGGCGACTAGATTGGTGGACACATATACCCTCTGTCACTTTAATCTCTCTCTTTCAGGGCTATCTTGCCCTGCGTTTCTTCCCTTCATGCAATTCCTGTCTGGCGTGTGTGGCAGGGCAGAGGAGCTGTTCCTCTGCACTCCACAGCTCCACCTGCCGACAGGAATTTCCCTCTACAGGTGCATTGCACCTTTTGCTGGGTTCCCTTAAATTATACGCTTGTGGAGGATTTCCGCAGTGTCAGCGCACGTCTTGTGCGCTGATCACGGAGAGAATTCCACAATCGTTACAGTATGACCAGCCAAACCGAAATTCCCAGTGTAGAGGGAATTTCCGATTTGTACGATTTGGTCAAGTATGGGTCCTGTGTCTTTAAGAGGTTTAAGATACAGGACTCTGAAACCAGAGATGAGTTCATATCAGAATGTTCCAGATTCTTGGCAAATCCTGAATTTCAGGCCACCAATATTTCCACTTGGAGTGGTCAGATTGCTTACAATCTTTTCCAAGGGGATATGTTCGTGTGGGCTGATAAGTATGCCAGACACAACAATCTGAGACATAATCCTCGCAGATTTCTGACTCATGTGTTTTCTCGTAAGCTTGGAACTTGCATGCCAAGTTATTTCTATGAGTTTTTTCCTGCAGTGCATGATGCTGATCAGATTAGGTTATGCAACATTTCTGTGTCATTACCATATGTTAATGAATTGGTGCTTGCAGGCCAATCTGCTGATTCGGCTTGTCAGCCAAAAGATTCGTTGCCCATAGCAACCACAAATAAAGAGGTTATTTCTGTCAAGTCTGAAATGTGCAAAACCATTCAGTATGATAATCAGTTCAATGTTTCTCTTGCCACATTAGCTTCTAAGCAGATGCAAGAGAACTGCCTGGATACGTTTCTTGCATTTAAACAGACATGCAAAGTGGCTAAAAAGGGAAAAATTAAAAATCGCAAGCATCTGAATAAAACACTCCCTAATGATGTGTACAATGATGTTGCTCAGTCTCCGGGTTTTTTGCCCCAATCCAAAGCTTATGTGGATTCTATTATAGGTAGGTTTGCACACTACATTAAAGCAGTTAAAAAATCTGTTCTGGTTCCTGATCTCCACCCATATGGAGATTATCTAGATACTGGCTTGTTTGAACCTCCATTTGCCTCATGGGACATTGGGGCCTTGATGGAGGAATTTGATTTTGATTGGAAAGCCTTTTGCGATTTTTACATCGCAAAAAGCGAAGATGTCTTGAATGATTGTCTCGATTCTATGTACCTTTTGATTGATTCCGATGAATGTGACGAGGGTGATGTGAATCTGGTGATTTATGTATGGCAGACGATTTTGGATGAGTTGCACACACACCAATCAATTGATTCCAATAAAGAGACATCGTTGTCGGATGATTGTTCCTGCCTTTCTGGGGTAAAGCATGTGAGTCTTGACATTGTGCGATCTGAAATGAATGGGTGTACCACTGTGGTTTATTCCTGTGCAAATCCTGAAAGATTCTCTCCTGACTGTGCGCAGTTTGAATCTATGCGATCTAATGCCTGTTTCTCGGATGTTCCTGCAGATTGTGATCAGCATGAATGTGCCAGTTTTCTCAAGGATGTGTGGGACCCCTTGTCATTTAGAGACATATCTTTAAGATCTTCCATCTGTGATCCTGCTATGGGGAAAATTCCTAAATTATGCAGCATCAAAAGTAAAATTAATATGTCTAATAAAGTTTTTCCTGATGTTGTGCTATTTCTACTGCTAATGCGTCTTTGTCTCACCCTGTTCACACCTGTAAGGGCCCGTTGCCTGCTGACAGTTGCTCCAGTGTTTCTGTCCTGAACGCCTTACAGTCTGCCCCGCAGATCGCGGAGGTTTGCGCTATGGAAGCGTCAGTTTCACAACCTAAAGCGATTTTTGATTCGCAAGTTTTGCGTTCTGACTCCTCGGATTTGACATTGTTAGCCGAATCTAAGAGTGAGACAGCGCTTCGGTTTTGCGAATCTGATGCTGAAGTTTTTTTGCTTTGCCCAGAGAAGCTTTCTCTGAATCTGCCCTGTACCATGGATGAAAACATGATCTCCACTCGCACTGACATTTGTGAGTCCCTTTCTTGTTCTGAGGAAAATGATGATTCTGCACCCTGTACTCTGGATGAGTTAATATGGCCTTGTTTGGAGTCTCCTGCTATGTCCCTAGAGGCTTGTCTATGTATTGCTACTATACTCACCTGTTTTTCTGCAGTTTTAGAGTTGCAAGCTAGTTTGACTGCTACGCTGAATTCTGGGTGCAGTGAGATTAAAGTTAGGGAGTCAGTGTGTGTTCCAGTAAATATTCCTGTACATTCCGCTCATGATGATGAGATTCAGTCTCAGTTTAAGGTGGAACCTTCCCTGGGACATCTGCCCTGTCCACAAATTAAAGTTCCAGTTTTGCCCTGTAACATGGATAGTTCAGAATCCTTCTTAGAAAACTTGGAAAATGATATTCCTGAGGTCTTGTGTGATGTCCTGGAGACCTCCGAGTTCCTCCCAAAGGGTGCAGAACTTGTAGGAGATGTCTCCTGCCCCCCAAGTCCTTCTGAGGTGTTGCCCACTTCAGTCGGCATTGCTGTTGTGCTGACTACCTTTGCAGCTCTGGTGGAGCTTCACTCATATGTAGTCAATGATGATATTATTGTCACAGAGATTTCTAGGTTTGAGTCCAAGCCTTCTTTTGAAAGTCCAGTGCTTGAGACCACTGCTCATGATGATTCTCTGCCCGGTTCTGGTTTTGGTCTTGTCGTAACGGACTCTGAGGTTGGCAGTTCCTCGGCGTGTCCTGAGGTTCCCCTTGGGTTAGTGTACCCCGATGTGTTCTGTGATCCAGAAAGCCCAAGTGTGTCTCGGTTGCCAGCCTGCTCAGATGCTTCCTCGGTGGAAACCTGTTCTGATGTTGCCTGCCCGCCTGCATGCCCAGAGGTGGTCCCTGAAGACCCTGGTCTTGATGCTTGTCCTGGTAATTCTGAATCCGGAATTGTCATTGGTTCCATAGGGGTTCTTGATAGTTCTCCGTGTGAGCCTGGTGATCGTTCTGCCCTCCTGGGATCTCTGCGGAGCTTCAAAGTGTTCTGGGAGATCCTGGGAGAAATATTTCCTGGTACCTTGGATGAGATCAGCAGTAGGTGCTTTGTGGAAAGGCACACTTCAAATGGGTATTGTGGTAGGTTTGGTATTTTTGGACGGTCCCTGGAAGGTGGTGGTCCTGATGGGTGTTACACCGAGACTTGTGGTACTGATGGGCATGTTTCGGTGGCTTCTCCTTCCGATGTGGTCGGTTTCGGGTGGGCTGACTCTGGAATTGGGCCTTGTCGGGCTGTCTCGACCTTTATGAGTCTTCAGTTAGAGTCTTTTGCAAATATCAGTTTAGAGGCTCGTCTGGAATCCGACCCTAGAGGAGGGGGTACTGTAATGATCCGCTCAGCTGCCTGCGCAGGCAGGCAGCTTTTTGACACTGTTCAGGTCTGCATTCTGCAGGTCTCTGGAAGAGAGACCTTTTGTCAGTTTTGCAGCTTGCTGCTAATAGGGAATTTGCATACGTTGGTCATGCAAATTTCCTAGCCACATCCTCTGGAGGTTTGTACTATAAATACCATGTGATATCACAGACCTGGGCTGGTCATAAGGGTTAGTCCTGTGAAACACTCCTGGAGTGTCAGCCTTGCTCATTGTTTAAAGATTAGCTTAGAGTAATTCCTGGAACTGCACTAGGCAGATTCCCTAGTGCAGTTAGGATTGCATATCTGTTTTGTTTGTCTGTTGCGATTGTTCTGTCCCAGCGGTGGTCGACAGGAAGTCGTTCTGACCTTTGTTCTTGGAGTATAGCTGGAGCAGCGGTTGCTACCAGCTATCTCATCTAATCTGTCTTGCCTGGATCGCACTCGCCTTGCGCTAGTGCTGTAGATCCATCTCTCTCACTTATTCCTGTTTTCATGTATCTGTCTTGTCTGCTACGAACGCTTGCTGGAGGCTCGGTGAGGTAACCGTTAAGCAAGCGCTCGCGTCCTCTGTTTCATGTTTGTCTGTCGGTAGTTAGTTGGGCGTGCTTGTATCTGTTGTGCTTAACACGTGGAGACCGCGCATAAACGCGTGCACTGTTGCGAATGAGTGCGGTGTTCGCGTTTAGTTAGCGTTTGTTATTTTCCTTATCTTCTCATTGTATGATTTGCTGTGCCTTTGCTACTCTCGTGCTCTGCCTTGCTGTAGCCTTGTGTCACCTCTGGCAATCGCCTCTCCCGCGATTGCGTTCCTACTTCATATCTGCTGTTGTGTATGCATCGTCGCGGGTTGGCGACTAGTTTGGTGCACACACATACAATCTGTCCCTTTGCTCAATCTCTTCGCAATCGCTTCTCTTGTGATTGCGTTCTCACTTGGTTTCCTCCGTTGTGTGTCCGCCGTCGCAGGGTGGCGGCTAGATTGGTGGACATACATACATTCCTCATCTGTGCTTATTCAGTCTTGTGTCGCTGTTAGCAATCGCCATCTCTAGCGATTGCCTTCTCACCTGTTCTTCATGGTTGTGTGTTCATCGTCGCAGGGTGGCGACTAGATTGGTGGACACACATACCCTCTGTCACTTTGATCTCTCTCTTTCAGGGCTATCTTGCCCTGCGTTTCTTCCCTTCGTGCAATTCCTGTCTGGCGTGTGTGTCAGGGCAGAGGAGCTGTTCCTCTGCACTCCACAGCTCCACCTGCCGACAGGAATTTCCCTCTACAGGTGCATTGCACCTTTTGCTGGGTTCCCTCAAATTATACGCTTGTGGAGGATTTCCGCAGTGTCAGCGCACATCTTGTGCGCTGATCACGGAGAGAATTCCACAATCGTTACACCAACACCTACAACCCCATATACAATCCCTCAGTTCCTATCTCAAAGACTCCTCCCACCTCATAGAACTCCTCAGCTCCATTACCTGGCATGATGATTACCATTGGCTCACATGAGACGTAACGTCTCAAACATATATAACATATAACAAACATATAACAAACATATACAAACATACCCCACTCCTACGGTCTCTGAGCCATTAAACACTTCCTATCCACTAACCCATGGATGCCCCGTAGCCAACAGATCTTCCTAGCTCACTGCACTGAATTTATCTTACAAAATAAAGTTTTTTCTTTCATAGACAAAATTTACCACCAAACAAACGGCACAGCTATGGGGTCGTCGTTCGCTCCTTCATATGCAAATCTGTCCGTGGGCCTTCTAGAACTCCAAAAAATGCAATTCAATAACCCCATTATAGAAAACATCATATTTTATAAATGCTACATTGACAACCTCATTTTTATTTGAAAAGGTAACATTGAACTCATCCCCCCATTCATCAACTATCTTAATTCAAATGCAGCTGGCTTACAATTTACAACGCATCATAACCCCACCTCTATAGAATTCCTAGATCTTACATTATTCATTGAATCCAATCTTATTAAAACCAAAACTTATTTTAAACCGGTAGATGCAAACAATTATATACACTTCAACAGCTTCCACCATCGCCCCTGGACCATTAACACCTCATACAGTCAGTTTAAAAGAATCCACAGAAATTGTACAGATGCCAAAGACTGCGACACACAGAGATTCTCACAAACAAATTTTTGGCACGCAATTACCCCAAAAAAACTCATAAAAGATGCCAAATTTAAGCTAAAATACAAAAAAACCCAAACCCCATCTCCCAATACCATAGACTCCACCACTACCAACTACCCTCGATTTATCACGCGATTTAACGCCCAACTTCCTCCTATCCGATCCATCTTGAGAAAAAGATGGGGTATTCTGTTACAAGATCCATACCTTCGGCCAATAATCCCGCAAACTCCTGCCATCACCTTCAGAAGAGCACCTAACTTACGCAACCTTCTAGCACCCAGTCGATTCCAAGTACCAACAGGTCACGGACACCGACAGATCCAATCTACACCAGGATGCACCTCCCTGTAATAACATCAGATGCAAAGCCTGTCCCTTTATCCAGACCACTACCTCTTTTTCCTCAAACAGCACTAAACTACAATACCAGATCAAAAACCACGTTACCTGCACTTCCAGATATGTCATTTATGTAATCTCTTGCCCTTGAGATCTCCAGTACGTGGGCCGCACCACTCAACCGGCACGGAGTAGGATCGGACAACATAAGAGGAACATACTTAAGAATTTTCCCCTTCACAGCGTATCTAGACACTTTGGCACCCATCATGACAGCGATCCTACCCTGTTTCACATCACACTCATAGAAACTATTAATCAACAACAGCTGTATGCTTTTGATAAACTTAAAGTGAGAGAAATGTTTTGGATTCAAATGTTGAGGACCCTTGTTCCGGAGGGCCTCAACGAAATACTTGAAAAAAATCACTGATCAAAAATTATCGTAATATCTTTTATCCAGTCGCCTCTTTTATCATACTTGTTCTATTTATTTTATACTATTTATTATTATGCGCAAAAGGTGGATCAGCGCAACACCAGGCCGCCTCCGAATGGCCTCCATCAGAGATGCGCTGAGCCCCCCCAGGAACTACAAACGCACCTTGAACCCAAACAGAAGCTCTGCATATACACCAAAAGCATGGCTGTTAAGTGGGAGCAGCTGACCAAAAACGAATTACATTAGTACATAGCAAGGAAATGAGCAGCGCTACTTAAAAACAGACTAGTGCCTACCTGCAAAAGAGTGCACTCTTTTGTAGGTAGGCACTAGTCTGTTTTTAAGTAGCGCTGCTCATTTCCTTGCTATGTACTATTTATTATTATGACTTTTCATTTCTCCTTTATTATCTGTATATGTTTCATATTTTATATCTTCATATCTCCATTAACATCATTTTTGTATTTATCAAATTTTATTGTTACATTACTAGCTCTTTTTCTTATACTGTTTTTATCTCTTTTTTTATTATCATAATCACCATTTCCTGAATCGTTGGGTTATGTTGCAGTGTGACCAATCTTTATTATTTACTATCTAATATTTATTATTCATTATGTATTATTTACTATGTATTACTATTATTTTTTTATTATTACAATTTATTACTATTTTTTATTTCATCATATACATCTACTATGAAGTTTATGTTTAAAAATATACAACGTTTTTACACAAGACCTGATCACAAGAACTGCTATATATTTTTCTCCATTACCAATATGGTCCACTAGATGGCATCAATACAGTTTAATAAGACCCATTGTAAAACACTACATTACTTTTTCCAAAAAAAACACCTAACATTATCAGAGCTAATACATTGCTATTCTGGTTCTTAAATTACATTTTGAGTCTGTATTACACTCACTTTTATTATTATTTATTGTTGTTATATTTCTTTACTCCAGGATGTAACTGTAATCACAATGTAGCTTTACCCTCACTTGCCCAGTATAAAAATGGCCGGCGGAATGCATGCACCCGAGAGACGGACGCATGCACCCGAGAGACGGACAATGCTGGGGTAATCACTTCCGCCGCCACCCGGAAGTTCTTGCCTTTTCTCATTTGCCCATAGTGTGACATAGTCGTCGCACCACCCTTGCCCTATAACTATAGGCGCACGTTGATGATGCGACCAAAAGGTCACATCCCCGCTCGGCAGGAAACTACCTGCCCGCCCCGAATCCCGATTGGCTAGGGGGCGTGACTTGCCATAATTTAAACAGCAGTTCGGGAACACTCTGGCACTGAGGCGCCAGGTGTTACCCAGATTTAAAGAGACTCCGTAACAAAAATTGCATCCTGTTTTTTATCATCCTACAAGTTCCAAAAGCTATTCTAATGTGTTCTGGCTTACTGCAGCACTTTCTGCTATCACTATCTCTGTAATAAATCAATGTATCTTTCCCCTGTCAGACTTGTCGGCCTGTGTCTGGAAGGCTGCAAAGTTCTTCAGTGTTGTGTTCTGCTATGAACTCCCCCCCTTCCAGGCCCCTCTATGCACACTGCCTGTGTATTATTTAGATTAGAGCAGCTTCTCTCTTATCTTTTACAAGCTGGATAAATCGTCCTCTGAGCTGGCTGGGCTTTCACATACTGAAGAATTACAGACAAGGGCAAAGCTGTTTGCAGGAGAAAAACAAGCAGCCTGAAAGTTCAGTGCATGAGAACTGCAGGGGGAAAGAAACACACAATGATCTCTTGAGATACAAAAGGAAGGGTGTATACAGCCTGCTTGTGTATGGATGTATTTTCTATGTGTGGACATACTGTACATCAACCTACTTCCTGTTTTGGTGGCCATTTTGTTTGTTTATAAACAAACTTTTTAAAACTGTTTTTAACCACTTTTAATGCGGCGAGGAGCGGCGAAATTGTGACAGAGGGTAATAGGAGATTTCCCCTAACGCACTGGTATGTTTACTTTTGTGCGATTTTAACAATACAGATTCTCTTTAATGCTGGTAAGTAAATATAATTCTTTTTACTCTATTGGACATTGTAGATTCCCCAATCGCTCCCTTACTACCGCTCCACCCCACCCGCAAACCCTGCAACCACCACTTGCAAAAAAATGTTGGTTTTTTCCCTCTTCGTTATCCCACCTTCAATACCTACACTACCACCCCTCTGCTCCTTACCTGCACAATACCCCAGACCACCTGTTTAAAACAGGTTTCCTCCCCCCTTCTTCACCCCACCTTTAATATAACCGCATAACCACCCATCTACCCCAGTCTACAACCTGCACAATACCCCAGATCCCCATCCTCCCCCCCCCCCCAACTTTTTCCCAAATAATGTTTTTTCCTTGTCTTTCCGCCTTTTTCCCCCCCTTTTGACATTTATCCTGCGTTTTCCTAATATGTCCCAATTTTCTTGTTGATCCGTTTTTTTCCTAACACGTCCCAAATTTCTTACTTACCTTCTCAATTGAGCACATATATTAATTATTACCACTTCTCCCATACAATAATACACAACTATGCCAAGATACCAAGTCCATATATGTTTTATAGATAATTATGTATGTATGCATTTTTGTTCGAATATACACCAATGTTTGCCTCTTGTCCCCAGTTTGTGTACTCCAACTTTCTATTGTCTGATGAAGCGGGTATAGGCCTGCGAAACGCACTGCGAATAACCCCCTGGAGTGTACCAATAAATTTTACTTTATCTTGAATACACAGCTTGTTGTGTCTGCTTGCAGGAGGTAAGTCTACCACTGCCTCCTAAGCATTTTTAAACATTTTAATAACTGATTTTATTCTTTTTGGCGCCTCTGTTCTCTATTACGTTATAATCAATATCCACCCCTGGTGGAGGGGGATACCCCTTTCTTTTCCTGTCTACAGAGAGCGACTTCTTATTCCTGAGTGAGGACAGGATAATCTCCTCACCTGCTTATACAGTGGTTGCCTGGAGGTAACCCTTGTTTGTGAGTATACTTCTATACTTGTATCATTAATCCATTTACTAATACTTACTACACTATATTGGGCTCTCGCTTCTCTCTCTTTACAATTTCCCATTGGGTTCATTTGTGCTAGCTCGCTGACTTGAGCTGAAATGCAATCCCTACACTGCGCATGCCATGTTTTAACAAATAAAAAAAGATTGGGTTACAGTACTGTCAAATCAAAACTTGCAGCCATCTGCCAGAAGAGTTGTCAATAGGAAGAAGGTTCACCTTTTGACATGAAAATGGCCTGAACAAAACAACAACATTGATCACACAGTGGCTGAGGAAAAATTGAAGAATGTCCTTGCATAGCCTAATCAGAGCCCAGACTTAAACCGTATTGAAAGTATGTACATTGAATTACTTGAAATTTGAGCTTGAACAACAATGTAAAGAAGAGTGGGCAAATAATGCATAGTCTGGATTTGCAAAGTTGGTAGAGAATTATCCCAAATATCCCGACTCAATGCTAAAGAACAAAAATGGTTTCACAAGTAGATGATTATTTATCCATCTCAGTGATTTTTTTTTTATTATTTTTTTTTTCATTTTGCTATTGTAAGTTGCATTAAAAATGATCTTAAAGGGTACCTGAGATGGCAGGGGGGAAAAAATTATACATACCTGGGACTTCCTCCAACCCCCTCCAGGCTTATCACTACCTTGCAGTCTTTCTGCATTGCCTGGATTGTCCGCAAATGTCCCTGGAAAATCCTCCAGTCGGGTCGGTGCAGATGCAGTCTGGCCGTGCATGCTCCCGGTGATGGGAACGCATCAGGGGTGTGAGTGGCAGGGCCACACATGCTCAGTACACCCCAGTTGACTTTCCGAGACCAATTGCTAACGATCGATGTGGCGCAGAAGGACGGCGAGGGAGAGATAAGCCTGGAGGGGGCAGGAGGAAGCCCCAGGAATGTATAATTTTTTTTTCTCCTGCCCCATCTCAAGTTCACTTTAATGTCTTTGCAAGTAAGAAGAGGGTCCTGTCCTCCAGTGTTTGGATTGAAGAGGATCTGGGTAGCCTCTAGAGCAGGGGTGCCCAATAGGGATCGCGATCTACCGGTAGATCGCGACCGCCTGATCGGTAGATCGCGGCCTCTTGGCCGCGTCCCATTGAATTTAGCAGCCAGCAGCTGTATAATGCAGTTTATGCTGCTGGCCGCTGATCGCGAAGCCTATCTGGAGGAGAGAGCTTGGCCAATCAGGGGAGGGGCGGAAAGGCACGCAGCCAATCAGGGGAGGAGAGGCGCGCAGCCAATCAGGGGAGGAGAGGCGCGCAGCCAATCGGGAGGAGAGGCGCACAGCCAATCGGGAGGAGAGGCGGAAAACTTCTGAGTTTTGACTCCACTCACGCTGCCCACTGGAGCCTCCCTCAGCCCCGACTGAGGGAGTGAAGACCTGGACGCCACCGCGGGAAGACACCGGCCCTATACCCTGCTAACCTATACTGAAGGGACCTATACCCGGCTAACCTATACTGAAGGGACCTATAGCCAGCTAACCTATACTGAAGGGACCTATACCCGGCTAACCTATACTGAAGGGACCTATAGCCAGCTAACCTATACTGAAGGGACCTATACCCAGCTAACCGATACTGAAGGGACCAATACCCAGCTAACCTATACTGAAGGGACGTACCCAGCTAACCTATACTGAAGGGACGTACCCAGCTAACCTATACTGAAGGGACGTACCCTGCTAACCTATACTGAAGGGACCTATACCCTGCTACCCTATACTGAAGGGACCTATACCCTGCTAACCTATACTGAAGGGACCTATACCCAGCTAACCTATACTGAAGGAACCTATACCCAGCTAACCTATACTGAAGGGACCTATACCCTGCTAACCTATACTGAAGGGACCTATACCCAGCTAACCTATACTGAAGGGACCTATACCCAGCTAACCTATACTGAAGGGACCTATACCCTGCTAACCTATACTGAAGGGACCTATACCCAGCTAACCTATACTGAAGGGACCTATACCCTGCTAACCTATACTGAAGGGACCTATACCCAGCTAACCTATACTGAAGGGACCTATACCCAGCTAACCTATACTGAAGGGACCTATACCCTGCTAACCTATACTGAAGGGACCTATACCCAGCTAACCTATACTGAAGGGACCTATACCCAGCTAACCTATACTGAAGGGACCTATACCCGGCTAACCTATACTGAAGGGACCTATAGCCAGCTAACCTATACTGAAGGGACCTATACCCGGCTAACCTATACTGAAGGGACCTATAGCCAGCTAACCTATACTGAAGGGACCTATACCCAGCTAACCGATACTGAAGGGACCAATACCCAGCTAACCTATACTGAAGGGACGTACCCAGCTAACCTATACTGAAGGGACGTACCCAGCTAACCTATACTGAAGGGACGTACCCTGCTAACCTATACTGAAGGGACCTATACCCTGCTACCCTATACTGAAGGGACCTATACCCTGCTAACCTATACTGAAGGGACCTATACCCAGCTAACCTATACTGAAGGAACCTATACCCAGCTAACCTATACTGAAGGGACCTATACCCTGCTAACCTATACTGAAGGGACCTATACCCAGCTAACCTATACTGAAGGGACCTATACCCAGCTAACCTATACTGAAGGGACCTATACCCTGCTAACCTATACTGAAGGGACCTATACCCAGCTAACCTATACTGAAGGGACCTATACCCTGCTAACCTATACTGAAGGGACCTATACCCAGCTAACCTATACTGAAGGGACCTATACCCAGCTAACCTATACTGAAGGGACCTATACCCTGCTAACCTATACTGAAGGGACCTATACCCAGCTAACCTATACTGAAGGGACCTATACCCAGCTAACCTATACTGAAGGGACCTATACCCAGCTAACCTATACTGAAGGGACCTATACCCAGCTAACCTATACTGAAGGGACCTATACCCTGCTAACCTATATTGAAGGGACCTATACCCGGCTAACCTATACTGAAGGGACCTATACCTAACTACATTTCCGGGGGGGGGGGGATGGGTGCATTTGAAACATCGGTAGATCTCCTGGCCTCTGCGAATTTTAAAGTAGCTCGCGAGCCAAAAACGTGTGGGCACCCCTGCTCGAGTCTAGAGCATTCAGAGGCTTCCCACTACATACTGTGCATCATTTGTTTTTTGTTTCATCACAGGTTTGCTTTATAGGATACCAGAGGTGAAAAGAAAAAGTGTGCTTTTATTTACCTGGGGCTTGTATGTCCCTCGCCGTCTGTCTCCTCGCTCAGCTAACCATCCAGCTCCTTCAGCTGAATCATGCAGTACTGTGCATGCATTGGCAGGTGGCACATGTGCTTGACCATGCTCCTGTAGGTGGAAGCATTCTGTGCATGCCTGGCTACGAGGATTGTCAAGGACGCACACTGCTGGGCCAATGCATGGCAGTACTTCGGGATTCATCTTCAGGAGCTGGACACACAGCTGAGTGAGGAGGAGGAGGATGACAAACAGGGCCGGCGCTACCATTAAGGCAAAGGAGGCAGCTGCCCCAGGGCCCCAGAGCTTGTAGGGGCCCCCAGTGGCTACAAGAGGAAAAAAAAAATTTCAAATCGGCCTTATAGTTTTTGAGAAAATCGATTTTAAAGTTTCAAAGGAAAAAAAAAACACATTTAAAAACCTGCCGACTTTAATGGTTAATAGCAAATCCACCTTAAATGCTAGAAACCCTAAATTTGCAGGATATGTTAAGGAGATCATTAGGAATAAGAGGAAAAAACAATTTTTCAAAAAGACCTTATAGTTTTTGAGAAAATCGATTTTAAAGTTTATAAGGAAAAAAGTATAGTTTTAAATGCGGTAAATGTAACTTTTAGTAGCAAACCTAACGGTAGTGTAATTTTACATGCATCAAACGAAAGCGCAATAAATTTCCTGACGGGGTTTCCAGGGGGGTCTATACGCAGCCGCATCGCTTTGGCCAGGGATCGCTATACAGCCGCAATATGGCTGTATGAAGATCCCTGGCATTTTTTCCTATTTTCCCAATTTTTTTTTATGTTTAGAGTGTGGGAATTTTTTTTTAAAAAAAATTATGTGGGGTCCCCCCTCCTGAAACTTTTTAACCCCTTCTCCCTCATGCAGGCTGGGATAGCCAGAATGTGGAGCTCTGACCGATTGGGACTTCACACCCTGACTATACCAGCTGCAAAAAAGGTCCCCTAATGCTGATTTTTGTTCCGGGGTATATGTTGGGGGGGCCCCCCAGGTTTATTTTGCCCTGGGGCCCCATTGTTGCTTAAACCGGCCCTGATGACAAAGGATATTCCAGCCTACAGGAGCTGCAAGAAGCCCCAAGTAAGTAAAAGCACAATTGTTATTTTCATCTCTAGTAGCCTTTAAATTTGCATGCAAATCAGAACTATCTCACTGACATTCTCTGCTTATCACTGGATTGACTGGCTCTGAATAAGATAGCTCTACATTGCCTAGGGAACACGGTGAGAGCAGGAGTCTATTTTTCATACACTCTACAACAAAAACATTGGAGTCTATTTTTCATACACTCTACAACAAAAACATTACTCCTTCAGATACTTTCAATCCATAAAGCCCTGCAACAAAGACTTCTATTCAATTGCCTGCGGTTAACGTGACACACGTCATATACCGCTTGATAAAAAGAAGCCATTGCTGGGAATCTGTGTGGTAAACACACAGCAGATACACATCAGTTCTGAGACGTAAAATGTGTTTTTTTTTTTCCCCCAACAGGCGCATCAAAGGGCAGTCCGAGGGGTCCTGAGGCACATGGCGGCGCTGTACCGGTGCTCGGCTGGGAGGAGAGTAATCCCACCGCTCAGGGGTACTCGGGGGTTAGCAGGTACTCCCCTAGTTTGTCGTGTGTTTCAGGAAGTAATAGGAGCTATGCATTCAGTGACAGACCAGCGGCTGTGAGGCTGCAGCGGCCGCCATGCTGGGACTGGCGCATGTCCGGTCGGCTCTAGGAGGAGACGGCGGAGTTTTAGCAACTGTCACTTGCTCCCAGTGGCCTGTGATCACTGCACTGCAGAGCCAGATGTGACGCTGTGAATACTACAGAAACACTGACTTCTTTTCTCTAATCAACCCTTGAATTAGAATAAATGACAGCTCAGGCACAGCTAAACGCATGTTTCCCAGCCCTGCATTGCCTTGTTTGAAGTCGTCATGCAATAAAAAAAAAAAAAATCCAGTCTTTTGGGTTTGTGTAGGAATGTGGTGGAGACTGCTTTAGCTTTAGGTTGCGTAATAGCTGTATTGTAATTCTGTTTTCCACACTGCTATATACCACGATCAGCAAAGCGGTGCTGCTAATGCACCCCTATGGGCTCATTCTCACTGCTGTGTTTGCGATTTCCATAAATCGCAAACTTGCTGCATGCAGTGTTTTGGGGGCAATTGTGTTGTGATTTTCATTCTATTAAATGGGAATCGACGCAAATCGTGTCAAAACCGTGACGCAAAATTGTGATTCTCGATTTGCGTTCCTAGTGTAAATCGGTCCTTATGGCGGGCAGCATCCCAAAGCCAAGCGCACCTTAAAGGGAACCTTAACTCAATTGACAAAAGAAGAGTTTTACTTACCTGAGGCTTCTACCAGCCACCTGCAGCCATCCTGTGCCCTCAGGCTGCTTTCACAGTGGGATGTTACAGGCGCACGTTAGTGCAGCCTGTAACGCACCCCAACGCACAGCAATGAAAAATCAATGGGCTGTTCACAGTGCCCACGTTGCGTTACATTGTAACGCAGCACGTCTACATAAAGTACTGCATGCAGTACTTTACACGCGGCTAAGCCGCGTTAGACTGTTTGCACATGCTCAGTAGGTTTTTTTTTTCATTTTATGAGCGGAGAGGAGGCGGGGAGAGGCCGCTACGTAGCCAGGCACATGGCTACTTATTATTCACTGCACTTGCAGTGTTTACATCCTGGAGCGGCCGCGGATTGGCTGGCGGGACCACGTGATGTGGAGAGCTCCGCTCACGTGGTCTCCGCAGTGCCTCCGACAGAGCAGGCGCACCAAGAGCTGCTTGTAACGCGGCTCTTGGTAGCGTCCTGCTCCAACACCATCAGGCGTTGCGTTAGGGGCACGTTATGTCCCCTAAACGCAACGTCCTGGTGTGTAAATAGCCTCAAAGTAATTCCCAGATCCTAGCACCAGCTAGTTTCTTTTTTGCCGACTCAGAGTCGGCGCGCCGCCACTCGTGTCATTGCACGCGTTCCCGAAGGTACAGGATGCTATTGTGGGCGTCAACACGTATTTTTGTACGCGTTGCAGGTGCAATGCGTACAAAGATATGTGTTGATGCCTGCAATAGCATCCTGTACCTTCGGGAACACGTACAATGATACGCGTGGCAGCCCTCCGAGTCGGCAAAAACTAAACTAGCTGGCGGCAGAGGACCAGAGGATCCTGGAGTGACTTCGACGGCACAGGTTGGCTGCAGGGGGGCTGGTAGAAGCCCCAGGTAAGTGAAACTCTTTTTTTGTTACTTGTGTTAAAGGATACCCGAAGTGACATGTGACATGATGAGATAGACATGTGTATGTACAGTGCCTAGCACACAAATAACTAGGCTGTGTTCCTTTTTTTTCTTTCTCTGGCTGAAAGAGTTAAATATCAAGTATGTAAGTGGCTGACTCAGTCCTCACTCAGACAGGAAGTGACTACAGTGTGACCCTCACTGATAAAAAAAATTCAAACTATAAAACACTTTCCTAGCAGAAAATGGCTTCTGAGAGCAGGAAAGAGATAAAAAGGGGTATTTCTTATCAGTGAGGGTCACACTGTAGTCACTTCCTGTCTGAGTCAGGACTGAGTCAGCCACTTACATATCTGATATTTAACTCTTTCAGGCAGAGAAAGAAAAAAAAGAACACATCATAGTTATTTGTGTGGTTGGCACTGTACATACACATGTCTAACTCATCATGTCACATGTCACTTCGGGTATCCTTTAGGCTGGTTTCACAGTGGGACGTTACAGGCGCACGTTAGAGCAGCCTGTAACGCAGCCCACCGCACAGTAATGAAAAATCAATGGGGCTGTTCACAGTGCGGACGTTGCGTTACATTGTAACGCTGCGTCACAAGACAACGTACTGCATGCAGTACTTTGGACGCGGCTGAGCCGCGTTAGACTGCTTGCACATGCTCAGTAATGTGGGGGAGGAGCGGAGAGCGGCCAGGCACATGGCTAATTAATATTCACTGCACGTTATGACGTGCAGTGTTTACTTCCTGGAGCGGCCGCTCTGTGCGGCGATTGGCCGGCGGGACCACGTGATGCCGCATGCGCACAAGAGTGCGCATCACGGCATCACTGACGCCAGAGTGAGCTGCACAACGCGGCTCACTCTGACGTCCAGATCCAGCACCACCAGGCGTTCCGTTAGGGGGACGTTATGCGACCTTAACGCCCCCTCTAACGCAACGTCCTGGTGTGAAATTAGCCTTAAGGTTCCCTTTAACAGTGACAGTGAAGCATTTTTCATGAACTATGCTCTTTGCTCGAATAATGTGCAGCGTGACTTTCTCATTCCATTGTGTTCCTTCTTTTACAGGAAACGCAATGCTCACTGTAAACCTAGGTTTACACTTATACACATGGGGAAATATTATTTTTGAATGCACCAGTAAATAGTGATTGTGCACACTCGGACAATACATACACTTTGGTACCAGCAGCCTCTGCCCCCTTAAAGGGAACCTTAACTGCCGTGGGAAAATAAATTCACTTACCTGGGGGCTTTCCCAAGCCTCCTGCAGCCGTCCTGTGCCCGCGCCGGTCCTTCGGTGCCCTCCGGTCTCCCTCCGCCGCTAAGTTTCGATTTCGGACGACTGCCAGTCGTCCTCGGGCCTCTTCCGCATTCCTCGTCGTAAACTGCAGTAAAGCGCGTCCGCATGACGCGTTTGGCGTCATGCGGACGCGCTTTACTGCAGTTTACGACGAGGAATGCGGAAGAGGCCCGAGGACGACTGGCAGTCGTCCGAAATCGAAACTTAGCGGCGGAGGGAGACCGGAGGGCACCGAAGGACCGGCGCGGGCACAGGACGGCTGCAGGAGGCTTGGGAAAGCCCCCAGGTAAGTGAATTTATTTTCCCACGGCAGTTAAGGTTCCCTTTAAGGACCAGAGGCTGCTGGTACGCTAAAACGCCGCATTCCGACGAATCGCCGCAATAATCCGTCGCTCACGCCGCTCTGTCCCCGCCGCAGGCTGCTCTCTCTGCCGTCTCTATGACGGCAGAGCGCTGTGCACCGGTCAGGAGCCGCTTTCATTGGCTCCTGTCACTCGTAAGCCAATGGGATTGGCTTACAGTAATGACAGGGCCAGGAGCCAATGAAAATGGCTCCTGCCCGGCTCACATTGCTCTGCCGTCATAGAGGCGGCAGGGCAGCACATTCCGGTGGGTAGAAAGCGGCGGGGACAGGTAGGGATGCGCGGTGATTGGGACGTAGAGTTTACGTCCGGTCAGAACCGCAGCACCACCTGCCCCACGTAGATTTAATCTGCATCGGTCCGCAATAAGTTAAGGTAACGAGACAAGAATAGGAAAGTGTGTTTATAAACAAAAGGCAGCTAGTTAACTTTAGGATCCTAGCAGGAAACCTCGCAGGGAACAGTTCTCCAATCACAGTACCCTCTTACAGCAAAAAGCATTTTGATTGGCCAAATAGCGTAGGCTTAGCTTACTACAACTTATCTTATTCCTAGTAGTTTGAGAGGGTGCAACCCACCCAATCACGTTGGCTGTATTTCCCTATGCGGTTTCCTGCTGGGTCCCCTAAAGCGAACTAGTGCCAAGTATTTTGAATAGTGGTAATAACTAACAAACTATACCCCTCCTCCTGCTTATAACGCTCTCACACTACAGCCCAAACGCTAGAGGTTTCAAAAGCTCTTCCCAATGTAATGCTATGTTTTTTTTTACAAAACCTCATTGCTCCAGTGTGCACAGACACATAGGATAACATTAGCAGCAGATTTAAAAACTCAAAACGCTCAGAAAAACTCCTCTGGTGTGCACCAGGCCTAAGAATTGCTGACTTGCATAAAGCTGGAAAGGGTTATAAAAGTATCTCCAAAAGCCTTGCCGTTCATCAGTCCACAGTAAGACAAATTTTCTATAAATGGAGAAAGTTCAGCACTGCTGCTACTCTCCCTAGGAGTGGCCATCCTGTAAAGATGAATGCAAGAGCACAGCGCAGAATGCTCAATGAGGTGAAGAAGTATCCTAGAGTGTCAGCTAACCATTTTTTAAACTGTTTAAAATCAAAATAAAAACAAATATTCCTGGAAGTCTCAGGTAACCGGCATGCCTGAGGGATAACAGGAACTGTTTTTTGGGGGAGTTCAGGCAGGTTTGGAGGCATTAAATACTTACCGAGCCTCCAGTGATGTGTTGTAGCCTTCCTGCAGCTCCTAGTGGCTTTCCGATGTCTGTGCACAAAAGCCGGCATGTCACCTGACCTAATGTTGGTCAGGTGACGCACCGACTTCCGTGCATGGAGGATACCGGAAAGCTGCTGGGAGCTGCAGGAAGTCTACAAGACATCACTGGAGGCTTGGTCAGTATTTGGGGGAGGAGGTTTGTGCTCTTTCACCCGGTTGCAACCAGCACGCACATGTATCCAGCATTAGGTGATCCCCGCCAGTGCCGGATACTGGGTACTCTGCTGTACTAGTTTCTTTGGGCCCGCTGCAAGAAGCAGCCTTAAAATTGATGCCTTGTCATAGACTTACCGGTAATAACAGCAGGGGGGCAGCATGTGTTACCGTATTAGTGCAGTGGGAAAGTGGTAAAATCAAGATTGGATGTGTATATGCTCCTTGAAGCCTTTAGATAATGGCTATAGCTGGCCAGACATAAGGGTGCAGCAGTGTTGTACTCTCTACAGTGCCATGGAAGATGATGGCTCTGTGTAAATATATACAGTAAATACATATAATTAGGTGTGTGGCTATCATGTGCTATTCTTTTTGAAGAGAATAAATAGTTGCGTATACTGTACATAGTGATGCCATTTTTTTCACTCTCACAGCTTTGCGCTATGATTATGATTTGCTGGTAATTGGTGGAGGATCTGGGGGTCTGGCATGTGCCAAGGAAGGTAAGATTCCGAGATTATTATTTTTTTTGTAAACATTTTTTTTTTAAATTAAAAAAAGTGTTTAAAAATATTGGTGGGTGCGTACTTCTCAAACCTGGTCTAGGCACTTCCTAACATTTAGGATCCATTCACACTGAATCAGTTGTTTTCCTATATAATAAAACTCTAACTGTCCCTGCGTCATCCTCCTCCTGTCCGTGTGTTCATGATTTTACGCTACTGCGCATGTGTTGGGACAGGAGGAGGACGGGCAGCCGCACGCATGCCCACTGACATGCGGGACAGACCTAGAGCCCGTTTTTAAATGGTCATAACTGTACAGACAACTGCGGTACAGTCCAGTGTCCATGTTTCCCTACAGGTCAGTTCACATTATATGCGCTTTAACTGAAAGCTTTTCACAGTGCACTGCTATGGAACAACTGATCTGTTAAAAAGCATCCGTTTTTCAGGTTTCAGTGTGAATAGACACTGAAGACCAGGAGACAAATCTCTCTCTAATCGAATCTGATTGTGCCCATACACCACAGGTCGATTCCCTATCAATTTCAGCATGAACTCTCTTGTGAATCAGCTGCACTCTCGCTGATGTGTGTGTGTGTGTATGTAATGTATATGTGCTGCAATGCGTGTTTATACATTACCTGTCCTGTGTCGTGGTGCCCGTCCGGCTTCTGCCTTTCTTCAATTAGTCACACACGCTGCTGGCGTGGCCCGTGTGTGACGTCACGTGCTGGCGTGCTATGTACCGGGCAGCATGTATGCGGCTGATGGAAGAGTGGCGGAAGACGGATGATCGCGGTGACACAGAACAGGTAATACAGCACATGTACATTGCGGGAACAGCGTCAGGGGTTTAGTCACGTTCGTTCTGATATCGCTCAGCGTTACCGCCGCGCACCCGATCAAGTAAGTCGGCACGACATCTTGCAGCATGACCAACTGCTTAACCCTCCTAGCGGTATGGACAGAAATGTCCGTTCAAAAAAACATGCTGTGAACAGTATAAACATGCATACACATCAATACTCTCCTGCACTGTATACTAGACCCTTGCTTGACACATTTTGGCAAGTTACAGGAAAAAAAAAGTTTTAAAAATAAATTTTATCACTGTTTGCACAGAAATCCTGGGGAAATTGAACGCTGGGAAGGTTAATGCGACCAATTTTGGCTCTAAATTGGTTGCATTATTGATAATAATCGGATCGGTTAGTCGATCAGCTGCCGCCTGATGTATGCCCACAAAGGCGAACTGATGGCGGATAATAAAATTGACATTACAGAATCAGAATCCTTTTATTTGCCAAGCATGGTTTGGGTCATGCCTGGAATTCATTTTAGCAACACAGGGTATCTTAGGCACTTATTGTCACAGACACACTGGCCATAGAAAAGGAACAATAAGTTACAGCAGCAGCAAAATGAACATTATGGCTAGAATACACTGTATAGCTTGTCTTAAGGTGTGTACACATGCGCTACTGTCGCCTGAAAGTCCGCCCAGCGGGAGGGTCTGACGGACCCGTCGTTGGCGGCCGTAGTGCGTGTGTACGCACCTTTAGGGTCACGTTGTCTATAAGTGCATATAGAAGTGGAGTTATGTAGATTTTTACACAAAGGCCCAATTCAGAGTTACTAGAATTCCTGTGCGATTTGCAAATTTGCTGCACATCTACTATATGTGTGTGAGTGCGATGTGCGAATAGCATTTAATACAATTCAATTGAAATGCAAAAAACATTTTAATTTTATGTGAAAAATCACATGCAAATTTAAAGTTAGATACATTTTTTATTAAATTGATTTATTTTGTTATGCACCAAAAAATTGCAACTTGAAAATTCAAAAAACAAAAGTGCACAAAAATCGCTAAACACATGAATGAAAACATACTTGAAGAAATTGTGAATGCAGATTGATACATGCAGGTAATGATATGCAGAAAATGTGAGGATAAGTGCAAACGCTGCCTTCTATTTCCTTTACACTTTCAGTTACGGATTCAATTATAACCCAGACTAATGGCAAGCTACATACAGGGAGTGCAGAATTATTAGGCAAGTTGTATTTTTGAGGAATAATTTTATTATTGAACAACAACCATGTTCTCAATGAACCCAAAAAACTAATTAATATCAAAGCTGAATATTTTTGAAAGTAGTTTTTAGTTTGTTTTTAGTTTTAGCTATTTTAGGGGGATATCTGTGTGTGCAGGTGACTATTACTGTGCATAATTATTAGGCAACTTAACAAAAAACAAATATATACCCATTTCAATTATTTATTTTTACCAGTGAAACCAATATAACATCTCAACATTCACAAATATACATTTCTGACATTCAAAAACAAAACAAAAACAAATCAGTGACCAATATAGCCACCTTTCTTTGCAAGGACACTTAAAAGCTTGCCATCCTGTCAATGTTTTGATCTGTTCACCATCAACATTGCGTACAGCAGCAACCACAGCCTCCCAGACACTGTTCAGAGAGGTGTACTGTTTTCCCTCCTTGTAAATCTCACATTTTATGATGGACCACAGGTTCTCAATGGGGTTCAGATCAGGTGAACAAGGAGGCCATGTCATTAGTTTTTCTTCTTTTATACCCTTTCTTGCCAGCCACGCTGTGGAGTACTTGGACGCATGTGATGGAGCATTGTCCTGCATGAAAATCATGTTGTTCTTGAAGGATGCAGACTTCTTCCTGTACCACTGCTTGAAGAAGGTGTCTTCCAGAAACTGGCAGTAGGACTGGGAGTTGAGCTTGACTCCATCGTCAACCCGAAAAGGCCCCACAAGCTCATCTTTGATGATACCAGCCCAAACCAGTAGTCCACCTCCACCTTGGTGGTGTCTGAGTCGGACTGGAGCTCTCTGCCCTTTACTAATCCAGCCACGGGCCCATCCATTTGGCCCATCAAGAATCACTCTCATTTCATCAGTCCATAAAACCTTAGAAAAATCAGTCTTGAGATATTTCTTGGCCCAGTCTTGACGTTTCAGCTTGTGTGTCTTGTTCAGTGGTGGTCGTCTTTCAGTCTTTCTTACCTTGGCCATGTCTCTGAGTATTGCACACCTTGTGATTTTGGGAACTCCAGTGATGTTGCAGCTCTGAAATATGGCCAAACTGGTGGCAAGTGGCATCTTGGCAGCTGCATGTTTGACTTTTCTCAGTTCATGGGCAGTTATTTTGCTCCTTGGTTTTTCCACACGCTTCTTGCGACCCTGTTGACTATTTTTAATGAAACGCTTGATTGTTCGATGATCACGCTTCAGAAGCTTTGCAATTTTAAGAGTGCTGCATCCCTCTGCAAGATATCTCACTATTTTTGACTTTTCTGAGCCTGTCAAGTCCTTCTTTTGACCCATTTTGCCAAAGGAAAGGAAGTTGCCTAATAATTATGCACACCTGATATAGGGTGTTGATGTCATTAGACCACACCCCTTCTCATTACAGAGATGCACATCACCTAATATGCTTAATTGGTAGTAGGCTTTCGAGCCTATACAGCTTGGAGTAAGACAACATGCATAAAGAGGATGATGTGGTCAAAATACTCATTTGCCTAATAATTCTGCACTCCCTGTAGACTGACATGTTCTTCAGCAACATATCTGGGAATTCTGTGGATTCCCAAGAACCCCCCTTCCCCAACCTTCTCTTGGTTGAAAGGTGGAAATATGTCACTGCATGCAGGAGCTGGAGTGAAGAGCATGGTGTTAGAAGTACTCTGTAAACTTGTAAGTGGTACAGAGAACCCCCTTATCAGCTCACATTTAAAAATGGTTTGGTACATTTTACTTGCCTTGCAAGTGGCAGTTGTGGTGTGTCCTTGTTCCTGGAATACTAATGATGATGTCTTTGTTCACAGCTGCCCAGCTTGGAAGCAGAGTTGCAGTGTTTGATTATGTGGAGCCATCTCCCCAAGGTAAGACAACTGCGCAATGGAGCAGTATCTGGTGTACGTATGTACAGTACACAGACTGAGGAAGATGTGAAATGAAGGAAGTAGTAACTTGCAGTCACAACTTTCATTTAGTTTTGTTGGTGAGCTGCACTGGGACATACCAGTGGTGTAGCTAAGGAGCTTTGGGCCCTGGTGCGAGTTTTACATGGGTGCCCCTCTCCCCAAGCACTCTATACATAACAATTGATACGGAGCACCAAAACCTGCCACGGGCAACACAGTGTCAGAAGTGCAAGAAGGGGGTGGGGAATAGCTTGTTATTGATTATTGTCATTCAAAGCATCTATAGAAGTGATCATTACAAGCACAGGACCAATAAAGAGCTAATACTGCAGTTGAGGGAGGGCCTTACGGTGTTCCTGTGGCCCAAGGGCCCTGGTGCGGTCGAGACCTCTGCAACCCCTATTGCTACGCCACTGGAGCATACCCTTATTTGTCGTCAGGTTGCACAAATCAGGATTGCTATTTGGTGGCAGAAAGCCTCAGGCTAGAAACACTAGGCAGAATCACTAGTGTAGTGGAAAAAAAAACGCTACCATTTTTGCCAATAATTTAAATAATAAATAATTGCATATATGTGCGTTTTTCAATGTGTGTTTTTGAAAACGCACAACTTGCTGCATGTAAAATGCACATAATGTATCTTAATAATAATAATTAATAATTGCAGTATTTGTATAGCGCCTTTCTCCTGTCGGACTCAAAGCGCTAATGGATACTCAGAAGACTGTGTGTTTTTACACGTGTTCTTGATGCTTTTTTAAAAAAAAAAATATGATACTGTATTGTACTTCATTGATAAAGGGAAAACATTGAAAAAATGCAAACTCGTCCAAAAAAAAGCACAGAGATAAAAAAAATGCACAGTGCAGAAAACGTATGGTTTTCTGCACTGGCTAGTGTGTTTCCAGCCTTATCGTTTAGTGACCCCTGGTCACGGGTTTACATCACATATGCCAATTGTGCCCAAAGTTTGTGTTTGTTTTTCTCTATCTTTGCCTTGTACCCTTTTGTACCACATTCCTCACTGTACTATATGTTAAATTATACCCCAGTCCCCTCTGTACATCATGGATTATCATATGTCTGTTGTCTTTACCCCTTCATACCTCAGTCCTCCCTGCGCCTCAAGTGCCCTTGTACAGCAGTCTACATACACCTCTGCTTTTTTTCCTCTCTGTGCTTTACTAAGCCAAATGAGTGCAAATTTGTATGTTTAAACTACATTAATACTGTATTACAGGTGTATGTATTGTTCTATGCTGTTACAGTAAAGGATAGACTGAATGAAACTACACTGTATACATTGCGGAGATAAAGCTTTTACAGTAGCAGATGGGCAGATGAAAGAATATGCTTGTAGCAGTAATCTTTCAAATTTTCTTCTAGGCACCAAATGGGGAATCGGAGGGACATGTGTTAACGTTGGCTGCATTCCCAAAAAGCTGATGCACCAGGCGGCTCTGCTAGGAGGTGCCCTGAAAGATGCTCCCCATTATGGCTGGCACATAGCTGCCCCGGCACAGCATGACTGGTAATCTGCTTAGTCTAACTTCACGTCACTCTGATTGCGCTCTATCCATATTGCAGACCCCACGGGAGGAATCCAACAGCTGTATAGATAAATACTGTGGAACATATTGCACGTTTACATCCACTTTACTGTTAAATAAATACATTTTCTGATAGTGCCCTTTTAAAAAGCGTCCTCAATCTTCCTTGTAATTTGGGGGTCTGCCAAAAACATCCCGGATCTGTAAATGGATTTTGGAGCCTTTTGTTAGATGCTGTTTAATGTTGGAAATCCTGTGTTACAGCTTCCCCGTGTGGTAGGACTTCCACATTACAGTTTTGCTTTATGTAAATCTTGCTCTTCTAAGGCCTTGTTCACATCATAAATGTTTTTGTGCACAATTTTTTTTTTAGCGCCTCCTGGCGCTTACCTGCGCATCACCAATTTTTTGTAAAGCACTTTTCTAAGCACTTTTGCAGAGCGATTCGTTGTTTCACTTCCTGACGTAAGTCAGGAAGTGAATTATTTTACCCAGTAATGAATAAATACAAGCACTTTTTCAAGTGCTTTGCGATTTCCCTATACCTTCCATTGAGGCAAATTGCCCCCGAAAATGGTACAGGCAGCGCTTTGGTGAGCGGATCGGAATTGAACCGCTCATATGTGAACACTCTCAAAGGGAATCATTGCACAAGCGCTTTAAGGACGATTTTAAAAATCATCGGTGCTTAAAAAACCCTGAAAATACTCTAAGGGCTTGATTAACTAAACCGTGATAACTCAAATATCACACCTTATCAAAGATATCACACCTTATCAAAGATATCACACCTTATCAAAGTAGCATAGCGAGCACTACGAACCCGCAGGGGCTCAGGGCAGGACGAGTGCCATTGCCAATTAGCAGGCATACGTTTGTAGCGCTCGCTATGCTTCTCTGATAAGGCGTGTTAACTTTGATAAGGTGTGATATTTGAGTTATCACGGTTTAGTTAATCAAGCCCTAGGTGTGAACAAGCCCTGAGGGAGTCTGTAATGTAATCTTCTTTTCCAACATAATTCCTTTTCTGTTATTTTTTTTTATTAGGATTTGTTAATTTTTCCAACATTTGTGTTGCTTGACAGAGTTACTGCGCCATACTGTTAGGGATTCTTACAGGCAAAAAAGGGACCCTGTGCACAGATAAATGTGGAGCCCTTACATAAAGGACTTACCATAAAGTTACTGTGACCTCCACACTTTCACTTGGGGCCCCTGACAAGCATGGGGCTTTAGCCAATTGCCTCATTTACCCCTATAGTTGCACCAGCACCTCAATCATTGAGTGTACGGTGTGTATCCTGTTTATTTGCAGATAAGACACTTTCTATTCCCTCAGGCACAGAAGTGTTCAGTAGTGTTTTTTTTTCACTGAGTGAAGTTAAGCTTTATTAGGGTCAGTTCATACAGGCTTCTGCACTGTGTTTTGTCTAAATGTTTTTCTGTGCACTTGCAGAAAAGCATTTAGCGGCTTCCGGAGGCTGGCATTGTTTTTCATGGACAGGGGCAGGAGGAAGTAAGAAATCCTGGAAGCTACATGTTGCTTCCAGGATCACCTACTCGTCGGGCAGGCGACGCAAAAAATAGGGATAAAAACTTGGCATTTATGTGACAACTGTAAATGTCTTGCAGCGCTTAATGACGAGCGCTGCAGCTGATGTTTCCAGCCTGAGTAATGTCTGTGTGAACCTATCCTTAAAGGAAACCTGAGGTGAGAGTGATATGGAGGCTTGCCATACTTATTGCCTTTTAAACAATTCAAGTTGCATAGCTGCCCTCCTGATCCTGCCTCTAAAATACTTTTAGCCAATGGAACCTGAATAAGCATGCAGATCAGGTGATCTGGCTCCAGTCTGTCTGGATTAGACACATGCTTGTTTTAGGGTTGTGACCCTACTGATGCAAGAAGATCAACAGGACTGCCAGGCAACTGGTATTGTTTAAAAGGAAATAACTATGGCAACCTCCATATGAATCTCACCATTGGGTTGATTCACTAAATCGTGCTATGACAAATAGCACGCCTTATCAGAGAGAACACGCCTTATTAACGTTAACTCGCCTTATCAGAGTAGTATAGTGAGCGCTACGAGCCCGCAGGTGCTCAGGGCAGGACGAGTGCCATTGCCAATTAGCAAGCATAAGTTCGTAGCGCTCGATATGCTACTCTGATAAGGCATGTAAACTTTGATAAGATGTGCTATCTCTGATAAGGTGTGCTATTTGTCATAGCATGGTTTAGTAAATCAACCCCCTTGTGTTCACTCTGAATACTAAAACTCTAAATACTGGGGCACAGTCCAGCCTAATTTTATTTCTAAAAATTCTGAACATTTAGAAAAATATTTAGAAAAAATTCTTGGTTTCAGTGAATCACACAATTGTAATTGGAAAACGATCTTTTGCAGTAAAAATGAAGCATTGCTTGGTATAAAGGTTTAGCCAGGTGGAGAGTGTTTCAGTATTTGTTTGATGTCTTCTTACTTCAACTCAGGACAAAAATGGCACAAGCTGTTCAGAATTATGTGAAATCCTTGAACTGGGGACACAGGGTACAGCTGCAAGACAAGTAAGTACATTTCTACATTTGAAGCCTGCAATTTTTATTTTTTAATCTTTATTATGCTATAATTTTTTGCGGAATCTCTGCAGTTTTCATATTATTTTGAGAAATAAAAACACAAGAAAATGGCAACAAAAATAAAAAGCTGGGGTGTTGCTTGTAGCAAGAGAAATCGTGTAATTTTTCAATAACATTAAAGCTGTGATCCCATCATTCTCATTGATTGCTATGGCAGCATCTCTTCATTTTGTGTTTTTTTCCCATTTCCTCCAGTGGTTGTAAACCAGCCCTTTGATTGACATATGTATCTTGCTTTGTATTTAAAATAGTAAAATTAGTCTGCTTAGTGACTTCTGACATCTGGATTAAAGCCAGAATGCAAGTATAAACAAAATGTTAAATATGAAATGTACATCAGTTTTTTTTTTAATAAAACAGGCCTCTAGGAGGAGATGGACAGGACTATAGGAGGTCCTGAACTTGTCAGCAGGACAGGTATCTGCTCCTTTTGGGCAGGGAGGAACAGAAGGAGCACTGCTGGGGCTCTGCAAAATGACCTCAGCAAACCACTGGTGTGAATTGCCCTGACCCAAAATATCAGAAACTGATTATGAGGCTAGCCTTAAAGGAGTACTGTAAGGCGGGGGGGGGAGAGTTGAACTTACCTTGGGCTTTCAACTACCCACCCCCCCCCCTCCCGCACACACACACGCCTGTGCAGGAAGCTCCCGGCAACATCAGCAGGAGCAAGGACGCGCTTAGCGCAGTGGACTGCCACATTGAAGTCGCAAAAACCAGGAAGTTAGCTGCGGCGGGGACTGGAGGATTGTTTTGTTCCAGCCGCAGGCACATGACGTCTGCGGGGGGGCATTAAAAGCCCCAGGTAAGTTCAACTTGATCCCCCCCCCCCCCCCCATACAGTACTCCTGTTAGGTCCGGCGTCCTCTGCCTGGCTCTGTTCTCGCAGCCTGGCCCCATGGAAGTTCATTAGCATTTGCCATAAAATACCTCAATTGGCAGGTCCACTATTAGCACCCAGTACTTTTAACACATGAGAGCAGTTTGACCCTGAGCACATGTCAGATAGGGAAGGATCTGGAGAAGCCACAGAGAAAGTTATGCTGCCTGTAGCATGTTTTGGCATGACTGGTAGGGGGTCAGTGATGGTCTAAGGATGCATACCCATGGAGGAATGCACAGACGTTTACAGGCTAGAGAACGGCACCTTGACTGCAATTAAGAATGGGGATGAAATCCTTGCACCAACAGAGTATGCAGGCAGTTCCTGCAGGATAAAGGAATTTATACCATTGACTGGCCCCCATAGCCGCCAGTCCTTAATCCAATAGGACAGCTCGGGGACATTATGTCTGGATCTACCCGATGCCAACAGGTTGCACCTCATACCGTCTAGGAGCTCAGGTATGCCTTGGTCCCCATCTTGGAGGAGATTTCTCCAGGACACAATCTTTCATCTCATGCCCCATTGTTGTCAGGCCTGCATACAAGCACATGGGGAGCCATAAAAACTACAGAATACAATTTTAATTTGCTACAATGAAATTTTGGGCGAAATGGACTAGCTTGCTGCATCATTTTTTCACTTGAATTTTTGGAGTGTCTTTGAATTCACCCTTATGCTGGGAATACACGGGTCGATCCGGAGGCTGATTAGCTGCCGAATCGACCCCAGCCGCGTGCCCGCTCGTCCGCGCGGATCGATTGCCGCTCGTGAACATTATCAGCTGGCCGGATCAGCTGGTCAATACACGGTACAGAAACGTACGGTGTATCCCCAGCATTATGTTGGTTGATAATCTTCATTTCTGCCAAACGATGTGACTTCCTTTCGTTCTTTACACATTACACAGTCCATATCGGTATAGATATCCAGCATGATTTTTCTTTCACATTGATATGGTTTCAAAGTGTTCCCTTTTGAGCAGTGTAGTTCTTCTCTTGCATCTTAGGCTTCCTAATAATTTTATCATGATTTCCCCAGTGACAAAACAAGAGACACAAGACACAGAACATTTAGATCACACTTTTCTCCTAACTGACTCAAAACGTTTCAGGGCTATGGTGACCACCTCTTATAAGGAAAAGGAACTGAGGGAAAATAGTACCAACTGGGGACTCGGACTATGATTAAAACCTGGCAGATGTTCTAAAACCCCACTGTGCACCATCAAATTCAAAGTTTTTAAAATATGTTTTCGATAGATGTGCACAGCTGCCTACCTGAGGGCTCTTTTTCATTAGATGACCTACAGTGTGACGTCGGGGAGTTGCGGTTTGGCGCTGATCAGCGGTGCTAATTGTAATTTACTCAACGGGAAAACGCCGGTGCTGGACGATTCAAAGCTCCCAGATGCGTTAACGCTCTGGAACGCTTTGTCTAATGTGAAAGGTAACATGAAAGTCAAATAGTCTTTCACGTTACTTTTTTAACAGCATCATAGGAGTGATCCGTCAAAACGCACGGATCAGTTCCTAGTGTGAAAGAGCCCTGACTCTTCTTTTAGGCTTGGTTCGCACATAAAAAGTTGTCCAGTACTGTCAGTTTTTGACAGTTGGCATCAGTTTTGTATGAGTTTCTGTGGTTGTGTTCACACATAAATCTGTACATTTCTAGTCATGTCAGTTTTGTATGTGTTTCTATGAGTGTGTTCACACATAAAAGGTGTACGTTTCCGTTCCAGTCAGGCAAAACTGATGCATAACTGACAGGACAGTACTGGACTGGACCAGAAATGTATAGATTTATGTGTGAACCGAGCCTAAATGCCATCTATAATCAAGGCAGGGAACCCCACTTATAGTGCAAGAGAACATTGGGTCAGTAGTCATTTTGTATGCTTCCAGCTAAAAACAACCTACCTGCAGATAAATAGTGGTGACATCCACACTCCCCAAACTTCTAATGACATTCCTGTAAGACCTGCGTTCTCTGTAAGCCCAACAGACCAGATTCCACCGACAAAGTCTTTCACTCTTCTCCAGGATTCACTACATGAGGGAAAATAAATGGTTGGCTGACATAGGCCTCAATTCACTAAGCTTATCTCCTGTCTTTAATAACTCTTCTGAGCTGTTTCTACAGTTATCACCATAGTGATAACTGTAGAAACAGCTCAGAAGACTTATTAAAGACAGGAGATAAGCTTAGTGAATTGAGGCCATAGTCACACCTAACTTTCATAAAGAATAGCAGGAGGGAGAGCAGGTGGCAGCTCTAGCCATGCCCTCCCTCCCATAAAGAGCACCATGAAGGAGACTGAGTATGAGCATGGGCCACATCCCTCTCAGAAGGCACCGTGGCAGGTAACCGGTTGCTGCAGTTATGTAGTAGCCAACCTTTCTGTCTTAGATAGGGCAGGTTTTTTCTGTTCCTGTATTGAAGAAAGCAATTTCCAAAGTCAGCATGCCTTAATTTCCACATCAGTACTTTTGTATACATGGCAAAATTGAGACACATAATTGCGGGCTTTCAGGCATGCAGTTATAGAAACGAGAAATTTGGCCTAAAAGCTATCTAACAGCAACACTAATCTTTACCCTCAAAACAATCCCAAATTGTATAGTCCAAATGTATAATTTGTGTAACGTTCCCGTATCTGAACTCCTTATCTTTGATACTATGGTGATACCTACTCTGTCTTTCTCACTTGTTTCAACAGGAAGGTGAAATATTTGAACCTGAGGGCTAGTTTTATTGATGAACATACTGTACGAGGAGTAACTACTGCTGGAAAAGAGGTTAGTTTCTGTGTTTGGCATCTTCTGCCAGCAGATGTGTGGTAATGTATTGGAAGACTCCAAAGTCCACAATTATATATATTGTACAGAAGACCAAATAGACATTTGTGTAATATATTTTTCATCATAAATGTGCAGTTTAGCTATGCTTTTTATCTATTCCAAATCCAGAGCAACTGTTTCATTTTACAGCTGAATCCTGATTGGTTGCTCTCACAGCTGCTCCACTTTTGCTCTGGTTTCTCTTGTACCTGTCTTGATAAATCAGACCAGTGCCTCCTCTGTTTACTGGAAAAGTCTGGCATCAGGTGAAAGTTTCATATGACTTTACCCTTGTCAGTTCTCATATGAACCTAGATGATTCCTCACTATATGCTTGTTTCAATGTAGATCTGAAAGTTAGGTCAGCATTTACTATTTTGTTCTCAAAAACAGTGTAATAACTTATCATATCAATGAAATTCCTCTATATCTTTGTTGTCTCTTGATGTACTTACGAGGAGTGGTGCTACTGTGAACCTGTAGATGAAAAATGATGGATGCACCCTTGCTGCCTCAAAAAATGTTTGGGCAGGTTAGATATTCCTACTCCCTCACAAAAAGACAAGCTGTTCAGTTTAGCATGCTTTATCTGTGGAGGTTGCATTCTTTGGGTGCTTGAAAACTTATTGGCAGTAGCTGGAGGAATAAGCTGCAACAAAAGCTAAAGATGGAGAGCTGAATCCAAAGCATTACTCAGGGAGGGGTCACACTTGTCTTTCACAGAATAAATGCATACAACACAATGGGCCTGATGCATGAAGCAATGGTAAAATTTCAGTGCACAGGCAGTGCATGGCTGTTTTACCAGTACTAGTGGCAGGAGGCAGCACACGTTACTGTGGTTACGTGCATATTGCTATGGTCATGGGCGGGACTCTTGCAGCAGACTACTCTGTACCCCAGTAACCCAATCGCTATTGCATTGCAAAATGCTAGGCACTCGCTGAAGTGCTGGAAACTGCGTTGGAAATGTTTCCATTAGCACAGTGTGTTTGTGATGTGCCTGCTGCCTTTTGTGTGCACTTGTGCTCCCATACAAGGTACAGAAGTACAGGAAAATCGCACAGCAATCATTCCAGTATGCTAAATATTTTTTTTTGTGATTATGTAATTTAAAATATTTCCATGCCCAATATCTTTCTCCATCAGAAATGCTCTGCAATTGCACTGTACACCCGACTGATCAGATTAAAATCTTGATGGAATTGCCATGGTGGACAGTGGGATTCATACGATCGAGGCGTGTGGCGATCATTAATCCAATTTTGTATTTTCCTATGAGCGACTTTTATCTTTGATTACTATGGCCTCAATTCACTAAGATCATGCTGGAGATAATAAGGCAAGAGTAAACTTTCCACCGCACAGTGAGAGGGTTATCTCATCTCTTCATTCCTTAAGTTACCTCCTCTGTAATTAAGTTACTTCCTCTGTAGTTATTTTCACATGAAGTTAATTTACAGCCTGTCTTTAACATTAGAAATCTGGAGTTATTTTATGGACTGAGGAGTTAACTTATAGACAGAAGAGTTAACTTCAGGTTTGCCTGAGGTAAAATGTTTCCTGAATACTACATGCCTTATCACCATGGTGATAACACTAGAAACGTTATTAAAAGCCAGGAGATAAGCTTAGTGAATTGAGGCCAAATTATAAAAAATAACGCTTTCTTAGCCAAACATGGTAGGAAGATATTACAGTTACGCTACTTGTAACAAAATCGCATTTTGACCATTATACTTGAATGCACTTCTGTTCTCTTTTTATCCAGTTTTTCCATTTTAATTATTTATTAAACTAAAATCTAATTCTGTACATAGATTGAATATATCACATTATATCAGGCCACTGCTATGAAATTCATGTAATTAGAACTACTGACACTTTATTTTCTGCTGGCAGACGGTAGTGACTGCAAGGAACATCGTTCTGGCTACAGGGGGAAGACCAAAATATCCTACAGATGTAAGGATTATTTTTTTCCTTGTCTTGGGTTCTTCAAAGTTTTTATTCAGTGAAGGTGGTGCCTTGTTTTGGATGCATTGTAATATAATTTTGATCATGTATTGTAGAATATTGTTGTACATTATTATTATGAACACAAAATCCAGAAGTGGAACCCTGTAAAGTTGGTCCCATACACCTTTACCTTACAGTATTCTCATGTGTTGACTATGAGATATTTACAAGTAGAGATGTAGCGAGCACTTCGGCAAACTGCTCGCCGCTAACCTATTGGCAGCCTGGCTCCTGTATTACTTCCGGGTCGCTGTCTCTCAGTAGTATGCTTGCCCTGAGCTGGATGCGTTTATTAGTACGCATGCCCTGGCCCAGCAATGCGCGTCCTTGGCTGCACGCCTGTGGCCGGGCACGCTCTGCGCATGAGCGTAACGTTACAAAGCATGCCTGTCACAGGCGCGCAATCAAGGATGCGCATCAACACGCCAGGGCATGCGTACTACTGCGGGTCATTGTGACCCGGAAGTAGTACAGGGGCCAGACTGCCCACAGGTGTTCACCAACATCACTATTTACAAGCAATAATTGTACTACATGGACAAAGCCATTGCACGATTGTTAAAGAGGAATTGTATTGAATTGTAGTGAGAATAACATAATGAGTAAATTTTTTTTTTTTTTTTTTTTGCAATAATAATTTATTAATTATTTAGTCAGCGATTGCTCATTGTAAAATCTTTCCTCTCCCTGATTTACATTCTGACATCTATCACAGGTTGCTCTGCAAAATGTTTGTTTTACTGAGCATTCCGAAGCCAGTACAAAATATACCCATCTCCCTGAATGCTGTGGGAGGTGAATTCCACATGGTTTGGCTTTGTCATCATTGGGAGGACAGGGCTGCATTTCAATATATTATATACAGGGTGGGCCAATTATATGGATACACCTTAATAAAATGGGAATGGTTGGTGATATTAACTTCCTGTTTGTGGCACATTAGTATATGTGAGGGGGAAAACTTTTCAAGATGGGTGGTGACCATGGCGGCCATTTTGAAGTCGGCCATTTTGAATCCAACTTTTGTTTTTTCAATAGAAGGGTCATGTGACACATCAAACTTATCGAGAATTTCACAAGAAAAACAATCGTGTGCTTGCTTTTAATGTAACTTTATTATTTCATGAGTTATTTACAAGTTTCTGACCACTTATAAAATGTGTTCAATGCGCTGCCCATTGTGTTGGATTGCCAATGCAACCCTCTTCTCTCACTCTTCACACACTGATAGCAACACCGCAGGAGAAATGCTAGCACAGGCTTTCAGTATCCGTAGTTTCAGGTGCTGCACATCTCATATCTTCACAGCATAGACAATTGCCTTCAGATAACCCTAAAGATAAAAGTCTAAGGGGGTCAGATCGGGAGACCTTGGGGGAAATTCAACTGGCCCACGACGACCAATCTACTTTCCAGGTAACTGTTCATCTAGGAATGCTATTATCTATAGCAGGACACATCCTGCTATGCTTCTTACCCACTCCCCATTGGACAATATGGCTGCTTAGCAGGGAATCAAACAGCTCATCAAAATGCCAATTGTAGGTAATCTGTTACCCAGTGCAATGACAGAAGATTGTTCTGGGTGACATATCTCCACAAACTGTACGTAGCTTTTAGTCAGGCAGAAGTTACTAATGCACTACAGATGGACTGGCTTTGTATGTGGAAACTGTTCTTGTATGTGTGCAGAACAAAGAATTTTAATATTGGGCAACAAAGCCAGGAAACCTTTGCAGTTGTATTAATAAAGATTGAGGCTGACTCCAACTTAGGGATGTGGTCACCATATGAGGACATTTTATGAAGTGCGCTGTGGTAAGAGATATAGGCCCATATGCAATTAACTTTTTCTCCCGAGTTTTCTCCTAGGTGACATTTGCACACCTTGTCATAAAATGCATTTTAAACCACTAGCAAGCAAGAAAATACTCAAAACAATTACTTTTTCAATTGCAAAGTACTAAAAAGTTATTTTAAAAATAAGTTGAAAAATTATCTCCTAGAAGAAAACTCAGTGATAAGAATGTTTCAGCACAATTACAAGCAAAATAATCACTCAAAGTAAGTTGTTCCGGATTAACTTCATTTCAATATTACTTACCTTAATTATATTATCTTTGGGAGCTTAAAAAAGTAATATAGATAAGGTGAAAACAGAGTAAACAGGTGAAAAAAGCTTTGTGAATCATCATGCCCATTGTGCGGTGGAATAAGGAGGATACAGCTGCATGCTTGTGGCATTGTGGTGTTGCTGCTGCTGATGTTTTTGTTCATGAACGAGTTTAATGGCCCATACTCATGGGCTACAATTGTCGCCCGTGAGTATGAGGCGCAACACGGGCGCGCACCCCGAACCGTCGCTTGTCGCTGCTGTCGTTAGGCGATTGGCGCTGTCAATCGCCTGGCGACAGTTGCCGCCGCAACTCCGCCGCAACTGTCGCTAGTCCGCGTGGGTATGCGGACTAGCGACAGCAACAAGCAGGGAATACCTTGAGCTTCCGGCGGGGGGAGGAATAACAGCGACAGCTTCCGCCGCATCAGTTGCCAGGTCCCTCCGCCGTGTGTATGCGGAGGGACCTGGCGACGAGCTGTCGCCGGCCTGTCGCGCACACGCTCCCGTGTGCTAGTGACAGGCCACAAATGTAGCCCGTAAGTATGGGCCATAAGGCTCCTTTTACACTGTGGCATTGCTGTAAGATATTTTACCACAAGAGGGCAATAAATCAATGTAATTCCAAGTAGACTTACACACTTAATGCTACGCAATGGGGTGCAAAGGAAGTAGTCAAATTGGCACAATGCTGTTGCAAAGTCAACAGTGTGTTGCCGCATTAGCCGTGCCTACTGCACTGATTATGCAGCAATGCAAGTCTATGGCGAGGCAATCAAGTGTAAATGATGAAGCAGGGTGCAGCTTGGTACGCATGCGCAGACCTGTGGGAATCCTAGTGGCGTACTTCCTGTCCAGCAGGGAATTTGTCACTGGAGGGGAGGGCATTGCCTATGTATATTTCCTTGTCGGTGCTGTCTGCCACAGGGTAATGTGAAAGGGGCTTTGGTTCGGTGTGGTTCTCCTGCAGCGGGCTCTTCCTCCATTGGAGAATCACACTGCACAAGTGTACAACTGGCCTGAATGTTAGAACTGATATTTTTGTCCTTACTGTCATGGATGGCTAACATTTAATTTAGGGGTACAATTTAATTGATTCTAAGCAATTATATTGAGGCTCAAGGATCCACAAGTGAAAGCCCTTGTGAGCAGTTTGTACAGAATTTAAAAAAGTTCATAAACAAAACAGGGATCTGCTTTAAGAATCTGGCACATTTTACCTCTTGTAGTACCGGATCTGTAGAGTCTTGACCATTTCACATCATGCAATACCAGATCTGTAGAATTTGGTCCATTTCACATCATCCAGTACCAGATCTGTAGAGTCTGGCCCATTTCACATTATGTAGTACCAGATCTGTAGAGTCTGGCCTATTTCACATCATGCAGTACCAGATTTGTAGAATTTGGTCTACTTCACATCAACCAGTACAATATCTGTAGCTTTTGGCCCATTTCACATCATGCAGTATCAGATCTGTGGAGTCTGGTCTATTTCACATCATGCAGGACCAGATCTGTGGAGTCTGGCCCATTTCACATCATGCAGTATCAGATCTGTAGAGTCTGGCCCATTTCACATCATGCAATATCAGATCTGTAGAGTTTGGCCCATTTCACATCATGCAGTATCAGATCTGTGGAATCTGACCCATTTCACATCATGCAGTAGCAGATCTGTGGAGTCTGGCCCATTTCACATCATGCAGTATCAGATCTGTAGAGTCTGGCCCATTTCACATCATGCAGACTCAGATCTGTAGAGTCTGGTCTATTTCACATCATGCAGGACCAGATCTGAAGCCCCCATGCTTGCATATTTATCCTATGTGACACCCTTACCCAAGTCCCGAACATTAGAGTGTCACAGTGAGATTTTAGACTCCTCTAGTTAACCTTTTAAATGTCCTTATGCGTCTGACAGATTCCTGGAGCAGTAGAACATGGTATCACCAGTGATGATCTCTTTTGGCTGAAGAATTCTCCAGGGAAGACGTATGTATTTTAATGACTGCTTTAATTATAATATGATGAAGGCTGCTAAAAAATAGAGGTTAGGGTTTTGTTGTCCACCATCTTTTTGTTATACTTTAACTGACTTAAAAAAAATGCAAGACATTCAAGAAAGTCAGAACATATAGGCCCTTATTCAAATAACTTTTTATTTTCTCCTAGAAGATATTTTTTCTTCTTCTCTTTAAAATAACCTTTGAAGAGAAACTGTAACACCCCCCTCCCCCTGGGGATACTTACCACGGGAGGAAGAAGCCTCATGGTCCCAATAAGGCTTCCTCGTCCTCTGTAGCTGGGGGAATCCAGTGCTGGTTCCCCGAAAGTCCCTCGACAAGGCTTGACAAGGTTATGCAGGCACAGGCAATATGCACCTACTGCGATCCTGCACAGACGCACTAGTGGATCTTCGTTCAGGTTAAGGTGGAAATAGCCAAACCCGATCGGAACCCCTCTACTGCACTGGCGCAAAGGACTCACACCTTTGCAGTAGATCGGATCCAATCAGTTTTGGCTGTTTCTGCCTTAACCGCAAGTGCGCCTCCCCAGGATTGCAATGGACAAGTATTTACCTTGCTGCTGTTCGGGAGGTCACCTCGCTGGATTGCCGGGACACCGGAAGGACAGGGGAAGCCTGGTTAGAATCCAGAGGCTTCCCCCTCCCGAGGTAGGTATCCCCCAGACCGGTATTTTCATGCTTACTGGTGGTTTAAAAGGCATTTTATTGACAAAGTATAAAATATCACCTAGGAGTAAGCTCAGGGGAAAAAGTTGATTGCACATGGGCCATTGTTTCTTTAAAGTGTACATGAAACTAGAAGCGACTCAGGTACCATACTTACCTGAAGCTTCCCTAAGCCCACTCGCCGTCTCCTGCCAATTACAATTCAGCCCAAAAGCCTGGCCGAATCACGCTTCGTCCTGCATGCACGTCCTGGCCAGACGAGCTCCCCCGCCTTGCTCCCGCGGCTGGGAGCATTCTGTGCTTGTGCAGAAGGCTTTCAGGGATGGGAGCATGACAAGGGAACATGCCTGGCCGGTCTGTGCATGTGCGATGAAGCGCGACTCGGCCAGGCTTTTGGGCTGAATTGTAATTGACAGGAGCCACCCGGGGAGATGACGAGGGATGAGCAGCCTCAAGGGGGCTTAAGGAAGCCCCAGGTAAATATGGAGCCTGAGACGCTTCTTGTCTCATGTACACTTTAAACATGCTTGTATTTAGCATTTTCCAAAGTATAGATAACAGAAAAAACATGTTAAGTAATTCTGACTTTCTAGTCATCTGTTCTATGTACAGGCCTATTATTGTCTGTCAGGCTAGGTGCACACATAGCAGAAACGCTAGCGTTGCGGAAAACGCTGCATTTGCCGCTAATGGAAGTCTATGGCTGCAGCTGCTGGAGAGATACGCAAAGAGCGCACTTCTGCGTAGACTGGAGCCAACTGACGGAAGTGTGGGGACCCGGTATCGGTGCTGCAGAAGACTGAGGACGGCGGCGTGGGAGCGATCGGAGCGTATGGGACTGGAGGAAGCCCCAGGTATGTATAAATCTTTTTATTTAAACGAGCTCTGGTACACTTTAAAGATTCTCTCACTTGTTGTGTGTAAACTAGAGATGGCCAATGAGATGCAAATAATTCCAGACTGCATGCAGCTTGGAAATGGGCCAAATTGGCCCAAAGTGCATTTGAATGGTCCCTTTTGCATGTCATTGACCATCTCTATCACAAACCTTCAGAGATGTAATTTTGAAGGTGGACGCACGCACGTGCGCCGGTAGAAATGATAGAAAGGTTACAATCATCAGCAGTAGTAATGGCCTAGGAGAACTCATAGAGCAGCATGTGATTTGTTTGATCAGGTGATAAATTTGCAAAGCTATGATTTGCTATGATCACATCCTACTATAGCATCTGATCATGACTAGCAATTCAGAGACTTGAGGTGCCCATACACTACGTTGATTTCCTGCCGATATACAGCAGATTCGATCACTGTGATCAAATCTGCTGTGAAATCGTTAACACAAATGTTGACTCAGCGACCAATTTCCATCTGAAATCAATTCATTTAGTCGATCTGTCCAGGCGGAAAATTTATCTCAATCACCTGTGGGTCGCGAACACATTGGTAGTGGCGATCGATTCAGTGTTGACCGATGCAGCAATACATCACCTGTCCACCGGCGCAAGTCCCCGGGTCCATGCTGTCCCTTTCTCCGGCTGGCCTCTTCTCCATCTCCTCTTCACTTCCTGTCCCATCCTGTGAGAAGGGGAAGTTCAAACAATGGGGTGCCCTCTACTGTTTTAACTTCCGCTCAGGACAGGAAGTGAAGAGAAGATGGAGAAGAAAGCCAGCCGGAGAAAGGGACAGCACGGACCCGGGGACTCGCGACGGCAGACAGGTGATGTATTGTTGCTGGTCAGGGAGCACGGGCGGCGAAGCAGGCAGAGGCAGCGGCAGCTCCAAAGGTCGTGAATCGATTACATGCTGAAATCGATTCACAATCTGTGTGCAGTGTATGGAAAGCCAATAGATCCCTCTATGATCCGATTCGATCAGAGGGATCTATCTGTTGGTCGATCTGGTGGCAATCGACCAGTATATGACAGTCTTTTATATATCTATCACCTAGCCAAATTGTTCACATGCTTCTCCATGAGTTCTAGACCTGACCACCACTAATCATTGGTTAAAATGTCAAAAGACTTCGGCCCATAAGCACTTTATGTGCAGATTTCTTTTGACATTTTAACCATTACATAAAAAAAAAATCTAATTTGAAACTTTAACACTGTAGAACATACAGTAATGAGGCCACTATCCCCTGACTTATCATTGCACCTTTAATTAATATGAGAGATGCTACTGCATCCTATATTTTTTTTCATAACATCTCACTTTTTCAGATCTGCCACCTTCATAAAAGGATAAATGAGGCAACCTAAAAAAAAAAAAAAAAAAAAAAAAAAAAGTTTGACTCACCTGGGGCTTCTTCCAGCCCCCAAACGTTTCAGTGTCCTTTGCCACAGCTGCGCAGTCACCCACTCGTCAGATTATCCCTCCGTAATGGGCTTCGTCTGCCATGAGAGCCTAACCACAAGCACATGCGCAGATGAAGCCAACTCAGCCTGGTCGCCAGCCATTACAGAGGGATCAGCAGATGAGTGGGTGACTGCGCAGCTGTGCTGACATACTTCTAGGAGCTGGACGAAGCCCCAGGTGACTTGCCTTATCCCTGGGCTCACTGTCGTGTTGATTTGTGGATTTCAGAAATGTGTATCAGTGTGCAACACGCCGGGACATCAGACATAGACTACCCTGCCTGATGGACACACTTGTGTGCTGTGTAGAACAAGGCACTGCTGCATGCATTTTACTGCACAACACAGAGATATTCTGTTCAGTGTAATTAAATGGAGTCAGTGCTGCGACAAAGAGCAATGCAGGTGCCTTGTGTTGCAGAGCAATGTTACAATGTGCCTAGGCCCTTACCACAGTTCAGTTTAGTTGTCTTTAAACTGAAAATGTGCTATAGATAAAAAAATCTAAAGAGGAAAGTGTAAGTTTCCCAAACAGTACAAATTTCCGCAGAAGAAATCAATGGAATAGCCTTAGGAAAAGCAGACAATTTACATTTTTTTAATCAATGGCGTAAAATGGTCACTTTAAAATCTGTATGTGTGTTCCCATAAATTGTTTTTCTAAATTGTCTCTTATAATTAATTTCCTTATTATCACTTGTTCATCTTAAAGGGAACCTAAACTGAGGGGGATATGGAGGTTTCCTTTTAAACAATACCAGTTGCCTGGCAGTCCTGCTAATCTCTTTGGTTGCAGTGCTGGCTGAATCACAGACCTGAAACAAGCATGCAGCTAATCCAGTCTAACTTCAGTCAGAGCACCTGATCTGTATGCATGTTGAGGGGATGTAGCTGAAAGTATTAGAGACACATGATTAGCAGCAGGAGATTCAGGCAACTGGTATTATTTTAAAAGGAAAAATCTATATCTTTCTCAGTTTAGGTTTCCTTTAACACTTTTTTTTTAAGTTTTTTTTGTTGTTGTTGTGAACTCATAGTACAACTCCACTAGGTGGCAGCATTGGCTTGTGCATTAAAAAACATTTGCTCATGCTCTTCAGTTGAGTCCAATTCAAAACCGTAAACACATTATAGGGCTGGTTTGGTGGAAAGCCTGATAAAGGGAATCTGAAATGAAAATAAACGTATGAGATAATGATTTGTATGTGAAGTACAGCTAAAGGGGCCCATAGACTTATACTATTTCCCGCCGATATACAGCAGATTCGATCACTGTGATCGAATCTGCTGTGAAATCGTTGCACAAACGCTGACTGAACGATCGATTTCCGTTCCACAGATTGTGAATCAGTATCATAGTGAAATCAATTAAAAATCTGTTTGCATTGTAGGCAGCCAATAGATCCCTCTTTGATCAGATTCGATCACAGAGGGATCTATCTGCTGGTCGATCTGGTGGCAATCGACCAGTGTATGACAGCCTTAAGAAATAGAACAGTAGCACAGATATGACTCTCATATTGTTTCCAGTACAGGAAGAGTTAGGAAACTTTAGTTGTTATCTATGCAAAAGAGCCTCTCTGAGCTCTCTGACCAAGCTTGGTCAGCTACAGTGCTGTTTTCTGAAGCACTTCTCTCAACCTGTCTCTCACTGTTTCTTGTTTGTTTAAAGAGACACTGAAGCGAAAAAAAAAATTATGATCTAATGATTTGTTTGTGTAGTACAGCTAAGAAAAAAAACATTAGCAGCAGAGACGCAAGTCTAATATTGTTTCCAGTAAAGGAAGAGTTCAGAAACTCCAGTTGTTTTCTATGCAAATTAGCCATTGAGCTCCACGACTTTCAAAGTCGCAGAGAACTCTGCCAGACACTTGAGATAATAAGCTTTAAAGGACATTGGCCTCAATTCACTAAGCTTATCTCCTGTCTTTAATAACTCTTCTAGAGTTGTTACCTTGGCGATAAGGCATGTAGTATTCAGGAAACCGTTTACCTCAGGCAAACCTAAAGTTAACTCTTCTGTCTTTAAGTTAACTCTTTAATCCTTAAAATAACTCCAGAGTTAAAGACAGGCTGTTCATTAACTGCGTGTGAAAATAACTACAGAAGAGGTAACTTAACTACAGAGGAGGTAAATTAACTACAGAGGAGGTAAATTAACTACAGAAGAGGTAAAGTAAGGAATGAAGAGATAAGATAACTCTCTTACTGTGTGGAGGTAAGTTTTCTCTTGCCTTATTATCTCCAGCATGATCTTAGTGAATTGAGGCCATTGGCCTCAATTCACTAAGCTTATCTCCTGTCTTTAATAACTCTTCTACAGTTGTTACCATGGTGATAAGGCATGTAGTATTCAGGAAACATTTTACCTCAGGCAAACCTAAAGTTAACTCTTCAGTCTTTGAGTTAACTCTTTAATCCTTAAAATAACTCCAGAGTTAAAGACAGGCTGTTCATTAACTGTGTGTGAAAATAACTACAGAGGAGGTAACTTAACTACAGAGGAGGTAACTTAACTACAGAGGAGGAAACTTAACTACAGAGGAGGTAAATTAACTACAGAAGAGGTAACGTAAGGAATGAAGAGATAAGATAACTCTTACTGTGTGGAGGTAAGTTTTCTCTTGCCTTATTATCTCCAGCATGATCTTAGTGAATTGAGGCCAATGGCCTCAATTCACTAAGGTCATGCTGGAGATAATAAGGCAAGAGAAAACTTACCTCCACACAGTGAGAGAGTTATCTTATCTCTTCATTCCTTAAGTTACCTCCTGTGTAGTTAATTTACCTCCTCTGTAGTTATTTTCACATGCAGTTAATAAACAGCCTGTCTTTAACTCTAGAGTTATTTTAAGGATTGAAGAGTTAACTTAAAGACAGAAGAGTTAACTTTAGGTTTGCCTGAGGTAAAATGTTTCCTGAATACGACATGCCTAATCACCATGGTGATAACTCTAGAAACTTTATTAAACTTTATTAAAGACAGTAGATAAGCTTAGTAAATTGAGGCCAATGTATCTTTTTTCCCTCTGCAGGGAAGATTTTCCAGAGCAGGCTTGTGAACTTTTGAACCCATTTAGAATGCTTAGTATCTAAACTGCAAATATTAGAGAATGATGCAATGTTATAGAAAACACTATATAACTGAAAATAAAAATATTAGAATATTTTCTTTGCTACTAAAATTCTAGTAATTATCCGTATTACACAACCAATTCATTATATCATATTTTTTTTTTCGCTTCAGTGTCTCTTTAAGGATTTACTGCAGGTCATTAGCTCTGCTCTGTTTCATAGTTTAATATACAGAGTGTAGTTTGTAAACTGCAAATATTAGAGAGCGATGCAGTGTTACAAAAATAAAACTAACTGAAAATAAAAATATGAAACTGTTTTCTTTGCTATTATTGTTTTATTAATGATCTAAACTACACATACAATTCATTATAACATGTTTTTTGTTTTGTTTTTTTTTCACTTCAGTGTCGCTTTAACCATTTATGCCGCCTGGATGTGATACTCACGTCCAGACGGCTGCTCTGCTGCTGATGCGTGCTTCAGAGGCCGCGGTCTTTCTGAAAAAAAAAAGTTTACCATCCTCTTAAAAAAAAAAAAAAAAAATCTCAATGTGGCCATCTTGTGGCCAAATAGTAAAACTACATCTACAAACATTTTTCAGTATAATAAACGCACATTATTACATTTAAAATTAACTATTTATTTCCCAGTTCCCACACCAAAAATTACCTAAATAAAATTTTTCATGTAAAAAAAAATTACAATAAAAAAAAAAAAAAGTTACCTAAGGGTCTGAAATTTTGCTTGTGAAGAGGGTATATTATGAACATTTGTTTAAATTATAAGCTTGAAAATAGTGATGGGCGCAAAAAAAAATGCACCTTTATTTCCAAATAAAATAATGGCACCATACATTGTGATAGGGACAAAATTTAAATGGTGTAATAACCAAGACAATCGGACAAATAAAATACATAGGTTTTAATTATGGTAGCATGTATTATTTTAAAGCTATAATGGCCGAAAACTGAGAAATAATGATTTTTTTTCAATTTTTTTCTTAATATTCCTGTTAAAATGCAGTTAGAAAAAAAATTCTTAGCAAAATGTACCACCCAAAAAAAGCCTAATTGGTGGCGGAAAAAACAAGATATAGATCAATTCATTGTGATAATTAGTGATAAAGTTATTAGCGAATGAATGCAGAGCCGGGTCAAGGTCCTCCAGCACCCAAGGCTGAGACACCAAAGTGCGCCCTCCATCCTTCCCACCTCAGCCGTCACACACTGATTACTATCAGACTAAGAGGCGCCCCCAACATCGTAATCTCTAGTTATCTGTCTTGCAGTCACTACCATGTATCCCCTTTCCTTATTTCTCTCTGCTTCACACACAATAGGGGAATGATAGCTGAGTGAGTTGTGCACTCCCTCCTACACTGCGCCCTGAGGCTGGAGCCTCTCTCGCCTCTGCCTTGGCCCGTCCCTGAATGAATGGGAGGGGAAAATTGCTCTGTTGCATAAGGTGAAAAATCCCCGCGGGCTGAAATGGTTAAAGGACATCTGTAGTGAGAGGTATATGGAGGCTGCCATATTTACTTCATTTTGAAGCAATACTAGTTGTCTTGCTATCCCTGCTGATCCTTGCTGATCCTCTGCCTCTAAGACTTTTAGGCCTTGTTCACATTACGTTCTGTGCGCATGTTCGTCCGCGTTTGGCGTTTTTTGACGGAATTTTTATTTCCGATTTCTGGCAATTACCTGTGCGCTGTTGTTGTTTTTTTGTGAACCGCTTTTCTAAGCGGTTTTGCCGAGTGATTGCGTTTTTGCACTTCCTGACGTCTTTGATCTGGAAAATAATAAATATAATGTATTTAGTTTGAAAAATGCGAACGCAATCAGTGCACAAAGCAATTTTGTGAGCATTTGTGGTTTTCCTATACCTTCCATTGAGGCAAAATCGCCTCAGAAATGGCCCATGCACAGCTTATCTGAGCTCAGATGGGAACTGTCTCATAGACAATAATGGTGTAAGCGCTTTCAGGGTGATTTTGAAAAATTGCCAGCAAAAATGCGAAAAACGCCTCTAGTGTGAATGGGCCCTTAGTAACAGACACTATTGTCAGATCTGACGAGATTAACTGCATGCTTGTTTCAGGTGTGTGATTCAGACACTACTGCAGCCAAATAGACCAGCAGGGCTGCCAGGCAACTGGTATTGCTTAAAAGGAAGTAAATATGGCAGCCTCCATATACCTCTCACTACAGTTGTCCTTTAAAGGGAATCTGAAGTGAAAAGTACACTTTATGGAAGATGCAATACTTATTTTTTTTTAAACAATACCAGTTGCCTGTCTGCCCTGCTGATCTATTTGGCTGCTGTAGTGTCTGAATCACACACCTGGAACAAGCAATGCGGTTAATCCAGTCATACTTCAGTCAAACATCTGATCTGCATGTTTGTTCAGGGCCTATGGCTAAAAGTATTAGAGACAGAGGATCAGCAGAATAGCCAGGTAACTGGTATTACTTAAAAGGAAATAAATATGACAGCCTCCATATCCCTCTTGTTAGGACTCGTTCACATCATTTAGCGCAGAGGGCTGTGCGATCGGAACGCAACATGTTTGCATGCCATCTGCGCTACTAGGCGCTGTGCTGCAGATCCCATTCATTACAATGAATGGGATCTGCACTGCGATTCCCAAAAATGCATGCAGCACGCGATAGCGCAATCGCACTGCTGCGCAGCGCATATAATGGGAACGGTAGAAGGGTTGTCTATGCCCTACCGTTCTTGCGTGTCGCACACTATACACGCTGCCAAAATGCGCAGGACAGCGCCCTTAGGGCCCGTTTCCACTAGTGCGGTGCGAATCGCTGGGATTCCACCGCTGACAAAATCGCATGCGGATGCCATTCCGCATGCGATTTTTGCCGCGATTTCGCATGCGATTTCGCATAGGCAGGCTATCAGCGATTTTAACCATGTCACTGCCTGGCTCAATGTACATTAGTTTTAGTGCGAAATCGCGGCAAAAAACGCATGTGCGTTTTCCCCTATTAAATACATTGCATGCGAATCGCCTGCATTCCACGCGCAGGCGAATTCTGCAGGCCCTACCGTGCAGAAAAATCCTGCACAGAAAAACGCACCAAAAAACTGACAAGTGGAAACAGTCTCATCCACTTGTATTGGTTATGCGAATCCGCATGCAGACAACGCATGCGGATTCGCTCTAGTGGAAACTTGTCCTTCAAGCTTGCAGCATAGTTTTGGATTGTGGGAGAAAGGGGTAGCATTATAGAGGAAATCAGACATCTGAAGTTTTCCAAGAATTTATGAACTGCTGCACTAGATCTTTTTTTTTTTTAAATCTTACTCTTCTTTATTATTATTTTCATAGCAAGCAATCCACATTTTGCTGTTCCGTGAACACACATATCACAGTCTTTTCTATGTATTTTTACATCCACTAATAACTAGTTCTTGTTTGTGACAGGTCTTTACATTTTACTTCCTACTTATGTTAAACTTGGTTGTAAATTGTATCCCTTGTTGGGGTATCTGTGGGAATAGTGGCATTCCAGGGATTCTCTGCTTTCTAATGATTGGTTATTTGGTGTCCCTTAGTGTTGTTTGGTATGCCGTCTGTTAAACCAATGTCACCTTTGCAATTATTTCAGAAACGTCTGCAGGTTAAATGCTTTCTGGTTCTCTTCCTAAAGGCTGGGATTGATTTACCTAATATATTACTAAGAGATCCAGGGAATTTGCTGGGAAAAAAAGATCCTGTGTCATTTTAGAGAGATCCTTACAGAATGGAAGAATGATTGGAGGGTGAGCTCCAAGGTACAATCTTTCCATACTCCCTCCAACAGAAACCTGTTAACCACTTCAGCCTAACTGGACGAAAATTTTCGTCCAGTTAGGCTGCGCGCACTCCCGCGGGTCGCGCGCTCCCGCGGGCCCCCCCGTGCGCGCCCCCGCTGCTGGCCGTTAGCCCACTGATCAGTGAAAGGGATTATAAATCCCTTTCGCTGATCGGACCCCCCCCCCCCGGAGAAAAGCCGACAGCGTCTCTTCAGACGCTGCGGCTTTTCTGAGCTCTGGTCTCCTTTCTTCTGCCTGGGAGCGAGATCGATCGCTCCCAGGACTTTTTGGACTGTGGCCATCTTGTGACCAAATAGCAAATTACACCAAAAACACACTTTGTGTTAAATAAATACATTTTAATACATTAAATAACCCCTGTTTACCTCCCACACCAAAAAATACCCACATACAAGTTTAAATTAAAAAAAAAAAATTACAATTAAAAAAACCCAAAAAAAACCATAAATAGTTACCTAAGGGTCTGAACATTTTAAATATGCATGTCAAAGGAGTACCGTATATTCCGGCGTATAGGACGACTGGGCATATAAGACGACCCCCCAACTTTTCCAGTTAAAATATAGAGTTTGGGATATACTTGCTGTATAAGACTACCCCTCTTCCAACACACACCAAATAAAATACAAAAAAACTCATATACTGTTGCTATGTATAAACAGATACTGGTGCTGTACTGTATGTGGTTCCCAGTATATAACAGTATACAAGCGACTGACTGGTTGGATTGGTCAACTCTCCCTCTCCATAAGTGGATTGGTCAGCTCTCCCTGTCTACCTGATTATCAGAGCGGTATGGAAGAATAGATCACGCTGTGCCCATAAAACACGGCTCTATCACCTTTCTGGCCCACCCTTGCATCCTATTTACCTCCTTCTCTGCCTCTCAGATCTCACACGTGCGCCTGTCGGTAACAGGAGAGGGTGTATCACCCGGCATCAATAATACCCGGCGTATAAGACGACCCCTGACTTTTCAGATGATTTTCAAGGGTTAAAAAGTAGTCTTATACGCAGGAATCTACTGTATATCAATATGATTTATTAAATTATGGGCTTCTAAATAGTGATGGACGCAAATTGAAAAAATGCACCTTTATTTCCAAATTGAATATCGGCGCCATACATTGTGATAGGGACATAATTTAAATGGTGTAATAAGCGGGACAAATTGGTAAATAAAGTCCATAGGTTTTAATTATGGTAGCATGTATTAATTTCAAACTATAATGGCCAAAAGCTGAGGAATAATGATTTTTTTTCCATTTCTTTCTTAATATTCCTGTTAAAATGGATTTACAGTAAATTAATTCTCAGCAAAATGTATCACCCACAGAAAGCCTAATTGGTGGCAAAAAAAACAAGATATAGATCCATTCATTGTACCGAGTAGTGATAAAGTTATTAGCAAATGAATGGGAGGTGAAAGTTGCTCAGATGCAAAAAAATGTCAACCCTGTGGGCTTTTTAGCTGGTGTTTAGTACCATCTGAAACTCATTTTGTGTGTTTGCCTTTATTTAACTGCATATACACTAGATATTGGTATTGTGCTCTCAAAGATCACTATCCAGGTCTTTTGAAAATTGGCTACCTCAACCTTATTAATATTTTCTCCATCTATTCTAACAGTACAGTGTCATTTTTCTTTTGCATTCATACTCTGAAGGGCCTGGTTATTTTCAGCATTAGGGTCTCTTGAAATTATTCTTTTTGTACAACTCAAAATAAATAAACTCTTACATAGACTTAAAGAGAATCTGTATTGTTAAAATCGCACAAAAGTAAACATACCAGTGCGTTAGGGGACATCTCCTATTACCCTCTGACACAATTTCGCCGCTCCTCGCCGCATTAAAAGTGGTTAAAAACAGTTTTTAAAAGTCTGTTTATAAACAAACAAAATGGCCACCAAAACAGGAAGTAGGTTGATGTACAGTATGTCCACACATAGAAAATACATCAATACACAAGCAGGCTGTATACAGCCTTCCTTTTGAATCTCAAGAGATCATTTGTGTGTTTCTTTCCCCCTGTTCTCATGCACTGAAGTTTCAGTCTGCTTGTTTCTTCCTGCAAACAGCTTTGCCCTTGTCTGTAATTCTTCAGTATGTGAAAGCCCAGCCAGCTCAGAGAACGATTTATCCAGCTTGTAAAAGATAAGAGAGAAGAGAGAAGCTGTTCTAATCCTAAATAACACACAGGCAGTGTGCATAGAGGGGTCTGGAATGGGGAGTTCATAGCAGAACCACAACACTGAAGAACTTGGCAGCCTTCCAGACACTGGCTGACAAGTCTGACAGGGGAAAGATACATTGATTTATTACAGAGACAGTGATAGTATAAAGTGCTGCAGTAAGCCAGAACACATTAGAATAGCTTTTTGAACTTGTAGGATGATAAAAAACAGGATGCAATTTTTGTTACGGAGTCTCTTTAATGTGCCTCTTAGACTACAATTATAGAGTTCCCCGATTTTTTTTTTTTTTACTGAAACATAGTCTCTAAAGTGCTGTTTTATTCTCAAGACGTTAGCTGTCCTGTAATGGTGATTCTTGAAGGTCCACCGTCACGAAGATCTTTAAATTTAAAATATATGTAAACATATACATGCACGAAGTGCATTTTTCCCAGAGTAAAATGAGCCATACATTACTTTTCTCCTGTGTTGCTGTCACTTACAATAAGTAATAGAAATCTGACAGAACCGACAGGTTTTGGACTAGGCCATCTCCTCATGGTGGATTCTCAAGGTTTGCTTTATTCTCAAAAGCACTTAGTGAATGGCAGTTGCTCTGCCCAACTGCCAACAAAGTGTACGGTGAGCAGGGAGGCTGGCCAGCATCTTTGCATACATCCTTTTCAGGGAGTGTCTTTATAAATAATAAAGGCCATGCTGAGAATTCCCTATGGAAAAATGGACTAGTCCAAAGCCTGTCGGTAATGTCAGATTTCTACTACCTACACCTGTAAGTGAAAGCAACATAAGAGAAAACATACACCTGTAAGTGATAGCAACATAAGAGAAAAGTAATGCATGGCTCATTTCACTCTGGAAGAAACGTACTTCTTATTTGTATGTGTTTACATATATTTTATATTTTAAGATTTTCCCGACAGTGGTCCTTTAAGTGCTATTCACGACTCTACAATTCTCATAACATGGTTAGATCATGGATGTTTGTTGAAAAATGGAATCCCTGGAGCTTCTGGAAAAAAAAAATCTAACCTGGATTATATATGGCAGGGCAGATTCCCCAAACTTTGCACAGTTGGCCTCTTGATAAACGAGGTTACAAATAAAAGTGGACGGAGCATAAAACAGCAAATCGAATTTCAGTTATTTAGTTTACAGAGGAAGATTTAAAGGACTTACGAGCCCAAAATGTCTAAAAAAGCAAAGTACCTGTAAGCTGTTTAAATGCACGGAGGACGCCGTCCGCGCCCTCCGTGCAGTTCCGCCGGGTCCCCTTCCTGAGATCGCCCCCCGCGCCGACCCCGACCCCCCAGGCCGGGTCGGGCTCTCGTGCCGCTCTCAATATGGCCGCTTCCATTGGCCGCGGCTGCGCAGTCCGCCTGGCCGCGAGTGCGGCTGCGCAGCTCTACGGCCAACCCCCCGAACCACGCACTGTAGCGTGGATCGGAGGGGTTGGCCATAGAGCTGCGCAGCCGCACTCGCGGCCAGGCGGACTGCGCAGCCGCGGCCAATGGAAGCGGCCATATTGAGAGCGGCACGAGAGCCCGACCCGGCCTGGGGGGTCGGCGCGGGGGGCGATCTCAGGAAGGGGACCCGGCGGAACTGCACGGAGGGCGCGGACGGCGTCCTCCGTGCATTTAAACAGCTTACAGGTACTTTGCTTTTTTAGACATTTTGGGCTCGTAAGTCCTTTAAACCGTAGCCCTTCGTAGTCTGTTAATGGCAGGATTCTCAAACTTGGCACAGTTGGTCACTGGGTGACTGGGATTAATATTCAGGAAAGTGGGTGGAGCCTACAACAACCAATCAAAATTCACCTATTGATTTTCAGAAGGAATATTTAAATTGCTGCCATTCTTACACTGTTAAGGGGAAGAGGCCTCAAACCTGCTACAATCGGTCATTAGGTGACTGGGGTTCAAATTCAGAAAAAAGGGTGGAGCCACAAACAGCCGATCAGATTTGTTTGATTGATAATCTGCTTCCATTCTCACAGTATTGATGCCAAGGACCCCAAAGCATACAAACTTGGTCATTAAGTGACTGTGTGTGTCAAGGTTAGAAAAAGTGAGTGGAGCCAACAACAATAAAATAGATACCCAAGCAACGCTGGGCCTTTAGCTAGTAATATATGTTTTCTCAGGGCAGGTTGAAAACCCCTAGAGTGAGTGGGTGTGTTTGTATGCATGTTTTTATTGCCGTTATAGATGAGGCCTCACTAACTACTCATTACAGTAGCTCTTAAGATAGACCCACACGTTACAATTCTTCTATTCAATGTTTCCGAAATGTATTATAAAATGGTTGTACAGAAAAATCGAAAGTTTCCTTCTTTGACAGAGAAATCTGATTGATTTACCTGTTTTTTGTTTTTGATTTTTTTTGAGATTGGACGTGTTGGAAAATTCAGACCAACTTTACCAAGAATTGTATGATGTGTGATAGATATACAGTGGGTTGCAAAAGTATTCGGCACCCTTGAAGTTTTCCACATTTTGTCATATTACTGCCACAAACATAAATCAATTTTATTGGAATTCCACATGAAAGGGCAACACAAAGTGGTGTACACATGAGAAGTGGAACAAAAATCATACATGATTCCAAACATTTTTTACAAATAAATAACTGCAAAGTGGTGTGTGCATAATTATTCGACCCCCTTTGAGTGCAGTCAGTTGCCTATAGACATTGCCTGATGAGTGCTAATGACTAAATAGAGTGCACCTGTGTGTAATCTAATGTCAGTACAAATACTGCTGCTCTGTGAGGGCCTCAGAGGTTGTCTAAGAGAATATTGGGCGCAACAACACCGTGAAGTCCAAAGAACACACAAGCCAGGTCAGGGATCAAGTTATTGAGAAATTTAAAGCAGGCTTAGGCTACAAAAAGATTTCCAAAGCCTTGAACATCCCACGGAACATTTTTCAAGCGATCATTTAGAAATGGAAGGAGTATGGCACAACTGTAAACCTACCAAGACAAGGCCATCCACCTAAACTCACAGGCCGAACAAGGAGAGCGCTGATCAGAAATGCAGTCAAGAGGCCCATGGTGACTCTGGACGAGCTGCAGAGATCTACAGCTCAGGTGGGACACTGTCTATAGGACAACTATTAGTCATGCACTGTACAAAGTTGGCCTTTATGGAAGAGTGGCAAGAAGAAAGCCATTGTTAACAGAAAGCATAAGAAGTCCCGTTTGCAGTTTGCCACAAGCCATGTGGGGGACACAGCAACCATGTGGAAGAAGGTGTTCTGGTCAGATGAGACCAAAATGGAACTTTTTGGCCAAAATGCAAAACGCTATGTGTGGCAGAAAACTAACACTGCACATCACTCTGAACACACCATCCCCACTGTCAAAAATGGTGGTGGCAGCATCATGCTCTGGGGGTGCATCTCTTCTGAAGGGACAGGGAAGCTGGTCAGAGTTGATGGGAAGATGGATGGAGCCAAATACAGGGCAAACTTGGAAGAAAACCTCTTGGAGACTGCAAAAGACTTGAGACTGGGGCGGAGGTTCACCTTCCAGCAGGACAATGACCCTAAACATAAAGCCAGGGCAACAATGGAATGGTTTAAAACAAAACATATCTATGTGTTAGAATGGCCCAGTCAAAGTCCAGATCTAAATCCAATCGAGAAAAATAGAACCCGAGGTGGGTTCTAAGAATCCAATTAGCATACAGAGGCTGGGTCTGCATATAATGCCCAGCCTCTGTTGCTATACTGTTTGCCCCAGTCTCCCCCCTGTGCTCTGCTGTACCCCCATAAAACAATCGCCATGCTGGCGACATGCAGCGTGTCGCCAGCCGGCTGTTTACATCTGAAGTGTCAGTCTCTGCCGCTCCTCCATAGCGCCGCTCCACGCCTGTGTCCCTTTCCTTTTCGGTTCGTGTGAAGACGATCTGGTGATCATGAGTATCCTCGGTTTACAGAGTGCCCGCTGTCTGTACGAGGAGATCCACTGATTGGCCAGAAGCAGTGAATATTTATTATTGCTAATGAGCCGGGGGGCGGATCCACTCGAGCGAGCGGCACCCAGCTTCACCAATCGCTGGATAGCGATGGAATGACAGCAGCGGGAGGCGGAGCTGTACAGAGCGTACAGCTCCGCCTACCGCTGCTGTCATTCCATCGCTATCCAGCGATTGGTGAAGCTGTGTGCCGCTCGCTCGAGTGGATCCACCCCCCACTGCCCGTCTCGTTAACAATAATAAATATGCACTGCTTCTGGCCAATCAGTGGATCTCCTCGGCGCAGCGGTAGGCGGACCATGCGGCCAAGCATACAAGACAAGCGTACAGACAGCGGGCACTCTGAAAACTGCATATACTGACGATCACCAGATCGTCTTCACATGAACCACCCCCCGCTGCCCGGCTCTTAAGCAATCGTCTAAAATAAACCTGGCTAAAATATACTGGGGGCATTGTGAATTTAGTGCTAAAGCTCGATTTGAAAAAAAATCATGAAAAAAATCAAAACCACAATTTTTGAGAGAGAAATCGCAATTTCAACACACACACACACACACACACACACACACACACACACACACACACACACACACACACACACACACACACACACACACACACACACACACACACACACACACACACACACACTCACTCACTCACTCACTCACTCACTCACTCACTCACTCACTCACACTGTGATTAGCACTCGCCTTGCAGCGTTAGGTTCCCGGTTCGAATGCCAGTCAGGGCACTATCTGCATGGAGTTTGTATGTTCTCTGCATATCTGTGTGGGTTTCCTCCCACATCCACAAAAAATATAGATAAGTTAATTGGCTTCCCCCTAAAGTGGCTACGATACATACATAGACATATGACTATGGTAGGAATTAGATTGTGAGCCCCTCCTAGGGACAGATAAGTGACAAAACAGTTTAATTATTCTAGTTTAACCACTTGCAAAGAAAGGACGTAGCTGCTACGTCCAAAAAGGGTCGCCAGGCCGCCAGGAGCAGCAGCTACGTCATAAGTTAAAACCGCCGCTGCGAACGATCATGCCCGCCGCACTACCGAACGGAGCAAGGGACCGTGTGGTCCCTCTACCTGATCGGCAACCCCGCGAAGTCGCTCTACCCCCCTGCCCCCCCCCACGAAGCCACAATGAACTCTGTTACAACGCTGTAACAGCAATCATTGAACATCACCAATACAGGAAGTCATTACTTCCTGTAAAGTCCTGCAGTGCACGTGACCCCAGCACTGATTGGTCAAGGAATCGTGTGATCCCTTGACCTTTCAGGCTGCAGTGATTGGTCCAAGGTATCATGTGATCCCTTGGCCAATCAGTGTCCTCCCAGTCCTTCAATGAACACTGTGTCTACTAGAGACAGTGTTCATTGCTGAAAAAAAAAATGATAGTAAAAAAAAAATACAATAAAAAATAAAACGTAGTTAAATAAAAAGTGTTTATATCCCCTCAAGGCAATGATTGGTGCAAGGGATCATGAGGTCCCTGAACCAATCAGTGAGCCTGAAGGTCGGTATCCACAATGCTAAGTTTGCAGCAACTTTTTTCGCAACAGGCCTTTTCACAATAAATGATTGTTTTTGCGATATTGCAAATATAGTTTAACCGAAACTAGTTAAACAATGTTTTGCAGCGTTTGCGACCGTCATGACAGATCACTGAGCGACCAATTGCTCAAATCCCCCGTTGCACTGCATAATAATTTTATTGCGATTAAACGATCATTCGAGTCTTTGTTACCATGGTAGTGAAGGTGGATCAGTTAACGATCGCTGTTTCCCGCTTATCCCGACCCATCTTCACGTCGGTAGTTGGCTTATATATGAATAAAGACTGTTATAGCCAGTAATAACAGTCATCATTCATAAAAACAAGTAACAATGTTTGTTAAATTGTCAAGCTTTGTTGAAAAGTGCGTGCGATTTTGCGTAATGCAAGATTGCACATAATGCTTTTAAATGTCGACGCGCATGGTAGTTTTCTGGGCTGCAATTCGCACAAGTAAAAAAATGTATTTTCTGCCACATGAAATTGTAACGTGCGTACAATTCCCATAGACTGCTAACAGGTGCCGGCAGTCTTTAGTGGATGACGCATGCACAACAATGCGAAAAGGACGCACAAAATTGACCATGGGAAAACGCCAGTGTTTTCCGCAGACACAATTGTGGCCTCTTTCTAACTGTGCCTCTCTCTGGTATCTCACATCTGTGTTCTGAGGTGGCAGGAGCTGCTGTGAGGGGTCACCTACATTTGGGTGCAGTGCGCGCTTATTCATTTGGGTGCTTCCATAGGCACCCAAGTAAAATGCTGCTAATATCGGCTATAGCAGTAAATTTGGGTGCCAAAATTGCCCAATAAAATAGCGGTGACGGGACCGCCCACTATAGAAACTGCTGTTATAAATATAGCCGGTATAAATATAAAATTAGGGGGCGCCACGACACCTGCTATGTATAGCTGCAGTTTCTATTGTGGGCAATCTCGGTGTCCATTATTTTTTTGGGCAACTCTAGTGCCCAAATTTACGGTTATAGCTGCTATTAGCGGTGTTTTACATAGGTGCCTATGACGGCACCCATTAGTGTTAGGTATAGATTGCGGTGGATTAGTGTTAGGAGTCTGTGTGGGGTGGCTGGGGTTAGGCATAGATGGGGAAAGTTAATGTCAAGCATAAACAGGGCAAACAGGAAAATTTGGTGCAAAAATGACAGTAATGGGCATGAAATAACAGTAATAGAACATTGGTAATTTTACAGATATTCTATTATCCACTATAGTAGAATATCGGTAATTTAACCGATATTATACTATTACCAACAGTACCCTAACTCTCATCTAAACCTTCCACTAACTATACCATACCTTAATCACCCCTCAATTACTCCTAACCCTAACCACCCACCACCTACTCCTAACACTAAACAATCCCTATCTAAAAGAAATGCAAAAAAAGCCATAGGCGCACTTTGAGAATAATGGATTGCTGTGCATCCAGTTTGTTATCAAATGACCTATATGTGACCTCATTTTAATCAGTGATTTGTAGAATACATTTTGGTGTGTTTTTTAGCTCTGGCCACAGTCACATAAAAATAGGTAGGGACAAACTCAATCCATCAAGGGGAAAAAAATGTAATTTTCAAAATTATGATCAATCTTGGGAAAGTTACAGCAAAACTACATGAGTCAGTAGCTTTCAAAATACCTACTTTTGAATAGCCCTGGCTGTTAGCTTTCCACAATGGTAACATTTGTGGCCTTTTCTGATGTTCTGACTCTTCTGGGGCAATGCAAACAAAGAATGGCGCTATAACAAGTATTGCAAAAAAATGGCTTGCAAAAAAGACATAGGCGCACCTGTAGAATAATGGATTGCTGTGCACCAGTTTGTTATCAAACGACATATATGTGACCTCAATTTAATCATAATGAGTTGTAGAATACATTTTGATGTGTCTTATAGCTTGAACCCCTGTCACATAAAAAATAGGTAGTGACAAACTCAATCCATTATGAAAAAGATGTCATTTTAAAAGATATGGTCAAACGTGGGAAAGTTTCAGCAAAATTGCAAGAGTCGGTAGCTTATAAAACACCCACTTTTGAATAGCCCTGGTTGTTAGCTTTCCATAATGGTTACATTTGTGGCCTTTTTTTGCTGTCCAGACACTTCTGGGACTATGAAAAGTATGGCGCTAAAAAACTTTGAGGAAAAAATTGGCCTGTCCAAAGCCACATGGACACTTTGTTGTTAATGGCATGCTAGATGCCCAGATATTTATCAGATGACATATATGGTGTATCCTTTTAACCGTGACACGTTATAGAATACATTTTAGGGTTTTTTTGGGTTGCGGCCTATGTCTTATGAATTACCGTATTTTTCGGACTATAAGACGCACTTTTTCTCCCCCAAAAGTGTGGGGGGAAAGTCGGTGTGTCTTATGGTCCCAAGGTGTGCCAGATGTCCCTCCCCCCACAAAGGCTCTTACATGTCCAGCGGTGAATCATCCATCTTCGGCTGGTGACCTGAGTCCTCCGTGCTATATCTACTGCATAGTTGCCACACTCCCCGGGCTCAGCTCTCATCACATTTCATAGTAAATCTGCTGCTGCTGACCCTGATTGCTGTCTGACCAGCCCAATCATAAGCCAGCATGGAGCCAGCAGCCAATCCAATATGTAACTCCTCCCACTCCAGTCTGCAACTCCACCAGCATTGGTACTGAAGGCTCTTCAGGCGGGACATCCAGGCGTCCATCCAGCCAATCAGCTTCCTCCAAATACGGATGCAGCCTATCACAGACGCTGGGCTCACACAAATACAGTGCTGCCCATAATTATTCATAACCCTGGCAATTTTTGACTTAAAGTTACTTTTATTCAAATAGAAAGTAATTTTTTGTTGACGGGAAATGACATAGGTGTCTCCCATAAGATAATAAGACGATGTACAAGAGGCATTATTTTAGAAAAAAAACATTTCTCAGCTTTTATTGACATTTGAACAAAAAGTGTCCAGTCCAAAATTATTCATACCCTTCTCAGTAATCAATAGAAAAGCCTTTGTTGGCCATTACAGCAATCAAATGCTTCCTATAATTGCAGACCAGCTATTTGCATGTCTCCACAAGTATTTTTGCCCTCTCTTCTTTAGCAATGTCTCTCCAAAGCTTTCAGGTTTTAGGGTCTTGTTGACATCACCCTGATCTTTAGCATTGATATTTATCAATGAAGCACGCTGCTTCATTGATAAATATCAGGGCCTGCTATCCAAACTATTACATGGCCTGTTGCTACTAACACTGACTGCAGTTTGCAATTTACACTTAACTGACCTATGTAAAGCTCCATAAGACGCCACTGCTCCATGGATGCACCAGATTTAGTATATATATATATATATATTTTTTTTTTCCCCTGGTATTTGTCCTCTAAAGCTAGGTGAGTCTTATGGTCCGGTGCGTCTTATAGTCTGAAAACTACAGTTCTTTTAGTGACAAACGGAACCAAAAGCAATCATTTTTTTATTTTCATATATTTAGTACCAAAATAAAAAGTTTGTTAAAATAAAACAAAGTGACAGAATTTTAAAACAGAATACATAAATCGTTACCTCAGGGACTCCACTTTTTAATATGTATGCCATGAGGGTATATTACTGGTATTTTTGCAAATGAGGGCTTGTAATTATTGCTAGGGTACAATGTAAAAACAAGAAACACAACACAGAAAAAATACACCTTTACTTCCAAATCATATATTATCTCCATACATTGCCCTAGGGATATAATTTCAATGTTGGGATTACCAGGATAAATGGGCAGGTTAAATGTATGTGTTTTAGCTAGAATAGCATTGTTTATTTGAAAACTATAGTTTTAAAGTGTGTTTTTTCATTGTCCCCCCCCCCCCCCCCCCGTTTTTCTGTTTAAAATGCATAGAAAATAATTAATGAAAACAAATACCCAGTAAGCTTAATTGGTGGCAAAAAAAAAAAGATATATTAGATGGGATGAGAAATGATTAAGCTATTGACGAATGAGCACGGAAATGTGATAATTGCTCAGATGCAGAAGGTGAAAAACACTGAAGGTTGAAGTGGTTAACAACACAGTGAGGGCCACTTTCGGTCTGCTGATTTTGACTGTGAACAGCAGAATCACACTGTTAAAGTGATTATTCTGCTCTCATCTCCTGTAAGCAAGCTCACAGTGTTTCAATCAATTCAGTCATCTGACTGGCCCATGAATGAAAGTACTTGTGCTAGCTGAATTTGAAAACGCTAAGCAAATTTTAAGGTTTATTGAATCTTGCTTATTGAATGAGTACGATTTTGTTTGGAGTTGGGCAAATGTTTGCTTTGTACATTTAATTGGAAAAGTTATGCATTGTAAAGTAAATATAAAAACACATTATTTTTTAATGTATGGATTCTCCGCCTCCTGTTTCTTTTTCTGTGGCCTATGAGCTTTTCTTCTACCTGACTTACGGTATTTTTTGCCTGTCAGTGTTAAACACAGTATGCAAGTTAGTTAAGAAAGGTTAATTTTCCTGTTGAACTCTTGTTGAGGCACTACCTTCATTACCAAGCTTCCTTGTAATCAATCTATTCTGTACCTGTTGCATCTCAGCACTAGACTGTTTACCACGGGACAGGAGCCTGTGGCTGTTCCTCCAGCTTTAAAATGCGACATTTGTCCTACAAGCTCCACTTAGGGTTTTTACATGTTTACAATGTGTCAGCGTCCTCAGAAATTCTCCTGCCATGATTAATGTGAGGAAGCTGCTTAAAAAAACCTGTATCCTTCTAATACATATCAGTGAAAATGCTGCTTTTGTCCAGTTACTGTTAATGCAAGTCGTAACAGTGTAATATAGGAGCCTAGTGTTTACATGTTGCATTCCAGAGCCTTAGTCAAAATAAGCCTTGAGGGGCTACTGTAGCATTTCTGTACATTATCAGCCTCTATTTCAGCAGCTGGGAGAGAGATCTCCCTAGAATGAATTTTGTGACGTGACACATTGATTTCAGAAATCGATACATGTGAGTCTGTTTGTGTGTGTCCTGGACCTGTGTATCACAAATTGCACTTCTCTGCTTTCATATCCAAACCTCTGCTCTCTACAAAAAATAAAAGAAAATGACAGATTGCAGGTCAGACAGACGTTACCAAGGCACAGCAATGAATATTGTTGTCTTTTAGGAAGTGAAAGTTCAGAATATAAAGTGCATGCATTTTTTCATGACAGCAGAATTATGGGTTAATATTTTTCAGTAATCCCTTTACACCACCTCTGGTTTTAATTGTTTAAACAGCTACAAGTCTGCTAGAAAAGAAACAGAACTAGAAGCTTCCTTTTTTTTTTAAGTTATTAAGCGTATGCTGTTGAGACTTGCAATTGATTGTCATTTGTTGGCTGTTTGTAAGTTTATTATGTAAAGCGTTTTAGGGAGTTTTCCAAGTAATGACTTGAAGCCACTGAATTGGGGTGTAGAATTTTAAAAATAACTCCAGTCACAGCTTGGCCAAGCTGAGATGCTGTCACTTATTATTAGAAACTATTTGTATGAAACCCTGCCATTGCAGCTCTAGCCAAAGGTCTGTGCTGTGTGTCTGTTTTTGTGCATGTGAAAATTCTCTGAGGCAGGGGTCACACTTACCGGCTTTCGTACGCGTTTTCTGCACAGAAAAACTGACTTCAACTGAGAACTCATGTTAATCAATGAGCTAGGTCACACTTTAATGCAGATTTCGCATGCAGAAAAAAAACTGACATCTTGCGCAATTTGTCAGTTTTCTCTATAAATTACATTAGCTGTTGTAAGGTAGAGGTCACATTTGTCTTTCAGTTTTCTGAAAAGTGTAGAAACTGAAAGACAAGTGTGACCCCTGCCTCAATGAAACACGTCAGAGTAATTCCTATCTGGTTTCACCTCTGATGCTGGGCATACACGGGAGTTGTGCTGATGGCTCGATTGATAATATCCGACATGTCCAATGACCTGCCGGATAGATTTTCTGCTCCATCCCCGCCGGCGGACAATAGCAGGGAATCAAGCAGCTGATAAGGGACGATTCACGCGGACGAGCGCCGGCGCGTTGATCCACGCGGACGAGTGGGGATGCGCCGGCATCGAGCCGCTGGCTCGATCCGGCGCATAATTGTATCAATGTATGCCCAGCATTAGCACTCTCATCTATTGTGAGGAGTGGCCTGTTGTTAAGCCAGGTACATACGCTAGATGACACTTGGCCGAGGTGGCCAAGGAGCATTTGGCATGTGCCCCCTGACATTGCCTAACAATCCGGCATGCCAGATTTTAAGTAGAAAGAGTGGCCAATCATCTCCTCACTCTGCTTGCCAGAAGTCACTTCTTCATGCGCTGCCCCCTCCTTCCCACAGCAACTGATGAGCCACTAGCCTCTAGGCATCTGTATGCAACTGTACAGCACTCCGCACAGGCTGTCACCCAAGCAGTTGGATCCCTAGTCTCTGCTGGCGACAGTTGCTTTAATTGTGTATGAGGCTTTGGTCATGGAGTCAAGACAGCAGTAGCTGATTTAGGCAATACGATCACCAACTGTAGATAGTTTTCTTGCAAGCTTAGGGCTGAGTGAGAAGGGAAACAAATAACAGAGGGAGTCAAGATTCTAGAGCTTTTCGAGGGATTGAGAACCCCAGTCCACCTGAGGGTGATGTGGCATTTTTAGGCCATAAATATAGGTATTTGGAATACGTTTTTGGGAAGCTGTACCTAAATGTTAAACTAGATTCTCTCATATTTCATGTAAAAATCTTTAACCTTTCTGTTCAGCCTTTGGGGAGATAATTTTAATTGAAAGCGAGTAAATGTTCATCTTTTTTTCATTCCATATGAACTTTCTAAAAGAGAAGGTAAAAGTAAATGATGTATAGGGGAAAAAAAATGTTGCATTATTTTGTAGAAAATGAAACGTGAGCACACAGCCTTTAGGCAAATAAGGACAGCGATAGTTGTGCCTTGTGACCTCATGAACCTAGAAGCACTTTTCCTGGTTTCTGTTACCTGTGTTTTGATGGGACAGAACACCATATTTCAGTTGTAATGGCTGCTGGCTGGTGCCTTCCTCCATACACAAAATACAAGGCAGTTCAAGATGAGCTGGTAACAAGACCTCATGCCAATGACATCTGGCGATATTCATTTTCAGCTTTTATATGGCATTTGCCTGAATAAAAAGACTTCAGATGAAAATTAGTCCTTTCTGGATATATTTCCACGTAGTTCAAATTCCAAATACATTAAAATATCAGCAAAGAGGTAGACAGTCTTGATTTGCTGTCTGTCTGTCACTTCTGGTCTCTGCTTTCTTACAGGTGTGCAGAGGATGATTGACAGATGGGGCGGCGCAGTGGGGGAGTGTTTATTCATCTTGTCTTGCAAAGCTAGAGTCTAGGCTCAAATTGCTATTATTAAGAATAATTAAAAGATTGAAAAGTCTCAAAATAGCTTTATGTGGTATAAGCGAGTGATAGCTTGGGGAGTCGGGCAAGCTGACGTCAGCACCCTTCCCAATTAGTATGTGGAATGAAGGCATGGCCAAGCTGCATCCTAAACCCTGTCCTATAGGGGTTCATGGCCTGTGGTGGGGTAGCCAGCCTTCCTGATTACATGAATATACCAAGCAAAATTATGATTAATTTTATTTTATTTTTCAGTAAACAACATTACAATGACCAGCAAGGTTCTTCCCCTTGCTCACTAGTGGTTTTAGTGAGTCACATAACATTGAAAATACCATGTGATCTGACTTCTCAATGAAAAAGTGTGAGGATATGACACCTTCTTATTTATAGAAACTGCCAGTATTGGTGGCTGGAGGGTGGCCAAGGGTTCTGTGAGTGGGAGGGGCTTGCGATTTCTGCTCATCCCAAGCTCCTTTGTGTCTTCATAGACTTGAATAGCGTTCGCTTACTTTGAAATGGTGAAGCTATTCTTGTAGAGAAATACCACGTGGCACTAGCGATATGCCTCTGTGGCCTCAATTCACGGAGTTTTATCAAACACTTTATCAAACGCTTGATAAACGTTTGATAAATTACCTCATGGGTAAAATCTAATTTTGAATTCACTAAGGTGTTATATATTTATCGAATGTTTTACTGATAAAACGATTAACAAATATATAACACCTTAGTGAGATTTTACCCATGAGGTAAATTATCAAACGTTTGATAAAGTGTTTGATAAACGTTTGATAATGCTCCGTGAATTGAGGCCTGTGGCATCTTTGTAAGTAGGGTGTAGGAATTTTCTGCATTAATTATGCAAACCGACAGTTCCCATTTTTATCTCTCTTTCATAAAGACACCCCTGAATATACTTAAATGACAACAGACTGAAAATGTTCATTGTGATAACAGTTTTACAGTGCGGGTTCAGTTAATTACAAATTCCTGTTTGTGTCCTGTTGATTTTTGTACATATTGGTTTAAAGCGGATCCGAGATGAAAAACTAACTATAACAAGTAACTCGTCTATATATCTTGTCTGAAGTTTAGATAGTTTACACAACAAATCTAGCTGCAAACAGCTTTAATAGAATATGATCATTTCTTCCTGTGATACAATGACAGCAGCCATGTTGTTTGTAAACATTACACAGAGGCAGGCTTATCTGCATCTTGAGCAAAAAAACCTAATTCCCCTCCTCCCTCCTCCCCTCTGCCTCTGAAATTTCTGGCTTGTAATACCGCCCCCTCCTCCTTCCCAGATTGAGCTCCCATGAGCCCTTGCTACTGTCTGAAAGTGCCTTGGCTCTCTGAAAACCTGTGGGCGTGACTTGTTTAGTTTATAGGGAATTAGAGTATTAAAACAAAAACCAAAAAAGTATTAGGCTTGAGGAATGCCCTATAAACAATAGGAAAGGAACACAATTATGCAATGAGTAAAAGTTCATCTCGGATCCACTTTAACTGCAGTAGTCTTTTTGTATTGTGAGTCCTGTGTGCTGATTCTAAACTATACACATGCCAAATTAAGTTCATCGTTTTCAGACGGATGGAACAAGCCTCTGACTTCACAACTCTTCCTTCATTGGTTATGAAAATCCAGGTCTGATCTTATGAGCCCTGCTGGAATAGAAGATAACCCCAGCTATATAATAGTTGGGCAGTTGTAATCCCTTAGTGTCTGACTAAGCTTCACTTGTTGCACTCCAGACAACACCTCAGGCACATTCCTGTCACCTGTAGCTCATGGAATCTGCCATACAACTGCTGGCCCCAGCAGCTTCCCCTGCCTTGTTCACTGAGGTTTAATGCTTGTTTTCTTAAAAGGGAATTATATTATTAGTAGCAATAAGGATTACAACTGACGTTAAAATTGGGTATTCGAGCATAGCCCTGATACCTCCCAAAGGTGAAATTATCTCCTATGACAGGGCCACCCACATATCATGTCCCTGATGGCTGATACCTGACTAAACACCCCACAAATGAGGGAAAAGCTCTTCATAGTAACACAGACCTGCAGCAGGGAGGAGATGGTTTATGGCTGTGCAAACATGTTGGCTAGAGGCAAACAAATGCTGTGAGATTTTGTTTTTTAAGTGGGCATTAATATGAGAACAGCAATTAAGATGATAGGCAGTGAACAAACACTTAATGTAGAAAAATGTAAACACTTACTTTTATAAGGGCAGCATGTTGGCGTAGTGGTTAGCGCTCTCGACCTGCAATGTTGGGTCCCCATTTCGTATCCCTGTACGGTAGGGCACCACTACCTTCATGGAGTTGGTATGTTCCCCCTGTGTCTGTGTGGGTTTCCTCCAAGCACTACGGTTTCCTCTCACATCCCAAAAACAGATAAGTTAATTGCCTCCTCCTAACTTAGCCCTAGACATACAGTACAGGATACATACCTAGACATATGACTATGGTAGGGATTAGATTGTGAGACCCACTGATGGACAGTTAAAGTAAACCAGAGACTAAATATTATAAAAGATATATATACATACCTGGGGCTTCCTCCAGCCCCCTCCGCATCGATTGCTCCTACGATGTCTTCCTCTGCCTTCTCCTGGTACTGGTAAAAGCCCCATAAGTTTGACGAGCTAGGGCACAGAATGCTCCCAAACGCGGGAGCGAGACGGAGGGGGCGCCCTTGCAGCTGCACTGTGCATGCGCCGACTGGCTGAACTTACGGGATCTGTTACTGAGGATCTAAAAGGCGGTGGATGGTGGCGTGGGAGCGATCAACCTGGAGGGGGCTGGAGGAAGCCACAGGTATGTATAAATCTTTCATAATATTTCATCTCTGGTACACTTTAAGTGACAAGATAATTTACTCTGTACAGCGCTGAGGAAGTTGTTGGCGCTATATAAATACTAAATAATTATAATAAGGAACATGGAAGAGATTATTCCTAATGAAATTATGGGGTTTTTCAGTTCAGAAAAGTATCACAAATCTGTAATAATATAAAGGAGGTCTTCTACCATTATGAATCCATTTATCAAGAAGATATGGAATATATCATGTATCACGTGATATGTCTCCTGCTAGTGATATAGATGTGTGATCCATACAGATGTGTGCTCACTATGTGCGCCATTGTGTCTGAGTGATTAGACTACCAAACATAGAATGGTATAAGCAGTGATTGCAATGTGTTTTTCCTTGAGTTGACAGAAGAAGGGGAGTTTCATTTTAAAGAAGTACCGGTATTTTAAGATATTTGCATGGGTTTATCAATCTCTTCAGTTAACTGAAATGTTTTGCTTAGTTTCATCAAATTCTTTGTTTAGATCACGTCAGATCACTTTTAAAGCACAGTCAAGACCACTTTATATGCGACTTCCTGCGCCACAGACTTCCACAGCTGCTAACTGCAATGTCATCACAGACCTTAGTCTGTGCCCTGTACTCTTTCAGTCTCAACGCCATGTCGGTGCCAACTATGCAACAGCTCAACCAAATCTTCGGTCATTTAGGAAAAAAGGAAACGAAGAAAGTACAGAAAAGAGAAAGTAAAGTAGCACACCAATTGGAAATCCAGACCATTTATCAGCTCAGTACCATGAAACTAATATACAACTCCAATATACCCGCCATTTTCTCTTGCACCATGAAAGCATTGAAGAGGATATGTACTGTCCGATTTGTACAATTAAAAACATACCAATCGAGTCACTGTGATCTCCTGGATCCCTCTTTGCCGTTTTCGCCGTTCCCCGCCACGATTCTGTCTTTTAATCGCCAGTTTTAGGTAGTGTTTACAATCAAACCGCTAACCAGGAAGTGATGTTTGTGTGTGTGTGTGTGTGTGTGTGTATATATATATATATATATATATATATATATATATATGAACATTTTGTTACAGAGTCTCTTTGATCCTGCATTTGACCTCCTTGAATGGCTCAATTTGTTTCCTCCAAGCTGTAGCTATGGGTAGCTCTGCAGCTATAAAAAATGAAGTGAGCTACACTCATTTGTTCTTTCCATGGAGCCAATTTTGAAATGCAAAAAACTTGCTCAAGGGCCTCTAGCTATATTTCTGGCAAAGAGCTGCCTCATTAATCTGTAGATTTTGGACCAGAAGTGAGCCAACAATGGGGCCAAATCAAAAGGCGTGAAGCAAATCCTATCTGCCAACTGCGATAACCCGGAAGGAACCCAATGCCACCTCATAACCTCTTGTGCTTTTAACAGTCTGTACCTAGTAGGCGGTCTTTTCAAATGTTATCACTAGTTTTCAGCAGTTACTTATATTTGAACTACGTTTCCCATAATTCTGATTTTTACTCAGCAGCCCTGGGACGTCTGTCTGTATTATATATTACTAGCTGATGACTCGGCGTTGCCAAGTGCGGTATGTATTTGGCTGCTGTTGGCGCCGCCCACTTTTTCTAAACCTAACACACAATTACTCAATGACCTAGTTTGCGAGCTTTGCGGTCTTTGGCATCAATAATTTGCATTGAAATTAAACAAATCTGGCTGTGGCTCCACCCCTTTCCTGAATTTGAACCCTGGTCACCCAATGACCAACTGTACCAGGTTTGAGGCTTGTGCCATTAATAGTGCAAGAATGGCAGCAATTAAATATTCCCCTTGAAAATCAATAGGTGAATTTTGATTGGCTTTTGTAGGCTCCACCCACTTTTTTGAATATTAATCCCAGTCACCCAGTGACCAACTACGCAAAGTTTGAGAACACTACCATTAACAGTGTAAGAATAGCTGCAGTTTATATTTTCCCAGTGAAGTTTGTATTTGTCTTAAATTTCATTCAGATCCGTTCAGCCATTGTTGCGTGATTGAGTAACAAACATCCAAACTTTCACATGTATAATATTAGTGCGATAACTGACTACTAATATCGTAGTGCTAAGGCCAATTTTTCAAGACGCTTCTCCTTACCAAAATTTAAGGTAGATATCTGAAAAACAGAACCACCTCTTGTTTCCCCCCAATTCCTTCAGGTTGGTAGCTCGCAAGGGCAGGGCTCTCTTCCCCTTTTGTGTCTTAGAATTAATTATACATATTCATCATGTTACTTTTGTCACTGTCATTACAAATTATGTATTTTTGAATCGGTTCTGTATTTTGTCACCAATTCTGTATTTTGTATATTGGTGTATTCCACTTGTCTGTGTTATTATGTACCCCATGTTCGTTTCTTACTTTGTACAGCGCCACAGAATTTGTTGGTGCTTTATAAATCAATAATAATAATTATAAACAGGAAGCCAAGGATTAGTTGACATATCAGATGTATATGAAAGTATCAATTGATTAACTTAAGGGATGTGTATTGAATCCAAGTCACTGTATCGGGACATTAAATTAATTTTCTTATTTTCCATATTTTTGAATTGAGAACAACACTGAGCAGGAACCATTGAGTCTCAGGTGGAGGTTGTCTCAAAGTATGTTTTGAACTGCAGCAGCTATTAGTCACTGTCAATTTAGTTTATATGATGTGACCTTCTGTGGAATGCCCTTTGCAAACTTTGCATCAGTCACTAAATAGCTTCATTGCGTGAAACTACATGGCATAGGAAATTTGAGGAGAGGTAATTTTATGATGGACATACTGTAGTTAACAGAATATAAATTACAGATATACTTAGGAAACTCTGAGAATCCCAGGCAAACTCCTGAATTTCTTTTTTTATCTTTATTTTTTAAATCTTTTTTTATTTTTATTATATTTATACCGATTAGACATTAAAGTGAACCTCCGGACTAAAAATCTACTCAGCAGAACTGAAAAGGCTTGGTGTTTCTTTAACAGTTTCACAGCATCAGAACTTTGTTTTTCTTACCAAAGCATCATTTATAGTTGCATTTTTAGCTAAGCTCCACCCATCAAAGAAAACTGCCCGGGCTTTTTTTCTCTGATGCATTTCCTATGTTGTTATTCACGTTGCCTAGCAACTGGGAGGGGTAATCAGCACACAGGACAGTTGGAACTGTGTCTCATGCTCCCTGTCACCTCCTTTCAACCAAAAAGATGGCTGCCCTCATGAAATCAAACATTTGCCTTTTCTTTTAAAACGGGTAAGAGATGATATTACCTATCTATTTTAATTAACATAACTAATGTAACTTAATGACAGTATGTTTGTTTAGGCTGAAGTTCCTCTTTAAAGTGAAAATATAGAAAAAATGATGGACTTTTGGCCCTTTACATTATTGATAGGGGGGTGCAGAGGACAGGGACAGTGAGAATAAGTTGTTTTAACCACTGCTAAGTATTCCCCAGTATTCCCAATGTCACCAACAGCTCTCATGGGACCTAATCAGTTAGTACACCCTGCACAACTTGCCATGTTCCTGCACAGCAGTGTAGCACATCCAAGACTCCCGCCACAGTACACTAACATTGGTTGCAGCCAGCTCTGTACAGTCGCACTACAGGGATGCGCACTGAGCATGTCAGAAACCTTGTAAAGATTGAATGTTGTTTTCACTGATGTATTTGGTTCCATCCATCTGGGGATTTTTTTGTATCGTAAAGATCTTATGAATTTATTTTCTTAGACCATGTCATGCATATTTGCCACACACTGTAGTTTGCATCCACTGACAATCTGTTTGTGCAAAATGAGAGCATAGTATCTCATAGGGCTTCTTCACACTAAGAGCCATTTCGTTCTTTTTTAAGTGCTGGCTATTTTAAAAATCACCTTAAAAGCGCTAGTGCAATGGTCGTTTATGTGAGTGTTCTCACTTAAGCGATCCACTTTCTACTGAATGGCAAAAAACGGCTCTTGCACCATCTGAGCATTTGTGTTCAATAGAAAGTATAGGGAAATCGCAAAGCGCTTGAAGTTTACTTCCTGACTGACGTCAGGTAGTGAAAAAATTAATCGCGTAGAAAAGCACTTTTCTAAGCAAAAAGTGCAAGTAAAAGTGCTTTGAAAAGCGCTCACCAAATCGCCAGCGCTTACGATAGTGCTGGCGATTTGTAATGTGAACAAGACCTGAAATGTATTGCTTTTTTTTTTATCAGTGTGCAAGGCTCACCCAATTGTTTGCCCTAAACAGCTACTGTCCCTTGTGGGTGCATACACACTTATGAAAATTAATTTTGCTGAGCAGAGTGGAAGTCCATCCATCACTTTATAAACAATTTCCAAAAAGTTTGGTTTACTCAGACATAGGGATAGATCCCATTACTAGGCTTTCTTGTTAAAATGTGAAAATGCTTTGCACACCGGACATCAATCCTGCATGCTATATGGTATTTTATTTAGCTGAGTGTAAATATCAATAAGTATTATTTTTAAAGAAATGTAAATAAAATTGTCCTAAATTCATTTAGATTCACAAAAAATACTTTCAAAAATGCAATTTTTCAATGGAATTCAAGCATACATTTGTACTTCCTTTAGAAAGAGTGAGGTAGGATCACCTCTGTAGAGTTCAGCCTCCAGTACAACAATTCACGGGAGGTATGGAAAGGCCTGAGGGTAACCTCGAACCTCAAACCTCCCCATCAACATGTGGTCCCAGTATCCAACTGGCAGAGGAACGCAATGAGTTCTACTGCAGATTTAGGCATCAACCCAAGCTGGGGGTTCTGATGGCCACACCAAAGGAGCCTCCACCCTCTCCAAGGACCAGCAGTGCTACAGCCCTGCAACACACCACCAATGCCCTCCTAGACCCTCACAAATTTGCATACATAGCTAACAGGTAATTGAAAGGATACCAGAGCCGAAAAATATACTAAAAATGGGGGGAACAGGCATGTATTAGGTGCAGTCCTCATGCCTTTCACTTCCCTCATTCTCCTCTGTCCCACTCCTTTGTACCGAAATCCTCTGCCGTGGCTCAGCCCAGGTTGCCGATGCCGGGCGGTAGGGCGCAGGTACGAATGGCCAGAAATGCTCTGCGCGTACACATGAAGGCACAATGACGTCATTGTGCCTTTGTGAGGTGAAATCAAGTTAGTGGGGACATAGACAACAATAAAAGCAGAACTTTTCTCAAACTATCCAAAGTTTAAAAAAAGTTTTGCTTAATTTCCACTTTAACATTACTTCATCCTTTTCTTAGCATGTTATTAGTCATTTGATTTTTATTGCAGTACTTAGTGTCTTCCTTTGTTCTTTGTCAGGCTCCACTCTTCTTCATTGTAGTCAAACTTTATGAGCTTGAAAGGCATTCTGTTTACATTTTCCTTTGTAGAAGCACAGATTACACTGGTAATCTTGTAATCATACAATAATTAGGATATTATTAAGGTGTGGTGTTTGTATGAGAACAAACAGTAAAATGCTTTTTATTTTCTTTCTTGACAGATTGGTAGTTGGAGCCAGCTGTATCTTTTTACTTATGATCAAATTTAGACACTCCATACTGTTTTCTTTTCATATACGGCACCGTGTGCTGTCATTGGATGCAAAAAAGATGGTCCAATACCTGCAAACACGAGGTTCACATAAATTGCAGGTTCCATCACAGAATCTTCGCTGGGCTTATAGTTCCAACAAGACTGTGTATTTGAACATTAAACAGGAACCAAATGTAGCTTGCACTCAAAGTAAATAATATGGTGGATGAGATATTTTAAAATGCACAGTATTGTAATAATCATTACTGTTATTAATGAGAATGTTTGAAGAACAGTCAGTCTCTTGTAAATCATTCAAGGAAACCAGAGACCCCCTCAAGCCGTACTCCTGCAGTTTCCCGTTTAGCGGCAATCAGCCCCAGTAACTGGTTCAGTCATGTCAGTCGGGGCCTTCTGCGCATGCACGGACCTCCTACGCATGCGCAGAAGAGCCTGACTGCCGCGGCTGAGCCAGTTATCGGGGCTGATTGAGGCTAAATGGCAGACTGACGGTGGCGAGGGACTCAGACGTGCTTATGGGGCTGGAGAAAGCCCCAGGTAAGTAAAAAATCTTTGATGGCTGCCGTCTCTGGTACACTTTAAATATTTAATTTACTCAAATGGTGTGAGAGCCACATTTGAACCTTAAAGGAATACTATCGATTCACATATTTTTTTCAATTGACACAGGAATTGTTTGGGAAGTGCTGCTAAGTACTGGTGTATACATTTTAGTAGCAACTTCATTGTTTACTGTTATCAAAATACATTCAAACTTTACTGACCAAAACTGAAGGCAGACTGAGCCATGAGGAGAGGGGAAATTCCCCTCACACATGATCAGTGAACTCTGTGTAGCTCTATGTATGACAGAGAGAGAGTTCCCAACAGCTGCAGCTCCTGTGTCCTGTGTTTCTGACTGAAGTGTCTGAAGAGAGCAGAGGAAATATAACTATTTGTCACAGCTTTTCATACTGTTTTTGCTTTCAGAGTTTGATAGGTTTGATATATGCTTTCTGTAGTCTGATATGCAACTCTGGCTGTGCATTGAAGCAGACACCCCTTCTGCAATTGATTTGTCCCAATATAGCCAAATCCTACCCTCAATAAATTACAGATTTTGCCTCTGATATTTAACATGAAAAGTAGGAAAATGTTTACACAGCTACTTAGACATTATTTGCACACTGTCATTTTAGAACACTTGGGTATCGGTAGTATTCCTTTAAATGCAACAGGTACTGCTATGCGCCCTTCAGCTCTAGCAGTCATGTACCAAAGGCATGGTATACACTTTGGGATCAATCATTAAAGAAGAGCACTAACTTTTAAAAATTTGAGAGCAAAACTTTATTGCAGAATTTGTTGTGCAGTAAAATGAGAGAATTACTGGTAGTCAAAATACAGAACACTTTTGGGAGCTATCATATCACCTGGCCATCAAAACTGGGTTAATATCCAACCCTCTTTTTATTATTTAGTATTTTGACCTCAGCTGTTTTTTTTCTAGCTTTTAAATGCTGAGAGCTGTTGCAAACAATGTAATTAACATAGCTATCCATGTGTATATTGGGACAAGCAAGGTGTGGAATTAACTGTAGTATAACTTGTAAAGTTAACCTGCATGGAGAAGAGCGCAAAGGCTGCCATTTCTCTCACCTTCTAAAAAATGCCACTTGCCTCACTGTCATGTTGTTCCTTTGTCATGAGCCTTTTATGAGTTGCGCTTATACCCACCTGCAGCAGGCATGAAGTCAACTCAGAGTTGGAACATATGAACTGCACATTCATTTTGGGTCAGTGATTCAGAAAATATGAAAAGTGTGGCAACAGACAGGCAGCATTTCTTAAAGACGTTAGTAATGCCATCCTAAATAATCCACTCATTTGAAGGTTTCTTTAAAGCCAAGTCCAGTAAAACAAAAGTCCTTTTGAGTCATGTGACACATCTTCACTGCTTGTCGTGTCTCTACCTGGGACCTCCGTGGCTGCCGCAAGAATCCTGGTGGTCCTGGGGACAGGAAGTGAAACACAGTAATAAAAACTTTCAACTCTTCTCCCACAACACAAAAAAAAAGATCAGACCACACCTGGCAAGAAGATAGTAGGTTAGTCTAAGGATTGTGTAACTAATGATATTAGTGGTATTTAGTATACTTGCATAACTCTGTGTCTGCTGCAGTAGTTTGTAGCACTAGCAGACACATTTTGACTTTTGTATTAAATATCTAACATCAGATCTGTGCATTAACCGGCACTTGTAACAATAATATGTTTTTATATTATAATTATGTTTGCATATACAGCGCCACGGAATATGTTGGTGCTTTATAAATGAATAATAATAATAATATACCTTGCATCCATCGTGCTGATGGCAAAGTAAAGTGCTGTATTGTCCTTAACCAAGCCATTGTCAGATGTCTCGCTTGAGTGTGCAGGATTTTTGACTGGAGTAGGGCTGGACACCACAACAATGATTCGGAGTATACCACTCAGAGGTTTTGACCAGGTAAGTGCAGTACGAGTTTGCTTTTCCTTTGAAATGTTTTTCTTTTTTCAATCATGTATTAAATGAGAATGGCATTTATTTAGTTATTTTTTGGGGCTAGGCATAAAATAAAGGATATGTGCATTAACTCACCTGTTCAGGACTATTAGGAAAAGGTGCAGTGAACCATTGATTAACTAACCATCCCCCTCCTTGTCTTGAGGTGCTTTAATTAGCACAAAATGGAAGCCCTCTGCCTGTCTACTGATAAATCATGTAATGTTGGCCAAAGGGTAATGCTTCCTATGTCTCTGGGAGGCACAAGGATAGTGGAAATACCTGTATAAGTTCATTTAGCCTTTAAAGCGGAATGAAACCCAGCAATTCTTCTTTGCTCTAAAACATTATTTACAGTATATTATATACTACCAAAGTAAGTGAAGTGAGGAGCACCTTAGCAAATGTAGGTGTGCCTCGACCCCGTCCCAGTGCCTCTTGGGACAAATGCAATGGAAGAAATGGATGGGTCGGCACCACCAAGTAGTATATATAGCTCTTTATTTGGTCACATAACAGCAGTGACAGACGCTGTTTCGGGCTAACCAGCCCTTTATCAAACTGAGCAGTTTGATAAAGGGCTGGTTAGCCCGAAACAGCGTCTGTCACTGCTGTTATGTGACCAAATAAAGAGCTATATATACTACTTGGTGGTGCCGACCCATCCATTTCTTCTATTATATACTACCAGCATTTTATTTTACTAGAACAGCATTCAAAGGGTTACACACAGGACTTGAAAGTTCAATGCAGAGAAATCTTGACGCATCCGAAGTGTAGATAATGTTATCTTGTGTTTACTTAATTGTATCAAGTGAGGAATGTGACAGGCACAGCGCAATCTATTCTTCCATACCGCTCTGATAAACCAGTAGACAAGGAGAGCTGACCAATCCACTTATGGAGAGGGAGAGTTGACCAATCCAACCAGTCAATTGACTTTATACTGTTATATATTGGGGAACACATACAGCACAACACCAGAATATGTCCATATATAGCACCAGTATATGATTTTTTTTAATTTTAATGTGGTGCGTTGGAAGAGGGGTAGCCTTATACGGTGAGTATATCCCAAATTCTATATTTTAACTGTAAAAGTTGTGGGTCGTCTTATACGCCCAGTCGTCTAATACGCCGGAATATACGGTACTTATGCACAAATGCAAATATGATAACCGTATGGCATATAAAAAGAAGGGAAAACATGTTTTTATTGAATATTATGTCAGGGTTTTACACTGCTTTAAAGTGTATTGTCTAACCAGTGTTACCAACACTTCCAAAGCTGTCTTTCATCTCTCTATTCTGATTCCCCAGTAACCAAGCTGAGTTTAGAATGATAAATGCAAATCCAGCCTCCAATGAATGGGCAGGTTCTCATGAGAGAATCCTGCATAGCCTGGCTGACACAATAACAGAATCTCATAGAAGAGGGTTTTAAACTCATTCCAGGACACAAAGCCAATTTGAGAAACAGAAAAGACTGTTTTAGCAAACATTAATGCTGGGAATACACGGTTCGTTTTTGCCTTCGTTTAAACCTTCGTTTCGATTGTGCCTTTTGTCCTTTTCGATCCCGAAATAATCAGTCATACGGTTAATATCACCACCCACGGTTTAGTTTTTTTTTCCGATTCTGATGGTTTCGTTTTTCCAATGATCGAAGGCTGCAAAGAAACGAAACGAAAATCCCTTTTTACAGGGACGGACTAGCATAAACGAATGTATAATCGATCTGAACAGCCATCAAGCCTACCAATGGCTCGATTAGATGGATAAAGAGAGATAATATCAAACATGTTCGATCACTAGTCGTTCGTTTTTGGGGTCTATTAATCGAAACTATAATGAGATTATGACTATTTTCACATACGTTTTCAACACTCGATTCGTTTACCGAACGAATCGAAGGTTTAAACGAAGGCAAAAACGAACCGTGTATTCCCAGCATAAAAGCTGATATTAAAGCCCATGTAGGTAGTCGGGGATAGAGCTTGGTGTTATCTGTGTGTACATTTCTTAATTAGCTTATGTGAAATATACACTTTTAAAGGGGGTTATCTGGTCAGGAGCTGCTACATTAGCCACTTGCTGCAGCACAGACTATATCGCTCGATTCTCCACTCGATTCTCTTATCTTCCGCTCGTTTTTCTTATCTTTTTCCATTCACTTCTATGAGGACTTGAGCGGTAAAACGATCGAGAGAAATATCAGGCATGACGGAATTTATCAATCGAACGCATCTATCTAATGAAAAAATCGTAAGGTGTGTTCCCAGCATAAGAGACCTTTAGCCTATGCTCTGCTCCCATGCAGTTTGAGCAACCTGGTGCTACAGACCAGGGAGTACCAGCACCAATTTCATCTACAGAGCCTGTTAATTGCTTCAGCTAGACTTCTTCAGGACACTTAACTCTACAAAATAATAAAAAGATAATGTACATAATGCAGACGAGGGCTTCCTGTCATAGTAACGAGTTCCATAGCAGTTCAAGAATGCAATCTCTCATGCAAAGTAGATGTACTACTACCTGTTATCATCACAGTGGATTCTTTATCCTCTGTCCTCCACTTTCTTCTTCTACCTCCTGTGTTTCAGAATTTTGCCATTTATGGGACTATGAAAATTGTCAACATTTGAAGTAAATTCATCATTACAGTAAAGTCAGGGCTGCAAGATTATACTTTAAGTTTCCCCTTGTAGAGAGTGGGGGATTTGATAGGAGGAAACAAGGAGTCCTAAGCAGACAGGTCCCCAGCTTCCTCTAGCTGTGTGTTGAGTACAGAATTACATCTAGGGATATAAAGTGATAACAGCCTGATAATGTTTAAACTAATGTGTTCTCATCTCATTGCAAAGTACTTTAATAGATTTAGAGAGTAGGTTTGACTAAAAAAATTTAACCTAATGAACATTAAAAAACAAGGCCATCTCAAATGTTTTTTGATAATTTTGTTGATATATTTATTGAGAAAGGCTGGTCTATGGTAGGTTGAGTGGACAGGAGTGGCATAATAGTGAGGTTCCATAGTCTTGCACTGCAGTGAGCAGTACAGAGCTTCTGGCTGTGGCGAGGAGGGAAGATATTAGATCAGATCTTTGCTGACATCTGATTTAATAACTAATGGGCAGCTGTGGCTTAGCCTAAATGATTACTATTAGGTAAATAATGACTGTTTATTATTAATATTATTTTAGTACTTATATAGCGCCAACATCTTCCGCAGTGCTGTACAGAGTATATTGTCTTGTCACTAACTGTCCCTCAAAGGAGCTTACAATCTAGTCCCTGCCATAGTCATATATGTCTTTGCATGTATTGTGTAGTGTATGTATCTAGGGCCAATTTTTAGGGGGAAGCCGGTTAACTTATCTGTATGTTTTTGGGATGTGGGAGGAAACCGTGGTGCCCGGAGCAGACACGGGGAGAATGCACAAACTGCTTGCAGATGTTAGCCTGCCTGGGATTCAAACTGGGGACCCGGTGCTGCAAGACAAGATCGCTTACTACTACGCCACCACGTTGCCGTTTACTACATCTGTTACATGTATATCCAGCATAAGTTACTTACCGGTAGATAGTTTGGTTGAAAAAAGACCTTCATCCATCAAGCTCAGCCAGACAAAAAAAATCACTGTCCTGAACCCTCACATATCCCAGTTGATCCAGGGGAAGGTGAAACACCTTAAGAGGCCTGGGCCAATGAGCCTTATAAGGGAAAAAATCCTTACCGAGTCTAGATGGCAGTCAGATAAATCCGTGGATCAACTCTTCCTGGAATTGCCTTGTAATTATAGCCATGGATGCCCTTCAATGCAAGGAAAGTATGCAAGCCCCATTAACAAACAGGTATAGCGTTTGCCATAACTACTTCCTGAGGTAAGATATTCCACATTTTAATCTTTCTAACTGCAAAGAACCCCTTTCTAAATATATAGCAAAAACCTTTCTAAATATATAGCAAAAACCTTTTTCCTCCTTGAGCAGATCATGTCTTCTTGTGCTCTGTGCAAGCCTAAAGACAAAAATCTAATCTGCCAAACTTATGTATTGCCTTCTTATGTATTACTACATTTGAATCAGTTCACCTCTAAGTCGTCTTTTTTCCAAGTTAAATAAGCTCAGTTTGCCCAACCTTTCATTTATTTGCCCATATCACAGCTTTTTTTTATCCCATGTAGAAGTTGTATTGCAAATGAAAATGCAATATAACTATTAATAATTAAAAAAAAAATTCTAACAAAAAGACTGAGAATTCTTGCATACCTGATCAGCACAGTGCTGTCAGATTTTGGCTTGGGCTTAACCTAATAAGAACGGTGGCAAAAGTTTTGTTACTGTTAGTTAATGCTTTATGGACATTATTAATGGCTCCAGTAACCGTCTTCTATTTTCTGTTTCCCACAGCAAATGGCTAATCTAGTGGCTGATTACATGGAGTCTTACGGTACAAAGTTCTTAAAAAAATGCATCCCTTCCAGGGTGGAAAAGTTGCAGAGTGGACAACTGCAGGTGACATGGAAAAACACTGAAACTGGTGGAGAAGGAAAGGACGCATTTGATACTGTCATGTGGGCTGTAGGTAAGAGGAAATACACCTAAATAGCTCAATATGCTTCATGGGGGAAAATGTTTTCAGCAAGTAACGCCACCTGTTTTGCCTGTAGGTGTGCACCTATTCACATCAGGGGTGTCAAACTTGGTCACGTAAAGGGCCACAATCTAAAACATAGTCTAAGTTCTGGGACAAATTGTGTATTAAGATTTAACATTTTATTCAACAGAATTAAACAAAGTGGCATAACTATAGCGACCTTGGGAGTCCAGGCCCTCCCTTTTCTGCCGAGTATGGCAGTGGAGCAGTTTAATATTTATCTGCTCCAGTGCTGCTTCAGGTCTCCTCTGATCTTCCTGACAGACACACTCTCTAGGCTGCATACCTCTGGCTCCTGGGACATGTCACAGCACAGAGCAAGCAACTGCCAAAATGAATAGAAAAGAAACAACGCATCGCTGGAGCAGGTAAATATGTCACTGCTCCACTGCACTACTCTGCTATGTGAGGAGATGGTGTCGGAGGGGAAGGCGTTTGTTTTACCAGTTAACGGGTGTTGGGGGTTTAGGTCAAAGGAGGGGGCCCTGTGCTCATTTTCATTAGGGGGGGGGGGTGTCCCCTGAGTTATTGCTGCACTCTGAATCAAACAGGCAATGTTTCAATCAGAGACACTGTCCCCGGTGTGCTCCTCTGGAGGGGGAAGGCAGTGCAATGTCCTTATATTGCTGCTTACAATGATGGACATTGGAACTTTTGAGGGCCACGTAAAATGGCATGGAGGGCCGCATTCGTCCCACGGGCCTTGAGTTTGACACCTGTGGCCTACATAATCTGTGAGTAGATTTTGGTCTTGCAGTGGCTAAGCACCTACTTCCTGTTCAGGACAAGTCTTTGACATCATGCAGAGGAAGCAGTGCCAACTTAGCGGATAACATGTGATCCCTCCCATTTCTCATGCAGCAGTGTGGCTGAGATCAGTGAGCAGGTGGGAGGTGAAATAAATATGCAGCTAATAAAAGTACTACTTGGCCAATTATGCTAGTAATCAACTGATCCCTGGAAGTCTGATTGATAATCCTCTGTTCAATTTCAGACAGTTCTTATCTGAAAACATGATCGGGCACAGCCACAAGTTTTCGTTACATGGGTAGGAAGAGGAAACACTGGGAGTCCTCAACTGCATTCTACAACAAGTGGTACAGTACTTGTGGTAGAAGCTGTTTGATCGATTTTTGATCATATTTTTTTATCTGATGAAATCAGAGCAATGTCAAGTGTTAAAGTGGTAAATTGAGCACTGCTACCTGAATAATCGCTTGCCTAATAGCGTTTCAGCATAAACAATCACTAATCACTGCGTCTTCTCATAAACCTAAAGCTTACTTTGTGCGATAAAAGTTCTAAAGTGTGTGTGTGTATATATATATATATATATATATATATATATATATGTAGATATGTGTATATATATATATATATATATATATATATATATATATATGTGTGTGTATATATATATATATATATGTGTGTGTATATATATATATATATATATATATATATATATATGTATGTATATATATATATGTATGTATATATATATATATGCACAATTAGACAGCAGTTAACCCAGAATTACACATAATTGGCAGCATTTCACCCCAAAAAGAATCATTATTAAGCACTGGGTTCTCCCACAATACTCGTAATTTGGCTACATGTCCCTCCTAAAAATACACATAAGATATGGCAGCATCCCCCCCAAAAAAACATTATGCATCAGCATTTTCCACAAAATACACATAATGTGACAGTGTTTCCTCATAAAATACACATAATGTGGCAGTGCTTCCCCACAAAATACTCATAATGTGGTAGTGGTTTCCTCAAAATACACATAATGTGGCAGCATATCCCCACAAATACATATAGTGCAGCAGCATTTACCACAAAATACATATAGTGAGGCAGCACTTCCCCCAAAATACACATATGGTAGTGTTTCCCCACAAAATACACATAATGTGGCAGCATTTTCCCACAAAATACACATATTGCGGCAGCCGGTTTTCTATAAAATACACATACTGTAGCAGTGTTTCCCCAAAAATACACATAACGTGGCAGCCTTTCCCCCAAAAATACATGTAATGTGGCAGCGTTTCTCCACAAATACACATAAATTGGCAGCGTTTCCCTACAAAATACATGTAATGTGGCAGTATTTACCCCCAAAAAAACATAATGTGACATAGTTTCCCCTGAAATACATGTACTTAGGAATTGTTTTCTGCTAAATGCACATAATGTGGCATCTTTCCCCCTCAAATATTATTATTATTATTATTATTTAGTATTTATATAGCGCCGACATATTACGCAGCGCTGTACAGTGTATATATATATCTTGTCACTAACTGTCCCTCAAAGGAGCTCACAATCTAATCCCTACCATTGCCATATGTCTATATATTATGTAGTGTACGTACTGTAGTCCAGGGCCAATTTTTTAGGGGGAGCCAATTAACTTATCCGTATGTTTTTGGAATGTGGGAGGAAACCGGAGTGCCCGGAGGAAACCCACGCAGACACAGAGAGAACATACAAACTCTTTGCAGATAGTGCCCTGGCTGGGATTCGAACCAGGGACCCAGCGCTGCAAGGCGAGAGAGCTAACCACTACGCCACCGTGCTGCCCCTATATTATAGGCATAATGTAGCAGTGTTTCCCCCAAAATATGCATAGTGGGCAGTTTGTGCCCTCTAATATCCCTGGTGGCAGTAGCACTTGAAAATAAAAACAATTTACTCACCTTACTCTTCTTCTCTCTTCCAGCCTATGTATCCCCAGAGGACCACAGGTTGAGAGCCATGGAGGTAGAGTCTAGAAATCTACCTTCTAGTGTTTGCCACTAATAATCATACTTGTAATGTAGCAGGTACTACATACTGTATGTATAAAACATAGGCCCAGTTGCCAGTGTTGAACACTTAGTAGACCAAATACGCAGCATTATTTGTTTCTCTCTATCCAGGCAGCTACAGCCTGGAAATGCAAGCAGTTTACCCAATTGGCTTCTTCATGGTTTTCTTCAGACTTCACCCTTTTAAGAGTAAACTTATGATATAATGATTTGAATGTGTAGTACAGCTAAGAAATAAAACATTAGCTGCACAGATATGAGTCTCATATTGTTTCCAGTACAGGAAGAGTTAAGAGACTTCAGTTTTTATCTATGCAAAAGAGCTTCACTGAGCTCCATGACCCAAAAAGTCACAGCACTCTCTTTTGAAACTCTTATCTCAAACCGTCTCTCATTGTTTATTGTTTATGGTTTTCATGCAGAGGAAAGTTCAAAAGATCATTAGCTCTGCTCTGTGAAACCATTTAGAATGCTTAGTGTAATGTGTAAACTGCACATATTAGAGAATGGTGCAATGCTATTAAAAAAACCAATATAACTGAAAATTAAAATATGAGACTATTTTCTTTGCTACTAATGTTCTATTAATTATCCGTACTACACATAGAATTAATCATAAGGGTTTTTTTCTGCTTCAGTGTCACTTTAAATCTGGCTAATTGACATGATGGTAGTCTGATTGATTGTGCTGCTTTCTCTCAATGTGTGCACACCCACACCAGGTGCATTAGATAAAGCACTGGGCCAATGCCTGTCACTGGAGTTCCTGATTTAAAATGTAGTACTCGGTGGACTGATTTAATACTGATTGAGTAATATGCATAAACGATAATGGTTTATGACTAGTATCACAACATATTGTATGATAATTTAACACTAAAAGACATTTATATCTGGTTTGCTGTGCAGTGATTCACTGGCCTGGGCACTATAAATAACTGCATTCATAAGGCCAAGACCTAGCAAATTAATGTAGCCATACATCAGGCAATGATGGGCAGATTCGACCAAGAGACAAATCTCTCTCTGATCGAATCTTATTAGTGAGAGATCTGGGTTGCAGGCGTAATGCCAGTACACCAGAAGAAAGAGGGTTTTGCACAATGCTGTTCCAAAAATACAAAATCGCCTTTTTTTACCTCAAGTAAAAACACACAGCCAGGTTACTGAAATGTTTCTTACTCACAATGATCCTTAATTATTGTACTATGATTAAGGACCATTGTATAAGGACCATTGTGAGTCCAAAACATATCAATAACCTGGCTGTATGTTTTTACTTGCTGTTAAGAAGGAGATTTTGTATTTTTTGAAACAGGCATTGTGCAGAACTCTTTTCCCTCTTCAGTTCCTTTGGATTCAAGTTGCCTGGTCTCCGCACTGGCCTAACAACAAAGGTTAAGCGTATTTCACCTGTATTGCCAGTACATCAGATAAAGCTTGCTTTGTGTTGAAAGATTAGTGAACAGCTCCTTTGTTTTGTCAATATTTAGCTGTAGTTCTGAGATGCTCCCAAAATCTTTGACTGGGGCAAGAGGTTGTGGTGGAGATGCGTGGAGCACTCAATGTTATGTCCCCTTATCCCTGGTAGTCTAGTGGTCCCCGCACCCCACATGGCACTGACCACCAGCAGAAGGCAGTGTAAATATGTGTCACTCACTCTCTTGGCTCCAATGTTGATCATTTCTCCCCTACTCCTCTCTCATTCACCAGGCTCTGGTATCCGCATATACGGGTCCCTGGCTGACATCGGCATCCACCCGGGGCCAAGTATATGCAGAGACAAGAGCATGGTGGATGGGAGTGGATTAGGGGAGAGCCGATCAACACTGGAGCCAGGAAAGTGAGTGACACATACTTACACTGTCTTCTGCTGGCAATCAGTGCCTTGGGAGAGGGAGATCCGGACATCGGGCCCCAGGTTTTTAGACCCTGGTGTCTGCCACACATTGCTGCAGATTGATGAGCACAGACACTTGCTAGCACACGCGCTGTGCTCATCCCAAACCACTTGTATTCATGATGCTCCGGCAAATCAGGTACCAGAAACAACATGACTATACTGTGCAGTTGGCACAGAGTGGTTAATAAAGATCATATCCAGTTTTAGAAACCATTTGTGCAGAAATATAAAATAAACATAGCTAATCATTCTGAAACTTGTTTGTATCTGTTAAGAATATAATTTTGTAGGCAATATTCCTATATGCCAATACATTTACTCATCTAGTATATGTTTAAAAATAGCATCTATTCATCTGTATTTCACATTGTACTAGAGCAGTTGTCTGCAAACTTGGCTCTCCAGCTGTTAAGGAACTACAAGTCCCACAATGCATTGCAGGAGTCTGACGGCCACAGTTATGATTCATAAAGGCAAATGCATTGTGGGACTTGTAGTTCTTTAACAGCTGCAGAGCCAAGTTTGCAGACCACTATACTAGGGGTTTAATTGTTGCAGTTTGCCATAAATGTTATCGCCACATCGATTAAACAGGCAAACAGCTCCTTGTTCTTAGAGCCTTAAGGCTCATACACACATCAGACCATAGTCTTTGGAAAATGAAAGATCACAGACCAATCTTACCACCCTTCCTGTAGTATAAGAGCCATACTCTACACAGTCTTTTCTATGGAGCTGAACTCCACATCAGGAAAAAATCTTTGCAAGATGCTGCACACACAGATGCTGTACAGACACAAAAGATCAGTATCTGCAAAAGATCTGTTCCTGCCAAAAATCCATTCCTGCAAATTGCAATGATAGTTTATGAGATCTGCAGATCATCATACACACATGATTTAACTGACATTCATCTGCAGATCAGATCCACCAAGATGGATTTTCAGATCTGCGGATAATTGCTTGATCTGCAGATGAATGTCAGTTAAATCATGTGTGTATGATGATCTGTAGATCTCATAGACTATCATTGCAATTTGCAGGAATGGATTTTTGGCAGGAACAGATCTTTTGCAGATACTGATCTTTTGTGTCTGTACAGCATCTGTGTGTGCAGCATCTTGCAAAGATTTTTTTCTGATGTGGAGTTCAGCTCCATAGAAAAGACTGTGTAGAGTATGGCTGTCATACTACATGAAGGGTGGTAAGATTGGTCTGTGATCTTTCATTTTCCAAAGACTATAGTCTGATGTGTGTATGAGCCTTTAGGAGGCCACATACACACATCAGACCATAGTCTTTTGAAAATGAAAGATCACAGACCAATTTTACCCCCTTCCATGTAGTATGAGAGCCATATATTCACAGTCTATTCTATGGAGCTGAACTCCCCATCAGAAAAAAATCTTTGCAAGATGCTGCACACACAGATGCTGTACAGACACAAAAGATCAGTATCTGCAAAAGATCTGTTCCTGCCAAAGATCCGTTCCTGCAAATTGCATTCATAGTCTATGAGATCTGCAGATCATCATACACACCTTGTTCAACTGACATTCATCTGCAGATCAGATCATCATCTGCAGATCTGAAAATCCATCCTGGTGGATCTGATCTGCAGATGAATGTCTGTTAAACAAGGTGTGTATGAGGATCTGCAGATATCATAGACTATGAATGCATTTTGCAGGAATGGATCTTTGGCAGGAACAGATCTTTTGCAGATACTGATCTGTTGAATGCGTACAGCATCTGTGTGTGCAGCATCTTGCAAAGATTTCTGTCTGATGTGGAGTTCAGCTCCAAAGAATAGACTGTGTAGGTATGGCTCTTATACTACATGGAAGGGGGTAAAATTGGTCTGTGATCTTTCATTTTCCAAAGACTATGGTCTGATGTGTGTATGAGCCTTTACTTTGATAGGTCCCACATGTTGCTGCTCCCAGGAGGAAAAATGCTCTCTATACATATAGTTAGCCTTCTTAACCCTTGGGCCTAGTCTAAAATCTTAATACTTCCTGATTGCTGCAATAATAAGAAAACTGCTGTCTGTGAGTATTTTGTCACATATACGGGAGGATGAGAAATAAAACTAAAATGAACAATTTGAGATTTGATTAATACTGAAAAAATAAAATAAAGTGTCAGAAACTTTAAAAAACAAAATCAATTTGCTGGTTATACTTCTGCTGCACTCCAATGTATTTGGCCATTGCTTCACATTGCACTATACTGACTAAATTATGGGCATAAAATCATAGACTGAGACTGCACATATGGTATGGGCAGAGCCTTCTCTCCTGTTGTATCTTCTTGGTATTGCTATATTTTCTGGTTACATTTCTGTTTATTTAACACAAGATGCGCTATACCAACTTGTTTTGATCCATAATGCGATTGTCTACATAACTTTTTTCTGTGAAGATTTTGTTATTTTTGGAGGCTGCAGTAGTGTGTTCTAAATAAATTAAGATAAAATCGATTCTTAGAATTGCTAATAAAGTGATCAGTGAAGAATTTGGCTGTTCGCGTTACAGTCTCAAAAATAAACGTAAATAGCAAAATGGAAATGGATTTAAAATAGAGTTTAAACTCAGGGTGTAGCGGGTGGAGGTGGTGTCTGTAATGATTTTGCTGTGGGGTGCTGGCAGTTGTGCTATGTCATTCCCCCAAAATCATCCTGCCTGTGGTAATTTCACCAATTCAAATACTTTTCCTTATTTTTTAGCTCTGTAAATGCAAGCGGATGCATAATTAAAAACAGTGGCGACTGTTGATAAAAAAAAAATGCATTTAATAATATTGTACTTGCTTAATTGCATATAATCATAATTAATTTTAATCTCTTAATTATTTTCTCATTATCAAAGTACATTTCCTGAGAAAGCATGATAAAATCTTCAGCCGTGCTTCACACACCCAAATAGGCTAATCATTGTTACTAGAAAAAGCCGGCAGCAGCACATTGCTTGCCCTCATTATCCAGGCTGACCCTCCTATGCGCTGTACATGTCTCATGTCTGCATGCCAGTCATCCTCATGTATCCATCTGACAGGCTTGATTTTTACAGAACAGCCCATCAGGCTTAAATTGACACTAAGTAACAGGTAGTAAAAACACACAGACATTTCCACAAGTCAGTGTTTAGAGTCCCTCTGCTGTAGTTTCACATTCTATAGTTAAAATAAATGCAAAAACATTTTTTACACACTGCTCTCCCCTGCTGCTCCCAAGCTCTCCCGCCAGCATAGATTGGGCACGTCCAATCAATTTCTCTATTGCAATATTGATAAATGCCAGTTTGAATACATTTTCATTAGATTCATATAGAATCTATATCTATATAATCACCATTACTCTTTGCAGTCTACATGCTCCCACTGGGCAAAATAATTCATAACTATGGCCTAGGATACCATTGTTATGCAGATGACACACAACTGTAACGGACCCATCAGCATTCATAAATGCGTATCAAAATTGGATGAACACCAGCTGGCTGAGGCTGAACTCTGACAAAACAGAGGTGTTGGTGGTAGGTGGTCCACACATGATGGATAAAGTTCAAAATGCTCATCACCTCAAACTAGCAATTGGGGGAGATACTGTACAGTATAAAGACTCCGCGCAAAACCTTGGGGTGATCCTGGATGGAAATCTAAACCTCAGGCAGCAGGTATCAGCTGTTGTCAAGTCTTCCTTCTTTCATCTAAGAAATATAGCGAAAATCAAACACCTTATCCCAGCTGAAGACCTACTTGCCCTGGTTCATGCATTTGAAATCCACCCGTCTAGACTACTGCAACGCCCTGTTCATCAGATCTATAGATAAGGTTCCGTGCCCCTTACAACTAGTACAGAATGCTGCAGCCAGACTCCTAGCCAATGCCCCCCGCAGCCCACACATCACCCCAGTACTGCAAACTCTTCACTGGTTGCAGTAAAATGGAGAATCAATTTTAAGATCTGCCTGCTGACATTCAAGGCTCTACACCACATGGGACCCAAATACATAGCGGATCTATTGGAACTTTATGCCCATCCACGCACCCTCCGCTCTGCCAACAAGATGAAGCTGGTTACTTATTCCCAGGATACACCTAACATTTGGTGCTCGGGCCTTTTCCTATGCAGCCCCTACTCTATGGAACTCACTTCCACAATCAGTATGAGAGGCTCCTTCTCTGGACCGCTTTAAAAAAAGGCTAAAAACTCACCTCTTTTCCCTAGCCTTTGAGACTGCACAATGCAGGGTCACAGCGCTTTGAGTCCCCAGGGAGAAAAGCGCTATAAAAATATTATTGTTATTGTTACTTTAATCTGTTAAAATGTTCAATATTGTATATCTACTTTACTGCAGGCCAATTATCACCTCCAAACTCCCTGTGTCTGCCTGCTCACTTAACTAACCTTTCAGGATTATTATGCGTATGTGATGTGTCACAGAAATCTGAATGTTTGGCATGATGTGTCATGACTTGAAAGTTTGGGAACCAGTGATCTAAGGAGTCCTTATGAAAATAAAGGAATTCCTGAGGCTTCCAAGTGACAGCTACATAGGAAAAAAATTAATTTACAGCGCATCGTACAAATGTACGTCTATGTATTTAGTTCTCCAGAGGAGGCGACTGTTTGTATTCTACCATGCCTTAGTTTCATGCGCTTTTTAGTGGATACGGAGGTGGATGGTGCGTCTGAGCGTCAAACACAAACAGGAATGAAAACACAAATTTCATTATTCTAGGGGGGAAAAAAAACATCTGTGAGTTTTTGCGCTGTTTCCACAGAATATTCTCAGAATTTCCTAACCTGACTACAAGGTCAGTAAGATTAGGAAGTGAAGGGACACCTAATTTGGGAATATAAACAGCAATAAAAACAGAAAGATGTTCTAACTCTTTATGCATACGTCAGATTCAAAGTTTTTACTCTAGTTATTTTGTTAATCCTACTGCAGTATAATATATATATAGCTGACAGAGCTGTATGGACACCAGAGTTTTGGGTAGATAAGGCAGGAAGTTTGGCGCAGTGCAGTCACTTAACTGCATTTCTTTATGTTTAACCACTTAAGGACCGGGCTATGTTTTGCAGATCTGTGCTGCGTGGGCTCTCCAGCTCGCAGCACAGATCGTGTAAATGGCAGGGCGATCAGACTTCCCCCCTTTTTTCTGCACTAGGGGGATGACCTGCTGAGGGGGTCTGATCGCCGCCGCTCCGTGTGGCCGAGTGCTTGAGGGAGAGGGAGAGGTAGGAAATGAAGGAGAGGGAGGGAGGAATCGCACTCTCCTCAAAGCCCCCCTCCGCAGCGCGATTCCTTCCTCCCTCCCTCTCCTTCATTTCCTACCTCTCCCTCCCTGGGCGGCACAGGACGGCGATGCGTCCTGCGCCGCCTCTGATAGGCTTCAGCCTATCACACGGCGGCGATCCCCGGCCAATCAGAGGCCTTTATCTCCTTTACGGCGCTGCTGTGCAGCAGCGCCGTATTGATGTAAACAGCGCAGATTTCTTCCCCGCGTGTTTACATTTCGCCTGAGAGCCGCGATCGGAGGCTCGCAGGCAGTTCACGGAGACACCCTCCGTGAACTGATATGGAAAGGACGCTTGAACGAGCGGCCGTTTCCATGTAAAACCACTTAACACCTAGGTCCGCCGATCGGCTGACCATGGTCGTTAAGGCGTTAAAGGGAACGTGAAGTGAAGGGGATATGAAGACCACCATGTTCGTTCTCTTATAAACAATGCCAGTTACCTGACTGTCATGCTGAGCTTTTGCTTGATTGGTTTTGGAGTAAGAATCTCATTGTGTGTACCAGGCATTAGAGGCAGAGCATTAGCACACAAGTCAGGCAATTGGTATTGTTTATTAGGTGGAGATGAAAAGCAGCAATTTCAAAAATTCTATTTTAAAAATTAGGTTGGTGGAAGTAAGCTGTGAAAAATGACATTTTACAGTTTTCACTTATTTGCTTTCTTTTGTTGTTTAATTTGCTTCATTTTGCTATTTTTTGTGACCTAATATTGGCAAAATTATTATAAATAATTATATCTATGTATGCGACCATTAGAATTTTAGCCTCTAATGGCCCGTACTCACGGGCTGCAAAAGTGCCCTGTCGCCAGCACACATGAGCGTGTACGCGACAGGCCGGCGACAGCTCGTCGCCAGGTCCCTCCGCATACACACGCGGAAGAGGGACCAGCTCTGCGACGGAAGCTATCGCCGATGTTCCTACCTCGCCGCCGGAAGCGCCGTATTGGAGTAAGAGGTTGCTATCGCTAGTCCGCATACTCACGCGGACTTGCAACAGGTGCGGCAATCGTCCGGCGACAGCAGCGACGAGCGACGGTTCGGGGTGCGCGCGCGTGCAACGGCCCATACTCACGGGCGACCTGTCGCCGCAACACGCGCGCGCTGCGTGATGCGGCGACAATTGTAGCCCGTGAGTATGGGCCATTACTTACAATTAAAACAGTGTTGTTCTACTGGCCTCTCTCATACAGCCTAAGGGTTTCCTTATGATTTAAGTACTTCCTGAACGGTGCACAGAATGTGTCATGGATGACATTCCTCCAGAATGTATCATGGGTGACATTCTTCCTTAAGTGCAAGCATATCTGTTCGACAATATTCATTTACACCTGTCTGAACGTAAGAGGGTAAAATATACATGCACTCCAAATACTGCTTAAAGGGGTTCTCTAGATATAAACTGTTTTACAGCAAAACATTACTGTTATGTACTGTTTGATTTGGGCAGTTTTCCATTAATGCATTGTGACATAATTGGAAGCTCTTCCAAGCAATTAATGAATTCTGCCACCACAGAGAAGTAGTAACAATTATTTTACCTGTGTCTCAGGACCCTTATAGTAAATGCTTTCTGATTTCTAGCTACTTGCTGACCTGACCCCTAATGCAGTATGGGAACAGATATCACAATGTTCAGGGCATCACTCAGACCTACAGATTGTGCTAAACACCACATAGCAGTATCTACCAACCACACCCTAAGGTCAGAGTTGGTAACAGTTGTCTGAGGTCAGAGTGGAAGTAAAACAGGCTTAGATGAGGTAACAGGCCAAAGCTATAGCTGGTGGATTGGAGGCTTAGATGAGGTAACAGGCCAAAGCTATAGCTGGTGGATTTGAGGCTTAGATGAGGAAACAGGCCAAAGCTGTAACTGGTGGATTGGAGGCTTAAATTAGGTAACAACAAGAGCAGAAAAGCAAAAATAGTCATGCAAGCTGGTCCAGGTAACCAGATTACCAAATAAAATATAGTCAGGTAACCAAAGTCAAGGCCGCTACAAAATACAGACCTGTCACGGCTCTGGTCAATATACCCAAAAGCCGATTGATCTATAAGCACTGGGTGCTGCCATTGGGGGGGAGCTTTTTATGTGCAGGGTTCAGCATTCTGGCTCGCAAATCTTCACACCATGCATATGCAGTTAGTTGCATGCCCCAATGCCCACACATGGATGCAAACCCCTGCATAGCGAGATGTTAACTTGCACATGATCAATCACCTAAGCTCATGAACGGAGACGCCCATGCAGAACACCGTGCACACACCAAGAGACATGGGCCCATATGCAAATCACGGTTTCTCCCAAGTTTTCTCCTAGATGAGATTTTTACACCTTAGCAATAAAATACCTTTTAAATCACCAGCAAGCAAGGAAATATTCAAAATAGTTTTGATCGTACATTTTCATCTAGTTTTTGTTACTTTTTCAGTTGCAGTTTGCTAAAAAGTTATTTTAAAGAGAAGATGAAAAAATATCTCCTAGGCGAAAATGTTAATTGCATATGGCCCAAGATGTGGAGGGAAAAACAGCATTGCTGTGTGTGCTGGGCACACATGCTCTCCAAAAACTGGAGAGTTAGCACTGTGGTTTACCTTTAGAGTCTAGACCTGTGCCACTACAGAGATACATGAGATAATTTTACTCAAATCAGTGATGACCTATGGTTAAAGATAAATGTTCATTGTGTGGTACAAGAGGAACTGTTACCAAGGATTGAACTTCATCCCACCTTTCCCATGATAAATCTTTACCCTTATTTGAATAGATCATCAGGGTGGTCTGTATGGCTGATTTTGAGGTAAAACCCCTCCTACAGTGTGATAATTGGTTACGCTTAACTAGCATTTTTGCATGGTTAGAGTAGGACTCACCAGATTGGGGACACTTTGGAGCAGTTGGTGAGTTTAAGCGCGTTAAAGCGTAACCAAGAGCCCCCGTCACTGTTTTCCTGTTGTGTGCTGCAGCCACTCTGTATTTATATATTTCTTATGGAGACTGGGGATCTCCAGTGCTGCGTGCATGCTTTGCATAGTATTTCCTATCATTTGGTTTGTGCTGCTCATCCCTTGGCATATATATATATATATATATATATATATATATATATATATATATATATATATATATATATATATATATATATATATATATATATATATATATATATATGTATATATGTATATATATGTATATATATATATATATGTATATATATATATATATATATATATATATATATATGTATATATGTATATATGTATATATATATATATATATATGTATATGTATATATATATATATGTATATATATATATATATATATATATATATATATATATATACATATATATATACATATATATATATATATATATATATATATATAATATAATATACACACACATACTCTTATCACATTGTTAGAGGGTGTGATTATAGATAATGGCAGCTGTCTGTATTTTTCTTTCTTGACTCCAGTAGTAAGGGTGCTGACCAGCAGGCTCAGGGTGGATCAAACAATATGAACAAACAACACAGCGGATTGCAATCATTTCTTGATCTCTCCTTTATTTTTAACCTCTCACTTTGAAATGTATTGATTTATTTTCCTCCTTCTACTATATTTTGGTAGTTCCTCTTTGAGTTATATGCAAATGTTGGGAACTCCTGGCTATTTTACTTATTTAATTAATTTTGTAAGTGAAAATTAATGATGGCATACTAGTGCAAACAGCACACTTTAAAGGGAACCAGAGATGAACGTTTCACACAAAATAAACCTAACAGTCGATAGCTTGTAAAGAATAAATGCTCTACCTGATAATTTCGCCGCTCTGGTGTGCCTTTTTTAGTGTTTTTTATCCATTATTGCTCCAGGAAAAATCCAATATGGCCGCCAGCTCATATCCCTTCTGCTTCCGGGCTATGAGTTGTTCTGGATGTGCTGTCTAGGCTATATGAGAAAGGCTGCTGCAGCCTTTCATCTGTGTGCTTTCATTTTGGTATGATGTGCAGCTGCCTGTAGGAAGTGTCTCTCATAGGAATGAAACTGCAGTCATCATCATTATCTATGCAGAGTGCACACAGAGCACACAGATCATATTGCAGCCACACTTGTCTGTTTCAGAGCTTCTCTCTCAGCAGAAGCAGCCCCTCACATGTCATCAGAGCTCTCAGTATGCAAAGCAGCAAAGCTGAGCCAGGAGGGGGCAGGCTTTGGCTTGAAAAGACTCCACAGAAGAGTGACTCAGCTATAATGTTTCCAGGTCAAACCTAGACTGAAGGCTGAGTCGGGGATTCTTATCACAGCTGATAACAGACTAATTAAGCAGATAAGAATGAAACTAAAAGCAGGGTAGGTGTTTACTGTCATGTTCCCACTGATAAATGTAGTAAGATACATGAGGGTGCTTCATCTCTGGTTCTCTTTAACAGCATGCTGGTGCCTATTCATAGTCCATTAGTCTGGGAATAAAGAAGGGGGTAAGTAACTTGCAAGTTTGCAGGTTACACATTCTGAGTAACGCATCCAACTGTATATGTGGCAGGGGAGTGTGAATCACAAAAGTGACTGACCAGTATAAATACTTTGACAGGTAAAACAGACCACATGTATAAAACAGTTCATATGTATTTCATCTGAGTATTTAGCTGTTTGGCAGGAGTTCCACTTAAATTCCTTGGTTTCTAAACGCATCAGAACAATTGTTAATGAAATCTTTGCTTTCGTTAGCTCTGGAAGACGTGGCCATTCATTCTATTTATTTTTCAGCGTTCAATTCTGACATTATAAATTATTGCCTGATCTAAAGCATCTGAGTTGATTTTCTTTCTTTTCAAGTGACCCTAATCTTATTGTTGGGCTTCTAATATTGGTTCCACATTTCTATCTCAGTGGATTACGCTCTCCTGAAATGAACAGCAAGCCGTTACACACCCCACAGCACCGAAGGGGTTTAGAAAAGAAAGAAAGAAAACCCATATATTAAACATGTCTGAAACAGCCAAGTGGTTTTCTGGCGTCGGCTCCACGAATTTAGAAAGACTGGACCTCCAGATCTTGGGGAAAAATTGATTTACAGAAAGTGGAAAAAAAGCCAGACCGAGGAGTCGGGGGATTAAGCTTGCATGTGAAAATGTTGGAGCGTTTTAAAACCTTCACAACTTGACTAACGGCTTCAGGGTCTCATTTACCAAACGCTAACAAATCTGATACAAAATCTGATTGCCAAACGTAATCCTAGTTGAGGAACTTGAGCTAGAATGGCTGACTGCCAGTTCAAATCCAGCATTAGTGTAATGTTTTAATTGCACTTTGATATGTCCAGGAGAATGGCTTCTAAAGCATAGTGTGCGCACAAGTAATGTCAGCGAATGGGTTTTCATGTGGTTTTCTTGCAATTAAAGCAGACTGCTCACAGGTGGAGACAGTAAATCGGAAAAACCTTAAGTGCCGTGGCTTTGATAACCTCAGCTGTTGTTTTTGTCAAAGTAAAACTGGGCTTGGTTATGCTGTGGATGGAGCACATCCCTGCCCTTTGCGTGCTAAGCTGGCTTTGGCTTCACACAAGCAGGAAAAGAGGGAAGCAGGGAAACCCCATTAACTATCCATTTGCAGAACATCTAGAGCTGAAGTCTCAATACACAAAGAGCTACAGCGGTAGGAAGTTGTTTCACATCCGAGCCAAGATAAGGTCCTGGAGGTTTATTATTTTTGCTGCTTGATAGCATCGGCCTGGAGAACAACGGGCAGAGAGGGAACAGCACATCTCCATCCCTGGGGGATGACAGGAGGAAAGACAGACAGATAACCAAGTGCCGACAACTTGAGTCACATCTCCCAGAGGAAGTGTTGGTTTTAGCAGATGAAATGTATATGCAGGAGTCTGTAGCAAGGCATGCAGAGGTGGCATTGTTATGTTCAGTGGGAAGAAGGAAGGTGTGAGGGTCTCTACATTCCTGGCAGATGTAGGAAACTATGGAATCATTTTTTCGTTATTGATGTATTTTTGGTCAGCTTTGACATGCCATGTTTTTCCACTTGTTTGCTCCAAATCTGCCTGGCCTGCACATCAAAGTACATATTCTCTCTGCCAAGTAAATATTCCTTTTTATGCTCCTACTTTGAAATAATATCCGGAGTATGTGAGACATTCAGGTGAAGAATCACATAGCTCTCAATTTACTGTGGAGGTTAAAAGCTCAAGAGAAAAGCTAGTAACAATTGTGCTTTTTAATCAATTTGCCAACCATTCTAGCTTGTGTTGTTCATGTCATATCCTCTGGGCACATCCCTGGGGTTCCTTTCCCTATCCATTGGCAGGCTACCCTGGATCTTGTTGTGGTTTGCAAACAAACAGGCCTCTTCATAATCATCGAGTTAAGCTACTTTAAATAGTTTAACTCCACTCCTTGATTACACATCTCTAGACTGCCAATTCTTCCTTTACTAAGAAAAATGTCATTATTAGAACACGTTGCCGATTCAGGCTTTGCGGTGTACTTTATTTGCTCCATTTACAGAGAAGCAGGAAAGTATCAGTACTATATAGGGCCTTTGTTATAAATGTTAAAATCTTCCCCTTTGCAACCAGTAACCAAAGAAATTGCATTTTAAGGGCACATTTGCTAGCAGGCATTTAGACTACAATTTTAAACCGGTATAGACAATGCATATAATTGTTGTTATGCATTTATATAGCTCTGTTTTATGCATCATTTAATGGTGTATAATGAATACTTAAGGTCATTAAAGGACTACTATCACAAAAAACTGTAAAATACTGTACATGCAAACACATACATATAAGTACCTTTCTCCCAGAGTAAAATGAGCTATAAATTACTTTTCTCCTATGTCGCTGTCACTTACAGTCGCTAAATATCTGACAAATCTGACAGGTTTTAGACTAGTCCAACACCTCATGGGGGAGTCTTAGGATTGTCTTTATTTTTAAAAGTACTTTTCGAATGGCACTTGCTTAGTTCTGCTGCCAAAATAGTGAGCACACCGGTAAGGAGGCCAGCCGGCATATTTGTATAGATTCTTTCCAGGGAGTGCTTTTGTAATGAATAAAGGAAATACTGAGAATCACTCATGAGGAGAGTGACTGGTCCAAAACCTGCCCGATCTATAGTAACTACTATAAGTGACAGCAACATAGGAGAAAAGTAATTTATCGCTAATTTTACTCTGGACAAATGTACTTTCTATATGTATTTGTCTGCATGTATTTTAAAATTTAAAAGTTTTTGCGATAGGGCTCCTTTAACTGTCCCTTACCTGATAATCACAGTTTAAAGGTGGCCTTACACATTAAGATCTTTTTGTCCAGTGTGGCAAACAGATCGATTCCTCTCCGATCTGAATCTGATCAGAGAGGGCTCTATTCCCCCCATACATTGTACACAGATGTTCACCAGGTTTCACCATGAAATCTATTAAAAATCTATGGAACTGCAACATTGCAGTGTTGGATACAGTGTTCGATACAGTGCAACCCTATGGGCCATCGATCTACGGCTGCTCACCCTTCACATCCGATCAACCAATCTTAACTCTGATTGATTTTTGAATTTGGAATTGATTGAAATTGTATCGTAGATAACCAGCAAATTTGAACCTGCCGGTAAAAATCAATGCCTGTATGGCCAGCTTAAATTCCCTACCACAGTCTACAGTCAATTTAAGAGGTAATTTACCAGCATATTTTTGAGATGTGTGAGAAACCCTGATTGCGCAAAGTTAATGCTCCGTAAGGAACCAGATGATACTTGCGGCGATGTTAAACGATATGTCCCCCCGCAGCGATTGTGGGTCATTAAGAGAAAGACCGGGCAGTTCAGATTAGGTAGATCCCCAACAACTCCCGCGCAAAGTACCGCAATCTCTTAAACTCTCGTTCATGCCCGTTGTGTAACGTTGCATATATCCGCCAGTAAGAAGATGGATTGGGGGTCGCTTGTCGTGGGACTTCGTCATGGATCCATCTTCCTGCCTCGTTCAGTGAGTAGGTAGCTTAACCACTTGCCGACCGCCCACAGCTGATGGGCGGCGGCAAAGTGGTGTTCGCAACGACCGCAATACGCCCATTGGCGGCAGCTCGTTGCGGACTAGCTGGCCGGGGATCGCGTGCTGAATGCGCACGCATCCGCCGGCAATAGGCTCTGCCCACCCGCGACGTTAACCCCCGATCTGCCACGTAGAAAGCGTATAATACTCTTTGTAATGTATACAAAGCGTATTATACAGGCTGCCTCCTGCACTGGTGGTCCCAGTGATCGAGGGACCACCAGGGCAGGAGGCAGCCCCCCTGGTAAGCACAACACACACTGATCCTGCCTCCCCCTGCCCCCTGATCGCCCACAGCACCCCTGTTTGCACCCAATCAACCCCCTAATCACCCCCTGTCACTGCTACCCATCAGATCAGACCCTAATCTGCCCCTTGGGCACCCAATCACCTGCCCACACCTTCAAATAGCCCCCCAGACCCCCTCTGATCAACTCGCAAGTGCATTGCTTGCATATATTCTCCCCTGTAATCACCTACTGATCATCTATCAATCAACCCGTCACCCCCTGTCACTGCTACCCATCGGATCAGACCCTCATCTGCCCCTTGCGGGCACCCAATCACCCACCCACACCCTCAGAACGCCCTCAGACCCCAGCCCTGATCACCTCGCCAGTGCATTTCTTGCATCTATTCTCCCCTCTAATCACACCCTGATCACCTATCAATCACCCTGTCACCACCTGTAGTAGAAAATTCACACCTCCACACCTGTGTAACAGTCCAGGGCTCCTGGAGCTGAATGCCGGTGCTGGTCTCTCACAGGTACACCACTCCTGTGTTGAGCAATGGCAGAGAAACAAACACAGAGACCGCACTCAGAAGGCTGTTCAATCACTGTATTGAAAATCAGAGCAACAGAGGCACACAACGTTTCGGGCCCGAAACGTTGTGTGCCTCTGTTGCTCTGATTTTCAATACAGTGATTGAACAGCCTTCTGAGTGCGGTCTCTGTTTGTTTCTCTGTCACTACCTGTCACTGCTACCCATCGGATCAGACCCTCATCTGCCCCTTGCGGGCACCCAATCACCCACCCACACCCTCAGAACGCCCTCAGACCCCAGCCCTGATCACCTCGCCAGTGCATTTCTTGCATCTATTCTCCCCTCTAATCACACCCTGATCACCTATCAATCACCCTGTCACCACCTGTCACTGCTACCCATCAGATCAGACCCTAAACGTTGTGTGCCTCTGTTGCTCTGATTTTCAATACAGTGATTGAACAGCCTTCTGAGTGCGGTCTCTGTGTTTGTTTCTCTGTCACCACCTGTCACTACTACCCATCAGATCAGACCCTAAACTGCCCCTGCGGGCACCCAAACACCCGCCCACACCCTCAAATAGCCCCCCAGACCCCCTCTGATCAACTCGCCAGTGCATTGATTGCATATATTCTCCCCTGTAATCACCTACTGATCACCTATCAATCACCCCCTGTCACCACCTGTTACTGCTACCCATCAGATCAGACCCTCATCTGTCCCCTGCAGGCACCCAAACACCTGCCCACACCCTCAGATCACCCTCAGACCCTGCCTGAACACCTCTCCAGTGCATTATTTACATCTGTTCTCCCCTCTGATCACCCATCAATCACCCCCTGTCACTGCTACCCATCATACCCATCAGATCAGACCCTCATCTGCCCCTTTGCGGGCACCCAATCACCCGCCCACACCCTCGGATCGCCCTCAGACCCCCCCCCCCCCCCCCCGATCACCTCCCCAGTGCATTGCTTGCATCTATTCCCCCCTCTAATATCACCTTGAGACACCCATCAATCACCTCCTGTCACCCCCTAGCACACCTACCCATCAGATCAGACCCTAATTTGTCCTGTGTGGGCTCCTGATCACTCGGCCAAACCCTCAGATCCCCCTCAGACCTCCTTTCCGATCTCCTCCCCAGTGCATTGATTGCATCTATTCTCCCCTCTAATCACCCCCTGAGACACCCATCAATCACCTCCTGTCACCCCCCTAGCACTCCTATCCATCAGATCAGGCCCTAATCTTCCCCCTGCGGGCTTCTGATCACCCGGCCAAACCCTCACCCGCCCCACCGCAGTGACAGAATTTTTTTTTTTTTGATCACTGCTGGTCTCTACGACTTAATTGTGAGACCAACCATTATGCCACATAATACGCAGCCGCCAATCCAAGAAGCTACCATGCCCAGCCTTTTCGGTGGAAACCACTCCAAGTTTCCGAACGTAACATTTTTTGGGGCCTTCTCCTTAACATGGGTCTAGTCAAAAAGAATGTATTGCGGTCTTATTGGTCTACGCACCTAATACATCACATGCCCATGTTCTCTGCTGCCATGTCCAGGTCACGATTTGAGAACATCCTGCGCTTCCTGCACTTCAGTGCCAATACAACCTGTCATCTAAGAGGCCACCCTGCTTATGACCGGTTCCACAAAATTCGGCCCCTCATAGACCACCTGTCATCAAAATTTGCAGATGATTATACCCCTGAACAGTCATTTTGAGGCATTTGGTTTCCAGACTACTCCTCACGGTTTTGGGCCCCTAAAATGCCAGGGCAGTATAGAACCCCCTCTAAGTGACCCCATTTTAGAAAGAAGACATCCCAAGGTATTCCATTAGGTGTATGATGAGTTCATAGAAGATTTTATTTTTTGTCACAAGTTAGTGGAAAATGACACTTTGTGAAAAAAACAAAAAAACAAAAATCAATTTACGCTAACTTGTGACAAAAAATAAAATCTTCTATGAACTCACCATACTACTAACGGAATACTTTGGGGGGGCCTTCTTTCTAAAATGGGGTCACTTGTGGGGTTCCTATACTGCCCTGGCATTTTAGGGGCCCTAAACCGTGAGGAGTAGTCTAGAAACCAAATGCCTCAAAATGAACTGTGAATAGGACGTTGGGCACCTTGCGCACCTAGGCTGCAAAAAAGTGTCACACATGTGGTATTGCCGTACTCAGGAGAAATAGTATAATGTGTTTTGGGGTGCATTTTTGCACATACCCATGCTGGGTGGGACCCCATTTTAGAAAGAAGACACCCTGAGGTATTCCATTAGTAGTATGGTGAGTTCATAGAAGATTTTATTTTTTGTCACAAGTTAGTGTAAAATAACACTTTGTGAAAAAAAACAATAAAAATCAATTTCCGCTAACTTGTGACAAACAATAAAATCATCTATGAACTCACCATACTACTAACGGAATACCTTGGGGTGTCTTCTTTCAAAGATGGGGTCACTTTAGGGGCCCTAAAGCATGAGGAGTAGTCTAGAAACCAAATGCCTCAAAATGACCTGTGAAATCCTAAAGGTACTCCTAGGACGTTGGGCCCCTTAGCGCACCTAGGCTAAAAAAAAGTGTCACATGTGGTATCGCAAGAAAGCTGTATTAGTGACAAGAAAAGGAGGTAAAATTCATTTAGATAGTAGGTTGTATGAGCGAGCAATAAACCGTTAAAGCTGCAGTGGTCTGAATGGAAAAAAAGGCTCTGGTCCTTAAGGGGTGAAAAGACTGCGGTCCTCAAGTGGTTAAGACACACAAACACAGGGAGAATATACAGTCTCCATACAGATTGTGTCCTGGCCAGGACATGAACCAGGGACTCTAGTGCTACAAGGTGACAGTACTAGCCACTTGGTGTCATCTTGCCTTCTGTATTGTCTGAGCTTGTATATCTGTGTGTGCAGTGCAGGGCCGGGCCGACACATAGGCTGGGCAGGCGCCAGCCTCTGAGCGCAGGTCACTGAAGTCACGTGGTGGGCGCAGGATTGGCTTCTTCCCCCTCCTAGCTGTCTGCCCGCCCCGCGCTATGTCAGCCTATGTGCCTCCCGTTTCTGTGCTGCCAGTGTGCTGCGGGCGGCGTGAATTGTCTCTACTTCTCCCTCCAGCCTAGGTCTCCCAGTAGTTGCAGACTGGTTGCTATAGTGATGATGCCTCTGGCGCCGCTCTCTCTCTCTCTCCAGCGGGACGTGTATACACAGCGAGAGAGCCAGCGCAGCGTGCATCTCACGTAAGTAGCCTGTGCTGTTGGTAGCTCTGCTTGTGGCGTGCTTGAATCCCGCCCCTTCTCCTGACACCGTGGTGTTGTTGCTATGGTGATGATGCTTCCGCTCTCTCTCCCTTCAGCCCTGCGTTTTTATGAAAAGAGAGAGCCAGCACAGCGTGCATCACACCTCACATAGCCTATACTGCGGCTGGTAGCTCCCGCCCCCCATTCCTGACACTGGCTGTCTGGTGGTGTCTGGGTCACTGCGTGAGTCAGTCCGGCCCCCTTCTAAACGTCCCTCTCAGCGTCTTCCTGCTGGTGGTGAGGTGGATATGTAGTAGTATATGTGCATAATTTATAGTTTCATTTAACTGTGTGTGTGTGGGGGGGGGGGCGCACTCGGTCAGCCGAGCCTCTATTGGTAGTGGACCTTGTCCCGGCCCTGGTGCAGTGCACTCACCTCCACTACCCGGGAACATTTCTACTTTAGTGATCGATCTGTTGAGATTGGAATTCATAGACGTAGGATGATCCAGCTTTACCAACTGTGAGTATACAGACAGTATTCTAGATATCATTCTGTAGCTTATTTTACAAAAGGGTAGTAATTACAGATTTTTGAAGAACTGCTGAATAGGGATGATAAATGAGATGCAAATAATTTCTCCTTGCATTCAAATCTCATGTAAATTTATATGCAGTTTGAAATTGCACCAATCAGATTTACTTCCTGTCAATTTTTATTGGTCCAAGCCGCTGAAATTCCTGTTAAATATTATTCCCCCTCCAAGTCGTAGCAACCTGGAGAAGTAATTTGTGCTCCGGTGATCGCTGGATGCCTGAATTACCCATGCGCGGCCCACGGACTATAGCATTGCTGCTATAGCCATGCCAGACTCAGGCGCTATGCGCAGAGAATAGGTGTCGCGTCCACCAGAGAGTTTCTAAATTTCTAAGGTGGAGGAACTGTGCAACATGAAAGCAGGGGCATGGCTAAGCTCCCACATCCAGGAAATGTGCATCTTTCACTGTATAATATGGTGACGGACTACTTGAACTTTTTTATAAAGTCCGGGCTGACTAGAGCATTTTCAGCTGGAATTTCCGCTTTCGAGGAATTCCAAAGCAATAAGCGAATGCAAGCCTATGGCAGTGATTCCACAGGACTGAGTGTGATTTAACAAAATCACACTCGTGGTCCCATCAGCATTTTTGTAGCTATTTCTTTCAGGGAATGCAGGATCCAAAATCGCATCACTGTTTTTAGTGCAAAAATCACTAGCGATTTTCAATTTCTAGTGGGTCATAGGTCCTAAAGTTCAATGCTTGAGTGTGGTCTAGCTTCTTCAGGATGTTTGCTGCAGTAATTTAGGCACCATTCCATTTTGACATACAACATGATGGGCTTGATTCACTATGCGGTGCTAACCTACTTAGCACGTCTAAAGTCTTTAGACGTGCTAACCAGGGTGCTAAGTAGGTTAGCACCAGATTTCTCAATCAGATCGCACGCAAAGTCATATGCGCGCGCTAAGTCCCATAGGCTTTAACGGGCACTCCGCACGGAGCGCTCTGTGCAGTGCGCGCGTAAAGTTTTTGCGCGCATAAAGTTTTGCGTGCGAAAAGCTCGTTTAGACGTGCTAAGTTGGTTTTGAAAGCCGTGCTAACAGTTAGCACCGCTTTGTGAATCAAGCCCGATATATTCCTGTTAGTGATAAGTGTATCAGCAAGACTGGAAGTTTAATGTAATTTTAGGACATACATACACTCATGGGATCAATGTCGCCTGTAATAATCTTTCATGAACACTTATAGTGACAAATACTGTTTTATGAGGAGGAAGGTAAATCAGGAGATGTGCATCAGAAACTACAAGAGTGATTGGACAAGAAGTATCTAACTGGGCAGGTCCCCAAAGGGGAGGATGCCACTGCTCAGTAGTTTTTAACCAAAGCAGTCACAAATGGGATTGATTGTCTTGTGCAAAAAAAAAAAAAGCTAGTGCACCTTGGGATAAGTTTAGACAGATAGTTGGAGAGCAGTGCTATTACCACTTACTAGCTGTTTCAAATCAGTGACTGACAAGCTTGTGTTAGGGTCCCTGATTCAAATCTGGACCAGGACGCTATCTGCATAAAGGTTGTATGTTCTGCCCATGTTAATAATAATGTACACGTTCACATGTTAAGCGGCACATTTGTGCAAAAAAGTTGAGAGGTGGTTACCAGCCATTTGTCAAAGACTGCACTAACGCCTTTTATGGGGTTTTGGAACAGTATCTTTTGTCCCTTCGTGCAATCATGTTCAAAGGTATTGGTACAAAAGAAGTATAGAGAATAGGCCAAGTGCTAGAAAGTAGACATGGAGATAACTGTTCTGTATGGAAACATACCACTTGTACATTGACACCAAACTTCTGAATAACGTCATACACACAATTATTCCGAGTGACCTGCTTTTGTTGATGTACAGATCTGCTGAATAAATGGAATTTTTGAATTATGAAAAAGATTTCTTAATTTTAATTTATGATTGATTATACTGTAGTCACATTTCTACAAAACCAGTCTTATAAGAGTAGAGAAGTGCTTTCACGTGGTGACAGGGACTTGAATATTGTGGTTTATGATACATTTGTTAATTTTGCGATGCAATTGTACTTTGATTGTCCTTTGATTTCCATTGTTTTGTTTCATGTGCTTTGTTTTAGGTCGTGCTCCAGAAACAAAGTATCTAAATCTTGAGAAGGTTGGAGTTGACATCAAACCCAGTACTGGGAAGGTCATTGTTAATGAATCGGAATCCACGTCTGTCCCAAATATCTTTGCTATTGGGGACATTTCAGAGGTAGGTTGCCAGGCATGTTAATATTGTCATTGTGAGTTGAGTTTCTTTTCTTCAGTAGGTTGTGTTTGACCTTCAGCATGGTTTAATGCGGAGTACTGCTCACAGACAAAATAGAGGTCCATGTATCAACATTTTACACCTCCGATGTGATTTCCATATATACTCTGTTTACCTAAAAATTGTGTCTCAGGCTGATAGTTAAATACTAAAAGTGCAAACTTTCCTGAATTAAATTGCAAAGGAATTGGTTTAAAAATACACTGATTAGCCAAAATATTAAAACCTCTGGCTTAATATTGTATAAGTCCCTTTGTGCCATCGTGTTATGGACACTGTAAGGCCTCTAAAAGGCAACACAGTGGCATGTTGGGTGGCACTCTTTCTTGCAGCGCTAGGGTCAGTGGTTCACATCTGGGCCAGAACACTGTCTGGATGGAATCTCTGTATTCCCTGTGTTTGCGTGGCTTTCTTCTGGGTTTATTGGATTGAAGTAGAAGTACTTAAAGAGAGTCTGAAGCCAATTAAATGACCTCTTTTTCTTGTACAGTTAACTTAAGCATTAAGATCAAAGCTGATTGGCCACATACCCATGGCAGAGTGAGGTATTTATACCCCCCAAATCCCCGGGCAAAATTCTGCTATTGCAGAATTTTGCTTCCTGGAAGAGGCAGAGCTTTGCGCAGTAGCTCTGCCTCTGCTCTAGTCAATTTCTGCCTCTCCCCGCCCCTTTCAGCTTTCTTTCACTGAGAGGGGCGGGAAGAGGCGGAGATTGACCAGACTGGAGGCAGAGCTACTGCGCAAAGCTCTGCCTCCCCTGGTCAGCAAAATCTATGACCTGAAAAGTCGTGAAATTTTGCCCCGGGATTTTGGGGGGGAATTAATACCTAGTTCTGCCACGGGGATACAGTGAATCAGCTTTGATCTTAATGCTTAAAGGGAATATAAACCCATGTAAAAAAATGAGATTCACTTACCTGGGGCTTCTACCAGCCCCCTGCAGCCATCCTGTGCCCTTGAAGTCACTTACAGATCCTCTGGTCCCCCGCCGCCAGCTAGTTTCATTTTTGCCAACTCGGAGTCGTCAGGCCGCCACACGTATCTTTGCACTTGCTCCCACAGGTACAGGAAGCTATTGCGGGCGTCAACACGTATCTTTGTACGCATTGCTGCAACGACTCCAAAAACGAAACTAGCTAATTTTTTTTACATGGGTTTAGGTTCCCTTTAACCTCTTGACGACCAGCTAACGCCGATCGGCATAAACTAGTCGTCTGCGGGTTACCATGGAAACGGCCGCTCTATCGAGCGGCCTTTCCATGTCAGTTCACGGAGGGTGTCTCCCTGAACAGCCGGAGAGCCGCCGATCGCGGCTCGCTGGCAAAATGTAAACACGCGGGGAAGAAATCCCCGCTGTTTACATCATACGGCGCTGCTGCGAAAGCAGCGCCGTAAGGCAGATCGGCGATCCCCGGCCTCTGATTGGCCGGGGATCGCCGGCATCTGATAGGCGGAAGCCTATCCTTCAATGCGCAGGACGGAACTCCGTCCTGCGCATTACGGAGAGAGGGAGGAAGGGAGGTAAGGAGGCAGAAGGCGGAAATGGCTGCGGAGGGGGGCTTTGAGGAGCCCCCCCCCGCAAAACGCAGATGGCCGGCGGCGATCAGACCCCCCCGGCAGGACATCCCCCTAGTGGGGAAAAAAGAAGGGAAGTCTGATCGCCCTGGCATAATACTGGAGAGCCCACGCAGCACAGATCAGGCAAATCACCCCTGGTCGGCAAGTGGTTAAAGAGACACTGAAACGAAAAAAAAATTATGATATTATGATTTGTATGTGTAGTACAGCTAAGAAATAAAACATTAAAGAGAATCTGTATTGTTAAAATCGCACAAAAGTAAACATACCAGTGCGTTAGGGGACATCTCCTATTACCCTCTGTCACAATTTTGCCGCTCCCCGCCGCATTAAAAGTGGTTAAAAACAGTTTTAAAAAGTTTGTTTCTAAACAAACAAAATGGCCACCAAAACAGGAAGTAGGTTGATGTACAGTATGTCCACACATAGAAAATACATCCATACACAATCAGGCTGTATACAGCCTTCCTTTTGAATCTCAAGAGATCATTTGTGTGTTTCTTTCCCCCTTCTGCTCTCATGCACTGAAGTTTCAGGCTGCTCTTTTCTTCCTGCAAACAGCTTTGCCCTTGTCTGTAATTCCTCACTATGTGAAAGCCCAGCCAGCTCAGAGGACGATTTATCCAGCTTGTAAAAGATAAGAGAGAAGAGAGAAGCTGCTCTAATCTAAATAACACACAGGCAGTGTGCATAGAGGGGCCTGAAAGGGGGAGTTCATAGCAGAACCACAACACTGAAGAACTTGGCAGCCTTCCAGACACAGGCTGACAAGTCTGACAAGAGAGAGATAAGTTGATTTATTACAGAGACTGTGATAGTACAAAGTGCTGCAGTAAGCCAGAACACATTAGAATAGCTTTTGGAACTTGTAGGATGATAAAAAACAGGATGCAATTTTTGTTACGGAGTCTCTTTAAGATCGGATACATCAGTCTAATTGTTTCCAGTACAGGAAGAGTTAAGAAACTCCAGTTGTTATCTCTATGCAAAAAAGCAATTAAGCTCTGCGACTTTCAAAGTCGTGGAGAGGGCTGTTATCTGACTTTTATTATCTGAAGTGTTATTGAACTATTTACTGTTTCTCTACCAGAGGAGAGGTCATTAGTTCACAGACTGCTCTGAAAGAATCATTTTGAATGCTGAGTGTTGTGTAATCTGCACATATTATAGAATGATGCAATGTTAGAAAAAACACTATGTACCTGAAAATAAAAATATGAGAATATTTTCTTTGCTGCTAAACTTCTAGTAATTATTCATAGTACACAACCAATTCATTATATCATATTTTTTTTCGCTTCAGTGTCTCTTTAAGTTAACTGTACAAGAAAAAAAGGTAATTTAATTGGCTTCAGACTCTTTTTAAACAGTTTAAAAAATGGAGTAGGGGTAGTTGCTTACATCCTCCAAGGAAACAAGCGTGTAATTAAAGTTTATTTTTGACATGCCGGATACCGCATTTCACAGGGCATGCCTGCTTCTTCAGGTCATATAATAGAGTTGCAGTACAATGCAAAGTTCAACAGAGGGCCTCAGTACCAAGGTTGTCCTATATGGGTCAGCAGTGGCTTGATAAAACCAAATGTTCAATCCTCAGTGGATAATTGAACTTATTATTTCTACAGGAAGATTAAAAGGGCAGGGCTCTCTCACCATTTTTCATGTCTTGGTTTTGTTACACATTTATTCATATTAAGTATTTCTCTGTTATTACCAAATCTTTATTTTGCACCGATTGTGAATTTTGTACCAACTCTGTATTTTGAACACTGGTGTATACCATTGTCTGTATTATTGTGTACCCCATGTTTGTTCTAACTTTGTACAGCGTCACAGAATATGTTGGCACTTCATAAATCAATAATAATAATAATAATAATAAATACCTGAGCAGTCTGTGTTGGAAATTCATAATTGTCTGCAAAGTAAGATGAAAAGTATTGATACGTGTTCACTGTAATTTCGTAGAGAAAGTGGATTTTTTTTTTAATCTTGATCAGATTTCAGGAGAAATCTAACTTAGTTGCTTTACTATGCAACTGATGATCTACCCATCAAATAAACTGATGGAAACATGCCGACAGTGAATAGACTACTTGCAGATTCCATCAACGTGGTCAAACCTGCTTTAAAAATCCAACCTTAATGTGAACCTGAACTGAAAATAAACCTAGGTGATAATTAATTGTATGTGTAGTAGCAATAGTATATAGAAATGCTTTGTGTATCATATTATTTTCATTGTGAGGGGTAACATTTTGACTGTGAAATGCTCTCAGTATGATGTAAAAAAAAAACTCTTTTATTCAGTTCCTAACAAAAATAAATGATTAGCTTGAAGCCCAGAGAACCAACTATTTAACAGGGATTGCCTGCACAGCCACATAAAAGTGTTTTGGCTTCTGTTTACCATTCAGGTGAGCTGAATTTAGCTTGCTGTTTGATTTGCATCATTTGCATACATAACAGCACAACGTTAAAATATATAAAGATAAATTAATAGTAGGACTAGTACTCTATGTACCCTTGTTTATCTCATCATGTCACATGTCAGTTCAGATACACTTTGAGTGCTGAGTTAATTATTGCTGGATTGATCCTTGGCACACAGTGGATATTTGCCTGAAAAAGATGTCTACAGCGGACATTAAAAAATATTAAGTTAAAAGAACTGTGTCTGGAGATGATAGGCATACAATAAATGTATTTTGTCTTCTTAGTAGTTCCGTGAAAGGAGGGTCCATGCAACTATTACCCTTTCAGTAAAAACTGTCACTTCACTTTCTATTGTGAATATTTATGACTAGCCAACGTCCTGAATCCCTGAGGGCCTAATATGCACTCCCTCAGGATGTAGAGCAGTCGATTGTAGAGTGAATCTGTGCCAGCCCTCAATAAGCCCTTGGTCATGCTGTCACAGTTTGAACACCCCTGAAAGAGACAGTTGAGCAGGCAACACACATGTGGTGTTTCCATTGTTTTCTGTGGAGCAACAAGTATCTGCAAGGATGTTTGCATAGCTATTAGCACTGGACAGAAGCATTGAACTTTTATCTGTTGCTTCAATCTCTTGGCTGTTTGAATGCCAGGATGCCATGTCTGCTTCCTGCTGCTATGATGGGTGCCAGCAGTGTCCATCTAGATGACAAATAGGAAGCCTACAGAATAAATCTGCTGTACACTTGTACATGGCTCCATAATCTGGATAGCATAGCATATGTACATACCGTATGTATTGTGTCCGTACCACATACTTCAGCAGATAACATTGTTTGCAAATTAGAATTGACAGACTTGCCAGTCAGTTAAAGAAGAACAATTGTAAAGGCTTTTTACATTTCTGTTTCAGGGTCGACCAGAGCTAACCCCTACTGCCATCGCAGCTGGAAAACTTTTAGCCCGGCGCTTGTTTGGTGGCTCTACAGAACTGATGGATTATGACAGTGTAAGTGGTTTTGTGCAGTTTACCTCTTCCGTACATGATTAGGTAAAACATCTTTTACAATAATCATACTCTGAGGGGTAACCTGTTTAGGTCTACTAGTAGTAGTAGATCTACAGTATTTCACAAAAGTGAGTACAGCTCTCACATGTTTGTAAGTATTTTATTATATCTTTTCATGGAACAACACTGAGGAAATGGCACTTTAGTCAGCACACAGCTTGTATAACACGGTGGCTTAGTGGTTAGCGCTCTCGCCTTGCAGCGCTGGGTCCCCGGTTCGAATCCCAGCCAGGTCAACATCTGCAAGGAGTTTGTATGATTTTCCCGTGCCTGTGTGGGTTTCCTCCGGGTACCCCGGTTTCCTCCCACATTCCAAAAACATACATATAAGTTAATTGGCTTCCACCTAAATTGGCTCTAGACTACAATGCATACACTAGATGATACATACATAGACATAAGACTATGGTAGGGATTCGATTGTGAGCCCCTCTAAGGGACAGTTAAAGACAAGACAATATATATACTCTGTACAACACTGCGGAAGATGTCGGCGCTATATAAATACTAAATTATAATAATATAACGGTGTAAATTTACTGTCCCATCAAAATAACTCAACACACAGCCATTAAAGAGACTCTGAAGCGAGAATAAATCTCGCTTCAGAGCTCATAGTTAGCAGGGGCACGTGTGCCCCTGCTAAACCGCCGCTATAGCACCGCTAAACGGGGGTCCCTTCACCCCCAAACCCCCCACTGCGACACTTGGTCGCAGACTTGGTCGCTCCTGGAGGCAGGGCTAACGGCTGCAGCCCTGCCTCCAGTCGCGTCTGTCAGCGGCGCATCGCCGCCTCTCCCCCGCCCCTCTCAGTGAAGGAAGACTGAGAGGGGCAGGGGAGAGGCGGAGATACGCGCTGGCAGACGCGCGTGGGGCAGGGCTGCGGCGGTTAGCCCTGCTCCAACCAGGAAGCGCTCCCCCGCATTACGGAGGGGATTTGGGGGATCAGGGACCCCCGTTAAGCCGCGGGATAGCGGCGGTTTAGCAGGGGCACACATGCCCCTGCTATCTATAAGGTCTGAAGCGAGATTTATTCTCGCTTCAGACTCTCTTTAATGTTTAAACTTCTGGCAATAAAATAGAGTACACGCCTAAGAGAAGAATAGCAAAATTGTGCCTGAAGTTTTTATTTTGGTTGCCCACCTTTATTTTCCTGCACTGCTTTAACTCTTTTGGTCATGGCATTCACTAGAGCAGGTGTCCCAAAACCTTTTGGGCCGAGGGCCGGGTCAACATACTTCAGACTGCTGGGGGCCGTAGTATACATAAAATGATGTAGAAGTCTTTGCGGGCCAGACAGTGAAGCATGCCCAGGTGACAACCTGCAGTTCAATTAGACAGCAGTGTCACCTGATGTGGAATTTGATTGGAAACCTACAAATTTCTGCTTTCTGGCTTCCATGTGGATGGGTGGTGCCAGCACTGCTATTCTATATGCGGACCACCAATATTTAAAGATGTAGCTGACCGCATCTATAAGCAATACATTTTGTGTGTGTGGGGCTGTTAAAAAAGTCTTAGGGGGCCACATTCGGCCAGCGGGCCTTAGTTTGAGGACCACTGCACTAGAGCTTCATAGGTTACCACTGGAATCCTATTCCACTCCCCCATGATGAACCTAGTGGATGTTAGAAACCTTGTGCTCCTTCACCTACCCTTTGAGGATGCCCAACAGATGATGAATAGGGTTTAAGTAAGGAGACATGCTTGGCCAGTCCAGACCTTTATCCTCAGTTTCATTAAATGAATACTATTAGACTATGGTAATTTGTGGCAACAGTAAAAATGATATATTAACAGGTGTAAGGACGGGCAGGGTAAATATCATTGCTGTGTGTAGTCATTTTATTTTGAATTACCCTATAGGCAGTGTCCCCTTAACAAACTGACGCCAAAGTGGATTAGCTTATTATGAGAGGGGGATTCCCCTTTCCTATTGACACACTATATTACTACGTGCTTCCCCACATAACAGTGGAGAGCACGTGACTCGCTGCAGTAAATTACTACCGCTCTCGTTCCTATTCTGTCCAGCAATAAAGTTTATCCTTCTGCATCTTGAAATTAGCTTTAATGCGTGCAGCCTTCTGTGGAAACCTCTCCACAGAGACTGCCTGCGGCTCCGGCCATCCCCATCTTCTGCTCCTGCTTCGGGATTCAGAAGAGCCGCTGTGACAATGGATGTTTGCCATTGCTATGCAACGGCAAACAAGGAAGCCAGAGGAGGGCGGTAGAGCCGCCGCCTAATCAAGGAAAAACCCGAAGCAGGAGCAGAAGATGGGGACGGGCGCAGATAATTGCTCCACCTCAGAGCATGAGAAGTGGAAACTGAGACCCAAGTCTTAGGGCCCTTTCACACCAGAGGGATTTTTCGGCGTTTTAACGCCACGGCCGAAGTTGGTGTTTTGCTAGGTAAAAGAAAGTCCATAGACTTTCATTTTACCTTTCACATCTAACTCAGCGTTTTGGAGCGTTGCGTTTCAACGCTCCCAGGAGCTTTTTCAGGGCTGTTAACAGCCGAAGTTGGCTGTTGGCGTTTCAATGATAGTCAATGGAAAACGCCAACTTCAGCGTTTTCAAAGCCTTTTCAAAGCGTTTTACAGCTATCTTGTTCACTTATTTTTATAGAAGAAAAAAAAAAGGACGTTTTCATATGGGCTGTAAAACTCTTTCAAAAGGCTTTGAAAACGCTATGTATTGGCGTTAAGCAAAAGGCTGACTTTCAGCCTTTTCTACCGCAGCCTCTAGTGTGAAAGAGCCCTTAGTAAATGTACTGCGAGAATAACCACCAAAGTGCAAGGTAAAAAAAAAACAATTGTGTAAAGATATATAAAGTGCATGAACAAAGATGAGATCCACCTATATATGCTCATGAAGAAATCGTGAGGGAATACATAATAGGGCAATGCATAATGATGGATAGGCAATACACAGTGATAGAGAGCATACTATACCCCAGGACGGAATCCACCTGTAAAAGATTAACCTGCAGCAACAGAGTTGGGGTGGAGGGAGGCAAACTAATGCTCTACCCATTGTGTGGTGAGCACCCAGCTTATAAATACATCAGTCAGGTAGTGGCTGGAGTGGACACATGATTGCATGTGTACAATGCCAGGTTGATAGGTGTGGGTAGCTGGAGCCCACGGAAGTCAGCGCTCCCAGCCAATGGAACGCACGGGAAGTAAACCCAGAAAAGTGCCAGTAAATGTTTTAAACAAGTGCTTCACTGTGGATGCAAATGTAAATAGGCTGGGAGTCCAGCAAGTAAATCACTATGGCAGGGACCACTGAGATAGACTTATAGACCCATGTATATCAAATGCAAAGAACATATACAATTACAAATTATGTAAAACATGGATATATTCAAGAATAAAGGGGCATAGAGTAAGAGCAACAAATCTGGCGAGGCAAGATGCCATATATAAGCAGTACATACAGTATGAAAAATCAGCGAGTCGCGATTAGCCTGGATAGCACCGCTAATCGCAATCGCTGCAGTCTCCAGTGATTTTTCTGCGTTTAGCGCGGAAAAATCACTCCCGCAAAACGTTTTGCGGTTTTAGGTGTGAACGGAGTCTAAGTAAATAGGTTTCAGGGTGTGGCAGTCTTATAGCTTAGGCCATCTTTTCGTACAGCAACAATTCTTTCTTTAAGACCCTCAGTGAGTTCTTTGTCATGAGGCACCATGTTGATCTTCCAGTGACCAGTATGAGAGAGCATGAGAGCGATAACACCAAACATAACAACGCCTGCTCCCCTTTCCACCTGTGACCTTGTAACACTAATGTGTACCATGACTCCAGGGAGGGAAAAAAAATGTCTAATTGTGAATGTGTGCACAGGCCTGAAGTCAACATAAAGGCTCAGTGCACACCAAAAACCTCTAGCAGATCCTAAAAACGCTAGAGGTTTTTGAAGCAGATTTCAGAGCGAATCTAGGCATGTTTAGAGACGTTTTCTAAACATGCCTAGCGTTTTCTGGAGCGTTTTTGTGTAGCAGATTACAAATATTGTTACAGTAAAGCTGTTACTGAACAGCTTCTGTAACAAAAATGCCTGGAAAACCGCTCTGATGTAGCGTTTTTTAGAGCTGTTTTCCACTTTCCTATACTTTAACATTGAGGCAGAAACGCCTCAGAAATCTAAAAACTGCTGCAGCCCCCGAGTTTGCATTTGTGGAAAAAACTAACCGCTCTGGTGAGCACCATCCCATTCATTTTCATTAGCCAAGCGGTTTTCCCTCTGCAAGCGTTTTAAAAAACGCTTTAGAACCGCTCTGGTGTGCACCAGCCCTAACCCGTATTTGCTAATCTTTGTGCAATCTTTACTGTATTCTGAAATAACTCAGTTGAGTGCTGCAAAGTGTTGTATAATGTACAAACTACCCATAGTCATAATGAGGTTTTAGTAGAACTCAAATCACAATTTTACTTTAGTATTTGCTCGCAGTGGAGTTTACAACTTACCAGTTGTGGTGTTTTTGTTTTATGGCATTTGAGTGCCATTTCAGATCCCCCCTTAATTCTTGTCCCATTGACAGGGCCTCAGTAAGAAGTAAGGAGAAATCTCCCCAACGAGGAGACGCACCTACCTAGTTCCTCCTACCTGCAGCTTGTCCATATGAAGTTGAATGTATCTGGCACATCCTAATGAATTTGTGGACCTCTATTTCATTGTTTCGTGTTTGTATGTTGGCTGATGGCTTTATCATTTGTTATTATTGCAGGTTCCCACTACAGTGTTTACTCCTCTAGAATATGGTTGTGTGGGCCTTTCTGAGGAGGCGGCTTCTGCGTGTCATGGAGAAGATGCTATTGAGGTATTATTGAAATGTTGCACCTTCTGGGATATCCCGGTCTTCACTTGTATTTCTAGTTGTGTGTGGGTGGAAATGGGAGAATTTAATCTGTGAGATCTAAAAAAATGACTTGAAGTGGCTATAAATGGGAACATGTCTTTGGCAGACACTACTAGACATAGTAGAAGGTTGATAGCTGCCTTACATTGATCACTCACCTCCTGATACCTCTCAATATTAAATAAGATTTCAGCAAAAGTGCTGATCTATTCTCTTTACTGCAGCTGATCGTTTTGTATGTGCATTAGTACAAAACTAGTACAAAGTTACGGTAATACAGCTAACCTTGTAAACATCTCCACTCCCTACCCCACCCCGCCTACATCTGCCTTATCAATTTTATTTATTTCTGTATTTAGATAACAATGACAGAGCACAGTACATAGCACCGCCGACATTTATCTGGTCCTCGAAGAAACTCTGTTAAAGAGGAGCTGTTAGGTATAAGGTCTCAGAGAAAATAAACACATATATCAGTAGCTAAAGATTGGCTGTACTTACATTACATATGCATTTCACTGTCTACGTTTGGATTTCACAGAATTTGTATATAGTATATGCAGAGATAGATGCTCCTGACAGCTCATGGCAGGCTCCATGTTTTTCTGTCAAATGTGTCGTCATGTCCTGCCTGCTTCCTGATCACAGATAAGCTCCTATTTGAACAACACAGTGTGCAGTGAATATTAATGAGCCATGTGGCTAGGAACAATAGCTGACTCCTGCAGAGTACTCTGCCCCGAGATTTATCAGTGCTACACGCTGGACTGATTACAAGCTTCTGTAACGTCTCATTAGCAGCCGAGGGGAGGGCCCCAGAATGCTTTGCAGTTTAGTATGCGGCTTGCGTCCTTATGGGTCTATAACAGACTTGCTGATAAGCACACATCAAAGGTAACTGAGATTTTTATCTTCACTAATGGCTTTTGGGCTTCCTTCTAAACTGTTTAACACAGGAGAATAGAGGTTTAAATTAGCTTCTGCAGCCTGACAGTTACTCTTTAACTTTTATACAGTGGTGTGAAAAACTATTTGCCCCCTTCCTGATTTCTTATTCTTTTGCATGTTTGTCACACTTAAATGTTTCTGCTCATCAAAAAACGTTAACTATTAGTCAAAGATAACATAATTGAACACAAAATGCAGTTTTAAATGATGGTTTTTATTATTTAGTGAGAAAAAAACTCCAAATCTACATGGCCCTGTGTGAAAAAGTGATTGCCCCCCCTCGTTAAAAATTAACTTAACTGTGGTTTATCACATCCAAGTTCAATTTCTGTGGTCACCCCCAGGCCTGATTACTGCCACACCTGTTTCAATCAAGAAATTACTTAAATAGGAGCTATCTGACACAGAGAAGTAGACCAAAGGCACCTCAAAAGCTAGACATCATGCCACGATCCAAAGAAATTCAGGAACAAATGAGAACAAAAGTACTGTAATTGAGATCTATCAGTCTGGAAAAGGTTATAAAGCCATTTCTAAAGCTTTGGGACTCCAGCAAACCACAGTGAGGGCCATTATCCACAAATTACAAAAACATGGAACAGTGATGAACCTTCCCAGGAGTGGCCGGCCGTCCAATATTACCCCAAGAGCGCAGGGAAAACTCATCCGAGAGGCCACAAAAGACCCCAGGACAACATCTAAAGAACTGCAGGCCTCACTCGCCTCAATTAAGGTCAGTGTTCACAACTCCACCATAAGAAAGAGACTGGGCAAAAACAGCCTGCATGGCAGATATCCAAGGCGCAAACCACTTTTAAGCAAAAGAACATTAAGGCTCGTCTCAATTTTGCTAAAAAACATCTCAATGATTGCCAAGACTTTTGGGAAAATACCTTATGGACCGACGAGACAAAAGTTGAACTTTTTGGAAGGTGCGTGTCCCGTTACATCTGGCGTAGAAGTAACACAGCATTTCAGCAAAAGAACATCATACCAACAATTAAATATGGTGGTGGTAGTGTGATGGTCTGGGGTTGTTTTGCTGCTTCAGGACCTGGAAGACTTGCTGTGATAGATGGAACCATGAATTCTACTGTCTACCAAAAAATCCTGAAGGAGTATGTCCGGCCATCTGTTCGTCAACTCATGCTGAAGCGATCTTGGGTGCTGCAGCAGGACAATGACCCAAAACACACCAGCAAATCCACCTCTGAATGGCTGAAGAAAAACAAAATGAAGACTTTGGAGTGGCTTAGTCAAAGTCCTGACCTGAATCCTATTGAGATGTTGTGGCATGACCTTAAAAAGGCGGTTCATGCTAGAAAACCCTCAAATAAAGCTGAATTACAACAATTCTGCAAAGATGAGTGGGCCAAAATTCCTCCAGAGCGCTGTAAAAGACTCGCTGCAAGTTATCGCAAACACTTGATTGCAGTTATTGCTGCTAAGGGTGGCCCAACCAGTTATTAGGTTCAGGGGGCAATTTCTTTTTCACACAGCTCCATGTAGGTTTTGAGTTTTTTTTCTTACTAAATAATAAAAACCATTTAAAACTGCATTTTGTGTTCAATTATGTTATCTTTGACTAATAGTTAACGGTTTTTGATGAGCAGAAAAATGTAAGTGTGACAAACATGCAAAAGAATAAGAAATCAGGAAGGGGGCAAATAGTTTTTCACACCACTGTATGTTTTAGGGCCCTTTCACACTTGTGCGCTTTACTAGCGCTTTCAGCATCGCTTAAAATCGCTAGCGTTTCAAAAAAGCACTTGTTCAATGTATTGTCTATGGTTCTGTTCTCATCTAAGCATTCAGCGTTTTGCTGAAACACAATCGTGTAGCATGCAGCATTTTCTGAGCAATTCTGAGCGATTGGCGTTTCAATGTTAAGTATTAGCTATTCACTGAAAAAACGCTTTCTATACGGTGAAAAATCGCTTCGAAAGTACTCATAAAAAATGCTGGAAAATGCCAGAAAATCACTTAGCGCTTGCGTTTAGCGATTTTAGGTGTGAATGGACCCTTTTTAGATTTGGTGTTTGAAGTGATAATTTTAAATCAAGCAAAAATCTATAAGAACGAGCTCACTCTTAGATTACTTTTTTGAAACTTGATCAGGGATTTAGCAGTGGTTGTTTGAGAGCAGCATAATGTGTACTGCAAAGTTAGTGAGGAGGTGCAAAATTAGTAAGGGTGACATTCTAGTCTAAAATAAATCAGATTTTTGCTGAAATGTGATCTGATATCTATGGCACAGTATTATAATCTTGACAGACAATTAATACCGAGGTAGTACTAATCAATTAGCCTGATTTCCCAAGAAACGTAATAGTGTATGGACAGCCTTACTCTAATGCAGGCTTTCTCAACCAGGTTTCCTTGAGCACTCTGCCGGGGTTCCTTGGCATTTTCCTCCATCATTAGGGAAGTATAATAGAGCACATTATAAAAGAGGGTACTGTGAAAAGAAGCACTAAATTGGAGATCAGAATAATAATGAGCACATTAATAAAAAGTACTAGGATAAGGAGACAGTATAATGAGTGGCAGTGTAATAAGGGGTAGGGAAATAAACTGCCTCACCTACTTAAAGCGGAATATAACCCTGCATTTCAACTTTGCTCTAAAACATTATTTACAGCATATTATATGCAACCAGCATTTTTTTTTTACTAGACCAGCATTGGAAGGGTTACACACAGAGTTTTAAAGTTCGGTGGAGAGAACTGCAGACGCATCCGAAGCTTAGATAGATACATTTAACTAAACAGAATGTAACAACTGTGGAATGTGACTCACTCTCTCTGACTGTGCAAGAGCTGGAGGACAGCCAAAGAGTGTGTAACATTCCTCACTTGTTACATTCTGTTTAGTTAAATGTATCTATGTAAGCTTAAGATGCGTCTGCAGTTCTCTCCAAAGAACTTTAAAGCTCTGTGTGTAACCCTTCCAATGCTGGTCTAGTAAAAAAAAATGCTGGTTGCATATAATATGCTGTAAATAATGTTTTAGAGCAAAGTTGAAATGCAGGGTTATATTCCGCTTTAAGACCATGCCTCCTGCAAAACAAATGCAGGGGTTCCTCAAGATCAAAAGATTGTTTGCAGGGGTTCCATGAGATTCAAAAGTTATTTGCAGGATTCCTCTGGGGTAAAAAGTTTGAGAAAGGCTGCTCTAATGCCACTACACTACCACAGTCATGTGAGTACATGCACTCTAGCACAGTTAAAGTATATAAAATACACTTCTGTACAGTACAAGTACATACAAAACAAGGACTTTTGGCAAATTGCATTGTAGAAGTTTACTTTTTGTGTCGTTCTTTGACTGAATTGTGAAGATAGGTTCTTATTCTCATCTGTTGACAGAAAGTAACACTTCTGGACAGGGCTAGTGTAGGCATGAGAAAGTAAAGCTTGGTATTCTGGCATCCGATTGGATGCTTACTTTCCCTGGCTATATAAGTGAAAAACTTCTTCCATAAAAACGAAACATCTAAGGACATTAAAAACCCTCAGGGCTCGTTTCCACTATTGCGGTGCAGAATCGCCTGGATTCCACCGCTGTTGAAATTCCATGAATTAGCATGCGGATGCGAATTTTTGCGCGGTTTTTGCCGCGAATTCGCATGCGAATTCGCATAGGTGAGGGTATATGCGAAATTAACCATGTCACTCCCTGTTTGAATTACATTGGTACCTATGCGAATTCGCATGCGAATTCGCATGAAAATTCGCATACCATAGCCGCATGCGAATTTCCTATTAAATACATTAGCGGCGATTCGCATGCATTCCACTCGCAGGCGAATTCGTTGGCTCTTTTGTGCGTTTTTTTACCGCTGAAAAAAACGCACCTCAACAACGCTACAGTGGAAACAGGCCCATCCACTTGCATTACATGTGCGAATCTGCATGCGTTGGACGCATGCAGATTCGCGATAGTGGAAACGAGCCCTCAGAATTACCGTATATTCCGGCGTATAAGATGACCTCCCAACTTTTCTGGTTAAAATATAGAGTTTAGGATATACTCACCGTATAAGACTACCCCTCTTCCAACACCCACCAAATAAAAATTAAAAAAACATTATATGCTGGTATGAACAGATACAGGTGCTGTACTGTATGTGGTACCCAGTATATAACAGTATATAGGCAATTGAATGGTTGGATTGGTCCACTCTCTCTCTCCCTAAGTGGATTGGTCAGCTCTCCTTGTCCACCTTATCAGAGCAGTATGGAAGAATAGATTGCGCTGTGCCCATAAAACACGCTTCTTTAACCCTTCTGGCCCGCCCTTGTACCTTATTTACCTCCTTCTCTGCCTCGCCACTTCACTATAGTCTTCAGCAGCGAGATCTGAGAGTCGGTAACAGGATAGGGCGTATCACCCAGCATCAATGATACCCAGCGTATAAGAAGACCCCTGACTTTTTCAGATTTTCAAGGGTTAAAAAGTAGTCTTATACGCCAGATTATACAGTAAGCTAGCATTGACTAGTTTAACAGTGCCATAAGTATCTTACCCCATGTCAGTATATGCCTTCTGTAAGTATTAGAGGGTGAGGCCTATTCTTAACATGGTGTCAGCTGTCAGTTCCTAAAACAAGTACAACAGCAACCATTCTGTTTTCTGCAGTCCTTATTGCCCATAGACTAACACTAGGCCACACTTTTGTATGCATGTGCCACCTAGTGTCAACCTACGGGATGATAGTACTACTGGAAATAGCTAGCTCCAGAAACTAGAAACTTTTTGCAGGGACGTGACTACTGCCTCATCCTCCCCTGGCCATGTGATCACTACCAGTCTTCAGTACTGCTGCAGAGGCCAGGCAGTGGCATTACTAGGAGGTTGGTAGAGGGCATGGTCAATCAGGTAGAGTTGGTGTGACAAAGGTGGGAGGGGGCATGCCAGGGGCTTCTGAAACCGGAAATCCAGCTAAACCCCTGAAAGAAGGACACAATGTTCAAACCAGGGCTGTGGAGTCGGAGTCGAGGAGTCGGAGTCTGAGCAATTTTGGGTACCTGGGGTCGGAGTTGGAGTCGGAGTCATGGTTTCATAAACTAAGGAGTCGGAGTCAGATGATTTTTGTACAAAATCCACTGCCCTGGTAAGTATTAGAGTAAGGAGTCGGAGTCGAGTAGTCGGAGTTGAGCCATTTTGGGTACCTGGAGTTGGAGTCGGTGGTTTCAAAAACTGAGGAGTCGGAGTCGGATGATTTTTGTACCGACTCCACAGCCCTGGTTCAAACTACTGTTCACTTCCACATAGAAGGGCTGTGTAATTTGTACTGTTATTAGCACTGTAGTAGAGTGTAGTTTTTTCCACGTCTACCATTTCTAAAAATGACACAATTAAGCAGGCATGTCCCCCAAACATTGATTTGATTCTGCCTCCCCCAAATAGCAGTTAGATGGTGTGCTCCCCAAACAACTTAATTAGGCAGTAAAGATGGTAAATGAGATGCAAATAATTCCAGCTTGTGTGTGTATATATATATATATATATATATATATATATATATATATATATATATATATATATATATATATATATATATATATATATATATATATTCAATTACCAATTTGTATTTAACTTGGAACTATACTCACCTTGCAGCTCAAATGCAACCTCCAACTTCCATCCTCTTCATCTCCTACAGCTGCAGTCCTCCTAGCCTGGGCTATAATGATAGACTCGGGTGGTGTGGCACGTCACTCTACGAAGCAGGACAGGCCCCAAATAAATTAGCAATGTCTCTTGGGCACATAACTGTAAATTGATATAGGGTACAAAGCTACTTTGCTGCCTGCAAGTTGAGGTAATTAATTCTATCAAAATATTACAAAACCAGTAAAAAGGCCCGCCCATTAAAAAATGGGCACTAGGCCATGGCCGCTAAACCCCGGCAACTCGCATACCGATGCGTCCTGCTCACCCATCTCCCACCACTGTCTGAAAGCAAACCATAAACATACATGCCTCGTACATACCTCCTGTGTAGTCTACTCATACATTTCTTTCTCCTCTCCTGCGTCCTGTATGTGATCAATGGAATTCTCCGTCCTCCATTTTAAAAATGGCCATTACCCCATAACAGCTTCTGGGTCAGCACACTGTTGAACTGTAATATTGCCTACTTGAGCCATAGGGTAACATAGACATTGCCTTGCACATCAGTAGTCCTTTCAGTTGCAACTGACAGCAACTGATATAAAGCTGACAAAAACTGATATATTTCAGTTCTGACAAAATCTTGTCACACCTGGAAGGAATCCTTGTAAGAAGAAACTGATCAGCTTCTGAGAATAACTGGTGGCGAGGTAAATATGTAATATTATTTGCAGGTACATCATGTGTTTATTTGAAATAATTTTACTCAGTTCAGATTCGCTTGAAGTATATGCACACAGGGAGATCCTGATTGCTTGGCAGTTGGAAGCAGCTGTTATTTCCCACAATGCAGTGAGGTTCTAAAACAGCAAACTGTCAAGTCTGGAAGCAGGGACACACACTGGGACAGGACGCAGAGACACAGGGGTTTTATAATAGAGGATGGCTTGCATCCTTTTTTGTTTTGTTTTTTCTTTTTGTTTTTTTACCTAAACACTGGACTTGTACTGTGATGTAACGTGATTTACATTGGGCAGGTTACCAGACAACCTGAAAAACACTCACACAAACACAGGGATAGTATCTAAACTCCATCCTGATATTTTCCCTGATGATGCAAAGCAGTGGTATTCCTTTACCTACTGCAGTGTTCAATGTATTTTGAAGCAACACATCCTGAAGCAATGTTAATCTTATAGTTGTGCATTAAAACATACCACATGCAACTGAAATTAAAGATCTGCAGTGAAAATAACATAATGAATAAAATTGCTTAATTTTTTACAATATAAATGTATACATTTATTGGTGAGTGTTTGTCCATTGTGAGATCTTTCCTCACTTTTATTTACATTATGAAATTTATCATAAGTGATGACATATTGGGTCCTGTCATGTGCAGCTCTGCAGAATGTTTTGTTAGTAAGAGTTCAAAAGCCAGTGCTAGATATATCTGGTCTTTCAAAATGCTTTGGGAGTAGGGGGGAAGAGAATTCCGCATCTAATCAGCCTAGGCAGGGCTACACTGGAAGGGCAGGGCTACACTGGAAGGGCAGGGCTACATTCAATATACAGCAATCTATAGATATACTGTAGGTAGTGTTTCTAATGCGGAAACCAGGAAAATTGTGAATGTTTTCTAGCTAAAAAAATGTTTTTGTTTTTTTAAGCTAAATGCAACTAGCTTTAAACTTGCACTAGTTTTATTGAGTAGAAATACCAACAAAAAAAAAATAAAAAAACAATGAATGTGATAATACCTGCCATTGTCACCAGTTATTTTGTGTTTAAAATACATCAGCAATGCATTGCTCATCCACCCTGAAATCCTATCTGGCCATGTATCACAGCAGATGGTGACGATATGTCCCACGATTCAGCAGCTGACTGCTTTTACAGGATGAATGCTGCCAGAGCTGCTATTATCATTTTTTCCACTTATGTTATGAATTGCTCATTAATCTTTAAGTGAGTTAACACCACCTGCAAGCTACATATGACATAAATGTCATCTATCCGGCCCCCCTTCCTCTTTCAGTTGCTTGATTGACACATGGATACAGCCTGTGACTGAGTGATAGCTGCAGGGGCTCTGTGACGTTTTTCTCGACAATCGAGATGAGACTAACCAGATCAGCCTGGGACCTCAGGCAAAATCTAGAGGACACAGTGTAGAATGTTGAGTCAAAGGTTGGTGGAGAATTATGCTGCCTGTAGCAGCATTGCACTCGTGACTATGAGCAGGCCAATTCTTGCAGATTCTTATTTTCTCAATGAACCAGAAATTGCCTGATCGCTTTGGAGTTGCCTTCAAAGTAAAAAGACCATCTAATGTGGTTTTCCTGTTCTGAATTTTCAGTGAAGTGAGGAGTGATGAGCTCCTTTCATACCTACACCATTTTGATGGTCTCTAATATCTCCTATCAGCTTTTATTATAGGAGAGTAGTCATTGGACTGTTCAGAGAGGTCTGAAGCTCAATTTGATAGGAATGTTTTTTAATGTGTCAGTTTATGCCCCCCTTTTTGTTAGCAATCTACCATCGTAGTCATCTTGTCATTTTCTACAAGGTATTTGGAAGTTGGAGCTCTGAACTGCGTGATGATGTTTAGGTACAAAGCAAAGGGACTCATTTATGAAATATGTTCTTTTTCCCAATGATTTCCAGGAGTTATTTTTACAGTTCTAGCTTGAAAATGACACAGTTGGGTTGATTTAGTAAAGATGTGATGAAGATGTGATGAGCAGCATCTTACATCTTCACTAGAGAAAATCCAAATTGCACTAAGTACAGAACGATGACCACACACAGCTGTGTGAAATCACAAACATATTATTAGGTTAAGCCATTGCTATGGGCTGATATGTTAAAGTGATGAGTGCAGTGTGATTACCAGCAAATAGCAGGACAGTGCTGCAATATTCGCATGTATCACATGTAGAACACCTGCACAAAAACATCATGACATACTCCAATATATTTTATAATAATATAGCTTAATGTACCACTATCATGAAAATGTGTAAAATTGAAAATACATATACAGTACTGTAAATGATGTACATTTTCGCTGTGCAAAAAGTGCTATAATTTTGTTTTCTATGTCACTTACTGGCTTTGGACTAGTCTATCTCCTTATTGGTGGGGATTCTCAGAGTTTTCTTTATTTTCCAAAGCACTTACTGGATGGCAGCTGCTCAATTCAAATGCCAAATAAATGCAAATGAGTATTTGTATAGATCCCTTCCAGGGAGTGCATTTGCAAAGAATAAAGGAAATACTGAGAAGAGCTTGTGAGGAGGTGGGCTAGTCCAAAACCTGTCATATCTGCCATATTTACTGTAAGTGACAGCAGCAAGGGGAAAAAAAAGATAAATAGAAGCATAACTCTTGAGACCAGTGTACTGTTGATGGAGTAAGACTAGTAGAGATAAAAAACACAGGGACACCGGGAGCCCGATATCGTGTATTACCATTGCGTGAGATGATCTATTGTAGATAAAATATACTCACAATTCTGGGTTGCTGTTTAGGCAACCACCATCAGAACATGTGGCGAAGTACCGTCTCCACTCGGCCTTGTCGGTCGCCGCTCACGGAAAAAATACTACTATAATGAACTTACAGTAAGTATAACCCCATGTAGTGGGGTGTTAATAAGTATCAAACACTGTAGGAGGCGCCCTTAAGTCTCGTTATAAAATACAATATCAATTGATCACAGGTAAGCGTAGTGCGTCTTACCTGTTATGAAGGCTCGTACACATAAGGATCATATAAATTGAGTTTATTTATAGCACTATGGACTGGACAACACGTTTCGCGGCCGCAAGTCGCTTCTTCAGGTCAAATAAAGTGATGTTCGCTAGAGACGTACAGCGTGGGCGACCACGCTGTACGTCTCTAGCGAACAGCACTTTATTTGACCTGAAGAAGCGACTTAGCGAACAGAACTTTATTTGACCTGAAGAAGCGACTTGCGGTCGCGAAACGTGTTGTCCAGTCCATAGTGCTATAAATAAACTCAATTTATATGATCCTTATGTGTACGAGCCTTCATAACAGGTAAGACGCACTACGCTTACCTGTGATCAATTGATATTGTATTTTATAACGAGACTTAAGGGCGCCTCCTACAGTGTTTGATACTTACTGTTGATGGAGCTAACTTGGAGTCCAACTGATCATTATAGCCATGTAGCCCCAGCTGAGTGCCCCCTCCACCCACTGTTTTTGCCAAATCCAACTTGCTGTAACAAAGCCATCTCCAAACGGAAGTGCCGTTCTCTTATGCTCTCTCCAATTTGCCTTACCCCATGCCAATATATAGGGGTGGAGGATAAAAAATATCTGTTTAAAATTGTCTGGAGTTAGAAGGATCATCTCATATACATGGGATACATTACTTAAAAGGACTAAATAAGTTATTTTAATGAACACCCTAAAAAGACCACGCATTTTGCAGGTTCTTGCCCACTTACTCAGGTCAAGTGATTAGTGTCTTTAGAACAAACTCTGTGACAAAGAGAGCCTGTTAGAGAGCTCTTGTGCTCTCTGTTCTTTTGTGTTTTTCTGGAAGTACAGACATCCTCCTTGCATCCCATGCAATGTGCACAGGGAACCACTCAGTATTTTATATTTACCTCTTACAATGTACAGTGCTCCGCTCCTTCTGTCTGACATGCACTCCCTCTCCTTGCCACTCACAGCATAGTCCCATTGTTGGTCCTGCAATGATGTGACGTCACACAAGCACCAGACCAACACTGGGACAAGCAAGTGTGGAGAGGACCAATGTGCAAGAGATAAATATGAAATGACATCCAGTGCTTCCCTACATGCACTGCATAGCGGCCACTGATCCCAAATAAGGTGCAGAACCGCTTTCCCAGTAGTTCCAACACTACATATTGTTGCCCTTAGAAAACCCTCTTTTTAAAGAAAAAACTAAAACGATGCACTGTTGTGACTTCACATATGACAGTAGATTTATTATAACAGTCTGATGGCACTTTGTTCTGCAGGTTTATCATGCATTCTATAAACCACTGGAATTCACAGTACCTGGAAGAGATGCCACTCAGTGTTATATTAAGGTAAGCATATGATATCTGACATTACCTTAGTCCAGTCACATCTGGGTACTTGCCCAGTTTTGTCAATGGCAGTGAGCATCACTTTACTGTTCTTGCATGCTGAAATGATTTTCTAAAATGTAAGCAAATTAGTTAATCAGTTTGCTGTTAATATTTTCCAGCACAGGTTTAGGCCAGCCAGTGACTTAGATAACTGGGTTTCTAATGGTTTGTTGATTAATACACAGTGCAAAATTTCAACTCACAGATAGCCAGCGGATTCACACATCACCTCAAAATCCGACATTGTTGTTTCCACCTAGCCACAGACATGTGAGTAAGCAGAGATTGTGTGCCTGCGCAGTAGAGAAGTTCCAGTTGGGCAGGGCTATTTCCACCTGAGCACGTAGGAAAACTGCCTAGCGCCTGCGCAAGGCTCACACAGGATTGTTATGATCCTGGAGCTGTCAGCTGATCTTCAGCAGCTGACAGTGCTGGAACGGAAGAGAATGGAGGAAGTCTCATTAGGATCCAGAGGCTTCCCCCCTCCTGAGGTAAGTACCCCATAAGGGAAATTTTTTTCTTACAGATCCTTGTTAAGTTTTGTCTTATATAAACTACATGTTAGGAAACTGTAAAAGACCGAGGCCCCTATCAACTTTTTCTCCTATATTTTTTCCTAGGTGATATTTTCGCACCTTATCAATAAATTGCCTATTAGACCACCAACAAGCAAGAAAATACTCAGTAATTTTGACAGGACTTTTTCACCTACTTTTGACAGTATTTTTTCACCTTCTCACCTCCTAGCAGAAAACTTGGGACCCGAGACACTTCTTCAATTCACTTTTTCCCCTAAGCTTTCTCCTAGGTGATATTTTCAAATCTTATCAATAAAATACCTTTAAAGCCACCAGCAGGCAAGAAAATTCTCATGATAATTTTGACAGTACTTTTTTACCTACGTTTTGGTACTTTTTCATTTGCAGAGTGCTGAAAAGTTATTTTAAACAGAAGATGAAAAATTATCTCCTAGCAGAAAACATAGGAGAAAAGTGAATTGAATAAGGGCCTCAATGCTTCTAAATGGAGAGCCCAATAGTGCTCTCATAGTCGATAAATGTGATGAAAACCCTTAAAAATGAATTCAGAAATTGCTGTGTTCAGCCACCTTAAAGTGTACCAGAGCTGTAAAAATAAAGATTTGATAATCACCCGCAGCTTCCTCCTGCAGCATAAACCCATCTCAGAGTCCCATGCCTTCCTCCATTCAGTCGTCGTCTGCCATTCAGCCGTGATCAGCCCCGGTAATAGACTACCAGACAATCTGGGTCTTCTGCGCATGCCCGGATCTACTGTGTATGCGCAGTAGACCTGGACTGACGCGACTGAGCCAGTTACCGAGGCTGATCGCGGTTGGACGGCAGACTGCGGGAGGACGGTGTGGGACGGGTGCGGGTGAGAATCAAATCTTTATTTTTTTACAGCTCTGGTTTACTTGAAGGTGAAAGTAGCTAAGCAATTAAACATGCCCATTAAAACTTAAGTCATAAATAAATAGAGATGCCCAGCATATGCAAATTTCCTATTTGTTGTGCCGTAAATTTCTGACAAAACTGTATTGTTTAAAAAATATTGTTTAACTACTTCGCCGTCCGGGTACAGTATATCTACGCTCCTTTGGACTTCAGTTCCCCACCCGGAGCGTAGATATAAGCACCCCCCGCTGCTGTCCGCGTTCCCGCTCGCACGTGCGCACGCTCCCGCGCTTGTGCACGCCGCCGGCCGCTCCCCCGGAGATCAATGAGCGGGAAAAACCATTCCTGTTCGTTGATCTCTGCCCCCCAGCAATGATCGGCTGCTTCTATGAGAAACAGCGCGATCATTGTGGAAAAAAAAAAAAGTTTCCCAGCCTCCCTGAACATCCTGTAAGCGTACTTCCGACGCTTACAGGACGTATTCACAAAAATGTACTGTGGTCATCTTGTGGCCAAAAAAGTAAAACTACACTCAAAAACATTTTTCACATACAAATACATTATTTTACAATATAAATTAACTCCCACACTCCCCAATTGTTACCATTTTTTTTGTAATAAAAAAATAAATAAAAAAAAAATTACAATAAAAAAAAACATAAATAGTTACCTTAGGGACTGAAATCTTTAAATATTTATATCAAGAGGGTATAACACTGTTACTTTATAAATTATGGGCTTGTAATTAGGGATGGACGCAAAACTGAAAAAAATGCACCTTTATTTGCAAATAAAATATTGGCGCCAAACATTGTGATAGGGACAAAATTTAAATGGTGTAATAACCGGGACAAATGGGCAAATAAGTTACATGGATTTTATTTACAGTAGCATGCATTATTTAAAAACTATAATGGCCAAAAACTGAAAAATGATTTTTTTTTCCAAATGTTTTCCTATTTTCCTATTAAAACAGATTTAGAATAAAATAATTCTTGGCATAATGTCCCAACTAAAGAAAGCCTAATTGGTGGCGAAAAAAGACTAGATGTAGTTCTTTTCATTGTGATAAGTAATGATAAAGTTATAGGTGAATGAATGTAAGGAGCGCTGAAAGGTGAAAATTGCTCGGATGCTGAAGGGGTAAAACCCCTCAGTTGTGAAGCGGTTAATTGTGTAGATAGCTTGGGTATTTCTGTGAATGGAGAGGTCTGTGTGACCTCTGCCTGCTGTTCCAAGTCACTTCACTGTAACGGAGCTAATAGACCAACTTTACCATGTCTCTACACCCAACTGTGCCCTCCTGGTCCCATCAACAGGCTCATATTGGAGCTGACCAGTGCACTGGTAACTCTCTTTTTAGAAGTATTTAACATGCTTAAAGCGGATACAAACTCTTGCACAGCACACAATGAAAACACATAGAGTTGCTAAGAAATCCACTCTGTTTGTGTTTAGGGAGATCGACCTGTATAATTAGCGGTTTTCAGCAAGTATGAATCAGGGCTGTGAGCTTCTCATTGACTCAGTGATAGTGTGTAAACACTGAAGGTTAACCCCTTCTGCACTCCCAGGAATGTGCAGGAAGTTGTCACTTCAGTTTTTTTTTCTTCTAGGATTGCTATAAATTGTATTAAAAAATATTTTTGCTGTGCTTAATCTTTTACAGCAGAGAGGGAGTTCTGTGTTTATTAGTTCCACTTTAATATGAATATATATATGTTTATGCATGTATTTATTCAGTAGTAGACCATTTTATTGTCCACAGTATTTTCTTAAAGGGATAGCAGCATTTGATGTAGCTTAGGTAAAATCAGCAGTTACATATAATGCTCCATATTCAATTAACTTTTTTTCCTAGAGGATAATTTTTCATTTTGCAATTGAAAAGTACCAAAAAATAGATGACAAAGTACTATCAAAATTATTTTGAGTATTTTCTTGCTTGTCGGTGGTTTAAAAAAGTATTTTATTTAGAAGGCGTCAGAATATCACCTAGGAGAAATCTCAGGAGAAAAAGTTAATTATGGGACAATGGGCTTGATTCTTGTTAAAAAACAATTAGCGTCCGCTATGCACACTACGCAGCGTAGCGTGCTTTACTTAGTAACGCGACTTGCTCCCATAGCAACGCGCCCTCCTTTAAATACCAACCGCTGCTGTGAAGTATCGCAAACATGATACTTCACTAGCAGGGCCGCTACTATGTTAATTAACATAGTTACATATTAACTATGTTAATTAACATAGTAGTAACCATGTTAATTAGCATCGTAGTAACTATGTTAATTAACATAGTAGCGGGCGTGCTAGTGAAGTATCACAATTACGATACTTCACAGCCGCGGCCGACATTTAAAGGAGCATGCGCTGCTATGGAAGCAACGCGCATTACTAAGTAAGGCATGCTACGCTGCAAGGAGCGTGCATAGCGGCCACTAATTGTTTGAAGCAGCGCTCGTTTGTGAATTAAGCCCGATGTCTTTTAGGTCAGGGATTCCTCCTTGCACTTCCCCTGAGCCTGCATTGCTGTTCGTGTGGATGATGTCACAATAAATGACTGATTCAGGCTCTGAGGCTGGCATCCTTACTAGGAATCTGCACCATCATATCTCTTTATAAGTCTCGGTTTCAGGAAGTAGAGTTGGGGTGGACGATTCAGCTAAAGCAAGCACAGTAATTTGAACAAATAGCACACTCCACTGGGCACAATACATATTGCTTAAAATGAGATCACAAACGCTGCGTACTGCAGAAGTGTTTATTGGAATCATAACCATATGTATCAGCGTTATTTGGCCAAATTTCTGAAATGTATTTTTTGCGCCATGAGCTTATGTCAGAAATTGATTTGTGCTCTTAAATGTAACTGATACAGTGTGTGAAAATTGGCTTTTACTCTATCCATTGTATGTCCATTTTCTATAGATGATTTGTCTCAAGGGGACGCAGAAAATTCTCGGTCTACACTTTACTGGGCCAAACGCTGGCGAAGTTATACAAGGATTTGCCCTTGGAATAAAGTATGTATGAAAGTGCGGTTTGTAAAAGGAAATAGTTTGAGCTTTCTCTGAAACTGCCAGTGGAGTATCAGTAAAATTACGGATAATCTAGTACTGAGCACTGGCTAACATCAGTTGTAGAAGAACACTTAACCTACCCCTCTTCTTACACTAACAAATTCTCTTCCTACCCCAATACCCCCACCACCTCCACAGAGATCTGCACCACAGTCTCCCCTTTTCTCCACTATTGGGCAATGACAAATATCGCTGATCACTCGAAGCCTAAATCTGCCGCCAGCGCCCAAATTACACTGGGCGCAGCATTTAACATTGTTGTCAATGCGATGGCTATTTTATCAGTCGGGCACCAGTGCCCAAGTGACCTGCTTTGCAATTTTCCAGGGCATTGTTTCAGAATAGGAGGTGAATAAGACAAGCCATATGTGTATGGACACCTCCCTTCTTCATATAAGGATTTCTTGTTGTTAAGCCCCGTGCACACTAGATTAAAGTGAACCCAAGCCGAAGCTCGGGTACACAGAAATCAGATACTTACCTAAAGAGAGGGAAGCCTCAGGATTCTATTGAGGCTTCCCTCTGTATTCTAATGTCCCCCGTTGCTGAGCGCAACCCCTGGAAGATTAGCAACAAGGCTTTGTCGCTAATCAGATCGGGGCCACGCAGCTCCTTTTTCATGGATGCGCCATAGCTGACTAAGCCCACCCGTGCATGCGCAGTGAGCTGAAACCAAGGGCTCTATGCTACTTTGCATGAGTGGGCGGGCTCGCGTGGCAATGAATAAGGAAGTGGAGCTGCATGGCCCCGATGTGGAGGTGGGCCGCGCTCTATAATTGGGGGCTTTAGAGACAAACGAGGGAAGCCTCAATAAGATCCTGAGGCTTCCCTCTCTTCAGGGTACGATTTTGTTTAGAACCCGAGCTTGGGCTCGGGTTCACTTTAAAGTTGTCTGAGGCAGCCGATAGCAACCGCCTCTACCAATAATCCAGCTTGTTGGCCCTCCACCCCTTCTGCATTACAACACAACACATCATTAGCCTGCTGGCTAACCACATGTCTGTTCAGCCTCAGCCCAATGATGTCGCTGAAGGGATTAGTTCCCGATCACCATTTGGCGACATCCCTCTAGCGTGTGTACAGGATTTTAGAGTTAACACCTTCTTTTGCCAGGTACCAATTATCTCACAGGTGCTAAATGAGAGTGATTGATTCTGCAACAAAGCTGGATTTCTCTGTGGGATTGTGTGCACTCGCCCATGATACTTATGAAAAAAAAGCAAGTTAAGTTAGCTTTCTCAGGGCAAAGGAACGCATTTCATGCACTTTATCTATTGCATGTTAGAAAGTAAAAAGCATCAGATTGGTTGTCATAGGCAATGCCTCCTATGTTTACTTCCTTCCATTATTTAACTACTCATTTCCATTGTGTTGCAGCTATGTCCATGCATTAAATAAATATAAAGCTAGGAGGTAGATTTTGGCAATTCATCTCCAGTATGCCATAAGTTGTCAGACTTTGGCAGCTTAAACGGCATTGCCAGTTACTGGCAGAGTGGTAATGGAGGCACTTGTACTTTAGACATGTTGTCAGTCTGTCTGGCCCCAAAGTTTTCAGTTAACTGTCTTTGATCATAGGCTGCATACATTGTGTCAGTCTGCCTCTTCCTTACCAGCCTGCAGCTATAGACTGACATTACTGAGCAATCGATCAGGAGCTGCAGCTAAAAACCAACAGTCTAATTTCCAGGCTGTCTAAAAAAGTGCTGTGTGTGAAAACAAATGACAAGTTACGGCAAGACGTGTAAATGTAAAGGAAGAAATAATTTACTGGGGTGAATTCTAGATTAACCTGTACTTTTTCTTTAGAGATTCAGCTGAAAGCTACCACATTCTGTATGGTTTCATCTGTGTTTTTTTAAAGCAGTTTGCTGTTTAATTGAAAAAAAAAAATGCGACTGGTCCAAACTTCAAGTGCTTTTGAGCATTTTTTTTAAATCATGTTTTGCCAATGTAAGGAAGAGCCAGCTAGATGGCTCTGAGAGCCAGGGAAGGGGCATTATGCAGGAGTACCTTCTGCTAAGGACGCCCTTCCTCCTCTTAGATTTCCACAAAGCTGTCTTTTGGTAGATTCAGGGGGGGGGGGGGCACCAGCAGGAACAGAGGTGATCCTTTGAAACGGGCGCCTGGTAAAAAGGACTGAGCACTGAGAGGACACACAGGCATGTCCTTTAGATGGGAACATGCCTCTGTGTCCCATTTGTGTTCTCTGAACATGACCTAAACACAATCCACTACACTTTAAAGGACTTCCAAGGCAATGAGCATTACAATCTGTTTACTCACCTGGGGCTTCTTCCAGCCGCTAGCAGGCGTTTCAGTCCCTCGCCGCAGCCCCGGTCCTCCTCGGTGTCCTGCTGGCCACCCGTAACGATCGCGACCCTCCGGCATGGCCAGCCCTTATATTTAGGATTTGCTTTATAAGTACACTGACAGACTGCTGTGAGTAAGGAGTCATTTATTTATTTACAGAGTTAGTCTATCTAAAAGTTAGATATCAGAAAAAGGGAGCTCATTCTTTTGTATTTTAATATATTTTTCATATTATTAATGGTTTATAACGTGCCAACATGTTCCGTGGTGCTGTACAAAGTAAGAAACAAACATGGGGTATATAATAAAAGATAATGCATAATAAGAATGCAGAGGGTTGACAAAGAGTCCCTGGTTTCTGTAAAAGCTGTGTAGGAGCAAAGTGGTGAACAAAATACCTTTTTTCGGGAGACAAATCTGCTTGAAGTGAGTACATGTGAAATCGCTGCCGGGAGACTTGGTCGCAGGATACAACTGATATATGGCTTACCCTGCTCCTGCACAAGTCCCGGCGGCGTTAATTACTATTCCCCCTCCAGGTCCACGTGGATGGTAGGGAATGATGCAATAGCTGGCCGCCGAATTACAGTGTTTTAAAAGTAACTTCAGCTCTGTCTTCTGACGGTGCTGAAGTTACTTGCTGTGCGCAGCTATAGCTGTAATCCCTATTATGGTCTATGGTGGCGCTGGCTGCGCCCAAATCTCTTGCACTGTATAGGCCGTGTTCGCTTGAAGTTGTCTGCTTGACGACTTCCTTTCTTCACTTTGTATATTTAGCTGGTGGTTTTACCAAGCAGGTGTGACCATACGACTCCCACAGTAAGAAGAACAAATTGAGGCCAGACTACATTTCCCAGCATTACAGTAGAAAATATTGCTATGAAGGTCATTGGAAAATAAATTTCAAAATGCTGTACAAAAAGTAATACTTTTAATTTTCACTAATCAACGCCTATAAGGTATCCTTACCAATGTGCCCACTATAATACCCTGTCTTTCATCCTCCCTCTGTGCCCTCTTGTGTCTGCAAGATTCAGTCCTCTTTTTGTCAGTGAGAAATCAGTCAACTGCAGGAAAGTAGAATTTTGCAAGTAATGTATTTTTTGGCATTCAGCTTCAAACAAGCAAGATGTTATCCTCATAGTGCATCGCAGTGAGTGGATATGCAAATCATTACTTTATGACCCTGGAATGCAAGGCTTTCACCCCAAACCACTGATTTTGCATAACTGAACTGGGTACTCTGTAAAGGTTCCCATAAGAAATACAATTCCACGGACATTCAATTGTTTCTGATCACCACATGATCAATTCAATCTATCTGATCAAATTGGTTAGTGGGTCTTCAGCCGTTAATGGGCATGACGATTGTTTACCACAGTGATCAGAAATGGTTGATTATCCAGGGAATTCTATCATTAATGGCCACCTTTACACCACTCAGGTCACCTACAACCACAGAGCCAGATCATTTCACACCTTGCACTGATAAAGACCAAAACAACCTGAAATAACAATATGTGAGCTGAATTATTTGGTTCAGCAAAATGAAGAGGTTATATAGGTGAGCTGTAATAATAGCTAGCTTTGGCATTCCTTTAGGCCATCTACAAAGTCCATGTAGGTTCTGGCTCTAAATAAATTAACTGGGTATCCTGTAATGGGTATAGCTGTTATAGCTATAATGCAGAGTTTTCATGGACAGTCTTGTGTGGCACTGCATTTGAACCATTCATGTTTGCCATTGCTGTGGATACCATAGCATTCACTCATCCATTCTTTTACCTCACAGATGTGGAGCCACGTACCCGCAGCTGATGAGTACAGTGGGCATACATCCAACCTGTGCTGAAGAAGTGACTAAACTGCACATCACCAAGCGCTCAGGACTGGACCCCACAGTCACTGGCTGCTGAGGTTAACTACCATCCCTGAGAAGACATGCCATCTGCCTGCATGGTGAGGTGAGATCCAATTGCAATACTCTGCTATATATTATCGCTTCATTCACAGTCATGTGATACATGTCAGGTCCTCTGGAATCAAAGGAATTATTTCTGATTCATTGTGAGAGGCTTCTGCCAGTAGTAAGTTACATCTAAACCTCAGTGCAACTTTCAAACCACACTCAAAGCATTCGTGACATGTCTGAAGTGAAATCAGGTGGAAAGGAGTTGATAAGTCAGAAGATTCCTCTGACATAGTCTAATTCTGCTAGCATCCAGAAGGTGGAAGTGCAGACCAGGAGATGCTAGAGCCACAGGTAGGCTGTGTAATGTAATCCAGCACCCAGCCTGCTACATGCCTAGGGACAAAACATTACAGGAACTCTTCTATATTTAGAGTTCATTCATCATGAAGAAAGAGCACAGAAAATGAGTTGTCTCTCTACATTTCATCTGATATAGTATAAAACGCATACCTCCGCTTTCCCAAAGCCAGTCACTTTGCTGGATCACGGTAATAGCTTTAATGTTGAAAACTCATTTTTCTGTCCACATTTACAGTCTTATCTTTCTCCCAGAGAATTTTCCAAATAACATTTGTGTTTGTTTTTACTGTATAAGTGCAGAAGTGTATCTGATTTTTATCTGCAGCTGTCGTGTTACTAGTTTTTATGTCAGATAAATTGAATAAAGAATGTCTAAAATAAGAGACGCAGGTGGTAAGGCGGCTTACGCTGTCATTGTTCAAAAACAGGATTCCACCGAGCACCAGCAGGTCCCTGTGTTCAGCTGGACTTCAGTTGAGGTAACACCTTGCAAGCCTTCCTCTCCCTATGACCAAACAGTGGTCACATGTGGGCAGAATATGGGGGACTCCTCATGCCTGCTTTAGATTTTTTGAAGTCTTGCTGGGACTAGGTGGAGCCCTGTGTTGGAGCACAGGTAGGGTGGATAAGGCTGCCTTGTACATATGCTCTTAATTAATGTGTTCTTTTCAGACACTTCAGGCCCATTTTAAAGGATACTTTTAAATGTATTCTCACAGAACACAGTTCATAAGAATATTTACACTATAAAAATGTAGATTTTTTTCCCCACAGCCTGCTGTTATGGAGTGCTGACTACCCTAGGGAGCAGTTTGGTGTGGAATGTTTAGTTCTACATTAAAGAGAATCTGTACTGTGAAAATCTTACATAAATAAAAGTACCAGCCTGTTTGTAGTCTTCTCCTAGCCCCATCTGTGACATTTTCACTGCTCCTGCTGCTTTCTTGGTGATAAAATCACTGTTTTATTAATTGTTTTTGTAAACAATGAAGATGGCCGCCAAACAGCAAATACATCATCAGAGCAGGCGCCTGTTTGCAGAGGCTCCTCTCAAACATGACTTTACTGCTGTAATATTTCTCCCACTTGTTGCCTTGGCTGCTTGTCTGGGCTTTCAACTGATCTTTCTGCACTCACAGCTGTTCACAAGGTCACAGACAGGCTGGCTATGAGCAGAGACGCTGGCTGTGACTAATAAACAAAGCACACACACAGAGCCTGCAGGGGGCGTGAGGGAGGTGTGCATAACTTCTCCCTATCACAGCACATTCCTCTCTTGGGCTGACAAGGCTCGACAAAGGAAAGAGGATTAGATATAATACAAAGACAGTGCAACTAGAAAAGGCTGCAGTAAGCCAGACCACATTAGAACAGGTATAGAAACTTATAGGATAGAAGAAATAAGGCTGAAAATTTTGTTACAGAGTCTCTTTAAAGTGTTGTCTTCCTAGGTGAATTCATGTTGAATATCAATGCTCTATTGGTTATCTCCAATAAAACTGAAAGTCTGATTGAGATCTCTGCATTTATTAAGAGAAATATCTTCTTAGATCCTCATATAAGTGCGGGAGTGAGATCACTGCACTCACTGAACTGTGGTGTATACAGGATGCTGTGTATCAATCTGTTCTGCGGAGTGTGAAGTGACTGGCCATAGAACATTTGCTAGTCATTACCCAGCAACCAATCAGCTTCTCTCTCCCTTTTAGTAGGCAGTTTAGAACCTAAGTTCACAGTACATGGTACACGTACCCCAGGAGGTAGTTTAGGTGGGTTTAATGGGTACTTGAACTACTCATTGCCAATCTATCGTAGTGGATTTTGAGGACGAACGAGTGATAAAACAAACTTGAATTAGTATTTATACATAATTAAAACCATCAAGGAATGTTTGAAAAGCATTGATAAACATTTATGGATTGCTCATAACTATATGAAGGGGTACTTAATGATGTCATTTACAGTAAGGGATACTTGGCCAGTACAGTCATTCATAAACGGGTATATGCTATAATAATGTTGAAAAACACTTATTTAGGAGATAATGAGGAGGACACTGATTGTTTGCTCAAACAATAGAAATTGTTATACATGTACACGAGTTTTTGTTACTGTAGCACTCATGCTTTTATAAGGATCCTGGTGTTTATAAATTTACAAAAATTTGAATGAAAGTAATTGTGAGTGTGCTCATTTCTTTCTTGTGGTTTTAGCTAAATGGCCAGCCTGAGAATAGGCTGCAAGGAATATGCATTCACTGTTGTGGATACTTAAAGCTAGGCTCACATGATTACATTTTTAATAGATGGGCTCACATTATTCCGTTTTTAATAGATGAGAAGTAAGGTTCAATTAAAACAATAGGATCCACAAGGACGAACACAACTGCAAGCAATTATGGAAAATGCACCTGTTGTTGCCTGTTGGTATGAGCCAAACAGGAAAATCTTTTGATTTTAGGACAGCTTGATGACATTTCAGTTATTTTTTTTTGATAACTTACATGTTTAAAGGCCAGTTGCCAAGTAGCATGATAATGATAGTGATGACCTTATAAGCAAGGGGAGGTCTTGCATTATTTGAGGCATACATGTAATCAAGAAGCCGGGAAATGTGGGCGCAGGGTAAAGCTGAAAAACGTCTCACCCTGCTCCTGCAAAAGTCCCTGTGGCCCCTGAGCTGTGTCATAAAAACAAGATTGGGCTTCCTCCAGCTCACCGTAGCCCGTGAGGTCCCCAGCATCCTCCTGGCCCCCTCCGCGGTCCCTCTGGTGGCTCCGGTAATGTGGCAACTTCTGGTAAAGTCGTGTGTGCTCACCCCCGCTGCGTACCCATTGAGTCATCAGGCTGCCCATTGTAAGAATCCTGCACATGCGGGGTTCTCTAAAGACTGAAACGTGCATGCGCAGGACTATTACGGCAGCCGTCAGGATGACGCAGCGGCGGAGAGCACAAGTGACTTCACTTGGAGCTGCCAGGAGGCAACGAGGATGCTGGGAACCTTGTGGGCTACAGTGGGTTGGAGGAAGCCCCAGATAAGTCCAGTTTTCCCTTTTTTTATGACACAGCTCAGGGTCCCTTTAAATACTATTCCCCCTCCACGCCACCATTGACATTGGGGAAAGATGTAATTTAGTTTCCAGCTATTGCTGATGGCCAAAATACACTGTTTTCATCGTAAGTTGGGCCCCATCTTTTGACGGAACCCAAATTACTGAATGAGTGCCGCTATAGCCCTTATTCACATTATGGCAGCGCAGTATGCGCCCAAATTTCCAGCACCGGTTTTGCCTGACTTGTATTTGAGCCTGAAGTCATATGTAAATGTATTAGAGATTCCATTGACTTACAGTATGATATATTCTTAATGTAAATCTTGCTTCAGTACAGATGAGATAATTTCTGGCTGATGTAATTAACTTATGTCACCTGTGCACCGATACTCTTGTGATTACTGCTCAAGATCATGGGTGGATGTGAAATCTGGAATGATGTAACCAGTTTAATACTTCATAATGTCTGCAGGCCTTTTAAGTAAGAACTCCAGAAACAGTTTTACGTTATTTTGTTTATTGGTTTTAAAATACGGTAGACCCTGTGCAATAACAGGGTGCATGCTGAATAACTGATCAAATTCAAGGTTTCATGCAACATGAACTCCTATAGGAAACACAGGCAGCAATAGAGGGAGTCCAAACATTCCATTCATAAGGAAGTAAGTAGCACCAACATATTCTGTGACGCTGTACATATAACGTACATACACAAAACAAATGCACCATAGATCAGAACACAGTTGTATAGCGCAGTTTGTGATAAGTAAACAGAACGTGTTCAGTCAGCAAATACGGCTATAATAAGATGCAATAGAAGAGACAGCCATGCGTTTAGGGGCTTACAGTCTAAAAGGGTAGGGAAGTAAAAAAGATGTATTGAGGAAGGGGGTGTCTGTAAGCTGTAAATAAGGTAGAACTATGTGAGTCAAGCAGAGCTAGTTGGAAGCAGTGATTATTCAGTAGCCAGATAAAATGACCAAATGACAAAATATATGCTTGCTTGAAAAGTAGGAGTTTAGGTTACATTTAAATATAACGAAAAGTGGAGAGTGTTGATAAAGTGATTTAGGGAGAAAGTATCACAGAGCATGTGGGAAATTCTGGATACGGGAGAGGAAGGAGGTGACTAGGATAGATGACAGGGGAAGATCATTGGGAGACACATGGGAGAGAGCTTTGTAGGTAAGTAGACGGACTGACAGAGAGGGGCAGCATACATATGAAATATTACTCCTAAGATCTAACTGTGGGGCTGGGGTTATTGGCATGTTATCAATTCAGGCAGAAAAGGGGAAATAAAAGGCCCCCCAAAAATGACAATTTTATTTTTTTACACATTTATCTTAAGAAAGCGAGAGGACATGAAAGAGGAGGTAGCATTTAGATAGCAGGGATACAAGAATTTAAGGCAGAAAGATCAGGAGCAGGGAGTCATATTTGGGTATCCTCTCCATGTACGGTAAGTAATATTGGTAGCCAAAAATACAAATAAACTGGCAAAGATCATATGTGTAGAGAGGGAAAGAAAAGGTCCAAGGATTTGAGGTCTGCTGTACTCAAATAGAGTGAAGGAGAGGGATGCAGATGATTTCAGAGTGTCTAACACTGAAAATCCTTCCACTGAGATAAGAAAGCCACGAGAAAGCACGGCCCTGAATAGGAGAGAATCTGAGGGAGTAAAAGATGGTCAACAGTGTCAAAAAGACAGATCAAGAAACAGGAGAATTAAATGGTAGCCTTTAGATAAGCATTCAGTAAGACATTAGTTATTTTAGTGGAGACAGTTTCTGCATAATGGTTAGAGTGGAAACTAGACTAAGCTATTACCAGAGGGAATTAGTAGAGATGTAGTTATCCATGACCAAACAAACATGTGAAGTTAAATGTGCCCCATTGGGCATTAAGACAGCAGTAAAACTCCACAAGAGGGTCTAACCCCTTGCCACACTATGCAAAACGGAAACCTTTCTGACAATCTAAAAATCTGCATTCACTCAACATCTGAGGTTCCTTATCCATCTTTACGCATTTTGAGCAGGTGACAATTTGGTGCATGTATACAGCTCAAAGCCCTCGTTCAGCCTCCCATTTTGTAAGCATATGTTAGTAAAGCTGAACATTTTGGAATAAATGTAAAGTTCCTGTTTGACAGCATTGAGCAGCTCCTTATTGCCAGTAGAGTTTGAGTTCCTTCCACAGCACTCAGCAAAACACCTAGCTGTACCCTTCCACTGTGTTATAAAAGCCATGTGTAGCTTCCATCACCCTGTCCTGCTTGTTGCAAGAAGATACCAACTTACTGGGGAGGGCGTGGGAAGTCTAATTGCTTTATTACACATGGAGCACAGAGAAATTACATAGGAATTGATTATGACATTGTACAGAGCTGTAGTGTTGCTTTGGTGTTGCAGTGCTGACCACAACCAGCTAATCTTCCAGTAGCAGCAGAAAGGAGGAGGGCAGGGTCAGATGATCAGCTCCATGCTCACAATGAAAGACTAGCTGATCTCTCCTTGCAGCTCCTCCCTGACTATCTCTTGTGGGTGATGAATCAGTGAGGGAGGAGTTTGGACAATTCAAAGACAGGAATTTAATCTAGCCGAACAGCATTTGAAATTCACACACAAAGACAGTTTTGCAAACCCAGATAATATTAAAAAAAATGTTGCTTGCTGAAAATAATGGTATATATCACAAAATATGCATTAAAAAAACACAAGCAGGAACTAGGGCTTCAGCTGTAAAGCCCTTTATCAATTTTCCATACAAATGACTAGATTGTGTTATTGCTCATCAGTGTATAATAAATTAAATTTACAAAAAAAACGAAATATTAATGTTGGTGGGAAAAAAAGGAATTATACTGTAAGAAAAAACAGCATGTTTACATATTCGGGCATGTCCTTTTTAGATCTGCTAATGTAGGGATGGTCAGTGAGATTCAAATAAGTTCATGCAGAATTATGAAAAAAAAATGATATGCATAAATGTATGCAGCTTACAAATAGACCAATTAAATTAAGCTGAGGTGGGATTCTATTGGTTCTTTTTCAAGATGCATAAATTTGCATTAAAAAAAATAAATTCTGCAACTCAAAATTATTTGCGTTTCATTGACCGAGGCAGCAGAGAACGGCTTGTATTAACTGACACCTCTAAAATTGTACAGTTATATAGTCTTAATGATCAGGTAGATCTGTTTGTGCAGATGTACAGCAATATTTTGTCCATGAGAGTTGAAGTGGCATCATAGGAATGTGAGAATACTGTCAGGTAGCAAAGGTGTTGCCAGTATTAAAGAGATCCAGAGACAAGAACATAAGAGATGTATACATACCTGAGGCTTCCTCCAGCTCCATAAGCCTGGATCGCTCCCACGCCGCCGTTCTCTGCTGCCTCGGTCCACCGGTACCGGGCCTCGTCATTTCGGCCTAGCGACGCAAGCGCAGTGCGCTCCCTCCGTACTGCGCAGGCGCATGCGTACAGAGCCGGAGGGAGCCGCTGTGCATGCGGAAGATTGGCCGCGTCTCCTGGAAGTGACGGGACCCGGTAGCGGCGATAGAGGCAGCAGAGGACGGTGGCGTGGGAGCGATCCAGGCTTATGGGGCTAGAGGGAGCCCCAGGTATGTATAAAGTCTTTTTTCATTTTTTAGGCAGTCTTCGTCTCTGGTTCCCTTTAAGGTCCATACCCAAGCTGGTCTGAAATTGGCTGAGATGGACATTAACGACCGCTATGGCCGAGAATCGTGCAATCAGACCAGCGTAGGTACAGTGGGACAACATTGATCGCTAAAGATCTGGGATAACAGATCTTTAGCGATGCCTGACACCCGCAGATTACACAATCTCATTGTTATAACTGACCCCCCCCGCCTGCTGGAAGCCACTCTGTCCCACATGCTCAATGTCTCTCCGTCCCCCTCATAGCAAAATATGCGTCATGTACTTGCGTCATGTACAGCATCTTTAGTGCTCGTTGCCCTGCAGGGATTGTTACCCGATTCCTTTGGTGACAGAGATCCAGCAGATCGTTGCCGAGTGAGTATGTAGCTTTATAGGGAGAAACATTGTGGCTAAACAGATGCTGCAGTGACACAGAGAGAGAAGGCTACAGAGATCAGCACAGAACTGAGGACACAGATAAGTCACATCAATGAGGCCTTTCAGCTGTTATGTAGAGTCACCCTGAGAGTGGGAGGAAATCATTATTGCTGAACAGTAAAGCTGCACAATAATAGTCGGGATTTGGATTGTTAAAATGCCCATTTAAGACCAATTGTTTTAAAAAATAGTTGATCTCCATATAAATCTCAAGAGAACATATATATATATTACTTTGTATATTATCTTTAAACTCGCTAAAACATAAATGCCATTAGGGCTATGTCCTGAATATAATTAGTGCAATGCTATGTCAATAGATTATATTATGGCATTCTGAAAATTAATTTCAGATTCTGCAACTCATTGAGAGGTTCACGTCACCAGAATTTCTTTTCAGGAGGAAACAGACTGGGAACAAAAATACTTTTGGATCGCTGCCTGCAATTTGTGGCTACATTGCTAGATATTCTTGAAACCCACATCACGCTCCTCACCACCATCAAAGGATTACTGTCTCCTTCAGTACAATAAAAAATAACAGAGGACATCCTGAGGAAACCATGTCCTAATATCACTAGCCTGGCATGTCTTTCCCACAAGGAGATCTGAAAAATTACTTCTGACATTGAACCCTCCATTAGCCAAGGAGCATGTAGAGTGATTTCACAAAGCTTGGGATATCTGAGCTTCTGATCTGTGTGCGTGATTTCCAGGTGGGATTCAAGTCCCAGTCTTCACTGAAATGAAAACAAAACTCAGTGCTTTTCATCCACACCATGTGCTATTTAAAGCCAGCTGCCCATCACTGATTACCCTGCATTGTGTGCATTAGCCAGTATGAAAGCAGCCTGTAGTGGGGAAATAATAGCTGACCTAAAAACAAGGCTGCATATGCTGCAGCTTTACATGCATACCTGCATATCTTATTAGCCAAAACATAGTTGCTTTAAACCCCAGCAGCCTACGCCCACCATGATTCTGGCATGAATGCAGTCTAGTTACTAAGTAATGTGTCTAGTACAGGGGTGGGCAAACTATGGCCGGCGGGCCACATCCATCCCGCATGGCCATTTCACCTGGGTCGCAGATGCAGGGCAGGATGGTGTATCCCCCCTGGAGGTGAACTGCCAGTTCACCAGCCGCAGACCGCAGCTCACCTCCAGTCTGCAGGAGTCTGTGGATTCCAGCAGGCGGAGCAGAGCTACAGGAAAATGGCGTCCAAAGCCCTGCACTGGAGACTATGTGTGTCTCCAGGACTTCAGGCACCATTTTCCTGTAGCCCTGCTCTACCTGTCAGCACGGGAGTTTTGCAGCCAGACTTGCTGCACAGAAGATGATCGAGGAGCTACGCTGGAGGCTTGGAGAGGAGTCTTCTGCCAGGTGAGTAAATGTTTTTTCTTTACATGTGCACCACTAGCACCAGGGCTTTTAGGGGGCACTAATGTGGAGGACATTAAAGAGGAGCCCCACCTACGTTAATTTTCTAGTGAACCGATACTGAATTACGTGTATTTTGTAGTGAAACGCTGCCGAATTATATGTATTTTCTGGTGAAATGCTGCCGAATTACATGTATTTTCTAGTGAAACGCTGCCTCATTACATGTATGGTGAAACGCTGCCGCATTACGTGTATTGTCTGGTGAAACACTGACGCATTACATGTATTTTCTGGTGAAATGCTGCCGCATTATCTGTATTTTGTATTTTATCTGTATTTTCTGGGGAAAAGCTGCATCATTATGGGCTCTATTCACAAAACTTCTCATACATGACTTATTTATCACCTAATTGATAAAAATAAACTTTCAGCACATTTACAAGCAAAGTAATCACTCAAAGTAATTTGTTCCTGATTAACTTCATTTCAATATTTTTCTTATCTTAATTATATTATATTTTTGCTCTTTGGGAACCTTAAAAAGTAACATAGATAAGGTGAAAACAGAGAAAAACAGGTGAAAAAGCTTTTGCGAATCATGCCCTATGTGTATCTTCTGGAGAAAAGCTGCACCAATATGTGTGATGTAGTATAGTGTTTTGTATTATTTCTGGTGAAACGCTACTGCATTATGTGTCTTGCTGTCTGAGGGCCTTTGTTGTTTGTGGGTGGGGGAATGTTGTCAAATTACCTTTAGGTTTTGGGAGAAAACTTGGGACAACTGTCTTTGCGTGACACTGTTACATTAGTTAGTTCTGCCCACATCCTGCCATGGCCACACCCATTTTTGCAGCAGCATGATCCTGTTCTGGTCGGGCCTCCTAGTCAAACTTGACAACCCAATGTGGCCCTCGAGTCAAAACGTTTAGTAGCTAGTAACTCAGGCTGCTTTTCTAATTTCTGCTGAATTTATGAATTTACAATAAGATGTATTCCAAAACTGTAACCAACGTTTTTCCAGCAGCTTAAAAAACCACTATTGTGAAAAATTGTAAAATGTAAAATTCATGTGTTAGCATCCATTTGTCCGGGAGTAGAATGAACGGTTAGGGCTCGTACACACTGGGCCAAAGAATGCTCTGACATGGAGGAAGCAGATGTATAAATGGAACCTGTGTTTACTATAGGTTCTGTTTACAATTGCTAGATTCAACGGAGCGGAACACGTTGGGGCCCTTTCACACTGGTGCGCTTTACTAGCGCTTTCAGCATCGCTTAAAAGTGCTAGCCTTTCAAAAAGCGCTTGTTCAATGTACTGTCTATGGTTCTGTTCTCATCTAAGCATTTAGCGTTTTGCTGAAACACTAACATGTAGCATGCAGTCTTATTTCTTAGCGATTCTGAGCGATTGGCGTTACAATGTTAAGTATTAGCTATTAGCTAATCACTGAAAAACGCTTTCTATACAGTGAAAAATCGTTTGGAAAGCGCTCATAAAAAATGTTGGAAAACGCCAGAAAATCGCTTAGAGCTTGCACTTGCGTTTAGCGATTTTAGGTGTGAATGGGCCCTTACCGACCGGCATGATTGTTACGGAGCTCGCATACACTGAGGATGCTCACAGAATCAGTGCAAACCTATGGGAACGTGCAGTTTGTGTGTGTGTTCAGTCACCATTCGGGTCCTCCATGTGCGCTGACTTCTGCTGGGCTCAGGGACAAACACCGCTATCGGAGTCCCAGCAGAACCATACAGCTATCATTGGTTTGCAAAAGACCAGTGGGAATCCTCTCTAGCACCAGGGAGGATTTTCATTGGTTCACTGAGTGGTGGATCATTTGCCTGACAGAATTACACTACATGTGCTTTTTCTGTTTTTTACATATCACGTTTTTGATCAAAAACACAGAGACAGCAGGGTAAAGGACTGTCCTAATTGGCCTTTTCCTTCTGTGAAGGGACTTGATAGCCTGTGGTAATTGTTTCTTCGGTGACTGTTAGATCTGGAGCGCACTCTCCAAAGACATTTTGGTGGTATTGGCATTCATATTTTAAAGACCTGTGCCCAACATGGAAATAGCAAGTTTGATACAGTACAGAACAGTTTAAACATGCACCCCTATTTACCAGTCAGACTACCACATCCAAATTCCTCCTATCTGCCTGATAACTCACCCATTGTAATCTCCCTCTCCTTTCATTCAAATTAACCTCCTGTTCTCTAATAGGCTTCACTGCCTAAAGGGATACTGTAGGGGGTCGGGGGAAAATGAGTTGAAGTTACCCGGGACTTCTAATGGTCCCCCGCAGATATCCTGTGCCCACGCAGCCACTCCCGAATGCTCCGGCGCCACCTCCGGTTCACTTCTGTAATTTCAGACTTTAAAGTCTGAAAACCACTGCGCCTGTGCGCCCCTGTCCTCGCTCCCGCTGATGTCACCAGGAGTGTATAGCACAAGCCCAGTATTGTCTGTGCCTGCGCAGTAGGCTCCTGGTGGCATCAGCGGGAGCGAGGACACGGCAAAACAAGCGCAGTGGTTTTCAGACTTTAAAGTCTGAAATTCCAGAAGTGAACGGGAGGCGGGGCTGGAGCATCGGTGAGTGGCTGCGCGGGCACAGCATGTCTGCGGGGGACCATTCGAAGCCTGGGTAAGTTCACTTCATTTTCCCCCGACCCCCCTACAGTATTCCTTTAAATGAACAGCACCTTTCTTCACTATTCTCCAAATCCCACCTTACTACCAACACACTGGACCCCATTCCTTCATCTCATCCTCCAGCTCTCCTCCTCCTTCATTAATGCTTCCACAACTCCTTTCATCCTTTCTTTCTCCACTGACACTTTCCTTTCCTCATTCAAACAGCTAATCATAATACCACTGAAAAAACATTTCTGCCCCTACCATTACACTGGGATGGTCCTTTATAAAGTTGCTTATACTTGTTATCCTCAACCTTTCCTTTGCCTGTGACACTGTCCATCATTCTCTAATTCTTCAGGCTTTCTCATTGAATCGAAGGGCTAGTGAACGCTAAGATTACCTGCCTGGTTGTTCTTTCACTGTCTCCTACTCTGATACTAGCTCCTCCCCACACCTATTGTCTGTTGCTGCAAAACAAGGACCCTTTCTCTTCTCCATTTACAATCAATGTACACTCAGTCTGTGACAATTAATATGCTACTTTTGGTTTTCAGTATCACTTCTACCTATAGACCAGTACACACGTCACACTGCCTTCCCTCCTTCACAAATGTACAGCACTCGGCACCAAACTGTCACCTGAGGGATCAAGCCCAAATTAGGGATGAGCTTATGAAGATGAAACTACGTTACAAATGTCTCGGAACAGTAATAGAGCCTTACATGTGGGCCACGGCGGAGGGGTTAACTCATGTTTTTATGTACATGGCAGTTTGTCACTCACTCACTATGGTGCAGCGTGACTTACCTTGCTGCTGTTAAAATTCCGGGCAGCATTAATTACTTTGAGTCGAAGCAACTCAGAGAAATGAAATCAAGCAAGGGATCCAGAGAGCACAGCAATAGTATATAGGGTACTAATAAACCCCCCACTGTGCGTATCTGGAGATATAAAGACATAGCATACAGGGCCGGCCTTAGGTTTCACAGCGCCCTGAGCGTAACCAGATTTTGGTGCCCCCCCCCCCCCCATTCATCCTCTTCTTTCTTTTGGTTCATGTGCTAGCATACCATTTAGTAATCACAAGCCCCAAAAATGCCAAACACGGCAACAAATAACCCCAAACTAAATAATAAATGCAACAAACGTTACCTCCAACACATAGAATGTAGGAAATGTTACCTCCGACACATGCAAAACCGCAAATGTTACCTCCAACACATGGAATGCAGCAAATATTACCTCTGACACATAAAGTGCAGCCAAAGTTACCTCTGACACATGGCATGCAGCAAACATAACCTCTACACTCGAAATGCAGCAAAAACTACCTTCCACACATGAAATTACTTCCGATACACGAAATGCAGCCAAAGTTACTTCTGACACATGAAAAGCAGCAAACATTTCCCGTACAGATAGTGCAAAGTGACTGGTAGGAGGTAGTGGATGAGTCACAGGTAGAGGTAGCGGCACATAGAAGGTGGCGGGTAGTGGGAGATAGTGGGTGGAGGGTATTGACAGGTAGTGGGTAACAGATAGTGGGAGGCTAGTAGCAGGAAGTTGGTGGTGAGAAGTAGTGACAGGTAATGGCAGATAGTGGGTGGTGGGTAGAGGGCAGTGGCTGAATGGCAGTCCAGGTAGTGGGTGATGGCAGGATGGCAGTGCGGCAGTGCAGGTAGTGGCAGATAGTGGTGCTGGGTACTGACAGGCAGATGGTAGCTGGATGGCATTACATGTAGTGGCAGAGAGTGAGTGGCAGGTAGTGAAAGGCAGAGGGTGGTGGCTGGATGACAGTACAGGTAGTGGTAGATAGTGGGTAGCAGTTAGCACCAGGTAGTGTGTGGTGACTGGGTGACAAATAGGGTGGGTAGTGATAGTAAGTGGATTGTGGCTGAGTAACAGTGCAGGTAGCGACGGTGACAGACAGTGCAAGTAGTGACGGGTAATGGGTGGTGGCTGGGTGACAGATGTGTGGGTAGTGGCTGGTGGCTCGGTGACAGATAAGTGCAGGTAGTGGGTGGTGGCTAAGTGACAGCACAGGTAGTGGATGGTGGCTGGGTGACAGCACGAATAGTGACTGATAGTGGGTGGTAGCTGGGTGACAGATAAGTGCAGGTAGTGGGTGGTGGCTGGGTGACAGTGCGGGTATCGACTGGTAGTGTGGGTGGGTGGCTGAGTGAGGGTGGTGGCTGGGTGACAGTGCTGGAAGCAACAGGTAGTGGATGGTGGCTGAGTGCCAGATAGTGGGTGTTGGCTGGGCGACATTAGAGGAAGCGAAGAGTAGTGGAGGTTGGCTGCCAGGTACCAGATATTGGGGGTAGCTAGGTGACAGTGCGGGTAGTGCAGATAGTGGGTGGTGACTGGGTGACAGTGCAGGTGGCGACAAGGAGTGGGGGGGGTGACTTATGACAGTGCAGGTAGTGACGGGTACCTTAGGGGTGGCTGGATGACATTGCAGGAAGCGACAGGTAGTGTGGGGGGGGGGGGGGAGGCTGGGTGACAGTGCAGGTAGTAACAAGTACTTCAGGGTGGCTGGATGACAGTGCAGGAAGCGACAGGTAGTACGTGCGGGGGGCTGGGTGATAGTGCAGGTTGCAACAGGTTCTGGGGGTGACAGTGCGGGTAGCGACAGGTAGTGGGGGTGGCTGGGTGACAGTGCAGGCAGTGGGGGTGGCTGGGTGACAAATGGTGCAGGTAGTGAGGGGTGGCTGGGTGACAGTGCAGGCAGTGGGGGTGGCTGGGTTACAAATAGTGCAGGTAGTGGGGGGTGGCTGGGTGACTAACAGTACAGGCAGTGGGGGTGGCTGGGTGATTGACAGCACTGTGCAGGCAGTGGAAGTAGCAGTACAGGCAAAGGGAATGGCTGGGTGATAGATAATGCAGGCAGTGTGGGTCACTTGGTGACAGTGCTAGGAAGTGGCATAGTGGGAAACATCAGAGAATAGGTGACCTGGTCCTACCTTTCTCTGGTGGTAGTCAGTATTAGGACTGCCAGTGTGCCAGGCAGCAGTTACAGAGCCTCATTTCCCCTCCAGCCTCGCAGCCCAGCTCTTCTCCACGTGCAGGGGGCTGACCCATTTTCCCCAGGCTGGCAGCTGGGCGGGCTTCAATATTAGAGTGACAGCTCCCTGGATGCAGGCAGACATGAGGGAGGCAGATCCTGTTATTCCTTAGCCCCCGTCCAGCCTGCCGTGTTACCCAATCACGTGGCGGGGGCGGGGCTTAGGAGGTGGAGCTAGCACCCGGGAAAGTGCTATTGGGTTTTCTCGTGGGTTCATAATTCAACCCCGCAGCAGAATGTGGAAGGCTGCGTTTAGAATTGGCGGCTGCCACCGCCGCTGTGCTGCACATTGTGACTTTTTTTTTTTTTAAATCCCCCTTTGCACAGCCACAAGTCTTCGCCCCCATCACCCCCAGCGGCACCAGGGGGTGGGGCGAAGTGCGGCAAGAGCGAGATGGACCCAGCTGGAGCCCGCAGCTAGGAGCCAAATATGCAGCAGGTGCGCCCCCTGGAAGCCGGCGCCCTGAGCGATCGCTCCGGTCGCTCAGGTCAAAGGCCGGCCCTGATAGCATATTAGAGCATGAGAAAAAGGATCTCACAACGCAACAGTGGGTCAGAAAATATAAATATCATCTTTATTATATGCTTAAGAAAGTGATAAAAAAAATCATAACCAACATCACAAACAAAACACAACAAGGGAAACGAGATAAAATACAACAAGGGCAGGCTGCTTGAAATACACGGGCAGTGGGGGACAGCAAAAATGATTTTATATATATATATATATATATATATATATATATATATATATATATATATATATATATAAATGATCCAAACATTTATGTATCAGATCATAGTTGGGTATCTGTGGCAATTATATGTATAAAAAAGTTAAAGGACAACCGAGGTGACATGATGAGATAAACATGTGTATGTACAGTGCCTAGCACACAAATAACTAGGCTTTGTTCCTTTTTTTCTTTCTCTGCCTGAAAGAGTTAAACATCAGGTATGGAAGTGACAGTTTCTGCCCGGGTCGGACTGGGTCAGACTATAGCATAACCCTCACTGACAAGGAATTACAGCCATAAAACACTTTTCTGTCAGTAAATGGCTTCTGAGAGCAGAAATTAGATAAAAGGGTCAATAATTCATAGATTTGAGCCCTGGCATACTTCAATGAAGGTGTCACTGAGCAGAGACAAAGAAACAGTAAAAACTGGATTTAAATATAAAATAAAACTGTGGGATATCTAAAAAAGAAATTTTTAGGAGAAGGAGAATAGCTATAATTATTTTTCTCATCGTAGTTACATAGTTATTTTGGTTAAAAAAAAGACATATGTCCATCGAGTTCAACCAGTACAAAGTACAACTCCAGCCTGCTCCCTCACATATCCCTGTTGATCCAGATTACATATCCCTGTTGATCCAGTTTATTTTCATCTCGGATGTCCTTTAAGGTGAACTATAAACACACTTGCTAGGTGACGGCGAATACCGTATTCAGTGCTGCGTGCTTAATCCATCCAATTTATATGCCAATTCCTCCATGAATTCATATCAGGAATTTGGTACAAAATACATGTGCAGAATCATACAATAAAACATAGGTAGAGTCGCATCAAATAAATAAAGTGTACCATGAAAAGAGACCACATCAATATACATACAACTGAAACTAGCAATGCTCCCTAAAATGGCCGTGTATCTAATGCTAAGTACACCACCTACATGTCTACAGAACCTGTATCTGATCTGAGCACTGAGTCACAGAGCCGTGTATGAAAAAAGCGGCAAGTTACCTATTCCCCTGCCATGCTCCACGCTGCCACAGCCAGCCCGAAGAGGTCTTACACACGTGTGTCGCAGGACACCCACTTCCTCAGAGAAAGAACTGAATTGTGAAATTCTTGTGTACAAATCAGAAGTTTATACAGCGGGAGACATGGCAGCGCTTTCAAACAGAAGTTATACCTGAATGATCTATCTGCATAGATGTGCAGAGCTCCAGGAACTGGACTAGCACTCAAAACAGGCAAAGGAGGGTGTTAGCTTCAGTAAATAATGTGTGCACAGATTATTACCTAATAGACTTCCCCACGGCGATGACGGACCCTCTTGGGGAAGGCCTAACACTAGTCTAGCAACAAGAACATAATATTCCTTGTGCTGCTAATCATAAATGGTATACACATGTATTTAGCCCCAGAGGGTCTCTGCATGCCTCTGTTAGTTTTCATTTCAGGTGCAGCCTTGAGCGCTGTCATTTGCCTGTCTGCCTGCTGGATCAGAAGTTTAGCAAAAAATATTGCAAACTTGCCAGCAACGATTTTTATCTCCATATTCAATATCCTACACAGCTGGAAAGACATGGCTCCATGTTGCCACAAGCTTTCAATGAACTCTGACATGTCCCCCTGTGATCACAGGAAGAATATATTGAACATCTTGGAGAGCTTATAGAATTGCTTCATTAATTGCTGTGTTGAGTGCCCCTTAGAGTACGTTTTTTTTCCCCCTCCCTTCACCATCTTCAGGTTTTGCAAATAGTTTGGCAGTGTTTGTACACTGTTTAGGTACTGCTTTGTGTGCATGCTTACCACTGGTCTTGTGATATAATGGACAAGACAAGGGGAATGCCATTGCAATAAAGGCTAAGGGCCAAGGCAATTCAGGTGGCCATGCATTTTACAGAAGTGCATTGCTCAGCATTGCAGCCCTGACCCCATTTAGTTACATTGAATGTGTCAGCACTGCATTCATTGCACAGAAATGCACGCAGCAGTGCACTGCTGAAACACAGCTTTGCAGCCCATAAGTGCAGTCTGGGCTCTCTGATGTCCCTACTTATTGCACACTGAGACACATTACTGAACCAGCTCAGCAACACATACTTGTCCTTAGGACCTTGGTGCAGCAGGTTGATCACCTTAGAAGTCTTTGTCTGAGAAAAGGAATTGATTTTTATATTAAAAATACAGAACATAAGCTTGGTTACCTTGAGAAAGTGGCAATGTCTTGGTAAAGACTAAAAAGCCATTTGAAAAAGAGACACGAGTACAAATATGTATTGTTTTTTTCCATTCCTTAGTTGTCTGTATGTATTTTGTCTTGTGTTTCTAGACAAAAGAGTTTGTGTGCTTTTCATATACGTTCAAAGTACTGTATTCACACAAACTCACAAGAATGCCTGTTGGGAACTAGCATTTGTATACAAATCTTTATTTGTATTTCTATTGACATCAGTCCATTAATGTTAAAGAATTTAAGTTGCTTTAAATAATGCCTATTTACAGTATATGATGGTTTGCTTACTCTTAAATAATGCTTGTACTGTACTTACAAATTTCCTCTCTTTCTTTTTTTTTTTTGAAAAAGTAACATTTTGACATGATTTTTCTTTTCAGAGAGATGTCATCTGCAACACAAAGCGTATTAATCAGCAAAGGAAAGCATGGAATCTGTTGGTAGAAGTAATTGTATTGAATGCTTGTCCCCCTGGTTTGCATAACACCTGTTGCGTCAAAGCTGCATAGTTACCTTCACCCAAACAGTACTGACTAAACATTGAGCCAAATGCAGGTGTAACTGAATAATGACTGCAGCAGATGTATAATGTACAGAGTATATGTGCTGATTGTCTAGTCTCCTGTGCAGGCTGCTCTTTGGCATATAGTTTCAGGGATGGTGGTATTGGGAATACTATGTATTGTGCTAAGAGCCGAATGGGATTCCAGTTAATGATGACTTGTGTGTAAACTCAATCAGAGGTAGACAAGCCTGAGAATATGCTGGCTTCCAGGTCTTAGCTATGTTAGGAAATATCTTATAATAAATGCACTATTTTATACCAGATAATGTGTTATTGTATCTTTTTGTTACTGGGGACAATAATGTAAAAGTGAACCAAAAAAAAAGCCCAGATACTTGCCTATGGAGAGGGAAGGCTCTGGGTCCTAAAGACTGCTCTGTGCTGCCACAAAAAGTTTTTGGCAGTAATCGGGCTCTCGAAGACGGACAGTTCTGTACTGCGCCTACACTAGCGCAGCCAAAATCAGCCTTGTTTTGGAGGGTGTGTGTGTGTGTGTGTGTGTGTGTGTGGAGGGGGGGGGGGGGGGGTTAGTCTGTGGGAATATTTGCCAATATTGAACAAAAAGTGAAATACTTCTTTCTCTACAGAGAATTGTTTATCTTTATTATACAGTATTGCACAAAAGTGAGTACTCCTCACATTTTTTAAATATTTTATTAAAAAAATTTTCATGGGACAACAATGAAGATATGGCACTTTAAGGGAACCTAAACTGAGATTTTGGATTTTTACTTTTATAATAATACCAGTTGCCTGACTCTCCTGCTGATCCTGTGTCTCTAATACTTTTAGCCAAAGCCCCTCAACAAGCATGCAGATCAGGTGCTCTGACTGAAGTCAGACTGGATTAGCTGCATGCTTGTTTAAGGTGTGTGATTCAGCCACTACTGCAGCCAAAGAGATCGGCAGGACTGCCAGGCAACTGGTATTGTTTAAAAGGAAACTCTCCATATCCCTTCAATGTAAACTAGTCAGTGTACAGCTGGTATAACAGTGTAAAATTACTGCCCCATCAAAATAAGTCAACACACAGTTATTAATGTCTAAACAGCTGGCAACAAAAGTGAGTACACCCCTAAGTGAAGAATACCAAATTTGTGCCCAAAGTATCAATATTTTATGTGTCTACCATTTCCAGCTCTGCCTTAAAGGAATACTATCGATACCCAAGTGTTCTAAAATGACAATGTACAAATAATGTCTAAGTAGCTGTGTAAACATTTTCCTACTTTTCATGTTAAATATCAGAGGCAAAAACTATAATTTATTGAGGGTAGGATTTAGCTATATTGGGACAAATCAATTGCAGAAGGGGTGTCTGCTTCAATGCACAACCAGAGTTGCATATCAGACTACAGAAAGCAAATATCAAACATATCAAACTCTGAAAGCAAAAACAGTATGAAAAGCTGTGAGAATTAGTTACATTTCCTCTGCTCTCTTCAGACACGTCAGTCAGAAACACAGGACACAGGAGCTGCAGCTGTTGGGAGCTTTTGGTGTGCGCTTGCATCTCATTCTGCATGCAAACATGCATGTTGTCAGAAAAAATGCATGTGGAAATATGTCACGGCTCGTTTCCACTATTGCGGTGCGGAAACGCCTGGATTCCACCGCTGATTAAATCGCATGCGGATGCGTTTCCCCATGCGTTTTTTGCCGCGATTTCGCATGCGATTCCGCATAGGTGAGGGTATATGCGATTTTAACCATATCACTGCCTGTGTGAATTTACATTGGTACTAATGCGAATTCGCGGCAAAAAACGCATGGGGAATCGCATGCGATTTCCCTATTAAATACATTGCATGCGATTCGCATGCATTCCACTCGCAGGCGAATTCTGCGGCTCTTTTGTGCATTTTTTCACCGCTGAAAAAAACGCACCTCAACAACGCTACAGTGGAAACAGGCCCATCCACTTGCATTACATGTGCGAATCCGCATGCGTTGCGCGATAGTGGAAACGAGCCCTCAAGATTTCTACACATACAAGTGTGAGCTTACCCCCAAAACATTTCACAAGAAGGTCCTTATTCAGTACATTTTAAATTTTCTCCCAGAAGATAAATTTTCATCGAACATAATTGAAATAGTACTAAAGACTGAGTAGGATAAGTATGGTAATATCAAACTCGTTGGGAGTATTTAATTGCACACTGGGGGCTTAAAAGGTATTTTATTGATAGGCTGTAAAAAAAAACACCTCCTGTGAGAAAACTCAGGAGAAAAGATAATTGAATAGGGGCCATAGTCTGCATTATGTATATCTAGATTCTGCCAAGGGTCTAGTCTAGCATACAGACCAACATAAAACATACATGAAATGATTTGGTCATTCCTGTTTATTAAATGGCCATTCTGTAAAATATAAGGTACATAGTTTGTTTTGTTGTTGCAATAACAAAGTACTAGTAGTTGTTTCCTATATGTTTGAGCTGTGCACAACTGTAATGCATGCTGGAATATTGTTATAATTAGATCTGAGGTGTGGAAACACAGTGTTCTCATTATCTCAGCCTGACTGAACAAGTTTCTTTCTTCAGCAATATAACAGGTAGTAATTATTGAACATGTAAGAGGAAGCAATTTGACAACATTTTGGAGTCTGAGTGTGTATTTTTTCCTCTACCTGTAGGCTGATTCATTATCTATCAATCTTGCTTTTGCGGACGGTTGAATTTTTAACAGCTGCTTTGTGCTGCATAATGTTAGCAGCTGTATTGCTGGAGCCATTGGCAAACTTCATTAACTAATGGAAAATCTATAGGCTTGCCAAATAGGATATGCCAGTTTGTCATGGGCCTGGCACTCATCTTTCTTATACAAGATGAAGCAGTCTCCAGCGAAAACGCCAATCATCAGAATTTTATAATGAATTACTGAACAACGGAAAAATCTATTAAAGGGTTAAAATGTCTGATATATGAAAGGTTTGTCACATATTTACTGGTGAATAGCTTTGGCTGATTTATAAATTATCAGTATTCATAAAAATCTGGCCATAGATATTGTAAGTAGGGATGAGCGAGAACAGTTTTGCGAGAAACGACAATTGTACCCGCATGTTTTGAAGGAGGTAGAGGGTTAAGTTACCTGCGTTGCCTCCTGTGGAGCAGGAAGTGTCAGGGAGGTGGAGTGCAGTGTGGACCATCGCAGCAAGAGGCGTTCATACTTGTAACTTAAAGAGACACTGAAGCGAAAAAAAAAATATGATATAGTGAATTGGTTGTGTACTATGAATAATTACTAGAAGATTAGCAGCAAAGAAAATATTCTCATATTTTTATTTTCAGGTATATAGTGTTTTTTCTAACATTGCATCATTCTATAATATGTGCAGATTACACAACACTCAGCATTCAAAATGAGTCTTTCAGAGCAGTCTGTAAAGTAATGACCTCTCCTCTAGCAGAGGAAAAGTAAATAGTTCAATAACAGTTGAGATAATAAAAGTCAGATAACAGCCCTCTCCATGACTAACTTAGTCAGAGAGCTTAATGGCTTGTTTGCATAGAGATAACAACTGGAGTTTCTCAACTCTTCCTGTACTGGAAACAATTACACTAATGTATCTGATCTTAATGTTTTATTTCTTAGCTGTGCTACACATACAAATCATAATATCATCATTTTATTTTTGCTTCAGTGTCTCTTTAATGGAGTAGTTTCCATTGAAAGTGGTTTTTGTTTTTTAAATCTTTTTGGCGAAAAACAAAACGGACTGCTTGCTACAGATTTTTGCACCATGCATTGTTTGTAATGAAAGTCATTGGTCCATACCAATGCGAATCCATCTAACATGCTTCTTCATGTTTGCTTTTTGCAATTTTAATTCAAAGAGGGCATGAAAACGCACTGGTTTTTCACAAATTCGCATTACAAATGCATGTCCACAACCGGTCTCAAATTACATGCAAGGCATGGGAAATGCCAGAAGTCCTGTTCATCTTCTGGCATCAGTACTGTCTGAGTCAGGGCCGGTAGCACACTCGGCGCTTGGAGCGCCACTTGCCTGCGATCGCGATTTGGCAGAAAAATCTTGTAATACAGTCCGATTTGCGCTTGTGATTCCCGTTCAATAGAACGAGTATTACAGTGCAATCGCCCCCAGAACACTGAATACAGCGAGTTTATGATTGATCGAAATCGCAAACGCTGCTGTGTGAATGTATCCATAGGGATACAACCCTAAACAAGCATGCGGCTGATTCAGTCAGACTAGACTGAGAGCACCTGATCTGTATGCTTGTTTGGGGTCTATGGCTAAAAGTATTAGAGACACAGGATTAGAAGGACAGCCAGGTAAATTGCATAGTTTTAAATGGGCTACATTTGGCAGCCTCCATATCACTCTCACCTCAGGTTCCCTTTAATTCTTTGCTATGGTCCCCTTTCCTTGGGCCAGAATATACTATAATGCTGGGCATACACGGTTAGTTTTTGCGCCGGTATCGAGCCAGCGGCTCAATGCCGGCGTGTCACCGCTCGATTCCCGCTCGTCCCCGCGGGCGCTGCTAATCAGCCGCTTGTTTCTTCCCATTGTTCTCCTCCCCGCCGGTATCGAGCGCAGTATCGATCCGGCGGGGTATCGTACAGGTTGAATATTATCAATTGAGCCATCAGTGTCTCCATTGATAATATAAAATGTGCCGTGTATGCCCAGCATTAGATTAGCTTCTGTAGAAATGTCCTCTCCTTTGTGTGTGTTTGGTGTAGGGACATTAAACTGAACCTTACTGTTTGCAGAAGTATTTAATCCCTGATTTTAATTCCTCTGTGAATCCACTAAGTTTACACAGGTGACAAACAATTGTCTAACGGGGCACAGTTTCCTTTCAACTGACCTTTCTAAGTAAATCATTAAAGGCCTGCTACTTTTTCAGAAGTTAAAGCCCACAGATCATCCCTCAGGTAATAAATCTGAAGAACAGAAATGGAATCTAAAAGAATGCACCAAATAGGGTTAAGAAAATGCTGTATTAATGTGTCCATACATCACTTGGTGTGCCACCAGATCAAACATTAGACCAGTCTCTCTGTGATATGCAAATCTGATCAGAGGGATCTATTGCCTGCCCATACACTGCAAATCGATTTCCAATAGATTTCAAGATGAAATCTACTGGAAAACATCCTGCTAAATGCTACCACCCCCGACCCCCCCCGCCACACCTGTGCCCATGTACAGTGTTGAAATCTCACTCCAGCACGAATCCTGGCTTCCGGTGTCTAGCATTACCGCGACCGCTTGTACCACATGACACTGACATTATGTAGTGACATCGCTATGTGTGCCAGTGTCACCTGGTACAGGTGCTCGCAGTGATGCCAGACAGGCAAAAGGGCGTCACATGACGGGACGTCGGGACTTGCCAGTGTATTATACACTTGCAGCCAGTGTGTAGTACCCTGGCACGTCTCGACGTCCCCTCATGTGATGCCATGGAGATGCGGGAATCGGCAATCAAGGTGAGTTTCAAATCCCCCGCTGCCCGCTCGCAACTCTGCAGGGATGGAGGGGGAAGAGGAGAGAAACCCGTCTGCCTGTCAGCAGGTCAGAGATCCAGCACACGCGGGCCGGATATGGCCTACGGGCCATAGTTAGCCTAGATCTGCTGTAATACCTCCTGCAATTTCCTCCGATGGCCCCCATAAGTCGCTATCAATCTAGCATATAAATCTAACATTGGTTTGTGTTTTTTCTTTAACAGAATAGCCCGATAATTGTGAAGGGCCTTGTATAGAGCTGTTTTCAGTAACTTGTTTAGATAACCTCTAGCCCTTGGTCGTTCCTTTAACTCCTAGGTTCTCAACATGTGGTACTTCTGATGGGTTCAGGGGGTACTTGGGCTTGATGTATTTAATTCAGTTTAATAAACAAATAACAAATCCTATTTAAACAACATCTAAACTAGTATTTCAGCTAATTAAAAACAATAGCAAATTCTTGGAAGTTATTTAGAAACAATTATCAATTACTAAGTGTATCTGTATCAAGGGGTACTTAAAGAGAAACTCCGACCAAGAATTGAACGTTATTCCAGTCAGTAGCTGATACCCCCTTTTACATGAGATATCTATTACTTTTTAACAGACCATCAGGGGGCGCTGTATGGCTGATATTGTGGTGAAACCCCTCCCACAAGAAACAAGAAAAGTACGTACTCTTGGCAGTTTCCTGTCTGTGAACCTTGCTGCATTGTGGGAAATAGCTATTTACAGCTGTTTCCAACTGCCAAAACAGCAAGCAGCAGCTACATCACCTGCCAGCAGTAAAAATGTCACCATGTGATAAATGTCAGAATATAAATCATGGATTTAAAAGATTTTACAATGGGCAAACACTGACTAAATCATTTATACATAATTATTGTAAAAATGAAGCACTTTTTTATTACATTATTTTCACTGGAGTTCCTCTTTAAGTTTTTACCCTATCAGGGGGTACTTGGCCAGCACAGGCTTTCAAAAGGGGGACATACCCATGTAATGTTGAGAAACACTGCTCATAAGCCTCATAAGTCTGTTACCTAGTAACAGTTCCTTCTTATGCTAGGTACACACCATACAATTTTCTGGCAGATTGATTATTTCCAACATGTCCGATCTGAATTTCGATAGATTTTTAAATTTTTCCGATTGTTTTTTAATGGTTTTATAATCGTTTTTTGATTGATTTTCATAAAACTGAAAGAAAATCAATCGAAAAACGATAAAAAAAAACAATTACAAAAAGATTGAAAAATTGATTGAAATTCAGATCGGACATGTTGGAAAAAATCGATCTGGCAGGTAAATCTGCCAGAAAATTGTATGGCGTGTACCTAGCATAAGGAACTATCCAGTGGGGATAGCCCTCTACTGAGAGCGAAGATTACTTTCATAATGAAGTAGTAGATTACCAGCAGTCTTTCCTGAAAGTGGCAGTTTTTAAAGTGCCACCATCCCTAACAATTTTCACATACAAAAATTCCAAATGGGACACATGCATCTTGTATGTCAAAAATATAATGTATTTGTTCCTGTACAGCCTCTTTTTTGTCAAAAGAAAAATAGTAGTAGTTCAACATAAATTGCAGTATGGAGTCCATAAAATCATTATTTTCATCCACTTGCAGTTATTACTGCTACACAGCGCTACAAAATCACCAAATTACAGGCTATTAGGCCTATATCACAGTGCAACCTTCAATAATGATAATTACACCCTATGCAACCAAAGGTTACTATAGTCTCTTAATGAATCATGGAAACTAGATGCTAGAAACTTTCCTGATCCTTCATCAATCAGTTAAAAAATCTAGTCCCTTAAAGGGTTCTCCTAGCGCTGCAGTCTCAGGCTTTTCCTCTTACAAGCATAAATACACATATTTGACCAGCGCTGTTTCAACTCTAGTCACTCCCACCACCAACACCTCGTGGAGAGCGACCCACCAAATTTGTTGGACCACTAATGACAATGGTCAAGATGCGCATTTGAGACATTCACCGGCTTCCCTCGCCTATTCAAACGATTCCCTCTTTGCAGCAGTCACTATGTCAAGAGTTTCCCTTTAACCTCTTGAGGACTGCAGGGCTAAACCCCCCCTAGTGACCAGGCCATTTTGAGTAAAATTGGCCACTGCAGCTTTAAGGCCAAGCTGCAGGGCCGCACAACACAGCACACAAGCGATCCCCCCCCCCTTTTCTCCCCACCAACAGAGCTCTCTGTTGGTGGGGTCTGATCGCTCCCTCCATGTTTATTTTTTTTTTTTAAATAAATATCATTGTACGTGTTTTTTTTTTAAAAAAACACTGTTTCTTTAACTCCCTTCCCTCCCTCCCTCCCCACAGCCAGCCAATTACTGCGATCGGCTGTCATATGCTTCTGTCTATGAGAGCCGACTGCTCTCTTGTCCCCCAGGGGGACAGCCGTGTCACACGGCTGTCCCCAGTGCAGCGCTGCTGCTGATCGCAGCGCTGCACAGTCTAAATAGACGGCGATCACGCCGTCTAACAGTCTCCCGAGCGGCAATGGCCGCTCGGAGACTGAAGGCGGGGCGCAACTCCGCCCCCCAAGCAGGAGATCTGCGCGCGATCTCCTACAAAACAGAGCCCCAGGACTTTACGCCAATTGGCGTTATTCGGTCCTGGGGCTGCCGCCGCGGCTACGCCCATCGGCGTGACGTGGTCGGCAAAAGGTTAAAGTGCTTTATCCATATAATACCTCAAAGAAATAAATATTCCTCATTGTATAGAGATCAATAAAACTGTTAAAATGTATTAAAAAATTGCACTCACAATCTGTGCGAAGTTAGCCAGGCATAGAGTTTTTCCTGTGGGCTCTCCCCCGCTCGGTCCCCCGAGCTGACCAATTGGTTTCATGGAGTTCTGCCGGTAACCTCCGCTTACGTTTCTCCACGCCAGTTGCTCGCGTCCTCCCTCCGCCGGCAGAGCTGCTACATTAAGTTTGGCCTTCACCTCATAACATTGGGCTCAATTGCCTTTTTACCTCATCCAAATACTTTTTCTCTGGCATCAGGACACTATTCCCACCCTTGTCGCTTCTTAGCAATAACGCCTCCAGATTGTTAAATCCATAGTGGAACTTTTCCTAGGGGATAAATTGTTGTGTTGCCCCAAATCATCAGTCCAGTTCTTTATTTTATTCATGATGCAGTCATTAAATAAGGAGACTTATTCTTCTGAATAGAGGACGTATGCATAGACTTGAGTCTCATAATGGGCAGTCCGGTGGCATAGTGGTTAGCGCTCTCTCCTTGCAGCGCTGGGTCCCCGGTTGAATCCCAACCAGGTCAACATCTTCAAGGAGTTTGTATGTTATCCCTTTGTCTGCGTGGGTTTCCTCCGGGCACTCCGGTTTCCTCCCACTTCCCAAAAACATACAGATACGTTAATTGGCTTCCCCCCGAAATTGGCCCTAGACTACAATACATGCACTACACAATATATACATATGACTATGGTAGGGACTAGATTGTGAGCTCCTTTGAGGGACAGTTAGTGACAAGACTATATATATTCTGTACAGCGCTGTGGAAGATGTCGGCGCTATATAAATACTAAATAATAATAATGGTATGAAGAGGGAGGCAACCGCCATTCAAACCCAACACCTCATTCTCCATCCCCTTAATAATATCAAGATCGTTTATATCTGTAAAACCCATAAGTTGAATTGGGGAGAAAAAGTCATTATGGGCCTATATACAATTAACTTTTTTCCCTGAGTTTTCTCCTAGGTGGTATTTTCACACCTTAACAATTAAATGCCTTTTATGCCACCAGAAAACACAAAAATAATAATTTTGACAATTTTTTTTTACCTACTTTTGCAGAGTGTTGAAAAGTTATTTTAAACAGAAGATGAAAAATTATCTCCTAGAAGAAAACTTGTAAAAGTGCATATGGGCCATTTCGTCTTATATTCCAAATACAGGGAGTCCCCAAATTACAAACACCCGCCATTATAAACCGTCTTCTCGCATGCCACTATTCATTTACTTAGACTGTGCCACTGCTGCCCAGGCAGTGCTTTTGTAAAAAAAAAGGAATATCCTATAGAGATGAACTACTCCAAAACTTATCAGATCTATAATTATTATTATTTATTGGATTTACATAGCGCCTACTTGTTACATAGCATTGGACAATAAATAAGGTCACAGATTAGTAGTAGAATAGTAGAGTATTAGTCCAAGTAATTCAAGTACTGTCAAGAACTGTCCAATTTGTACTATGGTATCCTACAGAAGTGACATAATGAAAAATAGTCATTTATAGTGCATATTAGGCACTAATAAGGCAGATGTATGCCTTTTTTGTGTGCATGCAGATGGATTTAAAATGTTCAATAGTTTTTGTCATAGTTGTCCTTTAAGCTTGCATGCTTACTGTTGTTATCATATTATTGACAAGCCTGCTTCTCCATTAGTCATTGCATTAGTCTCTTCATCCTCACAGGGACGCCTCTCTTCCATGACCTGGCACGTTATTACATGAAGACATACCACCAGTTCATTGAACAGATGTGCCCCTGTGAGGATGAAGAATGCATGGACTAATGGAGGAGCACTAACCGGGACAGGTGAGTCATTCAGCTGCTAAAATGTTTGGAGGGGCCCTGGGACCAAAGTAAAGTTGGGGGGACCGGGGGGGGGGGTGTTTAGTGTAGTGGAAGCACTCAGGGGCATTGGGGCAATTGCCCAGTTTGCCCCTATAGAAGTGCAAGCCCTGGTTGACAAGCTCTAAGCAGCAGGATTCACATAAAAGTCATTGAGAACCTAAGGCGTCGAAAACCTGGCCTATTGGGACAGAGTCAACAGTAAAATTCAAAAGAGGTTGTAACAATTTTTTACACGATGCAAATCTAAAATAATAATGTTCCTGTGATTGTACTTTAACCGATTCCTGAAGTCTATGACCTGGTCTAAAACCACTATATACAGGTATGCTGCTACTAAGAAATCTAGGCAATTGTGACCTGCCCAGACACTATTGGTAGAGGATTTAGGGGGGAAATCTGCACCTGAAAGATGTCATGTCTGAGAGGAGGGAAATGTCTATCTATTTAAGCATTTCCTGTTTCTTTCTAAGTAGAGCTTTTATTTGTTGGAAACCTGCACTGCAATAGACTGATACAGAATGTGTCCTTCTTGTCATCACATATTTTATTTTCACCACTCACTCTGGCTAATGGTGCATTTCCTACTTTGACTTCTTGTGAACAATCTACGGTTGAGTTTCATTGTCACTCCTCATGTGATGACCAGGCCATCCCGTTCCTATCCATTCACAAATGTGTAGCAGAGTGCTGGCAAACAACAACAGATTCAAATTGTCTGTCAGTTGTCTGCTGTGTTTTTTAAAGCCACTTCCCACATTGTGTGTCCTTGTAGCTGTGCGAGGCTGTTCCTTCAGAAGGGTCACTGTGCCTCCTATTCATGTCATGCTGCCAGACTTGATAGATGACTCTTTGTCCTCTTTTTAATTAACTGGGAGATAAGTAACTGTTGTCACAGTCTAATTTTTCTTTTGCCCATGTTAGTTTTTTAGTTATAAGCTGAAGTTGACATTAATTAGATCGCACTGTGATATCGTTTAAGAAGTGGTGTTCATACATCATTTATCTTTCACGGACATGTTGTCTTTGATTCCTAGATATCTGCGTATCTAAGTGTTTAGCAGTTTGATTAAATTGTGAATGTATTTAATTGCATATAATTCTACTCACATTGCTCAGTGACAGTTTAGGCTTCAGCTTCCTGCTGCAGCTGATCAAAACTGGTGTCGTAGGAAATAAGTGTTATGGGCAAGTTCTTTGAAAGCTGGACGGTACAGCTATGCCCTTAGGGCTCGTTTCCACTTTAAGTAATGCAGAGCCGTGCGCTCAGCGTGGCTCTGCCTTTCACGTGACTCCCCCGAGGGGCGGAGCTTGTGATCCCATTCATTATACTGAATTGGATCGTGGGCCAAATCGCCCCGAAATGCAGACAACCATGCGCTGCGATTCAGTGGTAAATCGCAGCGCATGTATGGAAACATCAGAGAGTGCAGTCTGCGCACTCTCTGATGTCCCTGCGATCGCCTTTCCATATGCGCAGTTGAAAGCGTGCTTTTGGAAACGTGCCCTTAGGGTCCTTTTACAGTTAATCAGTGGCTCTCAGTTATAACTCAAAGGACAACTGATTTTCAAAGTAATGTCCATGTTTTCCTATGGCTCAGTTCTCACTATACACGATTTAACTGAAAACTGTTTTACAATGCACTGCTATGGAAAGTTAAAGCACATCAGTTTTTCAATGTAGAGTGTAAAAGAGGCCTAAAGGCTTGGTTCACACATAAAAAGGTGCCCAGTCCTATCCTGTCGGTTTTGGGTCTGTCCACACTCAACCGTTTTTCTGTGCATTTTCTGCATAGGAAAACTGAGAACCAATGTTAATCACACTTTGAATGACAATTGACAGCAATGCAGTACTGTCATACAACTCATGCAGAAAAACTGATGCAGAAAGCTGATAGACATGGGGATCCGGCCTTAGAATTGGTTCACATTTGTTTTAAAAACGTATCTGTGGCTCCGTTTTTGGGCCCGGACCAAAAACGGAGACACGGATACCAATGTTAAAAATAGCAGTTGTCTTCACTCACTTGAAAAAATGGATCTGGGGGATCCGTGAAGAAAAACTGAACGCAGAGTCCGGACTTCATGGACCCGGATCGATCTCGGATACACGGAGATGTAGTGAAAGGCAATGCAAAAACGGATCTCCCTCCACACAGGCTATCTTGCACACAGAAACGGAAGGAGATCCGCATTGCCTACTGCCTGCTCCTCCCCTTAACCTCACCCCTATAGGTGTTTCCAGGTATGCCTGAGGGGTTAGCAGCCAGGACGGGGGGCAGCAGGCACAGCGGCGGGGAGGGAGGTTGCCTTCCCTCACCTGGGTCCCTCCCGTCTCCGTTCCCCCTCCAGCTATGTGTGGCAAAAGTAATGAGCGAGCGGGGAAACAATTACCTTACTTCCTCTGCCCGCCGCGTGACTTCCTGCAATGCCACCCATTAGAGGGCGGTATTGCAGGAAGTCACGCTGCGAACAGAGGAAGTAATTGCTTCCCCTCTCGCTCGCTCATTGCTTTTGCCGCACTGTGAATACACACAACCCAGCACATGGAGATATGTTTGGTTTACAACATTTATGCCCACTTCAGGCTCGATCGTTTCTAAGCACTTGTGATTTGAAAAGCTCTTGCTAATGTAATGCTATGGGTGTGATCCCACTTGAGCGATGTGATTTTATAAAAATCTCCCATAGCATTGCATTAGCAAGAGCTTTTCAAATCACTAGCGTATAGAAAAGGCTGCTAGTGGGTTTGAGCCCTTACTGTTGTTAAGACTATATGACACTAAAGTGAGCAAATATCCCCCCAGTTCTGCAGGGAACTCCAGAGCCATGGGCTGTGCCATCCTTGAAGCATAGGTGCATTGGAATGGTTCATGTCTAACAGAGTGGGAAACTCTGCTTTACCTCTGTGGAAAATCAAAATAAATTTATCCCAGTTATTTATGAGTTGACCAGCTCTATGTAAATGTTCTATAGACTGAAAAGAAGAAAATAATATTAGTAAGAATGCAAAGTACATGACCATTATGATGTGTTAGTGATCTTCCCTACAATAAGGAAGCAACCACCAAACTACAACCAGGATATAACATTTATATAAACAACAACCTCACTGCCTCCATAGAAGCGTGGCGTGCGCGAAACAACCGTCAGGCTATCAGTGCCCAGCTCCCACTGCATCTTTTTACCCACTTCACATACTGGTCTGTGCAATTCATGCTGCCACATTGAGTGTCATATCTTCATGCACGTGTATGCAATAAAACAGCAATCAGCAGTGCCGACTTTTCCTTTCCTTTCATGTTCCATATAAACAACACTGCACTTGCCACCTTATTCCCTACCGGGATCAAGAAGTAATATCTACACCAGGGGTGTCAAACTAAATCACGTAAGGAGCCAAAATCTAAAACCTAGTCTGAGTTATGGGCCAAATTGTTTAAGATTGAACATTTATTGAACAGTCTCAACTAAGTGGTGAAACTATAGCAAACATGGGGGGGGGGGGGGGGCTGCTCTTCCCTCTTCTGCATTGGAGCAGTTTAATATTTACCTGCCCCAGTGCTGCTTCGGAAGAAAAGGACCGAGATGAAATGTGGTCCAAGGCAGGATGCTAGCCTTCACATCCCCCTTGTCTTTTTGTCAGCCACACGAGGGTGTTTGGATCTTCAGAGGGGGCCCCCATGGTCATTTTTCTGAGCAGTCCTATGAGTTGTTGCTCAAACTGACAATGTTTCCACCAGAAACACTGTCACCAGTGTGCTCTTCTAGATGGGAAGTCAGTGTGATGTCATTCTATTACTGCTTACAATGATGCACTTTTGAAGCTCTGGAGGGCCACATAATATGGCAAGGAGGGCCGCATTCAGCCTAAAGTCCTTGTGCTTGACACCTGTGATCTACACTATTAATACTGAAATCAAGTGGTGGTCACCCTCCATAATCCTGGATTTTCGTATCCAAAGCATTTACCTGACCTGTAAAGAGTTTAATTATACAGTTCTGCAAAAGACATATATCAGCATGATGAAGATCCATAACTAAATAAATTCTGACACTGCCAAATGAATGTTTCCAAATAAAATTGACTCATTGTATCCTAAAGCATTAAGCATCTGATTTATTGCGGTTTGTGTGTCAAAGTCCCTGAGGAGCTGTGGAAGCTGCAGCATTTCCAGCATGTGGGTTTATGACGGTTCTGTGCCAGTGGATGAGAGCAAGTGAGGAATAGGTAGCAATTTGTTGAGCCACTCCCACCAGTATCTGTCAATCTCTGGCGAAGGAGCTGTATTCACTCGTGTTTCTACACGCCGATATTGGAAGTCGTTTTCATACATTTAATTTACAGTTTGGCAGCTTTGCTATGATCAACATATTTTGTGGCTACCCATATAAACAAGTTAGAATAAAGCTTGAATGAAATACAATGAAATGTACAATATATCATCTGCTGTTTGGAACGTTGAACATATAATCAGATGACATAATGCCCAAATCTGTTCTACATGCATGAAAGCACATCAGGGTGTTGGAAATTCTGAGAGTTCGTAACGTAGACTGTTAAAAAAAATGTTTAATTTTTTTTATCTTACAAAATATTTAAAGGACAACTAAGTGAGAGGTATATGGAGGCTGCCATATTTATTTCCTTTTAAGCAAAAGCAGTTGCCTGGCAGCTCTACTGTATAGCGTACTGGGTAAGGGCTCTGACACAGGAGACCAGGGTCCGACTCTCAGCTCTTCCTGTTCAGTAAGCCAGTAGGACACCTTGGGCAAGACTCCCTAACACTGCTACTGCCTATAGAGCGCATCCTAGTTGCTGGCTCTTTGAGTCCACCAGGTGTCTTGTCTTATCTATTTGACTGCAGTAGCATCTGAATCACACCAGAAACAAGCATGCAGCTAATCTTGTCAGATCTGACAATAATGTCAGAAACATCTGATCTGCTGCTGATCTGATCTAAAAGTATTAGAGGCAGAGAGATCAGCAGGGTAGCCAGGTAACTGGTATTGCTTAAAAGGAAAGAAATATGGCAGCCTCCATACACCTCTCTCTTCAGTTGTCCTTTAATTGCGTTTTTGTGCAAAACATAAAACAAAGAAAATCTCAGGGTTTTATTTATTAAGATATTCCCAGACTGGAAATCATTAGAGAACATATAATTTTGCCTTTTAAAAACAGAAGGTATTTGAGATAATTCAAACTTAAGTGAGCAACTGTGGTTTCCCATGATGCACCATTCCCAGTTATGCAAATCATCTCTTTATGCTTTTGGTTCTGAGTCACCATGCCCTATCCCATAGAGCCAGATATCAATCCATGCCTTCCACCAACGAGGACCAGAAAGTCTGAAACAGGCTGTATGAATGATGGATTGATGTGGCTCTGTACAATTTATAATCTATACGTTCATTATACACCAGTGGTTCTGTATGTGTGTCTTGCTTCCATGGGCATAGGTAGATGATTGCATATTCAGGACTGATGCATCATGGGAAACCACAGTTGCTAACATAAATCTATATCATGGTATGGGCTGTTCTAAGCATATGGTGCTAACTGAAGGAAGGATGAATGTACTGGAATATTCTTGATAAGAATCTGCCATATTTAGCAGGATGTTGGAGATGAAAAGATGGTGGACATTTCAGCAAGATTCCAAACAGCCAAGGAAACATTTGACTGGTGCCAGACAAAGAAAATAAGCTTCTAGATTGGCCCAGTCAGTCATCCGACTTGCAATAAATTGATTATCTATGGAAAGAACTGAAGATCAGAGTTCATAAAAGAGGCCCCCAGTACTTCAGGGTTTGAAGACAGATTGTGTGGAAGAATGGGGCCCAAATCACACCTGAGCAATCCATGTGGCTAGTTTCTCCATACAGGAGACATCTCGAAGCTGTCATTACCACAAAGGCTTTACTGCCAAGTACTGGTATTACATATATATCAGTAAGCATGTCTAATACTTACTACCTGTGTCAATCCACTCTAACCTAATGTATACTATAGATGTGTTGTTTGCTTTGATTTCTGCTCCATTAGAAATATACTGTAGTTACTGAGAAAAAACACGTGTTTGATAATTATTTTCCCCACCACACTGTAGCTGCACAGTGTAGGAGAATGTCAATGATTGGGCTCAGGGGCGTAACTAGAGGGGAGAAGCACCTGCAGGGGGGCCCAGAGGTGTGGGGGGCCCCCAACTACCAACCTTCCCTTCCTCTGACACAGGGGACTATACTTCAGATCAGGTGTATTTGTGGCTACACTTGTTATGGGCGTAAAGATCATGATGGCCACACTTGTTTTATGACCCTTGTGAGATGGGCCCCAAGGCCATGGAGGGCACCAAGGCGAGTCAAGGGAGGGGGTGTGACCATTTGGGAGGCCTCATCAAAGTGTCACTCGGGGGGGGGCATGATTAGTAGCTACGCCATTGACTGGGCTAATCATGTGGACACTCCCACTCTCTCTGTTAAGGTACATACGTCGGATTTTTCAAAAACGACCGGTCGTTTGGACGTTTGAACGTCTGGTCATTTGGACATCAAATCGGACGTGTGTATGATCGGTCGTTCAGCTGATAAGACTGGTTTTGACGGATCCGCTCGGCGGATCGTTCAAATACAGTCTTATCAACTGAACAACCGATCATACACACGTCCGATTTGATGTCCAAATGACCTGACGTTCAAACGACCGGTCGTTTGGAAAAATCCAACGTGTGTACGAGCCTTTAGAAACACTGAGGAATAACAGTTTTACATGAACAGGTTTTACATTCTTCCATAGTTACATAGTTATTTGGGTTGAAAAAAGACATACGTCCACCAAGTTCAACCAGAGAACAAAGTACAACCCCAGCCTGCTCCCTCACATATCCCTGTTGCTCCAGAGGAAGGCAAAAACCCTTACAAGGCATGGTCCAATTAGCCCCAAAAGGGAAAAAAATCCTTCCCGACTCCAGATGGCAATCAGATAAAATCCCTGGATTAACATCATTGGGCATTACCGCATTACCTAGTAATTGTAGCCATGGATGTCTTTCAACGCAAGGAAAGCATCTAAGCCCCCTTTAAATGCAGGTATAGAGTTTGCCATAACTACTTCCTGTGGCAATGCATTCCACATCTTAATCACTCTTACTGCAAAGAACCCTTTCCTAAATAAATGGCTAAAACGTTTTTCCTCCATGCGCAGATCATGTCTTCTAGTACTTTGAGAAGGCCTAGGGACAAAAAGCTCATCCGCCAAGCTATTATATTGCCCTCTGATGTATTTATACATGTTAATTAGATAGGCGTCTTTTCTCTAGACTAAATAAACCAAGTTTATCCAACCTTTCTTGGTAAGTGAGACCTTCCATCCCACGTATCAATTTTGTTGCTCGTCTCTGAACCTGCTCTAAAACTGCAATATCTTTCCTGTAATGTGGTGCCCAGAACTGAATTCCATATTCCAGATATGGCCTTACTAGAGCGTTAAACAGGTGTAAGCAAGCTGAAATAAAGATTGCCATTAATTCCTGAAGTGTGCTCTTTATGGCTGAACTGAAGGGACTGCCGTTGTACTTTGTGAAGAGAGAACGCAGAAACCCATGCAGACAATGTCCTGTCCTTTGTGAACTGATCCCACTGTGTTGTAAAAATCACAGCTGCGATGATGAAGTCATCATTTTGATGAATAGTTGTTTGGAAGAGCTTATTTATGATATCTATAGATTGCAACGCTCTACATTTTGACAAATGGTTAAACTAATAAGTATATTCCATAATGTTCTGAGATTTTATCTACTGCTGAAGTAAGATCACGCCCATCAGACTAGGGCTAGGTGTTAAGAATTTTCACAAATCCCCAGAGTAAACCTCAGGTTCTATACTTTGGCAAGTTGCATCGCATGTAACAATTAAGAACTTGCTCTTGGCCTTTGGCAGCCCATCTGTGTGCCAGAAATATGATCGAGGCAGAGTCACATGCTTCTGAAATAAATACTTTATGGCAAGATGTTCATTTTAGAATAATACATCACTATTTGGCTTACACTGGTTTTTTTTCAGATATTATCAGTCTCATATCTTACATTAATTTATTATAGGAGATTCACTTTAATTATTGGCCTAAGATATATGCCCACACCCTAGTGGGCATGATTGAGAAAATAGGTCACAGGTGGAGACAGACAAGCTGCTTCGAAGTTTGCATACATTATTTATGTGGATAGTCTCATTTTATCAGACGCGGATCTGCTGCAGGCTCGATCTGTGTTTTCCGAATAGCTCTATTGTTTCTGTATACTCACACTTATATGTACACTGCTGTGAAAATGTATTTTCTCTACTGTTACTTTCCCTTTTCTTCCAGTTTTTATGCTAGATTTCATCATCCACGTCTGCCCATTCTAGCAGGGTATGGATAAAATGCATGTTACACGTGTGAAACCACAAGAGTTAGACCTGGTACACACTTTTGATTACGATTGGCCAATAATTGGTCTATTTTACTACTTTCATTTAGTAGGAGAGTTTACCTGCACAATCTGTTCATATAATTCAAATCTCTTGGCCCTCATACTACATGGAGGTGGTAAAATTGCATGTGTTTATGCACCCTGTCTCTAGTGTTGCTTGAAAGTGTGTGAAACCTTCACATTTTCTCTATTGTTATTTGAATATGACCTAAATCTTGATCTGATTTTCAAACAGGTGCTTAAAGTAAAAAAAGAAGAAGATCCACAGGGCAGATAGTAAGCCCAAAATGTGCCAGCTGTTTATGTGGATGTCTTTGTATTCTGTGTCCATCTGAGGTTAATAAAGAAGCCGTTTTTAGTGCCAACTTGAGCTCTGTGGATCTTCTTTCTTTTGTCGTGGGATCAGGACTTTCCGGGGCCAATTGTGGATACCGGTGGCGGAGGACGACAAGGGAGCGATCAGCCTGGAGGGGGCTGAAGGAAGCCCCAGGTAGGTATATATTATTTTTATTATCTTATCTCAGGCTAACTTTAAATTGCTGTCCAGATTCATTTTAGATGTTGTTTGGTCTGTCATTTCACTCTTAGAAAATACATCTAAAACTAAAAATTTTAGACAAGCCAAGTTCCAATAGCCCAGAGATTGACTGAGTCTTGCAGACTAGGATTAGAGTTGGGCCGAACGGTTCGCCTGCGAATGGTTCCATGCGAACTTCAGTGGTTCGCGTTCGCGTCCCGCAGGCGAAGTTTTGCGGAAGTTCGGTTCGCCCCATAATGCACCATGAGGGTCAACTTTGACCCTCTACATCACAGTCAGCAGGCCCAGTGTAGCCAATTAGGCTACACTAGCCCCTGGAGCCACTCCCCCCCTAATAAAAGGCAGGCAGCGGCGGCCATTAAGCTCACTCGTGTGCCTGCGTTAGTGAGAGTAGGGCGAGCTGCTGCAGACTGTCTCTCATAGGGAAAGATTAGTTAGGCTTAGCTTGTTCCTGGCTGCATACCTGTTCTGTTAACCCACCACTGCATACCTGTACTGTGAACCCACCACTGCATACCTGTTCAGTGAACCCACCACTGCATACCTGTACTGTGAACCCACCACTGCATACCTGTACTGTGAACCCACCACTGCATACCTGTTCAGTGAACCGACCACTGCATACCTGTTCAGTGAACCCACCACTGCATACCTGTTCAGTGAACCTGCCACTGCATACCTGTTCTGTGAACCTGCCACTGTATACCTGTTCTGTTCAGTGAACCCGCCACTGTATACCTGTTCTGTGAACCTGCCACTGCATACCTGTTCTGTGAACCCACCACTACATACCTGCTCTGTTCAGTGAACCCGCCACTGCATACCTGTTCTGTTCAGTGAACCTGCCACTGTATACCTGTTCTGTTCAGTGAACCCGTCACTGTATACCTGTTCAGTTAACCCGCCACTGCATACCTGTTGTGTTCAGTGAACCCGCCACTGTATACCTGTTCTGTTCAGTGAACCTGCCACTGTATACCTGATCTGTTCAGTGAACCCACCACTGCATACCTGTTCTGTTCAGTGAACCCGCCACTGCATACCTGTTCTGTTCAGTGAACCCGCCACTGTATACCTGTTCAGTTAACCCGCCACTGCATACCTGTTGTGTTCAGTGAACCCGCCACTGTATACCTGTTCTGTTGCGTTACACGGTGAGTTTGGTGTGTCAGTGTGAAGCAGTACCTTAATTACACTACCTGATTTATACACATGCAAGATGTTTTAAAGCACTTTAGGCCTGTCATTTAGCATTCAATGTGATTTCTGCCCTTAAAACGCTGCTTTGCGTCAAATCCAGATTTTTCCCGGGGACTTTTGGCATGTATCCCACTCCTCCACCTGGGAGTCCAGGTGTTAGACCCCTTGAAACATCTTTTCCATCACTTTTGTGGCCAGCATATTTTTTTTTTTTCAAAGTTCGCATCCCCATTGAAGTCTATTGCGGTTCGCGAACTTTTACGCGAACCGAACCTTCCGCGGTAGTTCGCGAACCGAAAATCGGAGGTTCGGCCCCACTCTAACTAGGATAGCCAATGACAGGGTAAAGAAACAAAATGTAAAATTCTAGATACATTCTTAATATATAGTGGCTTGCAAAAGTTTTCTACATTTTGTCACATTACTGCCACAAACATGCATCAATTTTATTGGAATTCCACATGAAAAGCCAATACAAAGTGGTGTACACGTGAGAAGTGGATCGAAAATCATACATCATTCCAAACATTTTTTACAAATAAATAACTGCAAAGTGGGGTGTATGTAATTATTCGGCCCCCTGAGTCAATACTTTGTAGAACCACCTTTTGCTGCAATTACAGCTGCCAGTCTTTTAGGGTATGTCTCTACCAGCTTTGCACATCTAGAGACTGAAATCCTTGCCCATTCCTTTTTGCAAAACAACTCCAGCTCAATCAGATTAGATGGACAGTGTTTGTGAACAGCAGTTTTCAGATCTTGCCACAGATTCTCAATTGGATTTAAATCTGGACTTTGACTGGGCCATTCGAACACATGGATATGTTTTGTTTTTAACCATTCCATTGTTGCCCTGGCTTTATGTTTAGGGTCGTTGTCCTGCTGGAAGGTGAACCTCCGCCCCAGTCTCAAGTATTTTGCAGACTCCAAGAGGTTTTCTTCCAAGATTGCCCTGTATTTGGCTCCATCCATCTTCCCATCAACTCTGACCAGCTTCCCTGTCCCTGCTGAAGAGAAGCACCCACAGAGCATGATGCTGTCACAACCATTTTTGACAGTGGGGATGGTGTGTTCAGAGTGATGTGCAGTGTTAGTTTTCCGCCACACATAGATTTTCAGTCTACTTCTCACGTGTACGCCACTTTGTATTGGTCTTTCATGTGGAATTCCAATAAGATTGATTCATGTTTGTGGCAGTAATGTGACAAAATATGGATAACCTCAAGGGGGCCGAATACTTTTGCAACCCACTGTATATAGTGGTTTGTACATGCCTTAGGGGAATATAATTTATATGTATTAAAAAGTCTGCTATGGGAAATTAAAACTGTCATGATAAGGTGTAAACTGCTCATGATAAGGTGTAAAATAAATTAATTTACAGCCCTATGAAAGGACTGAATCTGCATTAAAAATATATAAGGAATGTATAAACAAATAAAAAGTACTTCAGATTGGCAATAACAGCTGAAGAAAACAGAGTATTAGTAATATGTTTAATTTGTAAGTTTTACAAATATGTCTATTAAAAAAGGTTTACAATATAGGAGTTTTAAAACATAGAACAAGGAACTCTGTTGTGGATGACTGAACTAAAGTTGAGATATTAGATGCAGGCTTTGCTTCTGCCTTGTCTTATAATACAGCTATATAGGTTGTGTTGTTACTAGTCAGCAACACTCAACATTAGTTGCCATATGCAAAAAGGAGTGGAGATACTTTTAAATAAAATCAATATAGATAAGACACTTAGCCCAGCTAGCATCCATCCTCTGTTATTAAGGGTGTGGAGCTCAGGTATTGATAGGCCACTTTTTATTTTCTATAGTTCTCTTTTAAGTAGGTCAGTTGGGAAAGTATAGAGCCAGGGCAGCTGTTAGCAGTGGGATCATGCACAGGTCAGTACAAGGTCCAGTTCTTTTCAGTTCATCTATTAATGACCTAGTACAGTTCTGTCCAAATCTAGTCCTCAAGGACCAAGGTCCTCACACATTTTTGAGACATCTCAAATGCATTAATGTGACTGAGTCAGGAAAGGTTTGGTTTATCATGTAAAACACATTTCTTTCTTTCTCAATCCACCCTAAACACTGGCATGGCTGTGGTCCTAGAGGACTAGAGATGGACAGCCCTGACCTAGTAGATTGAATAGAAAGTCATTTTGCCCTCTTCGGAGATGATACAAAATTCTGTAAAATACAGAAGGACCTTGAAAGGATTACTGTATGGACATGTAAACGGCACATTAAATGCAATGCCAATAAATATAGGCTCATGCATCTTGGACATGCCATTGGCAAGCACATAAACACTGAATGGGGAAAAAATTGAGGAAACCAGACTTGGAGAAGGACTTGAGAATAATGGTTAATCATAAGTTAAGCAACTATATTAAATGTCATGCAGCAACAGTTGCTACTGTACTACTGCCTCTGTATTAATCATTTTTAAGGACACATCTGGAATAGGAAATATAGTTTTGGATGCAAAAATTGTCAAGTAAATTAGTCATAGGGGTGGAAGGTGTCTTATAAAATTGGGTTTATTTCGCTTGAAAAGGAGATGACTTAGATGTGGTCTAATTACCGTTTCTAAATACCACCATGGGCAACATAGGAGCTAGATATGTGAGTTTTTTTATTCATAGGTGTGTACCAACTAAGGACAAGAAAAAACATGAAGGAAAGATCTTACCACCTGTTTAGAAAGGGGTTCCTTACAGGAGGAAGCTGCAAATTCTAAATTTTCATTTATGAAAGGACTGAATGATTTCCTTAATTGAAAAGGGCTTTCACTCCTATGTGGGAAGGTGATACCTTGATTCCATCAATGAGATAACTTTTATTCTTGTAGCTTCTCCTTTCTCTAAATTAGGGGCCATGGAGTTTTAAGAGCTTGAACTCTAAATGACAACTGAAGTGAAAAGAATATGGAGGTTTCCATATTTATTTCCTTTTAAACAATACCAGTTGCCTGGCAGCCCTGCTCTATTTGGCTGCAGTAGTGTCTGAATAACACCAGAAACAAGCATGCAGCAAATCTTGTCAGTTCTGACAATAATGTCAGAAACACCTGATCTGCATATGCTTGTTCAGGGTCTTTGGCTAAAAGTATTATAGTATTAGAGGCAGGGGATCAGCAGGGTAGCCAGGCAACTGGTGTTGCTTAAAAGGAAATAAATGTGGCAACCTCTACATACTGTACCTCTGCTACAGTTTTCCTTTAAGAACACATCCCTATTATCAATCTAGTAATTATTGATGTAGGCTTAGGGAGAGACAGGAAGTGAAATGAATTGTTCCATGTTCCAGCACTACATATTGGTATATGTATAAATTAAATCAAAATAATTCAAAAAATGGAGAAACAAATATCAATTGTTTACATATTTCCCATAGTGGTGGAGCCTGGATAAGGAAGCAAGATTGAAACAACTGGCGTCCTACAAGAGAGGATGATCTTTACTGTGCGCATGGCAGTGGAACGCTTAGCGCAGAACCAGGAGGAGTAGGGGGTCTACGAATGGGGGAGAACCCACAATACTCTAAGCTGTGATTGATCGTTTGTTACCTTGGAGGGCATGGAGACTTGCCATTTATACAGTGGGACTTTGTTGTGTAGCACTGCCTCCTTGGACTGTGTTTTAAACTGGATATTAGACTTTTTTTCCAGCAGAAGGTCTGGTACTCAAGAGCTTCCAAGGTATTCAATAGGACACTTGGGTTTCCATCACAAAGACTTGCTATGGCGCCCATGGCCCTGCTGGCGCCTATAGCCCGAGCCATGCCTGCACCCCTGTCCATACGCCACTGTATGGATCCTGCTAATCTACTACTGGACTGAGATTGGAGGCATAAACCAAGAACTTGAACTAAAGGTAAACTGAATAACCTTGAGTAAGGTAACACAATTGCAAGAACATACTATTTCCATGCAGCTAGTGTCCCTGGTAACATTTAAAGCCTGGAACTTAGGGCTGCAAAAAAGTTGCAAACAGATGAATATTGTGATATTTTGAGACAAGTTAGCACACTGCAAACTTCGTACAAGAGACAGATATATATTTGGCTGTGGTTTTCAATGGACAAACTAATACATTTTTCACTACGCTAGAAATATATTTGTCAAAATCATAGGCTCCAATAATATCTGGACCATGTCAAGAACTATGAAAGTGGTATGTTAGAACTTGGGTTTTAAGTGAACCAACCATATATCTTCTTTATCTCACAGGAGTGAAAGTGAAGTGTTTGACCTTCTCACGAATCAACTTCTAGATTCCACTTCCTTTGTTATCATGCAACAGGTACATCTTCGTGTGGATCCATTTTGGGACTTTGTTAGAAGACAGGACAGCTGTGTCTGCTGTATAACAGTAGAGTGGCTACTGGCAGAATTTGAGCATAGGCAGCTTAGACTCCAGCTGTGAGTTGAGTGTGTGACTGGTTTTATAGGAGTACAATTGGCAGGCTAGAGACGTCAATCTCTGCTTTCCTTGGAGGTTTTATGAGCTTGTCTCGTACAAAGCACATAAAATCATGTCCACCACAATATTTATTTTAATCAATTAGGCTACAAAATAAGTTTTATTGCAGCAGACACAAAGGAAACTGCCGAGGCTTCCAATGCAGACATGTTCACATGATACAGTAGACAGAAGCAAATCCTGATCTGACATCTATCTCCCACATATGTGAAAATTTACATTTTACAAAATATACATTCACTTGATAAATCTGATACTCAAGTTCACTTTGTCTTTTATAGTGATTTACCATTGCCCATTTAATCTAACGCTAGCAATATTGGCTAAGCCTGGCATCTCATAGATGTGAGCTAGTCCCTGTTTTATCATGTGTTGAACTGTGTTTTCTCAGACCACAATATAGAATAGTGGCATGATAAACAATTGTCACTTCACTCAGCAGATTTATCACTAAATGTCCAGTTAAACATCCTTTTTTAAAACTTGATCATGTGACCTAAGGCAGCCCAGCAAAAGTTAGGCGTTGAGAGGGAGAATTTCTTTGTGGGGTTTGATAACAAGTACCCGAGCACATACCAGAAAAAACTGTTGCATAGCTTAACACAGTGACAGCGCCCATATGAATATTGCCAAATCTTAATGTACCTGTTGTAAATCCCAAGTGAGGAGCTGGACATGAAAAGAAGGGCTGTTACAAATTGCAAGGGAGGCTGCAAATGAAAAAATGCAGTCTGCAAATGGGGAGCAACTTATGGAAGTAGGGTGCTGCTGTACATGGATGGTAAACAGGGAATGGGAGGGTTCTACTGCTCATGGAAGAGGAGCAACAAGAAAGCTGGCTTAGGGGGCAAAATATATAAATCTGTCCTTGGCAGGAATGTTGTTTAATATCACTGACATTGCTGCAGCCACTAGTGTGACACTGCCTCATGCAGTACAAAGCCATGCAAATGTCGATCGCATACTACTCTTGTTCAATTGCCCCTTCTGCCCACCTTCACTCCGCACTCAAAGATAAAAATGTAAATTATATCAAATCTTGATTGTGATTTTATTAATAGATTTTTGTTATGTTTAATATTGTAATTTAATATTTGTAATGTAATATTTTAATTGAATCTAATGCATTATCAGTTAAAGGGATTCTTAAGTTCTGCAAAGAAAAACATTTTTACTCACCTGGGGCTTCTACCAGCCCCCTGCAGCTGTCCCGTGCCCTCGCAGTCACTCTCGGATCCTCCTGTCCCCCGCCGCCAGCTACTTTCGATTTCGGCCGACAGGCTCACTGCGCCTGCGCAGTCCTGGCCACACGTCTCCCTCTTTGCGTTCCCATCAGCAATAGCGCTATTGTGGATGGGGACGTGAAGAAGACTATGCGACACCAGTCCTGTCAGCAAAGTGAAAGTAGCTGGTGGCGGGGGCCTGGAGGATCCAAGAGTGACTGCGAGGGCACCGGATGGCTGCAGGGGGTTGGTAAAAGCCCCAGGTGAGTAATACTGATTTTGTTTATGCAGGCTTAAAGTGGACCCAAATTAAGAATACAAGATTTCAGAAATAAAATCTATTTTGCAAATTATGATTATAAATAGCAGCCTTTTTTCAGCCGCATGATGACAAATATAAAATATTTTACATTTATTGGAGGAACCCCTCCGCCGGGATTTTTCTGGCAAACTGGTGGAGTAGATGGTGTCTGGCAATGGAGGAATTGCTAATGGCTGCCCCCAGTATAACCCTAGCTATGAAAAGAGAAAGGTGAAAAGCATGCACTGAAATGATCATAGGTTTGAAGGAGTGTTTATTTATCTTTGTATGTGTCAGAGTGGTGCAACTAAATATTTTTAATTAATAAAATGTTTGGTTTGGGTCCACTTTAAGTGTCCCTTTAGGGCTCTTTCACACCAAGATGTTGCGTTAGATGCGACGTTAAGGTTGCATAACGTGCCCCTAACGCAACGCATGTTAGCTTTGAAGTTGGACGTTACATTGATCTGCGGTATGCGTCTCTTGATGCGTACGTGATGCGTACTTTTTGACGCATGCGGATCAAACGAAAATGGCACATGCGGCACATTTTAAAAAAAAATTACGGAGTATGTGCAAACATCCGAACGCAGCTACATACGAGTATAACGCACAGCACGCTGCACTTTCATTTACCGTGCTGCGTTATACGCCAATGCAATGTGGGCACTGTGAATGGCCTATTGATTTATTATTACTGTGAGTTGGGCTTTGTTACAGGCTGCTGTAACGTGGGACTTTAACGTCCCACTGTGAAAGCAGCCTTAATACATTGTACAGTATGTGACTAGCTTAAAGGACATGTTCTGCATTGAGCAGCAAAATTGTACAACTTTTGTTTTTCTTTTTTGTCACTTAACTTACCTATGTCCCCTCCTTTCGCCAATGCCCTGCACACCGCTCTCCATCTTCCTAATTCTTCTTCACAACCCGAAGTTTGTCTTTGAATGCGGAAGTGTCAGGAAGATGGAGAGCAGTGTGCAGCGCAGTGGCAAGAGGTGACGGTATAAGAAAGTTAACCACTTCAGCCATGTGCTGCATCCCTGTACATGCCAATACAGTTTTGTGAAACTGCTCCTGCTGCTTGCTCATCCCTGCACATGGACCCAGGTGAAGGTCACATAATTTTGACACCTAATAGTAGACAGTAAAAAAAATGTTCAGTCCAATTTTCCGAATCCCTTCTGCTCTCCATACCGTTCTTCGCTACTCTGCAGCCTTTGTGAATCAATCCCATCACTGTCAATATTTGCACACTGTTAGCTACAGAAGGCAACTGTAATTTTGATAAGCTGACAGGACAGCTGTGTACAGTATAAGACAAACAATCTTTCCTTACAACAAATTGCATATATTGAATCCTAGGAAATCTGAGCAGACATTACTTTTAATGGCATTATATTACTAGCAGAACGTAAGATGTATGAAATCGTTGCTTCAGGAAACTCTGCCTTTGACACGATTAGAAATGATGACACGTGGCGCTCCATACAATACTCTATAATGTATTTATCTTTGACATGTTGACTTCAAATGCTACAGCTTGCTATTTGGCAAACAAAGGTGAGGCTCCTCTCCAAAGCTGTACAAACAGTAGACTGTTGTCTCATCTGCCTGCACAGACCAAGGCATTGCTTTTACTTTACAATGAAAGAGCTGGCATACTGCTTACTGGTAATAATGCTCTATGAAGATGGGTGTCCAGGGTACAGTGCCATGAGCTTTCTTTTCCTGCAACAGAGTCTAAATGGTGCACAGTCATTTCATCAAAGGATTGATTTCAAATCCTCAGCCTTGTGTTAAGCTGGGCTTGTGTTTTCCTTTTGCTCCTATCAGGAGCCAGAGCAGCCATGTGTGAACAGGCAGCAATTGCCTTCCTCCTCCGGATCCTAGTGCTTTTATTCTCATTATGAGCCCGTTTTGACCTTGGCTGGCAAATAATAATCCTGGCTGAGCTATCTTTGCCCTAAATTACATGGAACTGCATTTGCTTTGTGACAATAAATATCATTCCTCTGTGTATTAACTTTCAAATGACGTTAGATAAAGTACATGTGGTCTGATGATTTGGGAAGGTTCTGCATCTCTGGAGATTATTGCTGATCATACGCGATTCGACAAAACTGGCCTGGGCTTAATGTTTCCTATTGATTAAGAGTTTGCTACTTTATCCTCTTGGGTTTTATTACATCGGATACACATTTTATCATGTCAGTAAAAAAAATAGATAAGATAAAAACTTCTCTACAGCAGGAGGACCTTGAACATCAGTACATTAAATTTATAAGAGATATTGAAAGTAGACAAGTACACTGCAGTGTCAAGATGCGGCGAACGGTTCCCGAACCGTTCGCCAGCGAACATTTCTAAATCCCTGGGGCTTTTACTACTTCCGGGTCGATCTGACCCAGAGTAGTACGCCTGCTCTGCCTGGCGAAACATGTCCTAGATCGCGATCCTGTTGCCGGTCACTTTCTGCGCATGTGCATGACATCATGAACGACGTCACGCTCATGCGCAGAGAGTGCCCGGCAACAGGAGCGCGATCTAGGACGCGCTCCGCCAGGCAGCGCAGGCGTACTACTCCGGGTCAGAGCGACCCGGAAGTACTAAAAGCCTCAGAGATGTTCGCCGGGCGAACAGTTCGCCACATCCTGATGCATGTTTCACAGAACAAAATGACTTCTTCAGAGGACATTTGTGTTCTCATTGGTAAGCAATATATAATGGGCTTGCTTGTTGGCTCAAGGAACTAAGTAGTCAACAAACTCTTCACATGCTCACAGGTATGTCCAGATAAAGGTGACCACTGCAGAAGGGTGTCCAATTTCACAAATAGTGACAATAATTCAAACGTGTATCAAGCTGACGTTACAGTGGACTTGTTTGCTTGCAATATCATGCATGGATTTAGTATGGATGTCATCTGTTTGAGATCTTTGGCCTACTAGCTATAACTCTCAATGGGCTTGATTCACAAAGCCGTGATAACTCTTATCACGGTCGCGCTAGCGTTATAGCGCGCGTAACGTTTTTCGCTCGCAAAACACAAATTTGTTTCAAGCAAAAATGCTAATTTTCGTGCAAAAACTGCCACAATTTTGCATGCAAATTCGCGTCTGCGCACAAAAAAATGTTACGCGCTTTACGGCGCGTGCAAAATGGTAGCGCGACCGTGATAAGAGTTATCACGGCTTTGTGAATCAAGCCTAATGTATGTTAATCATTTAGTGTACAGTAATGAATAGCTATAATCGTAAAGAAAGATCCCTAAATGTAAAATCATACCAGAGATGTAGGGTTACAAACAGACCATTTCATTTATCCACCTGGGTGAAGGTTTCCACTTATTACTTAGGGGGTTTGAGCTCCTAATTTGAGCATCGGGTATAGCTGCTAGCAGAATTATCAGCAATATTCTATTATTGGAGTTTTACCAATATTTTACCATCGCTAAACCTATTCTCACCTAATCCCACCCTCTGTGAATGCCTAAACCTGACATCCCCCCCCCACACACACACACACACACACACACACAATATCCACAGATATCCATGCCACATTTGCCGCTACAAATCCCCTCCACCAATATCTGCCACAACATACTACGAAATTTATTGGGCGCCATCGGTGCAAAAATTACCCATTGGACACCACTATAGCTGCAAATAACATAGCAGTGTATGGAGCACCCATTTTACCACAGTGCCCCCCCCCCCCCCCCCCATGCAAAAATGACCTGCTTTGGGCTCTATTGCTCAGCATAGGAGACATAGATCCCCATATGCTGTAAACACAATGGCACAACAGTTTTGCCTTTAGCAGATGAATGGTGCTCTATTGTTGATTGCTGATTTAGTTAGTTACCACAACCAAGGTGGTGAACTGCATGGTGTACATGCACATAGTTCATTTTTGCTTTCTAAATATCCAAACTACCTTGTTGTTGTGCTCAGTCTTGCCATAGCATAGAAATTCGAAATAGACACTATAGATAATAAATTAAGAAAACTCAATTGAGATAGACTGGCCTATGCTGAGCATAGAGAAAGGGAAAGAAAGACCAGATTCCCACCAGCCTATCCGACACCTACACCGGCACCCCGAGCACCAGCACTACCGCCACCATTGATGAGTCTAAAAATTCCGGCACCCCAGAATCACATTTTTCCCCTGTACCCACCACCCCACCCTGTCCCGCCACCCACTTTTCCTCCACCCACACAGGCACCCACCACACCAATCCCCCCCCCCACCGGCCTACAACCCCCCTAAATTTAGTTTCGCCCACACAACCATGTTGGAAAAAACATTATTTAAAAATACTCCCTTCATGGGAACCCCGGCACTTTCTGTTGACCAAATACTCCCCACCACAACTCAAAAAAAAAACCCACATCCATTCCACACACAACCCAGATACTCAAAGCCAAACCCCCCAGGAACCACAACACCAAAACCAAAATCTCCAAGAAAACACCAGGTCCAAAACCCGATAAACCAACCTTCAAAGTAAATGAACGGCCCATGTATAGATTCTTGAGCGGTACCCATCCTGATACCCTATTCAAGGGGCATGATGCAATTAATCACACTGGTCCCGAGGAAACCCCACATCCCCCAATTCTTCCCCTACAGATGATCTAAGAGCCTCCCAGCTGAGTGTGCATGGTTCACCAACACAAATTCCAGCTTCTTGTTCAGATCCTTCCCAAACAGCTCAAAACCCCATGGTGGACACTCCCGACATAGTGATCTCACCTGAAACTAATACAATTACACCCTCCAACCCTTCAGATACAGCCCAAGCCGCAAGCCCATGTAGCGATGACAACCTTGACACCACCAGCACTATTTCGGCCTCTTTTTTAGATCTTCCCCCCTCACTGTCCCAGAATACCCTACTACTACCCATGCCCAGCCCGATTGGCAACAGAGTCCTGTTGAAACCAAAAGTCCCCTTGAAACGACCTCCCCCAAGCCCAGAAAAAGAGGATGCAGAGGAAAAGGAAAACAAAGAAAAAAGAAACAAATTCTTCACTTAAATGACACTGGTCCCAAAATGCAGTCCATCTTCAATCTATCAAATCATACCCTAACCATGCAACAAACAGAATTATTGCAGAAGGGCCTCTCATTTTGTCCCACCAATTCATCTAGTATGTCTGAACTCTTCTCAGATTTAAATGCATATATCCGTAAACTTACCCTCAAACGCCACTTTGCCATGAAAAACCAACAAAATCCTGACACTGATACAACCCTGATCATTACAGCTAATGACAACATTCCCATTGTTTCCATAGATCCAGGGGAATTGGCCACAGAAAAATATATTACAACTCAATTAAAAGGAAAGTCTAGGTTCTACCCTACAGGCTCCAAAGGTAACTTTATCCCCACGTTTTATGCCCTGGTTCTTGAGGATTTACAAAAACTCCCCCTAAAACATTCTATCCAACAATCAAATCTAACCCCATCAGAAACTAGAGCCATCAAAACCATACAGAATAATCATAACCTTGTTATTAAGCCGGCGGACAAGGGCGGAGGAGTGGTTCTACTGAACAGAGCTGATTACCTAGAAGAGGCATACCGACTACTTAACAACACTGATCACTACTCTCCGCTAGATCATGATCCCACTTTCGAATTTAACAATAAACTTAAAACCTTCATCAATACGGCTTTTCTAAACGGTATCTTAACAAAAAACGAACGTTCTTTCATTATAAATCAGCACCCCCAAACACCCTTTTTTTACTTTCTCCCAAAAATCCACAAAACACTCATAAAACCACCAGGCCGACCAATTATTTCTGGAATTGAATCTACAACCAGCAATTTATCTCGTTTTCTTGACCAACATCTCCAAACTCATGTTCAGGCACTTCCGTCATATTTAAAAGACTCCCAACATCTCATCCAACTCCTCAAAGATATAAACTGGCAATCCGACTTCCTTTGGTTAACCTGTGACGTCACCTCCTTATATACAAATATACCTCACCCATTTGGACTCACAGCCCTAAAATTCTTCCTAAACCAAAATCCAGATATGACCATCGCCCAACAGACTTTTTTAATACAATGTGCAGAATTTATCTTAAAACATAATGCTTTTTCATTTGCAGGAAACCATTACCACCAACTAACAGGCACAGCCATGGGTAGCTCATTTGCCCCTTCATATGCAAATCTAGCAATGGGCTACCTAGAATTTCTAAAATTCACTCATGACAACCCCTTTTCATCAAACATAATTTTTTACCGCCGCTATATCGACGACTTAATCTTTATCTGGCAAGGTGACCCCACACGCATTAATTTATTTTTAGAATTCCTTAACACCAACCCTGCCGGACTCCAATTTACCTGTCAATATAACCATAATTCCATAGAATATTTAGATCTCTTACTGTTCACTGATTCCATCCACATCAAAACCAAAACCCACTTTAAAAAGGTAGATGCTAACAATTACATCCACTTTGACAGTCATCATCACCGCCCATGGACAACCAACACACCCTACAGCCAATACAGACGCATACACCGTAACTGCACAGACATTAAGGACTTCCATGACCAATCCAGAATACTTACAGGCAAATTCACTGACCGTAACTATCCACGCAAACTCCTGAAGGATGCCAAACACAGGGCCATGAATACCCATCAACTAGCCCAGACCCAACCCACACAATCAGCCAACCCCCTCCGCCCTTTTTCCAAGGTTTATCACCAAATTCAGTATGCAACATAGTGCTATCAGAACCATTCTTCAGTCAAGGTGGGAAATCCTACAGCAGGATCCTTATCTACTCAACACATTACCAAAAAATCTAACACTTACCTTCCGGAGAGCTCCCAACCTCCGGAACCTATTAGCCCCCAGCAGACTTAAAGGGAATCTGTATTGTTAAAATCGCACAAAAGTAAACATACCATTGTGTTAGGGGACATCTCCTATTCCCCTCTGTCACAATTTCGCCGCTCCTCGCCGCATTAAAAGTGGTTAAAAACAGTTTTAAAAATTTGTTTATAAACAAACAAAATGGCCACCAAAACAGGAAGTAGGTTGATGTACAGTATGTCCACACATAGAAAATACATTCATACACAAGCAGGCTGTATACACCCTTCCTTTTGAATCTCAAGAGATCATTTGTGTGTTTCTTTCCCCCTGCAGTTCTCATGCACTGAAGTGTCAGGCTGTTTCTTCCTGCAGAGTGCAGACAGCTCTGCCTGTATGTAATTCCTCAGTATGTGAAAGCCCAGCCAGCTCAGAGGAGGATTTATCCAGCTTGTAAAATATAAGAGAGAAGAGAGAAGCTGCCCTAATCTAAATAACACACAGGCAGTGTGCATAGAGGGGCCTGGAAGGGGGAGTTCATAGCAGAACCACAACACTGAAGAACTTGGCAGCCTTCCAGACACAGGCTGACAAGTCTGACAAGAGAGAGATAAGTTGATTTATTACAGAGATGGTGATAGTAGAACGTGCTGCAGTAAGCCAGAACACATTAGAATAGCTTTTGGAACTTGTAGGATGATAAAAAACAGGATGCAATTTTTGTTACGGAGTCTCTTTAACCACTTGCCGACCGCCCACAGCCCATGGGCGGCGGCAAAGTGGATGCCTAAAGGACCGCAATACGCCTTCAGGCGGCGCGTCCTTTAGGCATGCCGGGGGAGCGATCGCGTCATTGATGACGCGCGCTTCCCCCGGCAACTGGCTCCGCCCACCCGCCGTAACATCCCGCCGGCCATACGGAAGCGCCGGCGGGATGTTAACCCCGCGATCGCCGCATACAAAGTGTATAATACACTTTGTAATGTATACAAAGTGTATTATACAGGCTGCCTCCTGCCCTGGTGGTCCCAGTGTCCGAGGGACCACCAGGGCAGGCTGCAGCCACCCTAGTCTGCACCCAAACACACTGATCTGCCCCCCCCGCCCACTGATCGCCCACAGCACCCCTCAGACCCCCCCCTGCCCACCCCCCAGACCCCTGTTTGCACCCAATCACCCCCCTAATAACCCATCAATCACTCCCTGTCACTATCTGTCAACGCTATTTTTTTTTTTATATCCCCCCCTGCCCCCTGCCCCCTCCTGATCACCCCCCCCCACCCCTCAGATTCTCCCCAGACCCCCCCCCCAGACCCCCCCCCCCCCCTGTGTACTGTATGCATCTATCTTCCCTGATAACCTGTCAATCACCCGTCAATCACCCGTCAATCACCCATCAATCACCCATCAATCACCCCCTGTCACTGCCACCCAACAATCAGCCCCTAACCTGCCCCTTGCGGGCAATCTGATCACCCACCCACACCAATAGATCGCCCGCAGATCCGACATCAGATCACCTCCCAAATCCATTGTTTACATCTATTCTCTCCTCTAAACACCCACTAATTACCCATCAATCACCCATCAATCACCCCCTATCACCACCTGTCACTTTTACCTATCAGATCAGACCCTAATCTGCCCCTTGCGGGCACCCAATCACCCGCCAACACGCTCAGATTGCCCTCTGACCCCCCCTTATCAATTCGCCAGTGCATTAATTACATCTGTTCTTCCCTGTAATAACCCACTGATCACCTGTCAATCACCTGCCAATCACCTATCACCCATCAATCACCCCCTGTCACTGCCACCCATCAATCAGCCCCTAACCTGCCCCTTGCGGGCAATCTGATCTCCCACCCACACCATTAGATCGCCCGCAAACCCGCCGTCAGATTACCTCCCAAATGTATTGTTTACATCTGTTATCTTCTCTAAACACCCACTAATTACCCATCAATCACCCATCAATCACCCCCTATCACCACCTGTCACTGTTACCTATCAGATCAGACCCTAAGCTGCCCCTTGCGGGCACCCAATCACCCGCCCACACGCTCAGATTGCCCTCAGACCCCCCCCCCCCCCCCTTATCAATTCACCAGTGCATTAATTACATCTGTCCTTCCATGTAATAACCCACTGATCACCTGTCAATCACCTGCCAATCACCTATCACCCATCAATCACCCCCTGTCACTGCCACCCAACAATCAGCCCCTAACCTGCCCCTTGCGGGCAAACTGATCACCCACCCACACCAATAGATCGCCCGCAGATCCGACATCAGATCACCACCCAAGCGCAGTGTTTCCATCTATTCTCTCCTCTAAACACTCACTAATTACCCATCAATCACCCATCAATCACCCCCTATCACCACCTGTCACTGTTACCCATCAGATCAGACCCTAATCTGCCCCTTGCGGGCACCCAATCACCCGCCTACACGCTCAGATTGCCCTCAGACCCCCCCTTATCAATTCGCCAGGGCATTATTTACATCTGTCCTTCCCTGTAATAACCCACTGATCACCTGTCAATCACCCATCAATCACCCCCTGTCACTGCCACCCATCAATCACCCCCTGTCACTGCCACCCATCAATCAGCCCCTAACCTGCCCCTTGCGGGCAAACTGAACACCCACCCACACCAATAGATCGCCCGCAGATCCGACGTCCGATCACCTCCCAAGTGCAGTGTTCACATCTGTTCTCTACCCTAAACACCCACTAATTACCCATCAATCACCCCCTGTCACTGCTACCTATCAGATTAGACCCCTATCTGCCCCTAGGGCACTCAATCACCCGCCCACACCCTCAGAATGCCCTCAGACCCCAGCCCTGATCACCTCGCCAGTGCATTGCTTGCATCTATTCCCCCCTCTAATCACACCTTGAGACACCCATCAATCACCTCCTGTCACCCCCTAGCACACCTACCCATCAGATCAGGCCCTAATTTGCCCCGTGTGGGCTCCTGATCACTCGGCCAAACCCTCAGATCCCCCTCAGACCCCCTTCCGATCACCTCCCCAGTGCATTGATTGCATCTATTTTCCCCTCTAACCACCCCCTGAGACACCCATCAATCACCTCCTGTCACCCCCCTAGCACTCCTATCCATCAGATCAGGCCCAATACAACCTGTCATCTAAAAGGCCACCCTGCTTATGACCGGTTCCACAAAATTCGCCCCCTCATAGACCACCTGTCATCAAAATTTGCAGATGCTTATACCCCTGAACAGTCATTTTGAGACATTTGGTTTCCAGACTACTCACGGTTTTGGGCCCGTAAAATGCCAGGGCGGTATAGGAACCCCACAAGTGACCCCATTTTAGAAAAAAAGACACCCCAAGGTATTCTAATAGGTGTATGACGAGTTCATAGAAGATTTTATTTTTTGTCAAAAGTTAGCGGAAATTGATTTTTTATTGGTTTTTTTTCACAAAGTGTCATTTTTCACTAACTTGTGACAAAAAATAAAATCTTCTATGAACTCGCCATACACCTAACGGAATACCTTGGGGTGTCTTCTTTCTAAAATGGGGTCACTTGTGGGGTTCCTATACTGCCCTGGCATTTTAGGGGCCCTAAACCGCGAGGAGTAGTCTAGAAAACAAATGCCTCAAAATGACCCGTGAATAGGACGTTGGGCCCCTTAGCGCACCTAGGCTGCAAAAAAGTGTCACACATGTGGTACCGCCGTACTCAGGAAAAGTAGTATAATGTGTTTTGGGGTGTATTTTTACACATACCCATGCTGGGTGGGAGAAATTTCTATGTAAATGGTCAATTGTGTGTAAAACAAATCAAACAATTGTCATTTACAGAGATATTTCTCCCACTTAGCATGGGTATGTGTAAAAATACACCCCAAAACACATTATACTACTTCTCCTGAGTACGGCGGTACCACATGTGTGGCACTTTTTTACACCCTAAGTACGCTAAGGGGCCCAAAGTCCAATGAGTACCTTTAGGATTTCACAGGTCATTTTGCGACATTTGGTTTCAAGACTACTCCTCACGGTTTAGGGCCCCTAAAATGCCAGGGCAGTATAGTAACCCCACAAATGACCCCATTCTAGAAAGAAGACACCCAAAGGTATTCCGTTAGGAGTATGGTGAGTTCATAGAAGATTTTATTTTTTGTCAAAACTTAGCGGAAAATTGATTTTTATTGTTTTTTTCACAAAGTGTCATTTTCCACTAACTTGTGACAAAAAATAAAATCTTCTATGAACTCACCATACTCCTAACGGAATACCTTGGGGTGTCTTCTTTCTAAAATGGGGTCATTTGTGGGGTTCCTATACTGAACTGGCATTTTAGGGGCCCTAAACCGTGAGGAGTAGTCTGGAAATCAAATTTCGCAAAATGACCTGTGAAATCCTAAAGGTACTCATTGGACTTTGGGCCCTTTAGCGCAGTTAGGGTGCAAAAAAGTGCCACACATGTGGTATTGCCATACTCGGGAGAAGTAGTACAATGTGTTTTGGGGTGTATTTTTACACATACCCATGCTGGGTGGGAGAAATACCTCTGTAAATGACAATCTTTTGATTTTTTTACACACAATTGTCCATTTACAGAGTTATTTCTCCCACCCAGCATGGGTATGTGTAAAAATACACCCCAAAACACATTGTACTACTTCTCCCGAGTACGGCGATACCACATGTGTGGCACTTTTTTGCACCCTAACTGCGCTAAAGGGCCCAAAGTCCAATGAGTACCTTTAGGATTTCACAGGTCATTTTGCGGAATTTGATTTCCAGACTACTCCTCACGGTTTAGGGCCCCAGTATAGGAACCCCACAAATGACCCCATTTTAGAAAGAAGACACCTCAAGGTATTCCGTTAGGAGTATGGTGAGTTCATAGAAGATTTTATTTTTTGTCACAAGTTAGTGGAAAATGACACTTTGTGAAAAAAACAATAAAAATCAATTTTCCGCTAACTTTTGACAAAAAATAAAATCTTCTATGAACTCACCATACTCCTAACGGAATACCTTGGGGTGTCTTCTTTCTAAAATGGGGTCATTTGTGGGGTTCCTATACTGCCCTGGCATTTTAGGGGCCCTAAACCGTGAGGAGTAGTCTGGAAATCAAATTCCGCAAAATGACTTGTGAAATCCTAAAGGTACTCATTGGACTTTGGGCCCTTTAGCGCAGTTAGGGTGCAAAAAAGTGCCACACATGTGGTATCGCCGTACTCGGGAGAAGTAGTACAATGTGTTTTGGGGTGTATTTTTACACATACCCATGCTGGGTGGGAGAAATAACTCTGTAAATGGACAATTGTGTGTAAAAAAAATGAAAAAATTGTCATTTACAGAGATATTTCTCCCACCCAGCATGGGTATGTGTAAAAATACACCCTAAAACACATTCTACTACTTCTCTTGAGTACGGCAATACCACATGTGTGGCACTTTTTTGCAGCCTAACTGCGCTAAGGGGCCCAAAGTCCAATGAGCACTTTTAGGCTTTACAGGGGTGCTTACAAATTAGCACCCCCCAAAATGCGAGGACAGTAAACACACCCCACAAATGACCCCATTTTGGAAAGTAGACACTTCAAGGTATTCAGAGAGGGGCATGGTGAGTCCGTGGCAGATTTCATTTTTTTTTGTCGCAAGTTAGAAGAAATGGATTCTTTTTTTTTTTCTTTTTTTTGTCACAAAGTGTCATTTTCCGCTTACTTGTGACAAAAAATAATATCTTCTATGAACTCACTATGCCTCTCAGTGAATACTTTGGGATGTCTTCTTTCCAAAATGGGGTCATTTGGGGGGTATTTATACTATCCTGGAATTCTAGCCCCTCATGAAACATGACAGGGGGTCAGAAAAGTCAGAGATGCTTGAAAATGGGAAAATTCACTTTTTGCACCATAGTTTGTAAACGCTATAACTTTTACCCAAACCAATAAATATACACTGAATGGGTTTTTTTTTATCAAAAACATGTTTGTCCACATTTTTCGCGCTGCATGTATACAGAAATTTTACTTTATTTGAAAATTGTCAGCACAGAAAGTTAAAAAAATCATTTTTTTGCCAAAATTCATGTCTTTTTTGATGAATATAATAAAAAGTAAAAATCGCAGGAGCAATCAAATAGCACCAAAAGAAAGCTTTATTAGTGACAAGAAAAGGAGCCAAAATTCATTTAGGTGGTAGGTTGTATGAGCGAGCAATAAACCGTGAAAGCTGCAGTGGTCTGAGTGGAAAAAAAGTGCCTGGTCCTTAAGGGTTAGAAAGACTGTAGTCCTCAAGTGGTTAAAATGATCCAACCCAGTGAACCAAGCCACCACACCAACTCACTACTCCTAGGATCACGGGCTTGTCAAAAGTCCCGCTGCCAGGCCTGTTCCTTTATAACCCAAACAGATTCCTTTCAATCATTTACCACCAATACTCATTACACGATCAAACAAAACATCACCTGTGAAACCAAAAATGTAATATACCTAATATCATGCCCCTGCAAACTGCAATATGTCGGACGGACCACCCAGACCACTAGAACCAGAATTGGGCAACACAAAAGGAACATCATTAATAATTGTGCACTCCACAGTGTTTCCCGGCACTTTGGCACCCATCACCAAAACAACCCACACCTATTCACTATCACTTTGATTGAATCTCTACCCCCCAACACCACTAACGTTTTTGAGACTTTGCGGCATAGGGAGATGATGTGGATACAGATCCTCAAAACCCTAACACCAACAGGGCTAAATGAGGTCTTAGAAAAAGAATTTTGATCCCACCTCCCAAGTGTTGAATTATAGGTAAATAGCTCCATCTATACTCCAAACCTTTTTTATGCTTTTAATGGTCCTCTCTTTTATATCTTTCTTACTTTTGACCCCTTTTATGATTAATGTCAATATTTATATATGTTACTTTTATACGTCTAAGTTTTTTATGTGTATGTGTATGTATGTATGTATGTATGTATGTATGTATATACATATATGTATGTGTGTGTGTGTGTATATACAGTGGTGTGAAAAACTATTTGCCCCCTTCCTGATTTCTTATTCTTTTGCATGTTTGTCACACTTAAATGTTTCTGCTCATCAAAAACCGTTAACTATTAGTTAAAGATAACCTAATTGAACACAAAATGCAGTTTGAAATGATGGTTTTTATTATTTAGTGAGAAAAAAAACCTCCAAATCTACATGGCCCTGTGTGAAAAAGTGATTGCCCCCCCCCCCCCTTGTTAAAAAATAACTTAAAGGTGGTTTATTACACCTGAGTTCAATTTCTGTAGTCACCCCCAGGCCTGATTACTGCCACACCTGTTTCAATCAAGAAATCACTTAAATAGGAGCTATCTGACACAGAGAAGTAGACCAAAAGCACCTCAAAAGCTAGACATCATGCCAAGATCCAAAGAAATTCAGGAACAAATGAGAACAAAAGTACTGTAATTGAAATCTATCAGTCTGGTAAAGATTATAAAGCCATTTCTAAAGCTTTGGGACTCCAGCAAACCACAGTGAGAGCCATTATCCACAAATGGCAAACACATGGAACAGTGATGAACCTTCCCAGGAGTGGCCGGCTGACCAAAATTACCCCAAGAGCGCAGAGAAAACTCATCCGAGAGGCCACAAAAGACCCCAGGACAACATCTAAAGAACTGCAGGCCTCACTTGCCTCAATTAAGGTCAGTGTTCATGACTCCACCATAAGAAAGAGACTGGGCAAAAACGGCCTGCATGGAAGATATGCAAGGCGCAAACCACTTTTAAGCAAAAAGAACATTAAGGCTCGTCTCAATTTTGCTAAAAAAAATCTCAATGATTGGCAAGACTTTTGGGAAAATACCTTGTGGACCGACGAGACAAAAGTTTAACTTTTTGGAAGGTGCGTGTCCTGTTACATCTGGCGTAGAAGTAACACAGCATTTCAGCAGAAGAACATCATACCAACAGTAAAATATGGTGGTGGTAGTGTGATGGTCTGGGGTTGTTTTGCTGCTTCAGGACCTGGAAGGCATGCTGTGATAGATGGAACCATGAATTCTACTGTCTGCCATAAAATCCTGAAGGAGAATGTCCGGCCATCTGTTCGTCAACTCAAGCTGAAGCGATCTTGGGTGCTGCAGCAGGACAATGACCCAAAACACACCAGCAAATTCACCTCTGAATGGCTAAAGAAAAACAAAATGAAGACTTTGGAGAGGCCTAGTCAAAGTCCTGACCTGAATCCTATTGAGATGTTGTGGCATGACCTTAAAAAGGCGGTTCATGCTAGAAAACCCTCAAATAAAGCTGAATTACAACAATTCTGCAAAGATGAGTGGGCCAAAATTCCTCCAGAGCGCTGTAAAAGACTTGTTGCAAGTTATCGCAAATGCTTGATTGCAGTTATTGCTGCTAAGGGTGGCCCAACCAGTTATTAGGTTCAGGGGGCAATTTCTTTTTCACACAGGGCCATGTAGGTTTTGAGGTTTTTTTCACTAAATAATAAAAAACATCATTTAAAACTGCATTTTGTGTTCAATTATGTTATCTTTGACTAATAGTTAACGGTTATTGATGAGCAGAAACATTTAAGTGTGACAAACATGCAAAAGAATAAGAAATCAGGAAGGGGGCAAATAGTTTTTCACACCACTGTATATATGTACAGTATATGTATATATGTGTTTTTTTTTTAGTTTGTTTTTTTTATTTATTTTATATCATCATTACCCACATTTTTATAATAACATTGTGTTAGCATTTTTATCATTGGCAGCCTCTTATGCTCTATCTCATGTATACTTTTATTATATACTGTTGGCATGTTTATATTGTTTTTTAAAAAACACTCATACCGTTATATTTTACCGTTTTACACCTGAATCCGTATGTATACATGTGCACACCCAGTGACATCTTTATACGAACATCCATGGCTAAAAGTTACATGAATTGTCTAGCTGCCACAAAAAATTACTGAACTGGTGGAGCCGGGTTTTGAACCCGGGTCGCCTGTGTCAGAGGCAGAGCCCTTGACCATTACTCTATCCAGCCATTGCTGATTATCCCACGTCCCAGCCACTGCTGGGAATTTCGTAACTATCCCACTGGAGAGATTCACTTCCTGTGCAAAGTTGTTCACACCTCCTGTTACCAAATACTTCCTGTTACCAAACATTCCTGATTGGACTTCAGTCCTGTCAGTTTAACCTCTCTTCCCATTTAAAGCAAGCCTCACTTCATACTGACACAGAGGCGCTCAAACTTATTGCTTGACCCACTGAGGTAAGTTATCTTATACTTTATGCTTGCAGTTTATTGTAATCCTTTTTGTGTCCATATAAAGCTCTATATGCTATCTGGGAATAGACCGTGGCCTATACCCAGCTCTACCATGTAACTGTTTCACCTTGAGACATACAATATGATTCCTCTAATCTGGGAGCATTAAGCCTTAGCTATTTGATTTCTGACATCTAAGCTTGTTTGCATAGCCCTGTGTTTATGTGGGCGGAAAATGTTTTAATTTTTTTTTTTTGTAGCAATGCTTTATGTAGCAATTATTTTATGTGTTTTCTACCAATTATCTGCTGCGCCAATTGTTGCAATTCTGTGGGTAGTTATTTTGTGTATATTTTGTTTTTATTCCAGTTGTGCTCCCATTTTTGCCTGAGGAAGCGGGGTCACGCCCGCGAAACGCGTTGCATTTGTGGAGTTGAATAAATTACTTGACAATTCTATTTTATTGAGACTCAAGTGAGTTTTCTTTTTTTGTAAGAGGGAGGTGAGTCCACCTTAACATCCCCCTCTCCTTTTAAGCGCTTTTTAAAACGTTTTACTCTACTCTGGCGCCTCTGTATACCGAGTTTTTGCTTGCCATAGCATATGACCTTTGACATGAAACTGTCTTCCACAACCTCAGCTTGTTAGGTGAGTAGCAGAGTTTGTCTGTCTCTCATTCTGTTCTAAACCTCCTACAGAGCAGTTTTTTGTTTTAGTTAGGCTGCCTTCACACTGACAAATTGCATCGGACAATATAGTCACATAAATCAAACCTAATTCATAATCACATAATGCAAACATAATGCAATTTTATGTTCACAATTCAACTTTTCTTCTCCATTGCGATCCTGTTTTTTTACAGTACGCAACTCCCCAATGTGAAACTATGTTAATGTTTGAACATGTAGATAAAATAACCCAGTGCTCTTTTCTAAGTGGGTTATACCCAGAGGCACTGAAGAAAGCAATCATAAAGTCACTCTTGAAGGAACCTTCACTGGATCCTGGTTCTGTGGCCAACTACAGACATGTGGTGAACTTACCATTCTTGTCAAAAGTTTTGAGAATGCAATTACCAAACCAGCTAAAAGCCCCACTTTTAGATAACAACATATTTGATTAATTTCAGTCAGGATTCAGGAAAAGGCACAGCACTGAAATGGCACTAGTCCATGTACTGAATAATCTACTTACCTGTACAGCAAGAGACAAGGGTGAGTGCTCAATTCTGATTCTTTTTGACTTGTCTACAGCTTTGGATACTATGGTTCATGGAATATTAATCCAGCAATTGAAGGAATACTGTAGGCTAATAGGGGTTTCAGTCCTTCCTATCTGGCAGGACACAGCAAGTGCCCCTGATTACCCACTGCTCGAATCCAATGCCACTTGCTTATGGAGTCCCACAGGCTTCTGTGCTATCCTCATTACTCTTTGCAGTCTACATGCTCCCAGTGGGCAAAATTAGTCCAGACCTATGGCCTAGAATACCATTGTTACACAGACTATCCTTTGCCCCCAGCACATGCCTGTCTAGAGGAATTGCAAAACTAGTCGAGGCTGAGCCCTGACAAAAGAGAGGTGTTGGTGGTCGGTGGCCCGCACATGATGGATAAAGTCCAAAAGTCTCCTGTAATGATTGGTGTCAGCAAGCACCGCTATTCTGATTATTGGTGATCTGCAGTTTCACCAATAATACAGATGCTATACCTGATTATATGGTGATCTGCAGAATCACCAATAATGCAAGTATAGCGTGACACGATACAATCATACGCAAGAGGGTGCAATAGAGTATCTCTATAGGGCACAGAGATACAACCTCCAGCACGCTGGAACAGCAGACAACAATAATAATATACAGTGTAAATTCAAGTCTGTGGAAATATCCACCACACCGTAATTCCTCAGAGGTGTGGTTACCTCTGAATGGGAACCCTGTGTGTGAGATCCTCCAAAGGACGGAGTGGAGGAGTCTCGGCCTCTAGCAGCAAGGGTTTGCTTGTGGCGGTCGTCTCAAAGAGGCAAGCCTCTGATAGAACCCTACAGTGGGAGAAATTCCACTGAAGGGAGAAAGGTCAGACAAAATGAGGTTCGGCAACAGATCAGGCGGCAGCAGTACAGAAACGTGAGACAAGAGAATAGTCGGAAACCAAGCCAATAGTCGATAACGGTACGGGCTGGCGAAGTACAAAATCAGGAAGCAGAGGAGTAGTCAAGACAGGCACAGAATCATACACAATAAATCAAACAGTAATAATATGTGTATATATTGGCGATAAACCAATATATAACACAATATCAGAGACAAGGCTGACTAGGTCTGAGTGCTGACACAAACACAGACGAAGTGTGACTGAAAAGCACTTCCTTATATACTGCCTGGGAGGGAAGTCTCCACCCCAGGTAGCAACCAATCAGAGCAGGCTAAAATGTCAGCTGATCTCCAGGTCAGCTGACACGCTTCCTAAGAGTATAAAGGCATGTCTGTCGGGCGCGCCCACCCCCTAGATGCAAGATGGCAGAGTCCTGGTGAGCAGCATGCTGGTGAGTTTGGAGCAGAGTGCTCGGACGGGTTTGTGCAGCGGATGCGGACGAATTTCCGCATCCCGCGTTGCTAAGTCCGCTTGCCGGATTGGATGCGACCATATTTCTGCAATCCATCCGGCGTTGCGTATTTTTCGTTACATCTCCCCATTCCAAACTAGTAACTGGGGTAGAGATGTAGCGAACGGTTCCAGGCGAACTTAGGGGGTTCGCGTTCGCCTGCACCAGGCGAACTTTTGCGGAAGTTCGATTCGCCCCATAATGCACTATGAGGGTCAACTTTGACCCTCTGCATCAGTCAGCAGGCACATTGTAGCCATTCAGGCTACACTAAGCCCTGGAGCCCCACCCCCCTTATATAAGGCAGGGTCCGGCGTCCATAAGCCTCACTCGTGTGCCTGCTAGAGAGAGGAAAGGGACAGCTGCTGCAGACTTTTTCTCCTAGGGACAGATTAGTTAGGTTCTAGGCTGCTTTGCTTGCTCCTGACTGATTATTATTGCTTTTAAAGCACCCAGCAACAGCTCTTTTCAGAGCTCATCCTGTACATTTTTTTTTCTGTGTGTCAAACTGACACTTTTGTTGCATGCACAGCCTTGCTAATTGATATTGTGTGTGCCACTGCCAGCAGCCCAGCACATTCAGTGACTACCTGTGTGTGTGACAGGGAGCTGCACATTGTACTACCCAGTACTGCATATACCCCAGTACCTGTTGTGTTTACTTAACCCACCTCATCACTGCATATACCTAGCTTTGTGTTGAGTAAACCCAGCTCACTGCATCTAACTACCCAGTACCTGTTGTGTTTACTTAACCCACCTCATCACTGCATATACCTAGCGTTGTGTTGAGTGAACCCAGCTCACTGCATCTAACTACCTGTTGTGTTGAGTGAGAACCCACCTCACTGCATCTTAAGTACCTTTACTGTTCAGTGAACCCAGCTCACTGCATCTAACTACCCAGTACCTGTTGTGTTTACCTAACCCACCTCATCACTGCATATACCTAGCGTTGTGTTGAGTGAACCCAGCTCACTGCATCTAACTACCTGTTGTGTTGAGTGAGAACCCACCTGGCCACCTCACTGCATCTAACTACCTGTTGTGTTGAGTGAGAACCCACCTCACTGCATCTTAAGTACCTTTACTGTTCAGTGAACCCAGCTCACTGCATCTAACTACCCAGTACCTGTTGTGTTTACTTAACCCACCTCATCACTGCATATACCTAGCGTTGTGTTGAGTGAACCCAGCTCACTGCATCTAACTACCTGTTGTGTTGAGTGTGAACCCACCTGGCCACCTCACTGCATCTAACTACCTGTTGTGTTGAGTGAGAACCCACCTCACTGCATCTTAAGTACCTTTACTGTTCAGTGAACCCAGCTCACTGCATCTAACTACCTGTTGTGTTGAGTGAGAACCCACCTGGCCACCTCACTGCATCTAACTACCTGTTGTGTTAAATGAGAACCCACCTCACTGCATCTTAAGTACCTTTACTGTTCAGTGAACCCAGCTCACTGCATCTAACTACCCAGTACCTGTTGTGTTTACTTAACCCACCTCATCACTGCATATACCTAGCGTTGTGTTGAGTGAACCCAGCTCACTGCATCTAACTACCTGTTGTGTTGAGTGAGAACCCACCTGGCCACCTCACTGCATCTAACTACCTGTTGTGTTGAGTGAGAACCCGCCTCACTGCATCTTAAGTACCTTTACTGTTCAGTGAACCCAGCTCACTGCATCTAACTACCTGTTGTGTTGAGTGAGAACCCACCTGGCCACCTCACTGCATCTAACTACCTGTTGTGTTGAGTGAGAACCCACCTCACTGCATCTTAAGTACCTTTACTGTTCAGTGAACCCAGCTCACTGCATCTAACTACCCAGTACCTGTTGTGTTTACTTAACCCACCTCATCACTGCATATACCTAGCGTTGTGTTGAGTGAACCCAGCTCACTGCATCTAACTACCTGTTGTGTTGAGTGAGAACCCACCTGGCCACCTCACTGCATCTAACTACCTGTTGTGTTGAGTGAGAACCCACCTCACTGCATCTTAAGTACCTTTACTGTTCAGTGAACCCAGCTCACTGCATCTAACTACCCAGTACCTGTTGTGTTTACCTAACCCACCTCATCACTGCATATACCTAGCGTTGTGTTGAGTGAACCCAGCTCACTGCATCTAACTACCTGCTGTGTTGAGTGAGAACCCACCTCACTGCATCTTAAGTACCTTTACTGTTCAGTGAACCCAGCTCACTGCATCTAACTACCCAGTACCTGTTGTGTTTACTTAACCCACCTCATCACTGCATATACCTAGCGTTGTGTTGAGTGAACCCAGCTCACTGCATCTAACTACCTGTTGTGTTGAGTGAGAACCCACCTGGCCACCTCACTGCATCTAACTACCTGTTGTGTTGAGTGAGAACCCACCTCACTGCATCTTAAGTACCTTTACTGTTCAGTGAACCCAGCTCACTGCATCTAACTACCCAGTACCTGTTGTGTTTACTTAACCCACCTCATCACTGCATATACCTAGCGTTGTGTTGAGTGAACCCAGCTCACTGCATCTAACTACCTGTTGTGTTGAGTGTGAACCCACCTGGCCACCTCACTGCATCTAACTACCTGTTGTGTTGAGTGAGAACCCACCTCACTGCATCTTAAGTACCTTTACTGTTCAGCGAACCCAGCTCACTGCATCTAACTACCCAGTACCTGTTGTGTTTACTTAACCCACCTCATCACTGCATATACCTAGCGTTGTGTTGAGTGAACCCAGCTCACTGCATCTAACTACCTGTTGTGTTGAGTGAGAACCCACCTGGCCACCTCACTGCATCTAACTACCTGTTGTGTTGAGTGAGAACCCACCTCACTGCATCTAACTACCTGTTGTGTTGAGTGAGAACCCACCTCACTGCATCTTAAGTAGAGTTGGGCCGAACCTCCGATTTTAGGTTCGCGAACCGGGTTCGCGAACTTTCGCGGAACGTTCGGTTCGCGTTAAAGTTCGCGAACCGCAATAGACTTCAATGGGGATGCGAACTTTAAAAAAAAAAAATAATTATGCTTGCCACAAAAGTGATGGAAAAGATGTTTCAAGGGGTCTAACACCTGGAGGGGGGCATGGCGGAGTGGGATACACGCCAAAAGTCCCCGGGAAAAATCTGGATTTGACGCAAAGCAGCGTTTTAAGGGCAGAAATCACATTGAATGCTAAATGACAGGCCTAAAGTGCTTTAAAACATCTTCAATGTGTATACATCAATCAGGTAGTGTAATTAAGGTACTGCTTCACACTGACACACCAAACTCACCGTGTAACGCACCGCAAACAGCTGTTTGTACTAGTGACGGCCGTGCTGGACTGGTGCGCACCATGGCGAGAGTGCAGGTTTTGGTGGCTTTACAGCCCATATGGTCGGCCTGGCTGATGTAGCTGAATGACAGAACAGTGACTGTCCAGCTGATCAAATTTGGTCTGACCACAATGAAGCAACGACCTTATTATCTTTTGTGTGCCCCCCGAGACACTCATCTAGGCGCCGGTCATTGCTTCATTGTGATACGCAAGCCCCTTCACCACGGCAAGGTAATGATCACGAAGGGGAATGGGCAGTGCAGTTTCTAGGCTAAAATGCACCCAGGGCGAGGGTGTAAAAATTGCGCCCCCCCCCCCCCCGCGCGAGCAAGGTATGGGTGCCCGCAGTATAGGTTAGCCAGGTCTAGTTGCACTTAGTATAGGTCCCCCCCAGTATAGGTAGCCAAGAATAGGTACCCCAGTATAGGTAGCCAGGCATAGGTGAGCCAGTATAGTTGCCCCCGCTATAGGTTAGCCAGGTAGGTGCCTCCAGTATAGGTAGCCAGTATAGTTGCCCCAGTATAGGTTAGATAGGCAGGCGCCCCCGGTATAAGTTAGATAGGTAGGTGCCCCAGTACAGGTTAGCTAGGTGGGTGCCTGCAATATAGGTAGCCAGTATAGTGGCCACCTGTATAGGCTAGCTAGGTAGGTGCCCCCAATACAGGTTAAATAAGTGCCCCCAGTATAGGTTAGATAGGTAGCTGCCCCCCCAGTGTAGGTTAGATTAGGTAGCTGCCTCCCAGTGTAGGTTAGATAGGTAGCTGCCCCCCAGTGTTGGTTAGATTAGGTAGCTGCCTCCCAGTGTAGGTTAGATAGGTAGCTGCCCCCCAGCGTAGGTTAGATTAGGTAGGTGCCCCCCCAGCGTAGGTTAGATTAGGTAGGTGCCCCCCCAGCGTAGGTTAGATTAGGTAGGTGCCCCCCCAGTGTAGGTTAGATAGGTAGCTGCCCCCCAGTGTAGGTTAGATAGATAGCTGCCCCCCAGTGTAGGTTAGATAGGTAGCTGCCCCCCAGTGTAGGTTAGATAGGTAGCTGCCCCCCAGTGAAGGTTAGATAGGTAGCTTCCCCCCAGTGAAGGTTAGATAAGTAGCTGCCCCCCAGTGTAGGTTAGATTAGGTAGGTGCCCCCCAGTGTAGGTTAGATTAGGTAGGTGCCCCCCAGTGTAGGTTAGATTAGGTAGGTGCCCCCCAGTGTAGGTTAGATTAGGTAGGTGCCCCCCAGTATAGGTTAGATTAGGTAGGTGCCCCCCAGTGTATGTTAGATTAGGTAGGTGCCCCCCAGTGTAGGTTAGATTAGGTAGGTGCCCCCCAGTATAGGTTAGATAGGTAGCTGCCCCCCAGTATAGGTTAGATTAGGTAGGTGCCCCCCAGCGTAGGTTAGATTAGGTAGCTGCCCCCAGCGTAGGTTAGATTAGGTAGGTGCCCCCAGGATAGGTTAGATAGCAAGCTGTCCCCTATAGTGGAGGGGGGAGCCGGAGCCGCGGGGAGGGCAGCCCGACCTCTCCCTCCCTCTCCCGGGCGCCCTCCGTGCTCCCCCCTCAGATGCAGAGCGAGCAGCCGGGAAGCGCTGTTTGCAACTCACCTGCCTGGCTCCAAGCGCTGCTCTCTCGCCGCTGGTCTGTCTCTTCTCTCTGCATACTGCGGATACACGCGGCTTCCTGTTTAGCCGGAAGCCGCGTGTATCAGCATGTATGCAGAGAGAAGAGACAGACCAGCGGCGAGAGAGCAGCGCTTGGAGCCAGGCAGGTGAGTTGCAAACAGCGCTTCCCGGCTGCTCGCTCTGCATCTGAGGGGGGAGCACGAAGGGCGCCCGGGAGAAGGAGAGAGCGGTCCTGCTGCCCTCCCCGCGGCTCCGGCTCCCCCCTCCATTATAGCGCCCCCTCCTAACAGCGCCCCGGGCGGCGGCACGCCCCGCACGGGGGTAGAAACGGCCCTGGGAATGGGCGCATGTACATGCCTTTTCTTTTGTTGTTGCAGCTGCCCTCAGTGCAGCCAGAAAAATTAGGCAGTCATGTACACGCACCATAAAAATTATTACAGCGGCCGCTGCTAGCAGCGGCCTAAAAAATTCAGCAATCCGCCTGGAGTCCCGGACCCTGTTGGTGGTGGCGGAGAAGGTAGTGAAGCGGCCTGCAGGCAGACATGCTGTGTGGAGGGACTGGGAGCGAGTTAGTCTTTTTGGGGCAGGCCAGGCAGCCAGTCACACGGCGTGCAGGCAGAGATGTTGTGTGTGCGGGGACTGACTTAGTCTTGGGGCGGGCAGCAGCCCTCCGGGATCCATGCCTCATTCATTTTGATAAAGGTGAGGTACTTAACACTTTTGTGACTTAGGCGACTTCTCTTCTCTGTGACAATGCCTCCAGCTGCGCTGAAGGTCCTTTCTGAGAGGACGCTTGCGGCAGGGCAGGAGAGAAGTTGGATGGCAAATTGGGACAGCTCTGGCCACAGGTCAAGCCTGCGCACCCAGTAGTTCAAGGGTTCCTCATCGCTGTTCACAGCAGTGTCTACATCCACACTTAAGGCCAGGTAATCGGCTACCTGCCGGTCGAGGCGTTGGTGGAGGGTGGATCCGGAAGGGCTACGGCGAGGCGTTGGACTAAAGAACGTCCGCATGTCCGACATCACCATGAGATCGCTGGAGCGTCCTGTCTTTGACTGCGTGGACACGGGAGGAGGATTAGTGGCAGTGGTACCTTGCTGGCGTTGTGCTGTCACATCACCCTTAAAGGCATTGTAAAGCATAGTTGACAGCTGGTTCTGCATGTGCTGCATCCTTTCCACCTTCCGGTGAGTTGGTAACAGGTCCGCCACTTTGTGCCTGTACCGAGGGTCTAGTAGTGTGGCCACCCAGTACAGCTCATTCCCCTTGAGGTTTTTTATACGGGGGTCCCTCAACAGGCAGGACAGCATAAAAGACGACATCTGCACAAAGTCGGATCCAGTACCCTCCATCTCCTCTTGCTCTTCCTCAGTGACGTCAGGTAAGTCAACCTCCTCCCCCCAGCCGCGAACAATACCACGGGAAGGTTGAGCAGCCCAAGCCCCCTGCGACGCCTGCTGCGGTTGTTCTCCTGCCACTGTCCCCTCCTCCTCCTCCTCCTCCTCCCCCAAAGAAACACCTTGCTCATCATCCTCTGAGTCTGACTCGTCTTCTGCACACGACCTCTCTTCTTCCTCCTCCTCCCCCCTCTGTGCTGCCGCAGGTGTTGAGGAAACAGCTGGGTCTGATGAAAATTGGTCCCATGCCTGTTCCTGCCGTAACGGTTCCTGGTCACGCTCATTCGCAGCTTCATCCGCCACTCTACGCACAGCACGCTCCAAGAAGTACGCGTAGGGAATTAAGTCGCTGATGGTGCCCTCACTGCGGCTCACCAGGTTGGTCACCTCCTCAAACGGCCGCATGAGCCTGCATGCATTTTTCATCAGTGTCCAGTTGTCGGGCCAGAACATCCCCATCTTCCCAGACTGTTTCGTTCTACTCCAGTTGTAGAGGTACTGGGTGACGGCTTTCTTCTGTTCTAGCAGGCGGGAGAACATGAGCAGGGTCGAGTTCCAGCGAGTGGGGCTATCGCAAATGAGGCGTCTCACCGGCATGTTGTTTTTACGCTGAATTTCTGCAAATCGTGCCATGGCTGTGTAAGAGCGCCTCAAATGCCCACAGAACTTCCTGGCCTGCTTCAGGACATCCGCTAAGCCAGGGTACTTTGCCACAAATCTTTGAACCACTAGATTCATGACATGTGCCATGCAGGGTATGTGTGTCAGCTTCCCCATATGCAAAGCGGCAAGCAGATTGCTGCCGTTGTCGCACACCACGTTGCCTATCTCCAGGTGGTGCGGGGTCAGCCACTCATCCACCTGTTTCTTAAGAGCAGCCAGGAGAGCTGCTCCAGTGTGACTCTCCGCTTTGAGACAAGCCATGTCTAAGATGGCGTGACACCGTCGTACCTGGCATGCAGCATAGGCCCTGCGGAGCTGGGGCTGTGTAGCTGGAGAGGAGAACTGCCACTCAGCCAAGGAGGAGGAGGAGGACAGCGAAGAGCATGTAGCAGGAGGAGAGGAGGTGGCAGGAGGCCTGCCTGCAAGCCGTGGAGGTGTCACAATTTGGTCCGCCGCTTTCTGCTTGCCATCGTTCACCACCAGGTTCACCCAATGGGCTGTGTAGGTAATGTAGCGGCCCTGCCCGTGCTTGGCAGACCAGCCATCCGTGGTCAGGTGTACCCTTGACCCAACGCTCTTCGCAAGAGATGACACCACTTGCCTCTCAACTTCACGGTGCAGTTGGGGTATGGCCTTTCTCGAAAAATAAGTGCGGCCTGGCATCTTCCACTGCGGTGTTCCGATGGCCACAAATTTACGGAAGGCCTCAGAGTCCACCAGCCGGTATGGTAACAGCTGGCGAGCTAACAGTTCCGCCACGCCAGCTGTCAGACGCCGGGCAAGGGGGTGACTGGCCAAAAGTGGCTTCTTCCGCTCAAACATTTCCTTCACGGACACCTGACTGCTGCTGTGGGCAGAGGAGCAGGAACCGCTCAAGGGCAGAGGCGGAGTGGAGGAGGGTGCCTGTGAAGGTGCAAGGGAGAAAGCGGCAGAAGCAGATGATGCACCTGAAGGAGGAAGAGGAGAAGGAGGGTGACTTTTCTTTTGTGTGCTGCTGCTGCTTTTGCTCAGGTGGCCATCCCATTGCTGTTTGTGCCTTTTCTCCAGGTGCCTTCGTAAGGCACTTGTCCCTACGTGAGTGTTGGCCTTTCCACGGCTCAATTTTTGTTGCCAGAGCGAACAGATGGCTTTGGTCCGATCTGAGGCACACACATTAAAAAATTTCCACACCGCTGAGCCACCCTGGGATGTGGGCACTATGGGGACCTCAGCAGCTGATGCTGAAGGGCAAGTTGGCTGGCTGTACATAGGTGGCGATACATGGTGCCGGACTCTGCCACCAGCTGTTTCTGACGAAGAGCTGCCCCAGCTTCTTTCAGCAACTTCTCTCCTCCTACTACTCTCTGACTCCCCCTCTGAACTGTCCCCCTCTTCATCTCCTCTATTGGGAACATACAGAGGATCCCTATTACCGTCATCATCGTAGTCATCCTGCCCAGCTTCGCTTGCCTCAGACAAATCCAAACTTGCACCATCAGTAGGTCCTTCATCCTCCTGACACGTTACATTCATAGTGTTGCCGCGTAACTCAGACATATTAGCTGGTGAAAATTCATCTGGCTGTAACAACAATGGCTGTGCATCAGTGATTTCAACACTAAATAATTCTTGCGAAGTGTCAAATGCAGCGGAAGTGGTGCTAGTAGTAGCGCTGGTGGCTGAGCAAGATGAGGTGTTCTGTGTCGCTAAATACTCAACCACGTCCTGACAATCTTGGGAGGTGATGGGACGTGCCTTCTTCCGAGCACTGTACTGTGGGCCAGGTCCACACGAAATTACATTTACACGACCTCGCGCAGACCTGCCGGGTGGCATTCCTCTGCCTCTGCCACTACCTCTTCCTCTTCCTCTACCTGTTTTGTCCATATTGGGTATGCACGGAGTGGTATATCACACTGCGTGCACTCACGTAGGTAGGTGGGTTCACTTAACTGCACAGGTATGCGCACTGATGCGGTGGGTTCACTGAACAGTACAGGTATACAGTGGCAGGTTCACTGAACACAACAGGTATGCAGTGGCGGGTTCACTGAACAGGTATACAGTGGCGGGTCCACTGAACAGAACAGGTATACAGTGGCGGGTCCACTGAACAGAACAGGTATACAGTGGCGGGTCCACTGAACAGAACAGGTATACAGTGGCGGGTCCACTGAACAGAACAGGTATACAGTGGCGGGTCCACTGAACAGAACAGGTATACAGTGGCGGGTCCACTGAACAGAACAGGTATACAGTGGCGGGTCCACTGAACAGAACAGGTATACAGTGGCGGGTTCACAGAACAGGTATGCAGTGGCAGGATCACTGAACACAATAGGTATGCAGTGGCGTGTTCACTAAACAGGTATACAGTGGCGGGTCCACTGAACAGAACAGGTATACAGTGGCGGGTCCACTGAACAGGTATACAGTGGCGGGTCCACTGAACAGAACAGGTATACAGTGGCGGGTCCACTGAACAGAACAGGTATACAGTGGCGGGTTCACAGAACAGGTATGCAGTGGCAGGATCACTGAACACAATAGGTATGCAGTGGCGTGTTCACTAAACAGGTATACAGTGGCGGGTCCACTGAACAGAACAGGTATACAGTGGCGGGTTCACAGAACAGGTATGCAGTGGCAGGATCACTGAACACAATAGGTATGCAGTGGCGTGTTCACTAAACAGGTATACAGTGGCGGGTCCACTGAACAGAACAGGTATACAGTGGCGGGTCCACTGAACAGAACAGGTATACAGTGGCGGGTCCACTGAACAGAACAGGTATACAGTGGCGGGTCCACTGAACAGAACAGGTATACAGTGGCGGGTCCACTGAACAGAACAGGTATACAGTGGCGGGTTCACAGAACAGGTATGCAGTGGCAGGATCACTGAACACAATAGGTATGCAGTGGCGTGTTCACTAAACAGGTATACAGTGGCGGGTCCACTGAACAGAACAGGTATACAGTGGCGGGTTCACAGAACAGGTATACAGTGGCGGGTCCACTGAACAGAACAGGTATACAGTGGCGGGTCCACTGAACAGAACAGGTATACAGTGGCGGGTCCACTGAACAGAACAGGTATACAGTGGCGGGTCCACTGAACAGAACAGGTATACAGTGGCGGGTTCACAGAACAGGTATGCAGTGGCAGGATCACTGAACACAATAGGTATGCAGTGGCGTGTTCACTAAACAGGTATACAGTGGCGGGTCCACTGAACAGAACAGGTATACAGTGGCGGGTCCACTGAACAGGTATACAGTGGCGGGTCCACTGAACAGAACAGGTATACAGTGGCGGGTCCACTGAACAGAACAGGTATACAGTGGCGGGTTCACAGAACAGGTATGCAGTGGCAGGATCACTGAACACAATAGGTATGCAGTGGCGTGTTCACTAAACAGGTATACAGTGGCGGGTCCACTGAACAGAACAGGTATACAGTGGCGGGTTCACAGAACAGGTATACAGTGGCGGGTCCACTGAACAGAACAGGTATACAGTGGCGGGTCCACTGAACAGAACAGGTATACAGTGGCGGGTCCACTGAACAGAACAGGTATACAGTGGCGGGTCCACTGAACAGAACAGGTATACAGTGGCGGGTTCACAGAACAGGTATGCAGTGGCAGGATCACTGAACACAATAGGTATGCAGTGGCATGTTCACTAAACAGGTATACAGTGGCGGGTCCACTGAACAGAACAGGTATACAGTGGCAGGTCCACTGAACAGGTATACAGTGGCGGGTCCACTGAACAGAACAGGTATACAGTGGCGGGTCCACTGAACAGAACAGGTATACAGTGGCGGGTTCACAGAACAGGTATGCAGTGGCAGGATCACTGAACACAATAGGTATGCAGTGGCGTGTTCACTAAACAGGTATACAGTGGCGGGTCCACTGAACAGAACAGGTATACAGTGGCGGGTCCACTGAACAGAACAGGTATACAGTGGCGGGTCCACTGAACAGAACAGGTATACAGTGGCGGGTCCACTGAACAGAACAGGTATACAGTGGCGGGTTCACAGAACAGGTATGCAGTGGCAGGATCACTGAACACAATAGGTATGCAGTGGCGTGTTCACTAAACAGGTATACAGTGGCGGGTCCACTGAACAGAACAGGTATACAGTGGCGGGTCCACTGAACAGAACAGGTATACAGTGGCGGGTCCACTGAACAGAACAGGTATACAGTGGCGGGTTCACAGAACAGGTATACAGTGGCGGGTCCACTGAACAGAACAGGTATACAGTGGCGGGTTCACAGAACAGGTATGCAGTGGCAGGATCACTGAACACAATAGGTATGCAGTGGCGTGTTCACTAAACAGGTATACAGTGGCGGGTCCACTGAACAGAACAGGTATACAGTGGCGGGTTCACTGAACAGGTATACAGTGGCGGGTCCACTGAACAGAACAGGTATACAGTGGCGGGTTCACAGAACAGGTATGCAGTGGCAGGTTCACTGAACACAACAGGTATGCAGTGGCGGGTTCACTGAACAGGTATACAGTGGCGGGTCCACTGAAAAGAACAGGTATACAGTGGCGGGTCCACTGAACAGAACAGGTATACAGTGGCAGGTCCACTGAACAGAACAGGTATACAGTGGCGGGTTCACAGAACAGGTATACAGTGGCGGGTCCACTGAACAGAACAGGTATACAGTGGCGGGTTCACAGAACAGGTATGCAGTGGCAGGATCACTGAACAGGTATGCAGTGGCAGGATCACTGAACAGGTATGGAGTGGCAGGATCACAGTACAGGTATGCAGTGGGCTGAGGGCTCACTGAACAGAACAGGTATGCAGTGGCAGGATCACTGAACAGGTATGGAGTGGCAGGATCACAGTACAGGTATGCAGTGGGCTGAGGGCTCACTGAACAGAACAGGTATGCAGTGGCAGGATCACTGAACAGGTATGCAGTGGCAGGATCACTGAACAGGTATGCAGTGGCAGGATCACAGTACAGGTATGCAGTGGGCTGAGGGCTCACTGAACAGAACAGGTATGCAGCCAGGAAGAAGTTAAGCCTAACTAATCTTTCCCTATATGAGAGACTGCAGCAGCTCGCCCTACTCTCACTAATGCAGGCACACGAGTGGCCGTAATGGCCGCCGCTGCCTGCCTTATATAAGGGGGGGTGGGGCTCCAGGGGCTAGTGTAGCCTAATTGGCTACACTGGGCCTGCTGACTGTGATGTAGAGGGTCAAAGTTGACCCTCAGTGCATTATGGGGCGAACCGAACTTCTTCCGCAAAAGGTTCGCGTGCGGTACCCGCACGCGAACCACCTACGTTCGCGCGAACCACGTTCGCCGGCGAACCGTTCGGCCCAACTCTAATCTTAAGTACCTTTACTGTTCAGTGAACCCAGCTCACTGCATCTAACTACCCAGTACCTGTTGTGTTTACCTAACCCACCTCATCACTGCATATAGCTAGCGTTGTGTTGAGTGAACTCAGCTCACTGCATCTAACTACCTGTTGTGTTGAGTGAGAACCCACCTCACTGCATCTTAAGTACCTTTACTGTTCAGTGAACCCAGCTCACTGCATCTAACTACCCAGTAGCTGTTGTGTTTACTTAACCCACCTCATCACTGCATATACCTAGCGTTGTGTTGAGTGAACCCAGCTCACTGCATCTAACTACCTGTTGTGTTGAGTGATAACCCACCTCACTGCATCTTAAGTATCTTTACTGTTCAGTGAACCCAGCTCACTGCATCTAACTACCCAGTACCTGTTGTGTTTACCTAACCCACCTCATCATTGCATATACCTAGCGTTGTGTTGAGTGAACCCAGCTCACTGCATCTAACTACCTGTTGTGTTGAGTGAGAACCCACCTGGCCACCTCACTGCATCTAACTACCTGTTGTGTTGAGTGAGAACCCACCTTACTGCATCTTAAGTACCTTTACTGTTCAGTGAACCCAGCTCACTGCATCTAACTACCTGTTGTGTTCAGTGAACCCAGCTCACTGCATCTAACTACCTGTTGTGTTGAGTGAGAACCCACCTCACTGCATATAGCTAGCATACCCCCGAGATGGACAAAATGGACAAACCAGGTAGAGGAAGAGGTAGAGGCAGACCCAGAGGAAGGCCACCAGGCACCGGCAGGTCTGTGGCTGTGCGAGGCGGTGTTGCTGTGATTTCGTGCTGACCTGCCCCAAAATACAGTGCTCAGAAGAAGGCACGTGCCATCACTTCCCAAAATCGTGAGGAGGTGCTTGAGTATTTAACACAGAACACCTCATCTCCCGCAGCCACCAGCGCTACAACAAGCACCACATCCGCTGCATTTGACACTTCGCAGGAGTTATTTGGTGGTGGTGAAATCACTGATTCCCAGCCACTACTGCAACAACAACAAGAAGGCGCAGGTACACCACCTCATACGTCTGAGTTAGGTGGCGATAGTATGGACGTAACATGTGTGGATGGGGATGATGGTGGACCACCTGAAGTTGGTGCACTTGAGGAAGTGTCTGAGGAAAGAGCAGCTGGCCAGGAGGATTATGATGACGATTATACGGATACCACATATGTTCCCGGTAGAGGAGATGACCAGGGGGACAGTTCAGAGGAGGAGTCAGAGAGGAGTAGGAGGAGACGACTCCATGATAGAAGCAGAGGGAGCTCGTCCTCAGAAACAGCTGGGGGCAGTGTCCGGCGCCATGTATCACCAGCTATGGCCAGCCAGCCAACATGCCCTTCAACGTCAGCTGCTGATGCCACCGTAGCGCCATCACCCCAGGGGGGTTCAGCGGTTTGGAAATTTTTTCATGTGTGTGTCTCAGATCGGAGCAAAGCCATCTGTTGTCTCTGCCAGCAAAAATTGAGCCGTGGAAAGGCCAACTCTCACGTAGGGACAAGTGCCTTAGGAAGGCACCTGGAGAGAAGGCACAAACAGCTATGGCAAGAACACCTGAGGAAAAGCAGCACCCCTCAAAAGACAAGCCGCGGAGAACAACCGCGGCAGCCGTCACAGGGGGCTTCTGCTGCTCCACGTTCCCATGGTATTGTTCGTGGCTGGGGGGAGGAAGAATGGATACACTTTTAAACAATTTAAAAATACAACCATCTAAACTTTCAAACAATTTAAAAATACAACCATCTAAACTTTCAAACAATTAAAAATACAACCATCTAAACTTTCACACAATTTAAAAATACAACCATCTATCATTTTCAAAATTTTTTAAAAAAGGGCAAAAAAGCTTGCCCTCCGTAAAACATTCTTGGCAAATGCTTTCGACTTGGTTTGTCTTCCGCTGGCTCAAAGGTCCATCTGACCACAGATGCCTGGTCTGCAAAGCATGGTCAGGGCAGCTACAGCATGGGTCTCAGCAGGCTCCCACTTCGGGCCGGAATCCCACCTTCATTCCCCGCGGTGACAATGGCAGACTTGCCCTCCATAACTAATTCCCGTTAAAGGATTTAAAGTTAATTCATTTCAAATAAACAGCAGGGCCTCGAAAGTCCGCCTCCTGTATTGTTATTTTTGGTCACTACCTCGGGGCGGGCGTGCATGCCTGCCTGCTGCCCTCCTTGGATGTGTAGTGGTAGCCGTTGCTCAAGCTCAACACCGGATTCAAACCCCTCATTCCCCGGCCATTACCCGGGGTCACAATGGCAAACTTGCCCGCCTCCACAGGATTCTCATTGTAGCGGTACTGAACAAGTACACAGCAAGTAGAAAATGTAATTTAAAAACAAAACGTAAGCTTTTTAACAATGCCATGGAACGTTGAGAAAAAAAAGTCACACATTACCTGACATCACTGAGTGAGGAACAGCAATCTCGCCATGTTGCGCATTAGTCCAGCATGGCCGTCACTACACAAACAGCTGTTTGCGGTCCGTTACACAGTGAGTTTGGTGTGTCAGTGTGAAGCAGTACTCTAATTACACTCCCTGATTGATGTATACACATGCAAGATGTTTTAAAGCACGCTAGGCCTGCAATTTAGCATTCAATGTGATTTCTGCCCTTAAAACGCTGCTTTGCGTCACATCCAGATTTTTCCCCGGGACTTTTGGCATGTATCCCACTCCGCCATGCCCCCCTCCAGGTGTTAGACCCCTTGAAACATCTTTTCCATCACTTTTGTGGCCAGCATAATTTTTTCTATTTTTCAAAGTTCGCCTCCCCATTGAAGTCTATTGCGGTTCGCGAACTTTTCCGCGAACCGAACCTTCCGCGGAAGTTCGCGAACCCGGTTCGCGAACCGAAAATCGGAGGTTCGCGACATCTGTAAACTGGGGGAGGTGCCATGCAGTATAAAGATTTATTCTGCACGGAAAGCGAACACTCAGACAACAGGTAACAGCTGTCATGAAAATCCTCATTCTTCCATCAGATAAATATACAGTGGGTTGCAAAAGTATTCGGCCCCCTTGAATTTTTCCACATTTTGTCATATTACTGCCACAAACATGAATCAATTTTATTGGAATTCCACATGAAAGACCAACACAAAGTGGTGTACACATGAGAAGTGGAACGAAAATCATACATGATTCTAAACATTTTTTACAAATAAATAACTGCAAAGTGGTGTTTACATAATTATTCGGCCCCCTTTGATCTGAGTGCAGTCAGTTGCCTATAGACATTACCTGATGAGTGCTAATGACTAAATAGAGTGCACCTGTGTGTAATCTAATGTCAGTACAAATACAGCTGCTCCGTGAGGGCCTCAGAGGTTGTCTAAGAGAATATTGGGAGCAACAACATCATGAAGTCCAAAGGACACGCAAGACAGGTCCAAGACAGGTCAGGGATCAAGTTATTGAGAAATTTAAAGCAGGCTTAGGCTACAAAAGATTTCCAAAGCATTGAACATCCCAAGGAGCACTGTTCAAGCGATCATTCAGAAATGGAAGGAGTATGGTACAACTGTAAACCAACCAAGACAAGGCCATCCACCTAAACTCACAGGCCGAACAAGGAGAGTGCTGATCAGAAATGCAGTCAAGAGGCCCATGGTGAGTGACTCTGGACGAGCTGCAGAGATCTACAGCTCAGGTGGGAGACTCTGTCCATAGGACAACTATTAGTCATGCACTGTACAAAGTTGGCCTTTATGGAAGAGTGGCAAGAAGAAAGGCATTGTTAACAGAAAGCATAAGAAGTCCCGTTTGCAGTTTGCCACAAGCCATGTGGTGGACACAGCAACCATGTGGAAGAAGGTGCTCTGGTCAGATGAGACCAAAATGGAACTTTTTGGCCAAAATGCAAAACGCTATATGTGGCAGAAAACTAACACTGCACATCACTCTGAACACACCATCCCCACTGTCAAATATGGTGGTGGCAGCATCATGCTCGGGGGGTGCATCTCTTCAGCAGGGACAGGGAAGCTGGTCAGAGTTGATGGGAAGATGGATGGAGCCAAATACAGGGCAAACTTGGAAGAAAACCTCTTGGAGACTGCAAAAGACTTAAGACCGGGGCGGAGGTTCACCTTCCAGCAGGACAATGACCCTAAACATAAAGCCAGGGCAGCAATGGAATGGTTTAAAACAAATGTGTTAGAATGGCCCAGTCAAAGTCCAGATCTAAATCCAATCGTGAATCTTTGGCAAGATCTGAAAACTGCTGTTCACAAACGCTGTCCATCTAATCTGACTGAGCTGGAGCTGTTTTGCAAAGAAGAATGGGCAAGGATTTCAGTCTCTAGATGTGCAAAGCTGGTAGAGACATACCCTAAAAGACTGGCAGCTGTAATTGCAGCAAAAGGTGGTTCTACAAAGTATTGACTCAGGGGGCCGAATAATTACGCACACCCCACTTTGCAGTTATTTATTTGTAAAAAATGTTTGGAATGATGTATGATTTTCGATCCACTTCTCACATGTACACCACTTTGTATTGGTCTTTCACATGGAATTCCAATAAAATTGATGCATGTTTGTGGCAGTAATGTGACAAAATGTGGAAAACCTCAAGGGTTCATGCAGTTGTATTCCACTGCTTGGACTACTGCAATGCCCTATTCATAGGATCTCTGGACAAAGTTCTGTGCCCCTTACGGCTAGTACAGGATGCAGCATCTAGACTCCTAGCCTATGCCCCCACTCCCCTCTGCAAATCCTACATCTCCCCAGTACTGAAAACTCTTCACTGGTTGCCAGTAAAATGGAGAATGCTGACATTCAACGTTCTTTCCCATGCAACCCCTACTCTGTGGAACTCACTTCCACAATCGTTACAAGAGGCCCCATCTCTGGACAGCTTTAAGAGAAGGCTAAAACCCACATCTTTTCCTGAGCCTTTGAGACTGCAGAACACAGGGTCACACCCTTTTGAGTTCCCAGGGAGAAAAGCGCTATATGCAGAACACTGTATTCGGCCAAGGAGGTCTTTGCCGAGAATCCAACATGTACAAAGCAACCCCCCCGACCGCTCTAGTCCGCTTGGTTAGCCTCGCCCATGCCCCACCCCCCACCTGCAGAAAACGTAGTTAGCCTTAAAGAGGAACTTCAGCCTAAACAAACATACTGTCATTAAGTTACATTAGTTATGTTAGATAAAATAAATAGGTAATATAATTTTTTACCCACCCTGTTTTTTTTTTTGTTTGTTTTTTTATCACTATCGTTTTATTGTTTTCAATATAAAAGTAAACAAATCCATACAAAACATATATGACATATGCAAATGCAATAATGTGTGCAATACATAAGGTACAACAGAGCCTGCACCAGCAGATATTTAACATGAAATTACCATGGGAGCCGGCGGCACAAGGCATCAATCACCGACCCCCCAAGGAAGTCAACCCACCCTGTTTTAAAAGAACAGGCAAATGTTTGTGATTTAATGAGGGCAGCCATCTTTTTGGTTGAAAGGAGGTGACAGGGAGCATGAGACACAGTTCCAACTGTCCTGTGTCCTGATCACCCCTCCCAGTTGCTAAGCAGTGAGAACGACATCATCAGAAATCCCATCATGCTTTGCACAGCATCAGGGGAAAAATGCCCGGGCAGTTTTCTTTGATGGGGCGGAGCTTAGCCTCTGTGCAGCTAAAAATTCGGCTTTGATAAGAAAAATTTCTGATGCTGTGACACTGTTAAAGAAACACCAACCCTTTTCAGTGCTGCTGAGTAGATTTTTAGTCTGTAGGTTCACTTTAAGGATAGCGATTCATCTGTCAGCCTTGGCATGGTCATGTTGCCTGTGCGATTGGGTACAGATTCCCCTACTAGGGACATGCCTCAAACCTGTGTACAAGGCTTTAGAAGCCATGGATCTTATTAATTTGTTTGCAGGGATTTCTCATCAATGATTGGACTGTATGGTCCAATAGAGAATATGTATGATGAATAGCGCTGAGAAGAGGGCTAAAGGGTGAGTTTGCTGCATGTGAACACACTGCCCAAACAACTGTATGGGAATGCCGACATCTCTGCAATGTAATGAGACATATTATTCTTCTTCTAACACACTTTGTACAGTGCATTTCTGTACAACAAGTGTGAAATCCCACACATTGCACAGCTATTGTTCATGCTATGGCAGTAACTTGCGTATTTCAACATGCAGAGTGTGTCCCCTGTATGATGCCTGTGTTGTAGCATGGGTGGAATGTAATGCATTAGTGTACCTAGCCTCAGTTATTAAACTTCGAATTGGTTTATGAGAATGAATACAACAAATCCTATATGTACTGATCACTTCTACTATTTTTCTGCAGAGAACTACTTGCTGAAATGTGAAACCTAAAACAACAGCAGCAAACTACATCATTTATTTGTGAAAACCTCCTTTATGTGGGAAGAGTTCTTCACCTTTCCAAACTTCTTTTAGGGATACACATTAAAATAATAACCATAATTGCAGGCACTAAAAGTCGGTAAAACCCCTATGGTTGCAAGTGATACTACATTACTCAGCTAATGATCAAGTTTCTGCCAATCTGCATTAACAATTCACCCAGAGATTCCCTTATATGTTCTGGTATGCTGCCAAACACCTGTGAATCGATGTGTAGCAAATATTCTTGCTGTTTAATTTAACTTTGCACAGAAGGACTGTATTAGTCCTGATCTCAGTACCTAATCCCAAACCTCTAAAGCGGTTTAAAGCACTCTAGTTTCACCTAATCCTGAAACCCAAGATGGAGTTTTCGGGGGGGGAAAAGCTATGTAACATCAGTGGAATGGACAAATAGCAGTTCACTACAGGGAAATATGACAAGAACAAAGTCCTATATGTCTCTTGGATTTTGGAATTAAAACCTTTGTTGAGTCGTGCGATGATCTTTGACACAAAAAATAGTTCACATTTAAATGGGATTATTAAATGGTTATTTTTTAAGTGCACATATTGGTGTTAGTACGGTCATATAAGAAAAAATACATATATAAGTAACCACTAGAGATGGCCCGAACGGTTCGCACGCAAACTTATTTGCGCGAACTTCGCTGGTTTGCTTTCGCGGTGCACCGCGAACTATATGCGAGTTTGACCCCGCCCCGTATACTACATCATTAGGGTCAACTTTGACCCTTTACATCACAGTCAGCTGACACAGGGTAGCCAATCAGGCTACACTCCCTCTTGGAGCCCCCCCCCCCCCCCCCCTTATAAAACTCAGGCAGCGTCAGCCATTTCCCTCACTCGTGTGGCTGCAGTAGAGAAGGGAGAGAACCTGCTGACATAGGGAAAGCTTAGTTAAGCTCTTGTGTTAGGCTTGTTAGGTTGCTCCTTCTTGCTGATCTTATTGCTAAAAAGCACTCCTCATCCTCAACAGCTCTTTTGAGAGCTAATGTTCTTGTGATCTATTTTTTTTTGTATGTCCCACAGAAACTTGTGTTGCATATACAGCCCTGTCAGTCAGTCGCAGCTTCTGGTGGGACCTTGTCCCCTTGGTGCCACTGCCAGGCCCAGCACATTCAGTGACTACCTGTGTGTGTGACAGCTGCACATTTGTAATACCAATCACTGCATACCCACCTGTTCAGTGCACCTAGCTACCTATATGAGCGCACGCAGTGTCACTGCACTTGTTCACGGTACCTGTGTGTGTGACAGCTGCACATTTGTAATACCAATCACTGCATACCCACCTGTTCAGTGCAATTACATACCTACATGAGCGCACGCAGTGTTATGTACCAGTCAGTCGCTGCACCTGTTCACGGTACCTGTGTGTGTGACAGCTGCACATTGTATTGATACCAGTCACAGCATACCTGTTCACTGCACCTGTGTGACTGCACATTGTATTAGTCAAGTCAGTGCATACCTTTCACTTCATCCCCCCAAATATGGGCAAAACAGGCAGAGGCAGGCCACCCGGCAGGTCTGTTCGAGGTCGTGCAGTTGTGATTTTGTGCAGCCCTGGACCAAAGTACAGCGTTCAGAAGGCGCGTGCCATCAACCCCCAAGATTGTCACAATGTAGTTGACTATTTAACACAGAACACCTCATCTTCCTCTGCTTAAATACAAGAAGAGAATTGAGAGCCCAATATGGTGCAGTATTGTCAGGTAAAATGAAGAGTTCAATACAATTGTATGTGTATATACTCACAAACACCGGTTACCCATAGGCAACCACTTTAAATGCAGGTGGGGAGCATTAGGACCTGACCCCACTCAGGTTAAGAAAGTCCGCTCTCTGTAGATAGTAGATGGGGATGCACCCCTCCACCCAGGGTGGACTAGAAGATCAGCAAAAACTCGGTATACAGAGGCGCCAGAGTAGAGTAAAACGTTTTAAAAACCGCATAAAAGCAGACGGGGATGTTAAGGTGGACTTACCTCCCTCTTACAAAAAAAGAAAACTCACTTGAGTCTCGATACAACAGAATTGACAAATAATTTATTCAACTCCACAAATGCAATGCGTTTCGCGGGCGTGACCCCGCTTCCTCAGGCAAAAATGGGAGCACAACTCAGTGGGTCAAGCAGAGGCGCTCAAACCTATTCATCTTCCTCAGCTTCCGCACGGAAGCGTGACATATCTTCCTCCTCCTGCTCTGATTCTGGCACCCCACTTAACACTCAGTTGGCCACGAGCACCAAAGTGCCATCACCCCAGGGCTCAGCGGTGTGCAAATTTTTTTGTGTGTCTGCCTCAGATGAGAGCAATGCCATCTGTACTCTCTGCCACCAAAAATTGAGCCGTGGAAACCAAGACCCGCGTAGGGACAACTTCCTTACGAAGGCACATGATGACAAAACACAAACTGCAATGGGATGACCACCTGAGGAAAAGCAGCACACAAAAGCAAAGCCACACACCGCAGTGGAAGATAACAGGCTGCAATTATTTCTCAAAGAAGGTGATACCCAAACTGTACCGTGATGTTGGAAGGCAAGTGGTGTCATTTCTGGCACACTGTGTTGGGTCAAGTGTCTATCTGACCACGTGGTCTGCAAAGCACGGTCAGGCCTGCCTGAAGACTAAGTCAGTCCTCACACACAGCATCTCTGCCTACACGCCGTGTGATTGCCTGCCCCAAGACTAAGTCGCTCACCACACAGCATCTCTGCCTGCAGGCCGCTTGACTGCCTTCTCCGCCACCACCAACAGGGTCCAGCACTCCAGGTTGATTCCTGAATTTTTAAAGGCGCTGCTAGCAGCGGCCGCTATACTATTCTTTCTGGTGCGTGTACATGCCTGCCTAATTTTTCTGGCTGCACTGCAGCTGCAACAACAAAACAAAAGGCATGTACATGTGCCAATTCCTCTTCGTGATCATTACCTTGCCGCGGTGAAAGGACTTGTGTATCATCACAATGAAGCAATGACCGACGGCTTCGTTGTCTCGTAGGGGGAGGGGGGGCACACCCACGATAATAAGGTTGTTGCTTCATTGTGGATAGACCATATTTGATCAGCTGGACAGTCACTGTTGTTCTATCATTGAGCTACCACAGCCCGGCGACCATATGGGCTTGAAAACCGCCACGGCCTGCACTCTCGCCATGGTGCGCACCAGTCCAGCACGGCCGTCACTACACAAACAGCTGTTTGAGGTTCGTTACACAGTGAGTTTGGTGTGTCAGTGAGAAGCAGAACTCTAATTACACTCCCTGATTGATGTACACACATGCAAGATGTTTTAAAGCACTTTAGGCCTACAATTTAGCATTCAATGTCATTTCTGCCCTTAAAACGCTGCTTTGCGTCAAATGCAGATTTTTCCCCAGGACTTTTGGCGTGTCTCCCACCCATCCATGCAAAAACTCAGATGTTAGACCCCTTGAAACATCTTTTCCATCACTTTTGTGGCCAGCATAAGTTTTTCTAGTTTTCAAAGTTCGCTTCCCCATTGAAGTCTATTGCGGTTCGCGAAAGTTCACGCGAACCGAACTTTTGCGGAAGATCGCGAAGAGAATCGGAGGTTCGGGCCATCTCTAATGACAAGAGCTCCACTCATCCTGCCCTGAGCCCCTGCGGGTCCAATCACTTTACAGCACATTATCCCTGCACTTTGATTGGCCCAATAGGCTGCCTGTCAAGTTTCCTGTCAAGTGACAGGCAGCCTATTGGGCCAATCAAAGTGCGGGCATAGTGAATCAACCCCCATGAGTTTTTTTTTTGGCAGATAGCTGGGTGATAGATACTTTCCAACAGGTCTGATTTGTTTTCAATCATTTTTCTGATCATTTTTTTCATAGAAGTAAATGGAAATCGGAAAATCAATCAGAAAAACTCATTGTGTATTCCCTGCATAAGTCTGCTGAAATAACTTAATTAGTCCCAAGTTTGTGCTATCGTTACGCACCTGCTGTCATCCTCCCCAGCTTGTTAATTACTTGCTATAATACTAGGTACACACGATGCAATTTTGTGACAGATTTACCGTCGGATTGATTATTTCCAACATGTCCGATTTAATTTCTGATCGATTTTTCAAATGATTTTTCACAGAAGTGAACAGAAAATCATTTGAAAAATCAGAACATTGTATTGTGTGTACCTAGCATAAGTTAGATGCATTCTACAATGACCCCAGTACTGTAGGCCAATTTTAGCTGAATATGAAACATTATTTTAAAGTGTAATTTATACTTAGTTCTGTTACTTTTTTATTAGCTATGCAGGATAAAGTGTTGAAAAGCAACATCTGAAACACTGATCAGTACAGTACCACATGCTGACATGTCTGATGATGAACATAGCTCTGCAGAAAGCCAACAAGTGCTGCAGATCGTCTCTGAAAACTGAATTTGTGCTAAGGCAAAGAAAGAAATGGCTTTACAATCCAGCAACAGAACTGACAAGTTCCACATGGAAAGTAGGCCAGAGTCTGTCATGTTTGTGGCAGAAGAAGATGAAGAGAGAGTGTGTCTATTGATGTATAGCAACTGCTTTGCATTTGTGGTCTACTGCAACAATACATATTGGGTCATTATTCATGACTACTTATACAATCAGACTGTGAGCAGACACAGCCAGTAATATGCCATGAAAGCTGTTTTCACTTTTGACAATGTCAGCTTTTCTGTACAGGGTTATGCTGGCCTCCCATCACCTGAGCCAGAGGTGGGTGATAATATGCTAACTGCAAGAGATATACTGGACAAACTACCCCAGTAAAATCCAGTAATGCAGACTTTCCTAGAGGTAAACCTAAACAAAATGTTCTAAAACAATCAAAACAGAGGTTCTAGAGAAGGATCTATGTACTGGATTATTCGAACTGGTGGTTGTTCAAATACTCCCTACACATTTAACCAGCTGAATATTCCCAACTACTCCTCAGTCACCTAACAAAAAAGTTATCGTATATGTAGCTGAATCAAGACCCATTAGAGAGGTTTTATCTGAATTTTAAGTGAAGCTATTTCATTTTCTGCTGCTAGATTCCCCAATAAAAGTGGAAGCCTTCCTATTAAAATCCAGCAGCCATCCTGTAAAAGAAAGTTATAGTTACATCATGCGCTGCCTTGTTCCTCAAAGCCGTCCCTAAGACCCCCAATCACCCGACTTCTAGCGCGTGGCTCCAGTGATACATTTCAGAATGTAAATCAGGGTGAGGAAAGATTTTACAATGGGCAAACTCTGAGTAAATAATTTATAAAGTATTATTGTAAAAAAAAAAAAAAAGCTATTTTATTCATTGAAGGAGTGCTGTAACCTTTTTAAAACAATGAGTTCAGCTTACCTGGGGCTTCTATTGGGCCCCCACAGACGTCCTGTGCCCACGCCGGGACAAAAATATCTTCCGGGGAAGACATAGTGAAATATATATATTGAAATATGTATGTGTGGGGGGGGGGGGGGGGGGGGGGAGCTGACAGTAACTGCATTCCTTCTGCCCTGCTCTCCATTACTCTCCTTTATTCTAATAAGGACTACTTAAAAGGGATCTCAACAACAAAAATAAATAATGTATCAAGTGTGGGCTCGGGGGTGACAAGCATCAAATTAGGGCTACTCCATAGCCCCCCCCCCCCCCCCCATCTATATGGAGTGCTCCATAAGTGGCCGCAATGATATCGCATGGCCTCGGCCACTGCAATACATGCCAGAGGATGTCGTAGCGGCAAGGGCCATGGCCACTTTGAACTGCAGCAAGATGGAGGCGCACATACAGATGGTTTACTATAATGAGATTCTACTGTATTTGCAAACCTCCCTTAAGAGGACTTTTTGTTGTTTATTTGCTACTGTGATTCCTTTAACCACTTAAGGTCCGCAGTGTTAAACTCCCCTAGTGACCAGGCCATTTTTTACAAAATATCACTTCTGTGTCTATAGAGGGGACAGCCGTGTACAGTGATCGCAGAGCTGTACAGTGACAAAAGACCATGGTTTCGCCCTCTAACCGTCTCCGAGCGGCCGCTGGGAGACTGATGGCTTCCAGGGGGGATGAGCGTGCATCGCTTGCACTCTCCGCCCAGAGCCATTCGCACCAATCGGCATGGAGTGGTCCTGGGGCTGCCGCACTGCTCACGCCAATCGGCGAAAGGTTAAAGTAAAGCTTGTGCCACGTAGGCGCAGTTGTTTGCGACATTAAAGTCACAAAAAACTGAGGCGAGCTGCGACGGGGACCGAACAATCGTTTTGTCCCGTTGAAGCACAGGATGTTTACAGGGGGCTGGTAGAAGCCTCAGGTAAGTTGAACTCATTTTTTTTTTAAAGGTTACAGTACTAGTACTCCTTTAAGTTATTTTCACTACAGTTACTCTTTAAACTGGCTATTGTTGATTTAAGCTTGGCCATCCTTGTCTTTACATGTATGCAGTAGGTGTTGGCTCAGCACACTCTTCCTAACATCAGCCTTACCTAACTTAGTCTTATTGATTTAGAAGGATTTTGACCACTTCCCCTCCCCTGGGACGAGTAACTACGTCCCTGTAAAATCCCATATCTCCATGCAGAGATCTAGCTACTACATCCCTTCCCACTCGCCCTGCCAATCATTAGCTGCGAGATCAATGAATAGGAACACAGTTCCCATTCATTGATCTAAGTCCCCGTGTGAATGACTGCAGCCGTCTATTAGACTGTGCCGCCATTCAGAAATACATATACTTACACATCCATGCATTACTTCCTCTTTGCGTAGTAATACTACGCATAGGGAAGTTATGCGCGAGGACATCTTGTGGCCAAATAGTAAAATTACATCTACACAAACATTGTTTAAGTACATAATGACCGGGTTACACCCATGTGCGTGACCGCAGCAGCAGCCCCAGGACCGCCTAACACCAATTGGCATCAAGTCCTGGGGCTGCAGTTTGCAGGAGATCATGCGCATCTCCTTCTCGGGGGCGGAGCTCCACCCTGCCTTTAGTTTCCGAGCAGCGATCGTCGCTTGGGAGACTGTTAAGACGGCGAAACCGCCATCTTTACACACAGTACAGTGCTGCGATCAGCAGCAGCACTGTACTGGGGACAACCGTGTGACACGGCTGTCCCCCTTGGGCAGAAGAGTGCAATCGGCTCTCATAGGAAGAAGCCTATGACAGCCGATCGCCAGGATTGGCCGGCTGGGGGGAGGGAGGGATTTTCAAGAAATGTATAAACAAAGAAATAGTAAAAAATATAAAAAAACACAACAAATATTTATAAAATAAAACAAAAACAAGGGTGGCAATCAGACCCCACCAACAGAGATCTCTGTTGGTGGGGAGAAAAGGGGGGGGGGATCACTTGTGTGCTGTGTTGTGCGGCCCTGCAGCTTGGCCTTAAAGCTGCAGTGGCCAATTTTGATAAAAATTGCCTGGTCTTTAGGGGGGTTTACCACTGTGGTCCTCAAGTGGTTAACATCTAAAATTAACCTCTTACCTCCCACACTCCCTGATTGTTACCAAAACATTTTTGGGTACAAAAATAATAATTAAAAAAAAATAAAATAAAAAAAATACATAAATAGTTAACTTAGGGACTGAACTTTTTTTTAATATGTATGTCAAGAGGAGGTATATTACTGTTATTTTATAAATTATGGGCTTTTATAGGATATATTAGGGATGGACACCAAACTGAAAAAATGCACCTTTATTTCCAAATAAAATATTGGCGCCATACCTTGTACTAGGGAAACATTTTAAATGTTGCAATAACTGGGACAAATTGGCAAATAAAATGTGTGGGTTTTAATTGCGGTAGTATGTATTATTTTAAAACTATAATGGCCGAAAACTGAGAAAAAAAATTATTTTTGCAATTAGAATAAAATATTTCTCAGCAAATAGTACCCCCAAAGAAAGCCTAATTGGTGACGAAAAAAAACAAGATATACATTGTTTCGTTGTGATAAGTAGTAATAAGTTATAAGCAAATAAATGGAAGGAGCACTGACAGGTGAGAATTGCTCTGTTTTTTTAAAGGGGGAAAAACCCTTGGAGGTGAAGTGGTTAAAGATATAAACTGCATTCCCTTATAGGATAACCAAATCTGTACTTGGCCCTTTAAATACATAGTAAGGAAGTGAAATAAAATATTAATCTCTTACAGCTAAGCACATGTAAAAACACAGGCACAGTGCAGAGCTAGAACAAGCTATTGTTATCATGATACTTCTTGTTTTTCCAGTCAAGTAAACCAATTTCCCCCCATTTTTTAGTTTAGGGTGTTGCTTCCTCTTATGTTTATCTCAAAGTAGACTTTTATTGTCCATGTTTTCATTTGGCAAATGTACTTCCTAACAGCAGTTCCATGTATTGCAGGAGGGTGATACACAACTCTACCCAGAGCAGCTAATGGAATTCATTCATCCCCTCTGCTCTCACAAGTGAGGGTCCCTGCCGCTGCCAGCTCTATTCCTTTTTAATGGACTCAGCTCGTTAAGTTTCAGTTCAGTGATTGTGAAACAATTTGGGAGATCCTGGCCTGATCCAGCATTTGTAGTTTTAATGCGGTGTAGAGTGCAAATCAAAAGCTCGAGAAAAAATATCACGGATTCTTTGCAATATCATAGACAGAAAGAATGTGTAAAACAAATTAATGGCACGCATTAGATATTTGTGGATAAGAATCGCCGAGCCAAATATAATAACATATCAGCCTTTGCAGGACGATACAGTTTCACGACTACATTTAAAGCAATGCAAGGCCTCGACTTTGATCTATGAACTGTTCTCAGCTGACGTAGGTCCTTTTGTAAGTTCATATTACTTAGCCTCTGCCAAGGCCTCTCTAATAGCACATTACAGAGCAATGGCAAAAAGCAATACATTTGTTTTGGTAGTGCATGCACTTTACTTTAAAGCCAAACTCCGCCCAAAACTCATACTTCTGTTTTGCATGAATACTGACTAGCTGAATTACATCCTGATTACCATAGACCCAAGAACGAAAACAATCATTAAAACTGTAAATATCACAGTACATACTGTAAATATAATGACAATTACACTAAAACATCAAAGTAGGTTGGGGGCACCTGGCTTGTATTCTCTAGATTTAAAGCCCCACTCTTAAATGTAATGGGTTAGTTGTGATCCCTGCCCTAAAAAAACTACATACACACAAATCACTTTACCTGTTTCACTCCATATATCAGGTTAGATATTAGGTAGGAGGGTTAAGGCTAGTTTCCTCCAGGGGGTTAATGCTAGGCACCTTAAGGCTAAGGTTAGGATAGGATAGTCACCAGATGAGCTGACAATTTACTAATACCAGCTGCAGCGGCGCTGCCGCAATACATACTTCCCCTTTCCATGTGATTGCACATTGACAGAAAAGACCAGGTGAAAGTGCCTGACAGCCTAACAGGCACAAGTTTTCCTGTGAATTATTATATCATTCTTCGGATTAAGGGTGTGACATGGAGCCTACAGCACAAGACATTGAAAAATAATGTGTGTTAATTTAAGCGCCCCATTCACGGCAATGCAAATCTACTTATTAATGGCACTAAATTAATATAAATTTTGCCTTTAGAGTTCTAATTATTACAGCCGGTTGGTAAAATTATGCGGCTTCTCGGGTAAATTGCAGCTTCATAGCCGGGGAAGATTAGAGTTAGGAGTAGATAGAGGGAGGTTAGAGTTAGAAGTAAGGGGAGGGAGGCTAGTGTTAGGAATATATAGTGGGAATGTTAGAGTTGGAAGTAAGTGGGGAAAAGTTAGTGTTATAGGCATATATGGGGGAGGGAGGTTAGTGTTAAGCATAGATATGGGGAAGGTTAGTGTTGGGAGTAGGTGATGGGAGGCTAGTGTTAGACATATATAGGGAGGAAGCTTAGTGATGGGAGAAGGTGGGGGGAGGTTAGTGTTAGGCATATATAGGGGGGAAGGTTAGTGTTGGGAGTAGGTGGTGGGAGGCTAGTGTTAGACATATATAGGAGGAAGGGTGGTGGGAGGCTAGTGTTAGACATATATAGGAGGAAGGTTAGTGTTGGGAGTAGGTGGTGGGAGGCTAGTGTTAGGTGTGGACTGGGAGGGGGAAGAATTTGTGAGAGAATCGGGTTACAGTGAGGGATAGTAGGATATTGGCATAATTTACTAACAGAGATAGGGGATAGCAGAATATTGGTTAAATATCTATAAAAATACTGATATTCTATGGCATTTTCTAGCACCCATTTTCCCAGCCGCAAATTAAAATAACGGCTTTATCTGAAATTCAGTGCCCTTTTTACCCATACGCCCACAGCAGGTTTCAGGATCTGGCTTGTGGACACAAAGGCAGGAGGAAGGACGGTAAAGATGTTCAGACGCAGCCTTAAATTAAAGCCTAATTAACTATTTCCTAAAGTGTATGACAGCTCTATAATGGTAATTATAGGTGTTTCATTTAAAAGCTATTGGGTAAACCCCTTAATTCACCTAGTTAAAATACTATTCCATCCACTTGGTGCTACTTGTTTGGGTGTGAAATTATACAGTAGTACTCTGTTAGGTGAAAAACACTATTTAATAAAGTCCTTTGTTTTACAATAACATTTTTGTTGTGTACTGTCAATTTACGTTCCCAAAACACAAACTTTGTTTTAAAGATGTGGACTTGTGAATTAAAAAAAAAAAAAAAAAACAAGATAAAATGCTTAACAGTTGGCAGATATGAATTACTTCACACCAAAGCTCGAAGGATTTATGTCAAGTGTGACCAGTCACTAGTTTAGATTTCAGCCTACTGAGGTTTTAGCAAGATTACAATGGCTGGGATTTTATAAAGTGGTTCACAGTTTAAGTGTTCACTAAATCCTGTAATGTATCTATGCTACAAGAGATACAAACAATAGCTTTATGAGGTAAAGCACATGCTGTGTGAGAAATGTCAAATACACATAGATCATTAAACTGCCTCTCTGTTGTGGGAGACTCGTCAAAATTTCAAATTAAAAAAAGTGGACATTGCATGTATTGTAGACGGCTGCACAGATGACAATAAAAGGTACTTTCAGTTTCCTTCCCTAACTTTATGAGTGCTTTTTAGTTAGTAATGAGCAAGTCAAGAAACGTGCAGGAGATGGTGGATGACATTTCTTTAGAGTGCAGGAATTGTATACCTGCAAATCTCTTTCATTATCCATGAGGCTCTGTCCTTTTTATAATAGACTCACAGCTCTCACTGCCAGTTTTCACATGATAGTTACATAGTTATTTAGGTTGAAAAAAGACATACGTCTAATGGCAAACCTTTTAGAGACAGAGTGCCCAAAATGCAACCCAAAACCCATTCATTTATCACAAAGTATGAACACAGCAATGTAACCTGAATACTATACCGAGTATAAAAAGCAAGATGACCCCCCAGTATAGGTAGCTAAACGACCCTACCAGTATAAGCAACCAGATAACCCCTGAGTATAAATAGCCAGCATAGGTAGCCAGATGATTCCCCGAGCATAAGTAGCCACATGACCACCTTCTCTAGTATAGGTGGCCAGATGACTAAACAACCCCCTCCCCCCCAGTATAGGCAGCCAGATGAATCCCCCAGGATAGGTAGCCTGGTGAACACCCCAGTATAGGTAGCCAAATGCCCCCCCCCCCCCCCGACACACACACACACATGCACTCAGGCTGCAGCTAGCCGGCCACCGTTCTGGCTGTATTGTGACAGACTCTCTGTGACTAAACAGTAATTAACCCTCTGCACTCATATCAAGCCAGAAAACTAGAAGCATTAAAAACAACAAGGTTACTAATTATTTAGTTGAGGAAAGGGAACATTAGCTTCGAAAATGGATTGCATGCAATTCTGTACTAGACCCTTACACCAGCGAAGGAGCGCCCTCTGCTAACGTCCGCTGCTGCACCGCATTGGGGTGCATGAAGGAGCACGCTCTGCCATCCACTTGCTGTGAATGTACGTCCCCCACTGCACTGCATTAGTGTGCACATTGCCCATTGGGAAGGAGTGGGGGCGTGCGGTGACCTGTGACCTCAGTGCGGTGCACTGTATTTGTGTATCGCACAGCAACTCTATGTCTGCTTCAGAATAGCTGGGAACTTGTGAGATAGTGGTGGCACCGGAGTGAAGGCACGTCTGCCCACAGAGATTGATCTGAGTACTGCCATGGGCATGTGTGCCATAGATTCGCCATAGATGCAGCTGGCCTCTAGGCTTGTGCTGGTTGGGTAATACAGCCCATTAACACCACTGAGCACACACTGTACCGCTCATCATTAGCACATCCACCATTTTATTTGCTGTATAGAAAAAAAGGCATTAAAACAGCACGATGAAGGTGGAAATAATGTTTTTTTGTCAACAATCTTAATATTTTGAATTAGGAGAAGGGACCAGTAGTAAAATATCACCTTATAGAATGACATATATGATTATGAAATATACTGTATGTTATTAATGATATCACTTGAAGTAGATAATTGCTAAACTACAAAATGGGGTAAAGCAAACTTGTGATGTGTATTTACCCAATCAAGGTTCTCCTAAGTTGTGTACTAGCAAAGTCCACAGTTACAGCCTTCTCCGCTTACTCCAGCCATGTCAGATAAAATCTGCTGGGGGTAAATCTGAACTTAGAGTAAACTTAAACAGGGGATAAGAAGTTTATTACTTATTGGGGTTTTGTTCCTGTGAGCACCCTTAGCGTCCTCCTGGGCCAATTCAATGTGCTGCTGCAGCCAAATGTAAGTCCACAATTCATGTGCTGTTCCAGGCTGCACGCCCCCATAATCGCGTTCCTATTGCTGGTGGGAGTATTCTGTGCCTGCACAGTTAGTTAAGGTTTGTAACTGCACAGGTGCAGAACTCTCCAGGTCATGGAAGCACTAGGTATGCAGCCAGGGCTGTGCATGTGCAGTAGTTCGTGACTGAGCCAAGTCACAGACTCTACCGAGGCTGACGGTGGCGGAACAGAAGGGACTGAGAGAGCTGACCGACTGCAGAGGGCTGGAAGAAGCCCCAGGTAGGTATAAATACTCTTATTCCACTTGTGACAGGTACACTTTAAATCTCACTTCAGAGGTGCACTGGGGACCAGGAATGACCGAAGCCTTGTTTTAGCTAGACAAGCCTGGTAGTGAATGCACAATAAATTCCCTTACCCCCAGTGCTTGGTATAGCATAGCAATTTAGTGCATCGTAATTAGTTAATATCATTTATTAAATATAGTGTTGTTAAGGAGACTACCAGGCATGGGCTGAGGCTGAGATTTTTTTTTTAGAAAGTCTCCAGTGACAAGTAACTGTATACTTTTCAAAGGACAATTGAAGTGAAAGGGATATGGAGGCTGCCATATTTATTTCCTGTTAGGCAATACCAGTTGCCTGGCTGTCCTGCCGACCCTCTACCTCTAATACAGGTAGCCATAGACCCTGAACAAGCATGCAGCAGATCAGATGTTTCTGACATTTTTGTCAAATCTGACAAAATCAGCTTCATGCTTGGTTCTGGTGTGATTCAGACACTGCTGCAGACAAACAGACCAGCTGGGCTGCCAGGCAACTGGTATAGCTTAAAAGGGAATAAATATGGCAGCCTTCATATACAACTGACTTCAGTTGTCCTTTAAGCTGCTGCCCCAGTGTGGTCATTACGCAGAATATAAAGTGTAGAGAAACCGAGAGCCCAATATAGTGTAGTATGTTAAGCATAAATGAAGTAAAGGTTATCGTGAGAAAATTATACTCACAAACATGGGTTACCACAAAGGCAACCACTGTATAGGCAGGTGAGGAGATTAGACCTGTCCTCACTCAGGGATAAGAAGTCGCTCTCTGTAGACGCGAAAGGGGGTAGATCACCCCTCCACCAGAGGTGGACACGGTATAGCAGTAGGAGAACAGAGGCGCCAGCAGGATAAAAGCGGATAAAAGCTTTAAAATTTGCTGGGAGGAAGTGGTGGACTTACCTCCATAAAGCAGACACGAAAGACTTCACTGAGGCGCTACACCTGCTAATGCCGAAATTCTGTTTTGTCCCCACGTTTATTGCCTGATGAAGCGGGCTGGGCCTGCGAAACGCGTTGCACTTTTTTGGGGTACTATTTAATAAATGTGATTGCTACTATTCAGACAGTCTTTCGTGTCTGCTTTATGGAGGTAAGTCCACCACTTCCTCCCAGCAAATTTTAAAGTTTTTATCCGCTTTTATCCTGCTGGCGCCTCCGTTCTCCTACTGCTATTACGTAGAATATGATGTGCTGCACAGAGATCACACTGTCTGAGTTTACACTCAGTTACACTAGTGCTTCCTGTTTCTGTTGTATTTTATCAAATGTACCAGTATTGGTAAAGTCACAAACTGCACATTAGTTATATTTATTTGTATTTGTGTTGCTGGTTGTCCTGGTTGTACAGTGTGTTGAACTACTCATGTGTCTATGCTGCCCACTATTGTCTGTTTTGAACTATGTACAAAGCTACATAAGATGCTTGCACTATATAAATACAAAATTATAATATATTCAATGTAAAAGTTGCAATTGTTAAAAATATACATTTATGATCAGAAATATACTTTAGAGCAGAAAAGTATAAGCCACACCTGGCTTCTGATTTTCAAAAACATACTCCATATTGGCACTAAAATGGTGGAAATCACAGTTCTCCTGTCAGCACTTGGAAAAGAAAAGTTCCCTGAGAGAAAAACCCCTGAGCAGTCGTGATCTTAGGCCAGTATACGAAGCTAGTCACAAGAGAAATATTTAGGCTGGGTTCACAGTGGGGCATAGAGATGTGGCATAACGGACGTATTGTTATGCAGAACGTTGCAATTCAGATGCAATGATACATTCACATGGTGGCCATAGCGGTCAGAGTGTGGTGCATGCAGTGTGCTTACCACATAATGCCCGCACTAACAGTATAGTGAAGCATACTTTTCATTGACTGTACTACACTGTATGCGACGCATGCGTGGATAGTGAGTGACGCCGTTTTCCCATTCTGTTTGCGCTATGTTCCTGCTGTTACAGGTAACATAGTTACATAGTTATTTTGGTTGAAAAAAGACATACGTCCATCGAGTTCAACCAGTACAAAGTACAATTCCAGCCCGTCCCCCACATACCCCTGTTGATCCAGAGGAAGGCGAAAAAACCCCCACAAGGCATGGTCCAATTAGCCCCAAAAGGGAAAAATTCCTTCCGGACTCCAGATGGCAATCAGATAAAATCCCTGGATCAACATCATTAGGCATTACCTAGTAATTGTAACCATGGATGTAACGCAACACAACTCTCACTGTGAACCTAGCCATATACTATAAGGGCTCTTTTCCACTAGCAATCACAAAAGCAAATCACAAACACAAGTGATTGCGATTTTTCATCACTTTTGTTATGCGATTGCGATTTTTCATTCACATTGCATTTGCACTGCACAATTTCAGTTAAAATCGCTACAGAAAGTGATTGTGCTTTGCAAAAAAATCGAATCGTGGTAGTGGAAAACACATACCGCGGTTCCTATGTTAAGTTAGCAACCCTAGCAATTTAAAAATCGCTAGCATTTTGCGATTTGGATCGAATCGCTGCTAGTGGAAAAGAGCCCTACTAGCTAACTTTGTTCTGGAAACACTACTTGCCTGGTTGTAGTAGTTATCCTGCTACTTTAATACTTATTTTTTTACTGGCCTGCTACAGGCATGCAGACGTAAGTTATAATTTCATCACAGATTTACATGCATCATTTCAGGCACAAATTTTAATCAGAAAATTCCACAAAGTTATTCAGAGCCAACTTAATGGTCTGACAGCCAATGCATCCCACATGTTTATCCATGTACTTAAAGGACTTACGAGGCCAATCATTGAGAAAAAAAATAACAAAAAGTTATCTACCTGCGTCAGCTTGTAAGGCACGGAGGACGCCGTCCGCGCCCTCCGTGCCGTTCCGCTGGGTCCCCACCGCTCAGTAGCTCCCAGAACGGTCCCCGACCGCGCGGGCAGGGTCGGGCTCTCCAGACTGTACAAAGATGGCGACCGGAGCTGGCCGCGGCTGCGCAGTCCGCATAGCCGCGAGTGCGGCTGCGCAGCTCTAAGGCCGACCCCCCGATCCACGTAATAGGCTGTTTCCTGTAGCGTGGATCGGGGGGTTGGCCTTAGAGCTGCGCAGCCGCACTCGCGGCTATGCGGACTGCGCAGCCGCGGCCAGCTCCGGCCGCCATCTTTGTACAGTCTGGAGAGCCCGACCCTGGCCGCGCGGTCGGGGACCGTTCGGGGGGCTACTGAGCGGCGAGGACCCGGCAGAACGGCACAGAGGACGCGGACGGCGTCCTCCGTGCCTTACAAGCTGACGCAGGTAGCTAACTTTTTTTATTTTTTTTTTCTCAATGATTGGCCTCGTAAGTCCTTTAAAGAGGAACTTCAGCCTAAAAAAACATGCTGTCATTAAGTTACATTAGTTATATTACTTAAAATAGATATGTAATATAATATCTTACCCACCCTATTTTAAAAAAACAGGCAAATGTTTGATTTCATGAGGGCAGCCATCTTTTTTGGTTGAAAGGAGGTGACAGGGAGCATGAGACACAGATCCAACTGTACTGTGTCCTGATCATCCCTCCTAGTTGCTAGGCAACGAGAACAACAACATAGGAAATCCCATCATGCTTTGCACAGCATCAGTGGAAAAATGCCCGGGCAGCTACGCCCCAGCTTAGCTTTAGTGCAGCTAAAAATGAGGCTTAGATAAGAAAAACAAAGTTCTGATACTGTCAAACTGTTAAAGAAACACCAAGCCTTTTCAGTTCTGCTGAGTAGATTTTTAGTTTGGAGGTTCACTTTAAAGCAAACCTATTATTTATTATTATTGATTTATAAAGTGCCAACATATTCCATGGTGCTGTACAAAGTAGCAAAACAAACAAGGGGTACATAATGATACAGACAATGATATACATCAAATATGTACACTGGTACAAAATACAGAACTGGTGGTTACAATGACAGATGTAACATGATGAATAAAATGTATAACATTGCGAGCTATAAAGTGAACAACAAAATCCAAGACACATAAGGGTGAGAGAACCCTGCTCTTGCAAGCTTACAATCTAAAGTTAAAACCTAAATAAAAAGTAAACTGAAGAGGTATATAGTCATACCCCTAAGTAGAACTTTTCTGGAATCCCGTTGTTGTGACTGTAGTAGTTTTTCAAAGTTAATGAGCTCCTGGCACTTAGATGTGTTTTTCTCTACTACACAGAGTTTACAACCTGTAGACATTATCAGTGAGGCTAGGTTCAAACAGGGACGTTGCGGAGCTGCATTATAAAATTTTACTACGCAGCTTACCGTATTGCAATGATAAGCCTATGGGACGTTCACAATGTGACGTTAGTGTCACATTGTAGCGTGTAGCATTATGGAAACACACTGCTGCAGTGCGTTACTTCTAAACGCACACGTTACCAGGTACAGGAAAGCATACTTTTCATTGCCTGTATGCTTACTGTACATATTTAATGTGACAGTAACACAGCGTTAATTTGTGTTACCACTTTTTTGTTGCGTTGCGTTGTAATGTTGCGTTGCAACTTTACAACACAATGTCCTACTGTGAACCTAGCCTAAAGTTACGCTGCAGTCTCCATTTAGAGCCTTTCGTCCCTGGTGGAGAATGCTGGGTGCAGAAGTGATCAATGGTGTTCAACAGAGCATTCTGCAAGGTGCGATGGAGTTTGCTGCCCATAGCCTCCTGGTTGTGGCCCCCGGGGCTCCACCCACCATTAATGGCAAGTACAAGAGGCTGAAGCCCTCAGTTTAGGGGTGGGTTAATTGCACTGCAGTAAGGGCATGTATGCACTGGTATTTAACTGTTATTGGTGCCAATCCATTCATAGGGGCTGCCTGTGGTGTTTTAGGCTACTTGCACACTAAAACACCACAGGCGTTAGGTGCCATGTTAAGGTCGCATAACGTGCACCTAACGCAACGCCTGGTGCTCTTCATTGTGGACGTCAGAGTGAGCCACGTTGTGCAGCTCACTCTGGCGTCCGTGATGCTGTGATGCGTACTCTTGTGCGCATGCGGCATCACGTGGTCCCGTCCGGCCAATCACCGCACAGAGCGGCCGCTCCAGGAAGTAAACACTGCAAGTCACAACGTGCAGTGAATATTAATTAGCCATGTGCCTGGCCGCTCTCCACTCCTCCCCAACATGACTGCGCATGTGCAGACAGTCTAACGCGGCTTAAGCCGCTCTAACGCCGTAGCATGCTGCACTTTCTTAAGAACGTGCATCGTTACATGTAACGCAACGTGGGCTGTGTGAACAGCCCACTTGTGTTACATTGCTGTGTGTTGGGGAGCGTTACAGGCTGCACTAACGTGCGCCTGTAACATCTTAGTGTGTAAGCAGCCTTAAGCTGGCCACTAACGGTCCAATTTCTAGCGAAAAATCGTTCGAGCGACCAGAAATTCTGATCGGACGAAAAATCGTTCACTACACCATCAACTAACCAATCATTGCTTCCTATCTATCACGACCACCAAGAAAATCCAAATTTTCGTTCGACGAAAATTCATTCGGACAACATTTCTTTCACTCGTTCATAATCGATTGTGTCCACCAATGGAGATTATTTACAACCAATCCGATCAGAATTTCTGATCGCTCGAACGATTTTTCACTAGAAATTGGACCGTTAGTGGCCAGCTTAAGGATACAGTAATTGATTTAGAAAGTGCCATGGGTTTTGTGTAATAATTGCATGGTGTGGGGACTGGAAACTCAGCACATTAGACAGCTGACATAATGGGAAGGGGAAGCAGCTCTAGTTACGGTAGTTGTTATAATTTTCACTCAAAATAGAACTTTACTGAACATAGCAATGAATAAAATATTTTTTCGGCCGACAATATTAATTTATAAAGTATTCAGTCAATGCTTGCCCATTGTAAAATCTTACCTAACTCTGGTTTAAAATCTAAGTCTATCATTATCAATGATGTCAGCGTTGTTACTGGTGAATCACTGCAGGATCCCCCTTCCCCCCATGTAGTGAGCAGGGACATCATATGATCTCCACTCCAGCTCCATAGCAACAGATGTATCGCTAGCCTGGAGGAGCTGTCGCCCAAGGGAATGATCCAGATTACTTGCCAGGTGACAGTCCTCACCCATGTAAACAAGGCATGAAACACAGCTAGTACATCAAATAAGTAGTTTGATATTTTCAAAGGTAATTTACGTTAAAGCAGTCTACATTTTTTTTACTAGTCTATTCTACTGTAAATCTACAGAACAGTGAATGTAAATACATGTTTTGTCCAATTTGTCTTTAGCAGAAAGTGGGCAGTTTAATAGGAGAAAACATTATGTTCCTAAAACTAAAACTGTCTGGTGAGAGATTAGATCAGGGGTGCCCATTGAGTAGATCGCAAACTACTGGTAGATCACAAAGGAGCGATACAAAGCAGAGATATTCAATGAGATGCAAACAATCTCAAATTCAAATTGTATGGTAATTATATACATCTTGAAACTGCACAACTTCCTGTCAATTTACATGAGATTTGAATGGAGTACAAATTATTTGCATTTCATTGAAAATCTCTGATAAACAGATAGATAGATAGATAGATAGATAGATAGATAGATAGATAGATAGATAGATAGATAGATAGATGGATAGACAGACAGACAGACAGACAGACAGACAGACAGACAGACAGACAGACAGATATATTAAGGCAGAGGACACACGTGACTGTTTTTGTGCATGTTTTCTGCACAGAAAAATTGAGAACTCATGTTATGCAATGGGCTAGATCAGTGTTTCTCAACATTTTATTGGTATGTACCCCTTTTAAAACCCAGTAATCACCAAGTACCCCCTAGCATAGTAAAAATTATCACAAGTACCCCTTGACAAATATATATTTGATTGTAGTACATGATAATTGGTTCTAAACAATTTCCAAGCATTTACTATTGCTTTTAACTAGCTAGAATGTTGACTTGGTGTTGTTTAAATAAGATTTATCATTTTCTTAATCTCTAAATTTGTTATTCTTGGTTAAGTATATCAAGCCCGAGTACCCCCTGGAACCATCAGAAGTACCCCCTGGGGTACGCGTACCACACGTTGAGAACCTAGGGGCTAGATCACACTTAAAGGACAACCGAGTTGACACATGACATGATGAGATAGAACGTGTAAGTTTTTCTACATACAAACACACATAGGGCTTGATTCACAAAGCGGTGCTAACTGTTGGCACACCTGTGAAAACCCCCTTAGCACGTCTAAACAAGCTTTTCGCGCATAAAACTTTACGCGCGCACTGCACAGAGCGCAGGGCGCTCCGCGCGAAGTGCCCATTAAAGCCTATGGGACTTAGCACGCGCATAGGACTTTGCGCGCGCAAAAATTTGCGCACAAAACTTTGTGCGCGATCTGATTGAGAAATCTGGTGCTAATCTACTTAGCACCCTGGTTAGCACGTCTAAAGACTTTAGACATGCTAAGTAGGTTAGCACCACTTTGTGAATCAAGCCCATAGTGTGCAGAGAATGGATGCAGAAAAACGTGCCCAGAAAACCGAAAGAAAAGTGTGTCCCCAGCCTTAGGTTGCGTTTTGTGTCTTGTGCGTTTTTGCGTTTGTAGTGGGTGTAGTGCGCTTTTTGTTTGTTTGCGTTTATTTTCCACACATGCGTTTTCCTTGCGCTTTGCGTGTTTTAACACGTTTGCAGTTTGCATATACAAAACGCATATGCGTTTATGCGTTTTCCGTGCGTTTTTTTATTGCATTTTATACAAATTACTAGGAAGGCAACATGAAGTGGAAATACATCAGAAAACATAAAAAAAAACGCAAATAAAAACGCATGAAAAACGCATACAAAACACATTACATTGCGTCACCATTGACTTTCTGTATGTGTGTTTTTTTTTGTTTTTCCATATGCGTTTTTGAAAAATATGCAACAAAACCAGCGTTTTTAAAAACGCATATTATAAAACGCATACCAAACGCATATCAGTTTTAACCTCCTTGGCGGGAATGACGAGCTCAGCTCGTTCCATCACCGCCGGAGGGCGCCGCTCAGGCCCCGCTGGACCGATTTTGACAATTTTTTTTAAAAACACGCAGCAAGCACTTTGCTTGCTGCGTGTTTACATCGATCGCTGCCGCTCGCCGCCAATGCGCCGCTACCCACCGCGTTATAGAGCCCCCCCCCCCCCCCGAGACCCCGTGCGCAGCCTGGCCAATCGGTGCCAGGCAGCGCTGAGGGGTAGATCGGGACTCCCGATGACGTCACGACGTTGATGACGTCATCACAATCGTTGCCATGGCGACGGGGGAAGCCCTAAAGGAAATCCCATTCAGAACGGGATTACCTTATGGGAAGACGCGGCGATCGGAAGGGTGGGAGGGACGCCGCAGGAGGGGGGAATCATGTAGCTAGCGCTAGGCTAGCTACATGATTTTAAAAAAACGAAATACGAAAAATAGTGCTACGCATTTAATAGAACGCCAGGGTGGTTAATATGTTTTTTGATGCGGCTTATTGACTAACATTGCAGGCAAAACCGCTGCATTTTCCGCAACACTAGTCTTTCGGCTAAGTGTGTTCCCAGCCTTAAACTCCGTAACAAAAATTGCATCCCATTTTTTTATCATCCTACAAGTTCCAAAAGCTATTCTAATGTGTTCTGGCTTACTGCAGCACTTTGTACTATCACAGTCTCTGTAATAAATCAACTTATCTCTCTCTTGTCAGACTTGTCAGCCTGTGTCTGGAAGGCTGCCAAGTTCTTCAGTGTTGTGGTTCTGCTATGAACTCCCCCTTCCAGGCCTCTCTATGCACACTGCCCATGTGTTATTTAGATTAGAGCAGCTTCTCTCTTCTCTCTTATCTTTTACAAGCTGGATAAATCGTCCTCTGAGCTGGCTGGGCTTTCACATAGTGAGGAATTACAGACAAGGGCAAAGCTGTTTGCAGGAAGAAAAGAGCAGCCTGAAACTTCAGTGCATGAGATATGCAGGGGGAAAGAAACACACAAATGATCTCTTGAGATTCAAAAGGAAGGATGTATACAGCCTGCTTGTGTATGGATGTATTTTCTATGTGTGGACATACTGTACATCAACCTACTTCCTGTTTTGGTAGCCATTTTGTTTGTTTATAAACAAACTTTTTAAAACTGTTTTTAACCACTTTTAATGCGGCGGGGAGCGGCGAAATTGTGACAGAGGGTAATAGGAGATGTCCCCTAACGCACTGGTATGTTTACTTTTGTGTGATTTTAACAATACAGATTATCTTTAAGGTGGCCACACACCATACAATTAAAAGAACCAACTCTTCACCAATTTGATAATTTTGATAGGTTGTCCTGAAAAATTTAGAGCTTTTCTTTGTTTTTGATCAATAAATACAATGAAATTACCCAGTTTTTTCTTTGGGGGGGGGGGGGGGGGGGAGAGGGGAGATTGGACATATTGGAAATTTGCCTTCCGCTGCTTTATTTCTTTTCCCCACATCCACCTACCCCCCAGAATGCATGTTGCCCCTTAGAACGGTCTGTTTCCTCACTAGCATGAAGAAACGTTCCGTTTTCTCATTTCTCTAAATGCAGGGCTTGAGCGTCTGTTTCCGTTCCGCTGTGCTCAGTGGTCCGTAATAATTGGTCCCACAGCAAACTTGCAGTCTGTTCAGTGGTTTGTGCCGAATGGATCCGCTCGAACGGACAAATGTGAATGGATCGAAAGGTTAAGAATGGATCCGTTTCCATCAATTACGATTTGTCACCTTCCAATCCAGAAATGGACCGTTCTTTAACTCAAGTGTGAACCAGGCCTTAGAAATAGAATGCGACAGAGACCATAGATAAGTTCTGTCTTTCACATCCCCCCCCCCTCCAAAATAGGACAAGTCAAAGTCAAAGAAATATTAGGATGTTTGTTTTGCCCACCTTGTTATTATTACACTCTCCGTAATTTTTTTTAGCATGATATACTATGCTGGCGCTTTATAAATCAATAATAATAATATGCTATGCTATTACATGAGTTTTTTCTCAGAACCTCTCTGGGTTGACGCTAGTCATTTTATCTGTGCTTCCACACACTTCACAGGGCCCAAGAAAAATGAGCTTAAGACGTACATGTTGCAAACATTTTATGCATGGTAGATTGCCACTGGAACAATGCTGAGAACTTTTGCGCTGCCATTACGTGATGAGTTTGTTTTTTCAATGCATCACTGGAATTCCATCCTTGGATCCGCATCTTTGAAGCCGACACTAAAATTACTGCCCAGTCTCTTCCAAAGTCAGATACTGATAGAAGATTCAATGAAATCGAAGGTCGCCAGACTAGGTGAGTGTTGAAAGATACCTGGCCTATGATACTATTTCTGATTTAATAATGCGAATAGGAGGCTAGGCCTTTGTAATAATTAGGACTAATTACTGAAGAGGTGTTGACAGACAGCCTAAGAGGAAACAAACTGCCTTTATCCACTGGCTTAGAGTCAGATTACTAGTCTTGTCTTATCTGTTTCCCAGAGAGTAGAAGCCTCAATCAGTGACTATGTCTTCAAAGGGGAAAAGATCCTGACAATATGCAGGATTTAGGATCGGGCTATGAGAAGCAGCTTTTACTCTGTGTTGTTAAATTAATTCTCTTTCCCCCAATTATCGCAGGGCCTAACACACAGGTTGAATTACCAAGAGGGTTTTTTCTATTTTAATTCTTCCACAAGTTGTAACTTCTATAAATCCTTCTCATGTCAGGATGCTAAGACAACAGAGTCTTCTTATTTTTACGAAGAGAAGAAATATCCTGGAAAGTTATTGTAGAGCACAGAAATGTTTGCTTTTAATCACGTTATACATCTCTGTGTCTGCAGATGAATCACGATCATTGTCACCCACGTTTGAAGGTATTGCCGCCCCCAAAGATACATTTTTATCAAAAAAATGCAATTTTTTAAAATCCTGGGTTAGTTGAGCAAAATATATAATGAAGCTTGTTCATTTCTCCTAACCCTTCGACTCCAGAGAACTGTCTCCTCTGTTTAAATAGCCCTTGCAGGACAGTTTTACGTGAATGCAGTCTAAACACAGAACAAGCATAAATTTAGTAAGATCTTTTCTTGCAGAACATACACAAATTCACAAAGCATAAATATGCTTCAAATTTGTCTCTTGGAGACTATAAATGGCTCATTCTTCAGACGTAACACATCGGCCCATATGCAATTAACTTTTTCTCCTTAGTTTTCACCTAGGTGATCTTTTCTAAATTACCAATAAAGTGCCCTTTAAACCACCAGCAAAGCAAAACAATTTTTTTTTTAATTTTTTTCAATAAATTTTACTATTTTTTAATTTATTTTTTCCTATCCCCGCTAGCCAATGACAATGTAATAATAGTTAACTAAATAAAAGAGGGGAAAAAAACTTTTTCAAAAAATCTTTAATTTCAAGTCTTGCTGCTGCTTTGTTGGAATATTAGGTGTAAGAAGGATCATACACCTTTGTATTTATCCCTAAGTACAGATGCAATAATAATGGTGTGGTCATCTATGCAGGTCTGAAGACCTGGCTTGTGGTCTGTTCTACATACACAAAGTGACACAATTTTTATGACCCCGTAACCACAAAAAATGTACCTCCATGCTGTTCACATTAAACATTATGGACTAAACAGGTCTTCTATTCAGAGGCTTGGGAATGACAGGTATTTTTTATTGCATAATATATTTAGCATCGGTCAGCATGCATCACATAAACCTGCACAGTTTATTCTTTCAGATTATTTGCTTTGCTGCTTTCCCTTGGCACTTCTAAACTTGTGACCTGTCTCAATGTTTTTCAACTCCATCTCCAGAGGTCCAGAGTTCCCTGATACTCTGTGCAGAATCAATGAGAGGGGATTAGTCCATTTCAGCATTTTCCTAAATGTCCCCAATCTGATGCGAGAAGGAATATGGAGGCTGATGTATTTATTTCCTTTTAAACAATGCACATTGAATGGCTGTCCTGCTGATTATCTGCTGATTATTTGCCTTTTAGCCATATACCCTGATCACGCATACTCTGACTGAAACCTGACAGGATTAGCTGCAGGCCTGTCTCAGGTGTATGATTCAGACACTACTGATGCCAGAAAGATCAGCCGGACTGCCAGGCAAATGGTATTGTTTAAAAAGAAATTAATATGGCAGCTTTCATATGCTTCTCACTTTAGTTTCCCTTGAAAGGACCACTCCAGTAAAAAAAGTAAAAAGTTAAAATCTGACAGAACCGACAGGTTTTGGAGTAGTCCATTTCCTAATGGGGGTTTCTCAAGGTTTTCTTTTCTTCCCCGAATGGCAGGTTAAAGGGACTCCGAGCTCCAAATAAAAATGAAATTGGTACTCACCTGGGGCTTTCTGCAGCCCAGTGTAGGTCGGAGGTCCCACGGCGTCCATCTGGCTCTTCTCCCAGGCCTTCACTCAGAAATGGCTCCCTGGCGGCTCCCGGCAACACTGGGCTCCTCTTCCTGAAACGGTGGCCGGCGTGACAGTATTGCGCATGCAGAGCAAGATGGACAGCGTGGGACCTCCCGACCTACACTGGGCTGCAGAAAGCCCCAGGTGAGTACTGATTTAATTTTTATTTTGAGCTCGGAGTCCCTTTAACTGTGAAAATAGTAAGATGTTAGCCAGCCTCCCTACTCGCTTGCACTCTATTCTATCAGTTAAACTTAGCAACTGCCATTCAGGAACTGCTTTTGAAAACAAAGAAAACCCTGAAAATCCCCCATGAGAAGATGGACTAGTCCAAAACCTGTCGGTTATGTCAGATTTTTAACTGCTTACTTTTTTTTTTATATCTCTCTTTGACCCAACATCCCCCCTCTCCCTTCCCCTACCTACCAATCTTCTGCTTGCTAAAGACCTTAGAAAATGGGAATCCCCGACTGGCTCACAAACCAAAACTGGTAGTCACATGACTTCAAGTGATGGGGAGAATTAGCCTAGTTGACTGACAGTCCATTTCTGGCCACAGATCTGTATGAAATCTCAATATGGAGTCCTTCCACCACTAGCTACTGAATTAATGTTGTTTTCATTTTAATAAAAGAGCTCTAGTGCCTGGAAATACTGTTAAAAAATTAAACATTTTCTAGAGTAAATGAACGCAAAAGATACATTTAATATAGAAATACATATTTTCTTTCCAAACACTTTGATCTGCCTAGTGTGTGTGTTGGGGATCATGGTTAAATGGTTGCCCTAATGAAGCTGATCAGAACATGCTGTAATCAGCTCACCTGACGACAGACTGACATGCTTATGGCTGCCAAAAGCAATCTGAAAAACAATGGTGGGCTGTTGCCGCTAGAAGATGTGATAGCATACCGTAGCTGTAATAACCCGTATGTAAATGCATAGGTTTGTGTTTTGGGGGTGACGTTATTAGGTGTCTTTTTTTTAAAGGATGCCATAATCCTTATAAATTACATTAATGTATCCAATCACACATACTATTACACATAATGTGATGCAGCAAAGAAAAACACTGCGCTGTCTACACAAACTGATGGGCAGTGAGTTGAGGGTGATTGATGGGTGCTGCTCCAATAACTGGGTGGCTCCAGTAAATCTGTCTTCTTGCCTTACATAATGTGATGCGCCTGGTTTACAAAAAGTAAAATGCTCTAGAGCTGTGGTTCTCAACATTGTTTTGGTATGTACCCTTTATGAAAGCCTTTGTTTGCCACATACTAACAAGCTCAGCTTTTATGAGGTAGTGAACGCTAATGTGGATATTGGGAATGCTGTAGATGTGATATACTTGGACTTTGCAAAGGCTTTCGACACTGTTCCCCACAAAAGTCTGGTGCAAAAGTTGAGGATGCAAGGACTGGGGAAGAGTCTGTGTGCATGGACAGGGAACTGGCTGATGGACAGAAAACAAAGAGTTGTGGTCAATGGATCGTACTCAAAATGGGAGACTGTTAGCAGTGGGGTCCCACAGGGGTCTGTACTGGGTCCAGTGCTCTTCAATTTATTTATTAATGGCCTAGTTATAGATGCAGTAGTGAGCAATGTTGCTATTTTTGTAGATGATACAAAATTGTGCAGAATCATCAACTCTCAGGAAGATAGTGTCATATTGCAACAGGATCTGGATAGGATGGCTGTGTGGGCACATACATGGTAGATGAAATTCAATGTTGAAAAATGTAAAGTCATGCACTTTGGTCGTACCAATGGTCTAGCACCATACAAAATAAATTGGATACAGCTGGGGACATCAAACTTGGAGAAGGACTTAGGATTACTCATTGACAACAAGTTAAATAATCGTACTCAATGCCAAGCCGCTGCAGCTAAAGCTAACAATATTTTGGGATGCATTAAAAGGGAAATAAAAACTCGAGATGCTAGCATAATATTGCCCCTGTTTAACTCTCTAGTAAGGCCAAATCTGGAATATGGAATTCAGTTCTGGGCACCACATTACAAAAAAGATATTGCAGTTTTAGAGCAGGTGCAGAGACGAGCTACAAAATTGATACGTGGGATGGAAGGTCTCACTTACCAAGAAAGGTTAGATAAACTGGGTTTATTTAGTCTAGAGAAAAGAGGCCTTAGAGGGGATCTAATTAACATGTATAAATACATCAGAGGGAAATATAATAGCTTGGCGGATGAGCTTTTTGTCCCTAGGCCTTCTCAAAGGACTCTATACCTGCATTTAAAGGGGGCTTAGATGCTTTCCTTGCATTCAAAGACATCCATGGCTACAATTACTAGGTAATGCCTAATGATGTTGATCCAGGGATTTTATCTGATTGCCATCTGGAGTCGGGAAGGATTTTTCTTCCCTTTTGGGGCTAATTGGCCCATGCCTTGTAAGGGGTTTTTTTGCCTTCCTCTGGATCAACAGGGATATGTGAGGGAGCAGGATGGTGTTGTACTTTGTTCCCTGGTTGAAGTCGATGGACGTATGTCTTTTTTTAACCAAAATAACTATGTAACTAATAACTATGTAACTCCTGGTTCTGGCAACATAATCCTCCTAGGCAATGGCGTAGCAATAGAGAATGTAGAGGCTGTGACCACACCGGAGCCCTTGGACCTTCCTCCATCCTTTTAGCTTTTCACTGGTGCTTTGCTGGTAATGAACACCTCCATATGTGCATTGCATAGTGGTAGTCCTTAGCACATGGTTTCCCTCCTCTGATTGCACCTCTTACACTGAAGATGTCTTTGGTAGGTTTCGGGGCTCCATATCAATAAAGTATTTGTAGGCCCCATCTAAAACTCTCACTGGGGCCCCTAGCTCCTTAGCTATGCCACTGCCCCTAGGTACCTCTAGGTACATTTGTACATGTGCTTCAATATACCTATACTGATCAACAAACAGAAAAACTGTGCTCCAATGGTAGAAGGCAGAATCAGGGGATTGCAATAGAAAGGGAGCCACTCCACTCCACAATACACAACTATAACAACAAGCTGGGCTTCTTCATCCAACTGTGCCACTTAAGTAAAGAAGGAATCCCTGAAAATAAATTAAAATTCGCACATAGTGCTAAGTATTGCTTTGGATTGAGTTATACTAAGCACCCAGTGCTGCACTCCTGGAGGAGGAGCCACCACCAGCTAAACTGCTCCCCCTCGTGAATGCACTCACTGAAGTGTTTCTTGCATGTTTGCATATAATACAGTCCTTGATCTCCACAGACTAATTCACTCCGGCTTCTTAATCCAATTCAAAATGTATTAAAACCATGGGAAACCACTCGTACAGACTCGCAGCCCTGGGCAGCAGGTCAATGCAGGTTAACCCACTTCCTGGAATGGCGTCAGCGTACCTTCCGACTCCACCCCCTGAGTTTCCCATGTAATGATTGTCAAATCCACTAGAAGCATGCAACCCTTTGCAAACAAAATTCACATAAAATAAATGTAAAAATCTGCATACGAAAATCATACATAATGTAAGTCTATGGGCTGCACAAAAATTGCATTGATGTATGTTTTCCAATGCAATATTATGTGCATTTAAAAAAAATTGCACAGCAAGTTCCTTCTTCCATACTGTATGTGAATAACATGCAATGCTTTTCTATGGGAAATCAAAAAACTCACATGCATTTTTGATCTGTTTTTGTAAAAAAAGACATCTGATTCTGTATTGTTCCTCTAGTTCAAAGGGGAGATGATTAAAAACGGAAATGCATGAAAAAAAAATGCAACCACAAACGCATACAAAAATGTGAAACCAAAACTGCAAACAGAGAAAAATGCAGAAATGCACATGTCTTAAAATGCACAAACAAGTCTGCACAGATAAGTGTGCCCCTAGCCTAAAGGCAGCCATACACTGTAAAATTGGTTTGGTCAATTAGATGTTCGACTAGACAAAAACATCGAATCTATGTTATGATCAAAACAGTGAACCACAATGTTGGTTTTTGGCTGGTCAATGGAAATGTTGAGCATAAAAATGATCGTAATTACAAAAGCAAAATAGTATATTGTGTGTCCAGCTCTAGAGATACTAGGTGTGTGATCAGACCTTTGATAGCTTCCTAGTCTGTAATGGAAATGAACAGCAGGCACCTCTCCATCTGCTCCATGCTGCAGCAGCCTCTGTGGCATGCAAACCAGGAAGTGCTCATTAAAGAACAGCTGAAGCAAGAAGAATACAGAGGCTACCATATTTATTTCCAGTTGTACCAGTTGCCTGGCTATCCTGCTGATTCTCTGCGTCTAATACTTTAAGTCATAGACCCTGAACAGGCATAGGCAGATCAGATCACAGATGAAGATCATGCTATGGCCAAATTGAACACTGCCCCAGCCAAGCGATCACTACTCACCCATCCAAGAATGTGAGTAGCTGGGGAAAGCAGTAATAATAAGTGCAGTGATCATTGTGAATGGAGAGCCAGCACTTGTGGCATCTGATCAGGGTATTCAGTTCCATGGAGAGCCACTTCGGTGACCTGCAACATCTCCATGAGGCAGCACCTTAAGGTACCCATACACTTGATCGATTTCCCGCCGATAGACAGCAGATTCGATCACTGTGATCAAATCTGTTGTGAAATCGATGCACAAACGCTGTCTGATCGACTGATTTCCGTCCGAAATTGATAGATCCCGTCAATCTGTCCGTGCAGGTCGGGAGTGCATCGATAGCGGCGTTCGAATGTCCAATGACCGACGCTAGCAGCAATACATTACCTTTTTCGCCGCCCTTCTCCATGCTGGGCTCCAGCTGGCTTCACTTACTTCCTGTCGGAGGAAGTGTAAATAGTAGAGCGCCCTCTACTGTTTAAAACGTCCCCCGACAGGAAGTAAAGTGTTAGTGTAGTAGGAAGTAAAGTGAAGCTGAAGCCCCGAGCGGTGAAGAGACAGCGGAGACCGGGGGACTCTCGCCGGCCGGATCAGGTAATGTATACAGGGGGCGGCGGAAGCTCCACAGATTGTGAAATGATTTCATAGTAAAATCGATTCAAAATCTGTTTGCAGTGTAGGCAGCCAATGTTTTATAACATTCTTCCACTGGCTGGTGCCACTGTAAGTTTGTTTTAAGCCTCTGACAGTCTTGACAACATGGATCTAGGTGACAGCTGCTGATGAAGGGTAGAGTCTTGCTGAGAAGCACCTCGTCCAGTCAAATATTTAAATCACTCATTATGGGGTTGTCAATACAACAGACTATTTTGTCTACTAGCATCATTATAAGAAATGTTATGCTGGGTACACACTATGAGATTTTATGGTCGGTTTACTGTCAGATCAATTATTTCCAACATGTCCGATTTGCTTTTTGATCAATTTCCGTGCATTTTCGGATCGATTTCCGTTAACTTTAATAGGAAATCGATGGAAAAATGCTCGGAAATCGATCGGAAAGCAAATCGGATATGTTGGAAATAATCGATCTGACAGTAAATCGACCATAAATTCTCATAGTGTGTACCTAGCATTAGAGCCATTTGGGTAACGCATCTGATTAGTACAGTCTAGCTTGTGTACATACCATACAATTTTCTGTTAGATTTTCTGTTAGATTTACCTGCCAGATAGATAATTTCCTACATGTTGGGAATTATCTATCTAACCATCTATCTGCCTAGCAAATTTAGGCATTGTTCTACTCAGCAGGAGATAACCAGAAGACAATGCACCAGAGATAATGACCAGTCTCAACAGAAAATCTAACAGAAAAATCTAACAGAAAATTGTATGGTGAAAGCTTAAAGAGAACCTGTACTGAGTAAAAATATTTAAAATAAACACATGAGGTAACTTCAAATGAAAATTACAGAGTTACCTTGCCATCAGTTCCTCTCAGAAGCTCACCATTTTCTTCTGACAATAATCCCTTCCAGTTCTGACAATATTTTGTCAGATCTGAAATATATCAGTTGCTGTCAGTAAAATATCAGTTGCTGTCAGTTGTAGCTGAGAGGAAAACGGATGTACCAGGCAATGTCCATGTTTCCCTATGGCTCAAGTGGGCAATATTACAGTTTAACTGTGTGCTGACCAGAAAGCTGTTATGGGTAATGGCTATTTTCAAAATGGAGGACGGAAAATTCCCTTGATCATAGTGAACAAATAGGACGCAGGACAGGAGAAAGACACTGAGGAGTAGACTACATGGAAGGTAAGTATGACTTGTGTATGCCTATTTTGACTTTTATTTTCAGTACAGGTTTTCTTTAAGCCCCATCTACACGATACGATTCTTTGTACGATTCGATTACAATTCTATTTACGATCCAAATAAATCCGACATGTCCGATCGGGATTCGATTCGATTCAATTCGATTTGCCATTGTTTTGCATGAGTTTTGTTTTGCATTTGTGGCAGTTTTGCCATTGTTTTGCATGAGATGGCTTGAACCTCCGATTTTAAGTTTGCGAACCTCGAACGAGAACTTCCGCAAATGTTTGGGTTCGCGCAAACTTCACGAACTGCAATAGACTTCAATGGGGAGGCGAACTTTGAAAACTACAAACATTTATGGTGGCCACAAAAGTGATGGAAAAGATGTTTCAAGGGGTCTACTCGTGTAGATGCGGCTTAACACCTTGAGGGGAGCATGGCGGAGTGGAATACACGACAAAAGTCCTGGGTAAAAATCAGGATATGACGCACAGCAGCGTTTTAAGGGCAGAAATCACATTGCATGCTAAATTGGAGGCCTAAAGTGCTTTAAAACATCTTGCATGTGTGTACATCAATCAGGGAGTGTAATTAGTGTACTGCTAAACACTGACAGACCAAACTCACTGTGTAACGCACCGCAAACAGTTGTTTGTGGAGTGACGGCTGTGCTGGACTGGTGCACACCATGGCAAGAGTGCAGGCGATAGCGGTTTTCAAGCCCATATGGTCGCCGGGCTGAGGTAGCTCAATGATAGAACAACAGTGACTGTCCAGCTGATCGAATTTGGTCTGTCCACAATGAAGCAACGACCTTATCATCTTGGGTGTGCACCCCCCCCCCGACACACTCATATAGCCAGCGGTCATTGCTTCATTGTGATACGTAAGCCCCTTCACCGCGGCAAGGTAACGAAGGGGAATTGACACATGTACATGCCTTTTGTTTTGTTGTTGCAGCTGCAGTGCAGCCAGAAAAATTAGGCAGGCATGTACACACACGAGAAAAAAATTGTTATTGGTTTTGTTAGCGTCCGGCCTTAAAAATTCAGGAATACGCCTGGAGTCCTGGACCCTGTTGGTGGTGGCGGAGAAGGCAGCCATGCGGCCTGCAGGCAGAGATGCTGTGTGGGGACCGACTTAGTCTTGGGGCAGGCAGTCACACGGCGTGTAGGCAGAGATGCTGTGTGTGTGGGGACTGATTTAGTCTTCGGGCAGGCAGTAGCCCTCCGGGATCCATGCCTCATTCATTTTAATAAGGGTGAGGTACTGAACACTTTTTTTTACCTAGGCGACGTCTCTTCTCACTGACAATGCCTCCAGCTGCGCTTAAGGTCTTTTCTGAAAGGACGCTTGAAGCAGGGCAAGACAGGAGTTGGATGGCAAATTGTAACAGCTCTGGCCACAGGTCAAGCCTGCGCACTCAGTAGTCTAGTGGTTAATCGCTGCTCAGACTGTCGATGGTTCTTTCTCTACCATTGTTAAAGAAAGGGTATGGCCGGGGATTCAGGGTTCGATTCCGATCCGGAGTGGGAGCCTGAGAAACGGCTACCACCACACATCTAAGGAAGGCAGTAGGCAAGGTACACAAGTCCCGACTTGGGGAGGTACCGGTAGTGACGAAAAATAACAATACAGGACTCTTTCAAGGCCCTGTATAATGTTGAGTACACTTGAAATCCTTTAACGGGAATCTGTTATGGAGGGCAAGTCTGCCATTAATTCAACTGTGTGGTCAACTCTCTTTGGTACTTTCTGCATCATGGTGACCACGGGTAATGGCCAGGGAATCAGGGTTCGATTCCGGTATAGCGTGGGAGCCTGAGAAACGGTTACCACCAAACATCCAAGGAAGGAACTAATGTGCTGTATAAGTAATGTACCTGCCCTGACCGTGCTTTGCAGACCAGGCATCTGTGGTCAGATGGACCCTTGACCCGACGCTGTGTGCCAGAGATGACACCTCTTGCCTTTAACGAAAATCTGTTATGGAGGACAAGTCTGCCATCCATTCAAGTGAAAGGTATGCACTGACTCCCAGGTATAATACAATGTGCAGTGACAGATGTAGTAAAAGGTATTCAGTAACTGCTGGTATAACAATGTGCAGTCATGCAGTCATAACGCTGTGTGCTGTCATGCAGGTGCAGTGAACAGGTATGCAGTGACTGGTATCAATACAATGTGCAGCTGTCACACACACAGGTACCATGAACAGGTATGCAGTGACTGGTATATAATATAAAACTGCGTACTGTCACGCAGGTGCACTGAACAGGTATGCAGTGACTGGTATCTATACAATGTGCTGCTGTCACACACATGTACCGTGAACAGGTATGAAGTGACTGGTATTACAAATGTGCAGCTGTCACACACACAGGTACCGTGAACAGGTATGCAGTGACTGGTATATAATATAACGCTGTGTGCTGTCATGCAGGTGCAGTGAACAGGTATGCAGTGACTGGTATCAATACAATGTGCAGCTGTCACACACACAGGTACCGTGAACAGGTATGCAGTGACTGGTATATAATATAACGCTGCGTGCTGTCACGCAGGTGCACTGAACAGGTATGCAGTGACTGGTATCAATACAATGTGCAGCTGTCACACACACAGGTACCGTGAACAGGTATGCAGTGACTGGTATTACAAATGTGCAGCTGTCACACACAGGTACCGTGAACAGGTATGCAGTGACTGGTATATAATATAACGCTGCGTGCTGTCACGCAGGTGCACTGAACAGGTATGCAGTGACTGGTATCAATACAATGTGCAGCTGTCACACACACAGGTACCATGAACAGGTATGCAGTGACTGGTATTACAAATGTGCAGCTGTCACACACACAGGTACTGTGAACAGGTATGCAGTGACTGGTATATAATATAACACTGCATGCTGTCACGCAGGTGCAGTGAACAGGTATGCAGTGACTGGTATCAAACAATGTGCAGCTGTCACACACACAGGTACCGTGAACAGGTATGCAGTGACTGGTATATAATATAACGCTGCGTGCTGTCACACAGGTGCACTGAACAGGTATGCAGTGACTGGTATCAATACAATGTGCAGCTGTCACACACACAGGTACCGTGAACAGGTATGCAGTGACTGGTATTACAAATGTGCAGCTGTCACACACAGGTACCGTGAACAGGTATGCAGTGACTGGTATATAATATAACGCTGCGTGCTGTCACGCAGGTGCACTGAACAGGTATGCAGTGACTGGTATCAATACAATGTGCAGCTGTCACACACACAGGTACCATGAACAGGTATGCAGTGACTGGTATTACAAATGTGCAGCTGTCACACACACAGGTACTGTGAACAGGTATGCAGTGACTGGTATATAATATAACACTGCATGCTGTCACGCAGGTGCAGTGAACAGGTATGCAGTGACTGGCATCAAACAATGTGCAGCTGTCACACACACGGGTACCGTGAACAGGTATGCAGTGACTGGTATTACAAATGTGCAGTTGCCACACACGTGCAGTGAAAAGGTAGGCACTGAATGTGCTGGACATGGCAGTGGCACAGTAGGAATTAGCAAGGGCCAGCTGGGACTGACAGGGCTGTATATGCAAGTGTCAGTGGGCCACACACAAAAAAAAAACAACAGATCAAAAGAACAATATTACCTCTCAAAAGAGCTGTTGTGGGGTGCTTTTTAGCAATAAGTATCAGCAAGGAGCAAGCTAACAAGAGCCTAACTAAACTTTCTCTAATCTGTGCAGCAACCTCTCTCCCTTCTCTCACTACCTACGCAGCACACAGAGTGAGGAAATGGCCGACGCTGCTGCTTTTATACAGGTGAGGGGCTCCAGGAGGAAGTTCAGCCTGATTGGCTACAATGGGCTCTTTTCATAAAAGGTTACCGCAAGTTTTCCGCTCAAAACAGCGGATTTTCCCGTCCATTTAGCAAAGTGGGCATTCATAAAAGCTGTTCCCGCATGAAAATCTACAATCCCCCAGCAGAGCGAGAAATTTCCGCCTTCTCCAGTGTTTTTCTAGATTTATCTAGAAAAAAGTAACAAAATGGCCATTCATAAAGTTTAGAGGAAGCGGTATGTGGACGGGAAATACCGCTTCCTCTGATTTTGCGGATTACATACAAGTGAATGGGACAGACCTCCCAGAGAGAGCAGCGCACAGAGGGACTCTGCTGGCTGAAGTGTTTCCGCATGCCTTCCGACAGCTTACCGCCAGCCTTCAGCGGGAGATCTCCGCACTTGCATCGCAGCTGACAAGATTTTTATGAATTACCACCCAGAAGTCTAAAATACCGCTGCGGTATTTTCCCTCCAGGATTTTATTTTGCCACAAATGTTTTATAAATAGAGCCCATTGTGTCTGCTGACTGTGATGGAGAGGGTCAAAGTTTAGCCTAATGATGTAGTATAGGGGGCGGGTCGAACTCTCATATAGTTCACGGTTCACCACGTACGCAAACCACCGATGTTCGCATGAATCGGTTCGCCGGCGAACCGTTCGGGCCATCTTTAGGAATATTACCACGTATGCACAGTGTGCAGTAATATTACAAAGTGCGCAGTAATATTCCTGTTGTGTGTGCACGGAACAAGCACAAGATATACGCTCAGTGGACAAAGACAGATTACTAGTAATATATTCAATACATACTAACGTGAATGTAAGCAAAAAAAAACGCACGAGGTAAGAGAACATTTTTCATTCATCTGTGCCCTAAATTTAGCCACCATATCTTTTATTGAAACTGCATCACAAATTCAGCACTGAGCATGTTTTAGCACCATACAGGAAAACTCACTAGCAATCCCTTTAGGACTCCCGTTAATCTACATAGAATGAACATTAATTAAATCATAAAACCAGTACACATCCACTTTGTCATTACAGTGGAAGCTAATCATAGATCTCCCACTAAGTTAAAAAAGGATCTTGATTATAAATTGATTATATTCTTTTTAGGACTTCATTGGCCACTTACTAAGTTACAAAATAAACATTATTTAATATACATATCTGTCAGTTTCCTGCGTCAGTGCTGTTTTTTTCTTACAATCTTTATATACTTAAGTAAAAAAACAAACACATGATTTTTCCAGTGTCGGAACCTCTATTTTACTTCATGGAAGCCCTTGGGAAGCTTCGGAGGGGATAATGCCTGAACTCATGCAAAAGGGGAAAAAAAAGTGTAACTGACAAGTATATAAACACGGCCTTATAAATGGAAATCCAGATTCTGCTCTACTTAACATGACTGCAGGCAAGTCACAGGCTTGACTGGACAAATGTCAGAAAGATATATATCACAGAACTACACAAGACCAAATGAATAATGGGGTCATTAGAAATGCATAAATTAGCCTCTGTAGTAATAAACCGGAGTCATGGTGAAAATATGTGTGCAGCATAAATTCATTTGCAAATAATACTGTTTATATTAATTCTTCAAAAAATTCAGGCCGCTGACAAATAATGTCATCTTTTGGCAATAAAAAGTCATTAGAATTTCTTTTCTATGTCCTATTTATAGTTTTATAGGCATTTTAACAATGTAATAGCTCTTAAATTGCATACTGCTGCATCTAGTTAATTACTTTAGATTTTTATGGATGCAATTCTTCAATCTCCTCATTGTGTAGTCTATAATATCTATATGTGTCTTGTTTTAAAACCTGTATTTTAAGGCTTAGGCCCGGTTCACATTAGCGGTGGCTATCCGGAATAGCCGTGCCGGAGCCGCACCGCATGCTGGCCGGACGAAACGGACGCACGGCATAGCAATGTTAAGTCTATGCCAGGGTTCACATGTGTCCGTTTCGTCCGGACCGGAGCCGGACCGGATCCGGACTCCGGTGTCCGTTCCAACATGCGCTATTTTTTGGTCCGGCTCCTCCGGCAGCCGTATCCGGGGCGGAGCCGGACTGCACCATCCGGCCAATGGAAACCAATGAGAACCGGAGAGCGCACAACACACTGGCAAAAAATCCGGATGTTCTACCCCACTTCCTATGCGGATTTTTGCGGCGATATTGGCTGGGGACACATGGGCAAGCATTTTGGAGTGGAGCAGCACAGCTGGATCCGGATCCGGAGATGTTGGCAGCATGTCGGAGGTGGAGGTGAGTGCTAAACAGCAGAGGGCCTGATTCCACAGGTCCCCCTTCTGCTTTTATACAGGTTGTACTCTTTAAGAATCCGGATCCGGACCGCAACCGTGTTCATACCGCACGGAAACCGTATGCAACCGGACCGGATCCGGACAGGAACCGTATGGTTCAGGTCCGATCCGGCTTCGGTGCGGTCCGGACATCCGGTGCGGTTTTTGCAAAACCGCAAGTGTGAACCGGCCCTTAGTCTACTGTTTGGTGACTTCCTTTTTTATGAGGCCTAATAGTTCAAATAAAAAACCTCTGGGGTGTGATTTTGGAGTAAATGACTATTGATGTCAGTAATGTACATCTTACTTGGCCTGTTCAAGGTTTCTGCTGCAACCTAGCTTGGCTAGCCTAGTAAGCTCCCTGGCCCAGTCCACAGCTAAAGTCCCATACTCTGTGATGCTGAATTTGAAATTTGAGAGGAAAGATTAAGTGCCTACTTTATATGAAATCACATTTCGGGCAGGCCATGCGTGGATAAAAGTAGTATGCAAAGTGCACTGCACTTTCTGTTTCATGAAGCTATGCACTTGTATGCAGAGTATCCCTTAAAGAGGGACTGTCACCAAAAATCCTAAAATTTAAACACGTACAAATAAGAAGTACATTTCTTCCAGAGTAAAATGAGCCATAAATTACTTTTCTCCTATGTTGCTGTCACTTACAGTAAGTAGTAGAAATCTGACATTACCGATAGATTTCTACTACAGCAACATAGGAGAAAAGTAATTTATAGCTCATTTTACTCTGGGAGAAATGTACTTCTTATTATTATGTGTTTCAAATGTTAAGATTTTCGCAACAGTTCCTCTTTAAGGCCCATACACACTTCAAGATTTTCCCGCCGACCGGCAATTTTTTGAGTGACGAATGGTCGATTCCACGATCTTGCGACGTGGGTACAGGCACACAATCACGCGAACGTTGCTTAAAATCCTGCGGCAATAATGACCGTCATGGCATATCAGATCTTTAAGATCCCCGACAACTCCCGTGCAAAGTACCACAATCGCTAGAAGTCTCGTCATGCATACTCGCAGAAGATGAAGGAAGATGGATCTGCAGAGCGCTCGTCATCAGGGAGATGTCGCTGGATCCATCTCCCTGCATCGCAAGGTGAGTACATAGCTTTACGGCAAAATCTATGCACTATATATCAGTATATCAGTGCCACAGAATATGAATATAAATCAATAATAATAATAATAATATACACTAATTGATCCCACGACCAACACAAAAAGCCCTATAGGCTCTAGAATATAAACAACTGTGGCTAAAATGACAAAGAAAACATGAACTGGTGACAGTTAGCTGACAACTCCCTACTGAGTAGAGCAAACATCACACATAGGGCTTGATTCACAAAATGTTGCTGTTAGCACGGTTGTTAGCATGGCTTTGCATGCGTTTTAGTGCAAAAAAAAGTTTTCGCATGGAAAAATGGTTATCGCGCACAAAAATTCGCCTTCGCGCGTTAACGTGAATTTTTCGCGTGTTACCGTTATCGTTCACGCGATAACGTGAATTTATTGCGTTGATGCGCGAACGTGAATTTTTGCGCACGATAACCGTTATCACGCGAAATTTCGCTCTAAGCACTTTTCACAGCGTGCTAACAGTTGGCACCATTTTGTGAATCAAGCCCATAGTATATAGCCTAGCTCAACATCCAAGCTATAAAATATAAATGCTACGTGTGATTTTTAATGTATCACTGTGCGCCTGTTAATCAATTCCTTATGCACTAGCACATTTAATTTGTACCCTGACAAAGCCCCTATCATAAGTGGCAAAACATGATGTTTTTTTTTTGAGGGGAGCATGTTTATGTAGCACTGTAGCCTAAAGCTGGTTTAGCTGACAGACTAGATTAGAAAGCTGTGCTGGCTGATAGATTAGATCTCATTAGTACAAACTGTGTTATTCCCTCAGTATCCATAGAGGGAGTCAGCAACAGTATCTTTTGCAACCTGCAGCCTTAACTGAGAGGGATACAGATGTTTCCTTTTAACCACTTCAGCCTACAGCTTCGAAAACCTTATGCATCCGAGCAATGTTCACCTCCCATTCATTCGCTAATAACTTTATCGCTACTTATCAAAATTAATTGATCTATATCTCGTTTTTTCCGCCACTAATTAGGCTTTCTTTAGGTAGTACATTTTGCTAAGAGCCACTTTACTGTAAATACATTTTAACAGGAAGATTAAGATAGAAATGGAAAAAAATCATTATTTCTCAGTTTTTGGCCATTATAGTTTAAAATTAATACATGCTACAGTAAGTAAAACCCATGCATTTTATGTGCCCATTTGTCCCGCTTATTACACCATTTAAATTACGTCCCTATCACAATTTATGGCGCCGATATTTTATTTAGAAATAAAGGTGCATTTTTTCAATTTGCGTCCATCACTATTTACAAGCTTATAATTTTAAAAAAATTAATAAGATACTCTCTTGACATGTATATTTAAAAAGTTCAGACCCTTAGGTAACTATTTATGTAGTTTTTTTTTTTTTAATTGTAATTTTTTTTATTTTTTTTTTTAATACAAAAATGTATTTGGGTAATTTTAGTTTGGGAGGTAAATAGCCAATTTTAGATGTAATATAATGTATTTTTTATTCAATACAGGTATGTGGGTGCAGTTTACTATTTGGCCACAAGATGGCCACATTCAAAAAATTCCTGGATGCGAACAATGTCGCATCTAGGAACTAAAATGAAGAGAAGAAGTTTCCTGGGGGCAGAAATACCACGCTCTCTGATGAGAAAGCGTCGGTATTTCTGCCGGGGACTTAGATCGGTGAATGGGAATTATATTCCCATTCACTGATCGGGGGGGGGGCAGCGGGAGGCAGCGGGAGCGCGCGCGGGCGTGCGCCCGATCGCGCGCACCACACGGCTGCAGCACCACTGCCTATCTGGACGGATATATGCATCCAGATATGGCGAAGTGGTTAAACAATACCAGTTGCTTGGCAAGTCTGATGATCTTTTTGGCTGCAGTGGTGGCTGAATCACACACCTGAAACAAGCATGCAGCTAATCTGGTTTTACTGGAGAGCACCTGATCTGCATGCTTGTTGAAGGGCTGTGGCTAAAAGTATTAGAGACACAGGATCAGGATAAAAGGAAAAATCCATATCCTTCTCAGTTTAGGTTCCCTTTAAGCTGTATTTAAATTTTAACCACTGTACCCCCCGAGGTACGAATTTCTCCGTCCCTTTTTTCCCCCATAAAAAACAAGGGACGGAGAAATTCGTACCGTCCGCGCTACCGCCGCTGTCCGCGCTCCCGCCGATCGTGCACGCCGCCGCCCGCTCGCCCGGAGATCAATGAATGGTAAAATCCATTCCCGTTCGTTGATCTAAGCCCCCGCAATGATCTGCTGCTTCTTTGAGAAACAGCGCGATCATTGTGATCTTCCCAGCCCCGTAGTGCTTCCTGTAAGCGCTTACAGGTACCATGTAAACAAACTCACTGTGGCCATCTTGTGGCCAAATAGTAAAACGACACCCTAAAGCATTTTACATATACAAATACATTAGTTTTACACAATAAATTAACTCATTACCTCCCACACTCCCCAATTATTATTTTTTTGTAATTAAAAAAAAAAATACAATAAAAAAAAAACATAAATAGTTACCTTAGGGACTGAACTTTTAAAATATTTATGTCAAGAGGGTATAACACTGTTACTTTATAAACTACGGGCTTGTAATTAGGGATGGATGCAAAAATGAAGAAAATGCACCTTTATTTCCAAATAAAATATTGGCGCCAAACATTGTGATAGGGACATAATTTAAACGGTTTTATAACTGGGACAAATGGGCAAATACATTTCATGGGTTTTAATTACAGTAGCATGCATTATTTAAAAACTATAATGGCTGAAAACTGAAAAATAATAATTTATTCCCAAACACATTTAGAATAAAATAATTCTTGGCATAATGTCCCACCTAAAGAAAGCCTAATTGGTGGCGAAAAAAACAAGATATAGTTCATTTCATTGCGATAAGTAATAATAAAGTTATAGACGAATGAATGGAAGGAGCGCTGAAAGGTGAAAATTGCTCTGGTGTTCAAGGGGTAAAACCCCTCAGTGGTGAAGTGGTTAAACTGGGTTTTAGAGACAACCTATTTAGTTTTTGTGCCTCTGAAGAACCAAGGCAACATAACAGTGAGCAACAATAAAGCATAGAAGGTTTAGTTCTATCTAATGAGAAGATAATACATGCTAAAGTTTGTGTTACACATTTTAGGTACATCAGGAGCCTAGAAGCACGATTTAGTTTATAATACATTTTGAAGCTCGAGAATCTCCAGTTATATATGTATTGGCCTGGAGGCACACATTCACGCGTACGTTAAAAAGGGGCGCTGGGAAAAAAGGGCGCCGGGTTTTTAACGATAAGCATGGATAACGTTTAAAAATGAATTGTACTGTATTTCGTTTAAAAGTAATGTTTTTTAAAGTTATAAATAATTAAATAATGTGCATTAAATCGGCAATTGTAAAAACGTTAATCTTTCGTTTAAATACTGAAACGTATAATAACGTTTAAAAAAAAATGACTAAGTAACCCTCCCTGTACCTACCCCTAACCCCTAGACCCCCCTGTTGATGCCTAAACCTAAGACCCCCCCTGTTGGTGCCTAAGTAACCCTCCCTGTACCTACCCCTAACCCCTAGACCCCCCTGTTAGTGCCTAAACCTAAGACCCCCCTGTTGGTGCCTAAACCTAAGACCCCCCTGTTAGTGCCTAAACCTAAGACCCCCCTGTTGGTGCCTAAACCTAAGACCCCCCTGTTGGTGCCTAAACCTAAGACCCCCCTGTTGGTGCCTAAACCTAAGACCCCCCTGTTGGTGCCTAAACCTAAGACCCCCCTTTTGGTGCCTAAACCTAAGACCCCCTGTTGGTGCCTAAACCTAAGACCCCCCCTGTTGGTGTCTAAACCTAAGACCCCCCTGTTGGTGCCTAAACCTAAGACCCCCCTGTTGGTTTTTTCGTTTAAAAATAATGTAAAAAAAAAATGTACTGTTTTTCGTTTAAAAATAATGTTTGAAAAAAAATATTGTACTGTTTTTCGTTTAAAAATAATATTTAAAAATGTATAAATCATTAAATAATGTGTAATCATGAGAAGCAGTAATAAAACATTAAGTCTCCGGGCGCCGCTTTTAAAACGTTATTTTTCTCCGGCGCCCTTTTTTCCTATCGGGCGCCCATTAAACGATATTTATTATAGGAGTGAATGGCGGCGCCCGATTTGTCCACTAGCCTCAGGCGCCCGAATTTACTGTTACCCACATTCACATCTTTCAGCCTGAAGAACATATTACTACTTGACCCAAGGTATCCTGATTTTGGCATTCTTTCATAGGTAAATTTTAGATCTGTGCAGTTTAGAATATGATTGAGATTTAGGTCAGGTTGTTTTCGTTTTTGTGGCAATGTGGACTTTAACAGCTGCAACAAATGTTCTGGATGACTTTATACTTAGAATGTTTGATCTTTTCTGGTTTATATCCCAGCAGTGATATCTCAGAGTCCATGGATACTGTTGTGCCAAATATCGTGATGCTTATATTAGATATGGATCTCTATATTGAGACAAGACCACCACATGTTTCATGGTCCCGGCATGTGACACAATTAAAGTCCTTCTCCCATAAGGACACATATCTGAGCTTTCTAGATTCAGGGTGTTGAATTTCTATAGAGCAGAGTTTCCCAACCCTGTCCTCAATGCCCACCAACAGTACATGTTTTGCAAAAAACCACAAACATTCACAGGTGAGGTAATTAGTGTCTCAACAATTAACTATCTCTGAGGATTTCCACAACACGATCACTCTTGGTGAGCCTTGAGGACAGGGTTGGGGAACACTGGTATAGAGTATAGTACTGATATGATGCCTTTAGACAGGGGTCACTGGTGCATAGAATTTCATAGGATTTAGTTGTGACATAATTTAAATTGTTTGACAGAGAACAAAAAATTGGAAAACCTGAATGTCTTGGAAGGTATCTATTGGTGGCACGTAGTGTTTGCTTGTAACAGCTCTTAGTGAGTTTAGCTTATCCCCTTCTAATAGATCTTTAACAATTAGCCCCCCACCTACCCACCAGGGGAGGAAGTCTAAAGAATCTAGGTTCGGTAAAATAGGTCTGAAGGTCTAGGTAGGTTAAAGAACACACAAGGCGAAAATAAACTAATGAAATAAACAATTGCATCTATCTTCCTTCTCCTAAAAATGACTTTTTAAGATATTCCACAGTTTTATTTGATGTTTAAATCTAATTTTTAAGTTTTAAGTTTTTTTATTGTTTTTGCTCAATGACACATTCATTGAAGTATGCCAGAGCTAAAATCTATGAACTATTGACCCTTTTTATTTCCTTCGTGCTCTCAGAAGCCATTTTCTGCAAGGAAAGTGTTTTATAGTTGGAATTTCTTATCAGTGAGGGTCACACTGTAGTCACTTCCTGTCAGGACTGAGTCAGCCACATACATATCTGATATTTAACTCTTTCAGGCAGAGAAAGATAAAAAGGAACACAGCATAGTTATTTGTGTGCTAGGCACTGTACATACCCATGTCTATCTCATCATGTCACATGTCACCTCAGGTATCCTTTAAAATAGAGCTATGTAAACTGAAAAAAATCTGATTGTAAGCCATATTTGAAGCATGTGTGTCTCCAGACCTGTATAGTATGGATGGTTATAGGGATATCTTTGATAAAATTGGAGACAAGAGGATTGAGGGACCAGGGTACACTCTTCCAAGAATATGGATTTATTAAAGCATTTTCAAGATCCCCAAGGTCGTGATGCCCTTTCTTGAAAACTTTGAAATACGGTAAAACCTTGGTTTGCGAAGCTAATTGGTTCCGGAAACATGTTTGTAATTCAAAGCACTCTTATGTCAAAGCAAATTTCCACATAAGAATTAATGGAAACCCAGTTGAATCATTCCACAATCCAAAAACAGTTATGGTAAAATAGTATAAAATAAAAATGTAAACAAGACTTTTACTATAACTAACAGGATCATTGCCATCTGCTGGCTCGCCCCAACCTTTTTTTGTGTGTGGCTTTACCAAGGAACTTATCCATTGACAGTTGCTTTTGCCTACTTTTAGGGATTTCAAGGAATTGTGACTTTGTACAGTCTCTACACTCAGATTAAATACAATTAAATACAATCCTGCAGCATCAAACGGAGAAGAACTATCAGCTCAGTTGTGATGACGTGACGCATGTACAGTATACTCTTTTTTTGCTTGAATATCAAGTCAAAATTTCACAAAAAAATTGGTTACATTGCAAAGGGCTCTTAAACCAAGTTACTCTTAAAGGTTTTACTATACCCAGAAAAATAATTTTCACATGGTGTCACTCTGACGTTTGTAACACAATTTCGTCTGCTGGCGTAGTCTAAAAACAATGCTTAGACTGCACATGTTAAGATTTAACCAGATTTACACAATTTGCATAATGAGATATGATAATTGTGTAATTCGCTATATACATGTATCCCTTACTTTGTTTATTACTCAAGCAACAATAGTGATGCATGTAAATGATATAACACTAGGTAAATGCAAATAATCTTAATATGCGCTGTCTTCCAAGGATTACCCTTTGGATATAAGAGTTTTCTGAAAAGTGAACAGATTTGAAACAGTAGAGGCAGTTTATTATCTCTTGTGAAAATCGAATCCTTATCATCTTACAGTAAGCAGGTGTACTCTCCATGGTGCTGAATCAGTTTTTGTTTCTTTGAAAACACATCTGGCCCCTTAACTTTGTATAGTTAATGAATAAACATTAAAAATAGAAAAACAGTGTAGGATCACCAGGCATGTATTTGGCTATCCTTTGCGTAAAAGGCGAGTGAGGATGTGGCCTTCTGCCCTATCTTCAATCAGCTTAGAAAGAACAGTGAAAAGGGCATAAGGTGCATCCTTTTGAAAAGAGCCCCCATTAAAATAGCATGCAGACCCGTCTCCCGCTATATTATTAGGCACTCTTTTCAACAGGTTGTTGGCTGATAGGGTTAGGCATTGGCCGGGGTGCGGAGGTCTTTGGTGTTAGGTGTTGTGGGAGAGGTCTTTAGTGTTAGGATTGCAACAGGGGTTATGGTTAGGTACCACCAGGAGGGTCTTAAGGTTAGGCATCTGTAGAGGGAGGGCTCTGTGTGAGGGTCAGGTTAAAGTAAAATATCAGTAAATATTACCAATATTTTACTATATCAAATATGGTAAGTAGCAGAAATAGAGTATCAGTCATTTTACTGATATTCTACTACCAACTATTTCTAGTGCCCTTTTCAACTGGTGCCTTTATTAAATGTATACAGTTTAGCTGTCTTTCATCATTGAGGAATGATTTGCTTCAAATTCTGTGTTTGTTACCTTGACAAAGGGGACCCCACGGGGCCCCAAAACGAATCGGTGTATAGAATGGAACTGTGTCATGATACTTGAATAAAGCATTGAACTTGGTTCATCGAGTGTGCGGACTTTCCAGATTCTTCTATGCTTCATATTGGTCTGGTACCTCCACGGTGGTGTGTGATTCTGCATCAAGTTGTGGATTCTAGCTTCAAATTAGGTAGCCCACATGAAGCAACAGTGCTCAAATGGTTGCGGACACACAGCTGTAACGATTGTGGAATTCTTTCCGTGGTCAGCGCACAGGACGCACGCTGACACTACGGAAATCCTCCACAAGCGTATAATTTGAGAGAACCCAGCAAAAGGTGCAACGCACCTGTAGAGGGGAATTCCTGCCGGCAGATGGAGCTGTGGAGTGTAGAGGAGTAGATCCTCTGCACCGCCACGGATGCCAGATAGGAATTGTACGCAGGGAAGCAATGCAGGGCAAGATAGCCCTTAAAGAGAGAGAACACAGCGACAGAGTGAATGTATGTGCACCAATCTAGTCGCCAACCCGCGATGGCGAACACACAACAGCAGAAACAAAGTAGGAACGCAATCGCGAGAAAGGCGATTGCCAGAAGTGACACAAGACTGAGCAAGACAGAGCACGAGAGTAGCAAAGGCACAGCAAACAACAATGAGGAGATAAGGAAAATAACAAACGCTAGCTAAACACGAACACCGCACTCATTTGCAACAGCGAACGCATTTACGGCGCGGTCTCCGCACGTTAAGCGCAACAGAGACAAGCACGCCACCCTAACTAACCAACGCCACACAAGCACAAAACAGAAAACGCAAACGCTTGCTTAACGGTTACCCCACCGAGCCTACAGCAAGCGTTCGTATCAGACAAGGCAGAGAGAAGGAGCAGCCAGCAGCAACCGCAGCTCTGGCCTACACTCCCAGACAGAGTACAAAAGGAACCACCGCTGCTACCGCTAGAGCGAGTGCAATCCAGACAGACAATCAAACAGAAACAGGAATAGGTCAGATAAGATCCACCGCTCTTCCGCCAGAGCGAGTGCGATCTAGGTTCAGGGACAGGAAGGATCCACTGCTCTTTCCGCCAGAGCGAGTGTGAACCAAGTAGGGAAACAGAGCTAGCAGGATCCACTGCTCTTTCCGCCACAGCAAGTGCAATCCAAGTACAGAAACAGAGCTTAGTAGGATCCACTGCTCTTACCACCAGAGCGAGTGTGAACCAAGTACAGAAACAAACGATTCACCGTTGCCAACCGCTGGCGATAGTGCAATCGCAAAGACAAACAGAAGACAGAACAGGCAATACAATAATACAACCTGACTGTGCTATAGGGATGCCTAATGCAATCCCCAGGAATACTCTAAGATAATCTTTAGCAGACAATAGCAAGGCTGACACTCCAGGAGTGTATTACAAAACAAGATGACCAGCAAAGGACTGTGGGATCACATGGTATTTATGCTGCAAGCCTTCAAGGGAGGCGACTAGGAAATTTGCATAATCAGTATATGCAAATTCCACAGCAGAGCAGGTCTGAAGCTTGCAAAGCAAAGACAGGTCTCATATCCGGAGACCTGCATCCCACAAACTTAAGGAATGGTCAAACAGCTGTCTGCCTGTGCAGCCAGCTGAGCGGATCATTACAATACCCCCCCCCCCCTCCTCTAGAGACGGCTTCCAGACGTCTCTCAAAACTGGTATTCGCGAAAAACTCTGACTGAAGACTCATGAAGGTCGGGACAGCCCGACTAGGCCCACTTCCAGCGTCAATCCTCCCGAAACCGACCTCATCGGAAGCAGAAGACATCGAAACATGCCCATCGGTACTACAAGTCTCAGCATAACACCCATCAGAACTGTGAATGCCAGAGAAGCGCCCATCGATACCCTCTGAGCCATGCCTGCCACCTTCCAGTGATCGTCCAAAAACACCAAACCTGCCACAATACCCATTTGAAGTGTCCCTTTCCACATAGAAACCACTGTTGATCTCATCCAGGCTACCAGTAAATATTTCTCCCAGAATCTCCCAGAACATTTTGAAGCTCCGCAGAGATCCCAAGAGGGCAGATTGATCACCAGGCTCACATGTAGAACTACCAAGAACCCCTATGGAACCAATGACAATTCCGGCTTCAGGATTACCAGGACAAGTATCAAGATCAGGGCTTTCAGGGACCACTTCTGGGCATGCAAGCAGGCAGGCAATATCAGAACATGTCTCCACTGAGGAAGCATCTGAGCATGCTGGCAACCGAGACACACTTGGGCTTTCTGGGTCACAGAGCACATCGGGGTACACTAGCACAAGAGAAACCTCAGGACACGTCGAGGAACTGCCAACTTCAGAGTCCGTCACGACAAGATCAAAACCAAAACCGGGCAGAGAATCATCACGAGTAGTGGTCACAAGCACTGGACTTACAAAAGAAGTCTTGGACTCAGACTTAGAAATTTCCGTGACTGTACTGGTATCCAACCAACACTCATCATTGACTACGCATGACTGAAGCTCCCCAAGAGCTGCAAAAGTAGTCAATATAGCAGCGATGCCTACTGAAGTGGGAAACACCTCAGGTGGCCCTGCCGGACAGGAGGCACCTCCTAAAAGTTCTGCACCCTTTGGGAGCAAGTCGGAGACCCCCAGAACAACAGACAAAAGCTCAGGAGCATCATTTCCCAAGTTCTCTGACAAAGAAATCACGGATTCTGAACTATCCATGTTACAGGGCAAAACATCAGATACATTTTGCGGACAGAGCAAATGTCCCAGGGATGGTTCTACAATCCGCTGAGACTGAATTTTATCTTCATGAACAGGATGCACAGGAATATTTACTGAAACACACACTGACTCCCTTACTCTAATCTCACTGTACACAGAACTCCGCATAGCAGTTAAACTAGACTGTAATTCCAAAATGGCAGAAAAACAGGTGAGAATGGTAGCAATACCTAGACGAGCCTCTAGGGTCACTATAGGAGATTTTATGCAAGGCAATACTGACTCATCCAGAGTACAGGGTGGAGAGTTAGCACCAGCCTCTGAGCAAGAAATGGACTCACAAATGTCAGTGCGATTATACATCATGGTTTTATTCATGGTACAGGGCAGGCTCCCAGAGATCTTCTCTGGACAAGACAAAGATTCCCCAATATCAGATTCATAAAACCAAAGCGCTGTCTCACCCTTAGACTCGGCTAACAATGTCGAATCCGAGGAGTCAGAACGCAAGATTTGTGAATCGAAGATCGCTTTAGGTTGCAAAACTGACGCTTCCTTAGCGCAAACGTCCGCAATCTGTGAACCAGACTGCAAGGTGTTCAGGACAAAAACACTGGAGCAACTGTCATCAGACAACGGGCCTTTACAGGTGTGAACAAGGTAAGACATAGACTCATTTGCAGAAGAAGTTACGACAACAACAGGAGAAACTTTATTAGACATATCAATATTACTTTTGATGCTGCATAGTTTAGGAACTTTCCCCAAAGCAGGATCATAGATGGAAGGTCTTAAAGAATTACTGAGGGGAAAATATCTGTTTTTAATTGACAAGGGATCCCACATATCCTTGACAAAACTGACACATTCATGTTGATCACAATCTGCAGGAACATCCGAGAAACAGGCAGTAGATCGCATAGATTCAAACTCCACGCAAGCAGGAGAGAATCTTTCAGGATTCACACAGGAATCAACCACAGCGGTACACCCATTTATTTCAGATCGCACAATGTCTAGACTCACATGCTTTACCTCAGAAAGACAGGAACAACCATCCGATAACAATGTCTCTTTATTGAAATCAATTGATTGGTGTGTGTGCAATTCATCCAAAATCGTCTGCCATACACACATCACCGGATCCACAAAACACTCGTCACACTCACCAGAATCAATCAAGGCGTACATAGAAATTATACAAGCGTTAAGAGTCTCTTCGCTTTCTGCGATGTAGAAGTCGCAAAACGCTTTCCAATCAAACTCCTCAACCAATGCCCCGACCTCGCCCGGAGCGAATGGAGGCTCAAACAACCCTGTATCAAAGAAACATTCATATGGGTTGGGATCAGAAACATGCATAGACTCTCTTACTCCTTTAACATAGAAAATAATTCGGCCTATCCTAGGCTCCACATATGCTTTAGCCTGGGGCAACAAACCCTGAGACTGAGAAGTCTCTCTGAGTTTGCCACCTTCAAGTGTTTTACACATTTCAGACTTTACAGAAATAATTTCTTTATTTGTAGTTGCTATAGGCAACGGATTTTCCCGCTGGGAAGTTTTCCTAGACTTTCTTTGTTTTGTTTCAGCCGCTACAAGTGGCTGCTGTCTAGATACCAAGGAGCTGTTACTGCATTTATTATCAAACTGAATGGCTTTGCATGAAAGGGATAGAGCTGACTGATTAGCAGATACACACTCATCAAGCATGGGTGGTAAGCAAGGCAGCTCAAACCAGTAGGAAAAAATCAATGTAAGAAACTGATAAAGATTATCCTCCCAGGAATTGCTTTTCAATACCTCATAAGCCCACACAAACAGATCTCCTTGCAATAGCGCATAAGCGAATTGGAGAGCTGACGTGGACGGGTCAGTAATTTGAAAGGTAGGATTTAGCAAGAATCTTACACACTCAGCAAGGAAGTCTTCCTTGGTGTCAGAGCCCAGTCTCTTGAAGCTCTTAAAGATATAAGAACCAAACTCGACAAAAACGTACAAATCGGAAATTCCCTCTACACTGGGAATTTCGGTTTGGCTGGTCATACTGTAATGATTGTGGAATTCTTTCCGTGGTTAGCGCACAGGACACGCGCTGACACTACAGAAATCCTCCACAAGCGTATAATTTGAGAGAACCCAGCAAAAGGTGCAACGCACCTGTAGAGGGGAATTCCTGCCAGCAGATGGAGCCATGGAGTGCAGAGGAGTAGATCCTCTGCACCGCCACGGATGCCAGATAGGAATTGTACGCAGGGAAGCAATGCAGGGCAAGATAGCCCTTAAAGAGAGAGAACACAGCGACAGAGTGAATGTGTGTGCACCAATCTAGTCGCCAACCTGCGACGGCGAACACACAACAGCAGAAACAAAGTAGGAAAGCAATCGCGAGAAAGGCGATTGCCAAAAGTGACACAAGACTGAGCAAGACAGAGCACGAGAGTAGCAAAGGCACAGCAAACAACAATGAGGAGATAAGGAAAATAACAAACGCTAGCTAAACGCGAACACCGCACTCATTCACAACAGCGAACGCGTTTACGGCGCGGTCTCCGCATGTTAAGCACAACAGAGACAAGCACGCCACCCTAACTAACCAACGCCACACAAACACGAAACAGAAACCGCGAATGCTTGCTTAACGGTTACTCCACCGAGCCTACAGCAAGCGTTCGTATCAGACAAGGCAGAGAGAAGGAGCAGCCAGGAGCAAACGCAGCTCTGGCCAGGCAGAGTACAAAAGGAACCACCGCTGCTACCGCTAGAGCGAGTGCGATCCAGACAGACAAACAAACAGAAACAGAAATAGGTCAGATAAGATCCACCGCTCTTCTGCCAGAGCGAGTGCGATCTAGGTTCAGGGACAGGACGGATCCACTGCTCTGTCCGCCAGAGCGAGTGTGAACCAAGTAGGGAAACAGAGCTAGCAGGATCCACTGCTCTTTCCGCCAGAGCAAGTGCGATCCAAGTACAGAAACATAGCTTAGTAGGATCCACTGCTCTTACCGCCAGAGCGAGTGTGAACCAAGTACAGAAACAAACGATTCACCGTCGCCAACCGCTGGCGACAGTGCAATCGCAAGGACAAACAGAAGACAGAACAGGCAATACAATAATACAGCCTGACTGTGCTATAGGGATGCCTAATGCAATCCCCAGGAATATTCTAAGATAATCTTTAGCAGACAATAGCAAGGCTGACACTCCAGGAGTGTATTACAAACCAAGATGACCAGCAAAGGACTGTGGGATCACATGGTATTTATGCTGCAAGCCTTTAAGGGAGGCGACTAGGAAATTTGCATAATCAGTATATGCAAATTCCTCAGCAGAGCAGGTCTGAAGCTTGCAAAGCAAAGACAGGTCTCTTATCCAGAGACCTGCATCCCACAAACTTAAGGAATGGTCAAACAGCTGTCTGCCTGTGCAGCCAGCTGAGCGGATCATTACAACAGCTCTTCAACACTTCCAATGTCGCATGGAGGCTATTGGCATTGGGGATGTATGTGTTTCCTGTATTTCTACTTAGGAAAGCAAAGCAGATCGCCATCGCGAGATACGAGCAACGGTTAAAAATAAAAAACACACACCAAGGCTCTGTATTCGTATTTTATAGATTATTCATTTTTTGTGTGTGAACACTATACATAAATAAAATAAATATAAAAAATAAGCACTGTACATTTATTTTAAAGGGAACCTGAAGCAATTCTAAGTTTTTTTTTCCATATTATTTCCTTACAGCTGGATGCCACCCAATGCCTTCAAAGCGCCCTCCATAGGTGCCCCTTTTCATCCCTATCTGTCGGTACATGTGGCTTGTTGACAGTTATTGACAGTTATTGACAGATAAACAGTAAGGGGAGGCCTCACCTGCAATGGGGATGCTCAGTGCACACCAGTTACAGCCAAAGATGTGCCCACTCCCTGCTTCCTGTAGCTACGCTCCTGTCTGCATGCTGCAAAAATGTGATTTTATCTGGGAAGGTGGCCGTGACCCCGGGAACTACTGCTGGGGTTGTGGCTATCTTGCCTGATACAACTAAATTTCATAAATTAATATTAGATCAGAAAAAAAGCGGTTGGCAGTGGCGAAAATGGGGCAGGAGCAGTCCTGAAGGCATCTTAATTCCGGTAGTATGTTTTTTTTAGGTTTTGCATATACACAGGTTTGCATTAATTTGGCAGTTAGGATGTGGATTATTCCTTGATTTTCTGCCTTTTGAGACAACAATCCTACCTCCTCCCTCTTTCTCCCTGTTGGCTACAGCTGATGTCATACAGTTGATATGGCATTCAAGCTTTCTCTTCTCTTTGATTTGCCCTGTGCCTACATACTGTAGTACAGAACAACCTTACACAACACAAAGCTTTGGTACAAGGCACAAAGAAGGTGAAGCAAAATCTTGTTCGCATGGATAAGTGAACTAAGTGGTTATCATATGCTTTAGTCACCCATTAAACTGGAGATTCCTCTCCATCCAGTTGCTGCATAAAAAACAGAACCACCAGTATGGTGCCAGCAGATGGCATATTGTGTTGTTATGCAGTCGGTGTATGTTGCATGATATGTCTTAGCTGCCTGCTCAGTTGTACATGAATAGGTGAATAGGTATACTGTTGTTCAAGCACGATACCACCTTCAGCCCCAAAATGCATCCAGCTATCAACTATATGGCCTGGGGCACACCAAGCGTTTTTGGTAGCGTTTTCAAAACTGCTTTCGCCTATGAAAAAACGCTTGGCAAATGTATCTCAATAGGATGGTGCTCCTGCAGCATTTTTGCGGTTTGCAGAAGCGTTTCTGCCTTAATGTAAAGTATAGGAAAAGCTGAAACCGCTCTGAAAAACGCTAGATCAGAGAGGTTTTTCAGGCGTTTTTGTTACAGTAGCTGTTCAGTTGCAGCTTTACTGTAACAATATATGACATCTGCTACACAAAACCGCTCCAAAAACCGCTAGGCATGTTTAGAAAACCTCTCTAAACATGCCTAGAATCGCTCTGAAATCTGCTTCAAAAATCTCTAGCGTTTTGAAGATCTGCTAGAGGTTTTTGGGTGCACTGGGCCTAACTGAATGCCAGGGAGTCCCAACTGATTGAATGGTGTTTACTGGTTGGCACTTTTCACAAAAGAGAAAAAAATCCTTGAATTGTAAAAAGTGAATACTGTAATACTTTGCTTAGGGCTCATTCACATTAAGTGAGTTGCAGTGAGTTTTGACAGGAGCATGACCATAAGCAGAGCAGTTTGCGCATGCGGAGAAGACCCCGGGAGACCAGCTTGGAGCCCAGCTGCGGCGAGAGACACATAGGGCCTGATTCACAAAGCGGTGCAAAGTGTTTTTACGCCAGTGAAAAGCCCTTTATCACGCCTAAACTCAGTTTAGGCATAAGAAGAAAGCGCGCAATCGCGCGGCGCACGGTGCAGTACGCGCGATGCGCTCATTAAACCCTATGGGCGCTGCGCGTGGAGTTGCGCGATTGCGCGCGCAACACTTTGCGCACGGGACTTTGCGCGCGATAAAGAGCACAAATCGGTGCTAACTCAGCGGTGCAAAGCTTATCACGCCTAAAGTCTTTTAGGCGTGATAACTGAGTTATCACCGCTTTGTGAATCAGGCCCATAGACTTCCAGGGGCTGGAGGAAGCCCCAGGTAAGTTAATCTGTTTAATATTTTTCGCAGATGTATCTTTTAAAAACAATACTTTACAGAGAAAAGTTTATTTCCTCACTCACTCTTAACTACTATATTTTGCTAAATTCCCCTCCCCCCCGTTACTGCGGCATTTTTCCAAACGTGCAACTGCTGATGGGATATCTTACATCAGGCATATCCAAAGACCGGCTTAGGGGCCAAATGCAACCTTTCTGGTTGCCCCCAAATCTCTCAACAGTTGTTAATACCATATGACCCTCAGGCTGAAGCTCCAGTGTTGCCGATTTGCCTCCCCTTTGCTCGCCTGTAGGTTATCAGTGACCACTGTAGCAGTAGCAGCCACTGATTAGCGAAGCCATAATGCCAGCAGGAGTAACAGCCACTGATTAGCCGGTACTTACCCACATGCTTTTTTGAGTAGTTGCCTCTGATGTAACCCAGCCTTGTGAGTATAACTATCTTCTGTTTTATACATGTAGTTAAAAACCTGTGAGAATACAGGAGATTGGGCTCCCGGTGTCTTATCTCTTCTACAAGTACGGAACTGATTAGCAGCTGCCACTGTGATAACTGAACACACTACATGGGTTTTCCCAAGAAATGTTTTATTTGACAAAATAGACAAGACTAGCAATATGCCCCTTGGTCTAAAAAGTTAGGACACCCATGTCTTATGTCATGATCCATCCCCCAGTTCTGCAGCGAGATTCCTCCTCCCCCAATCTTTTTAGAGAGACCTTCCATCCCTCGGATACATTTAGTTGCCCACCTTTGTACTTGTTCTAGAATGTCAATGTCCTTCCTAGAGTGGTGGCTAAAACTGTATCCCTTTGTTAATTTGCAGAAGCATAACAATGTGAAACAATGCAGGGTGATGTCTATAGTAGCATACTGCCATAACATTATACATAAGCCCAAAAGCATATCAATATTTTTATGCAGAATTATAGTCTTATTAATGTTTTCATCTGTATATGTGAACAAGAAATGACATAACTTACTGCAGTAACATATCCCTACCACTGAATGTTCTCAGTGTTAGTTATTGCCTCATAGATGATTTCTTCTGTGTGTGTATTTGTTTCAGCTTGCATGGGATTTGCCATCCTGTTGGCGATATCAACACTGCTGCAGTTTACGTCTCTGAATAGCGCTGAAATAAACGTCAGCACAAAGAAAAAAGACCTACAACACACCACTCCATGGAGGCCCAGAAGCAGATGCATACATATAAAATGGACATTCTCCCACAGTAAAATGCACTACTTTTTTTTCCTACGTTGCTGTCACTTAGTAAAAAGCTGACAGATTTTGGACTACTCCATTGTTCTAGACTTTTTGCTGCCTAAAACAAACAAATTCCCTGCGCTTCCACTTCAGAGAAAATCAGTCACTTCCACAAATCCTTTTCTCCTTCTTAGTTTAAATGCACAGCGCTGCTCCAATATTTGGGGAATGCAGACAATCTAAACAGAAAAGGAGCGCTCCATAGTGCATTACCCAAAAAGTTTCAACTTTATTCGCAAGAAAATTGCATACTCACAAGATGTATAGATAAAATGCGCTCATCAGTGGTAAGGCCAACCACTTCACACCCTTTGCGGCAAGATTGCATGCACTGTGGCCAGCAGCGCAGTCTTCGATCTCTCTAGAGCTCGTCTCGCAAGGCGGTGGGCGGGGCCTAGTCTCGGCGTGCGTGTGACGTCATTACGCGTTTTGGCGAGCTACGCCTTTGACAGATGACGATTTGACAAAGGTGCAACCCGCCGAAGCGCGTAATGACGTCACGCGCACGCCGATACTAGGCCCCGCCCACCGCCTTGCGAGATGAATTCCAGGGTGGTCGAAGACCGTGCTGCTGGCCACAGCGCATGCAATCTTGCTGCAAAGGGTGTGAAGCAGTTGGCCTTACTGCTGATGAGCGGATTTTATCTATACATTTTGTGAGTATGCAATTTTCTTGCAAATAAAGCTGAAACTTTTTGGGTAATGCACTATGGAGCGCTCCTTTTCTGTTTAGATTTTTTGCTGCCTGAGGCAAACTTGTGAGGATGTACCCCCAACCAACCCCTTCCCCCATTTGGAATGATCACACATCACCCCACAATTTACTCTGCTTCATTTAAAGGGGTTCTGTGGTTCTTTATAAAAACAAAAACTGGCACTTAGCTGGGGCTTTTACCGCCCCCCTGCAGCTTTCCTGTCCCGCGCTGTCCTCTACGATCCTCTGTTCCCCACCGTCGGTTACCATCCAATTATTCGTCTACTTGGGCGAATGCAACTGTACACTTGTCCTCACTCCCGCTCACGTCTCCAGGAGCCTCCTGCGCAGTCGCAGTATGAAGTATTCTCATACTGCACCTGCGCAGTAAGCTCCCGGAGACGCAAGCGAGGATACGCGCGACCACGCAGGCACAGTTGCATTTGCCTAGTTAGATGGTAACTGCCGGCGTGGAACGGAGGATCGTAGAGGACAGCGCACGACAGGACAGCTGCAGGGGGCCGGTAGAAGCCCCAGGTAAGTGTCAGTTTTTGCTTTTATAAAGAACCACAGAACCCCTTTAGTGTTCTCACATGACATGCTGCAGCTGAACAAAATATCACACTGGCTGGCTGTGAGTCTGTGACAAATAAAATGCTCACCCTCACCCACTCCATCCTCCTCGGTCAGGACAACAGTCAGGTAACAATTGGGCCCGAAGGCAAAATTAGCCTGGGGGCCCTCCAACAGACACCCCGACCAAAAAGCGTCATTAGAGGCCCTTTGTTGCAGCCAAATTTCCCTCCTGGGCCCCTGAGCTGGCTACTGACCCTCCCCCAATCAACTCTCAACTTAACAGACTCTGCAGAGTCCCTGGGGAGCAACAGTTAAGATGGGGAGGGACACCTTGGGGGCCCCTACAGGCTCTAGGGCCCTGGGGCAATTGCCCATTTTTTCCTATGGTAGCTCCGGCCCTGACAACAGTGCAACCTCCTCCCTTCTGCTGTGCTAGTGAAATTAAACAATGCTGCTCTTCTGCCTTCCCCCTCCTCACTCACTGTCAGACTCCTCACACAGCACAACAAGCTGCTTTTCCCCAATGATGACTTCTTCACCTCGCTCTGCTCTTGCTTCTCTTCCTACTCTAGCTGCATGCTGTAAGTGTAAACACAGTACAAAAATGCTGCCCCTGTAATCTCTGTGCCTTATGCAAGTGTTTCATCTTGCTTCATGAGAAAACCGGCCCTGGATTCTCAGTATTAATTTTATTCTTTACACAAGCACTCCCTGGAAAGGATCTATACAAAGATGTCAGCAAGCTTCCTTACACTTTTGCACACTATTTTGGCAGTTAGACTGAGCAACTGCAGTTCAGTAAATGCTATTGTAAAGAAAGAGATAATTGACAATACCACATGAAGAGAGTGAATAGTCCAAAACATGACAGATCCATTAACTTTTTACTACCTACTGTAAGTGACAGCAACATAGGAAAATGTTATTTATAGTGCATTTTGCTCTCAGGTCCTTGGGGCTGAACAGCTTGGTGGAGGAAGATGGGGGAGCCTGTGTTTCACCCTCACAACTCTCATAGCTTTGAGGTAACTCATAAATATTGTCCCTTCCCATCTTAAAAGTTATGTTTTGGAGAGTGACAACTAGATTATGGCCCTTATCCAATTAACTTTTTCTCCTGAAGTTTCTTCTAAAAAGTAGGTAAAAAAAAGTACTATCAAACTTATTTTAAATATTGTCTTGCTTGGTGGGAACTTTAAAGAGGACCATTGGTGAAAATTAAGCCTGTGCAAAAGCCTACAATGTAAAGCTCTCTATTAATGCTGCATGGATCGGCAGGTGGTAGGGTTAATCACTTACCAGCTCGCCCGTAATTCACTAATGGTTGTAGACAGCTACAACCATTTTTCAAATATGCAAACACTAGTGCACATGACAGGCAGGGGCACTGAGCACTGCCACTACTCGGGACCCCCAAATCAGCATATAACACAATAGTAGAGTGCAGGTGAGCCCCCGAGCTGCCACCACCAGGAACTCGTCCCCACCACTCTTTCAGCTTACCAAACACAAAAGCATTGCTCACTCCCCGACAGCACTCTGCCAGTCAGCCAATAATAAGTGCAAATACATTACACCTAGTCTGCAGTACTTAATTAAGCAGAGGCTGAGCAATTCAGCCAATCGTTGGAGAGGGCTTCAGTCCTATATAGACAAAGGCTATATGACCAGCAGGGGGCACCAGCGTGCAGGAAACTCCCTATCCTCCTCCCCTCTCCAAACTAAACTGCATAAGGAGCTGCAAATGAAGTTTAAAATATGCAAACACTAGTGCAAATGACAGGTGGGGGCCCAGAGTACTGCCACTACTCAGGACCCCCAAACCAGCATGTAACACAATAGGGGAGTGCAGACAAGCCCTGGAACTTGCCCCCACCACTCCTTCAACTTACCAAACACAAAAGGAGTTCCTGGTGGTGGAAGTACAAGGGCTTGTCTGCACTCCCCTATTGTGCATATTTTAAACTTCATTCGCAGCTCCTTATGCAGTTTAGTTAGGAGGGGGGGCGGATGAGTGGGAGTTTCCTGCACGCTGGTGCCCCCTGCTGGTCATATAGCCTTTGTCTATATGCGACTGAAGCCCTCTCCAATAATTGGCTGAATTGCTCAGCCTCTGCTTAATTAAGTACTGCAGACTAGGTGTAATGTATTTGCACTTCTTTTTGGCTGACTGGCAGTCTGCGAACTGTATATAAGTGGCAGAGTGCTGTCTGGGAGTAAGCATTTCCTTTTGTGTTTGGTAAGCTGAAGGAGTGGGGGGGATGAGTTCCTGGTGGTGGCAGCTCCAAGGCTTGTCTGCACTCCCCTATTGTGTTACATGTTGGTTTGGGGGTCCCGAGTAGTGGCAGTGCTCTGGGCCCCGCCTGTCATGTGCACTAGTGTTTGCATATTTTAAACTTCATTTGCAGCTCCTTATGCAGTTTAGTTAGGAGAGGGGCAGATGAGAGGGAGTTTCCTGCACGCTGGTGCCTCGTGCTGGTCATATACCCTTGTCTATGTGCGACTGAAGCCCTCTCCAACGATTGGCTGAATTGCTCAGCCTCTGCTTTATTAAGTCCTGCAGACTAGGTGTAATGTATTTGCACTTCTTGTTGGCTGACTGGCAGTCTGCGGCCTATATATAAGTGGCAGATTCCTCTCTGAGGCCCCATTCACACTAGAGCGTTTTGCTGGCGATTTTGGCAAAACGCTCAAACGTTAGCGCTTTTGAAAGTGCTAGTGTAATAAAACCCTATGGACCCGTTTTTACTTCGGCGATTTGCGAAACACAAACGAGTAGCCTGCATTATTTTCAGGCAATTTCCCGGCGATCGCGTTTCAGTGCTATAGAATTGCTAAATGCGATCACGGAGAAATCGCTGCACTGTCCAAAAATTGCTGCCGTTTTGCACTTCTAAATGTGAATGGGGCCTTAGAGTAAGCATACAACCATTTTTCCCAAGCTCTGTGGCCATCCCTTCCTGGTTGTGGCTGTCGAGACGGGGGTGGGCCAATTAAACACAGATGGGGTGGCCACAGCTTCAAAAGACTAAAGAAAAAAAACACACTGGCTTTGCCAAAAAAGAGGATGGAATTTTGACATTAACAAAATTACGGGCAAGAAGGTGAAGATCCTACTACTTGCCAATCCATGCAGCAATAATAGAAAGCCTTGCATTGCAGGCTCTCCATTTTTCAACAAAGGTCTTCTTTCAAGGTATTTTATTAGTAAGGTTTAAAAATATCTCCTTGGGGAAAACTCAGCAGAAAAATTAATACAATATGGGCCTATGCTAGTGTAAATGCTCTTTTGCAAACAATGGTTTGGAACAAGCTCAATAAATATTCTCTTGAAAGAAAATCTGTAAGAACAACATCCCCACCGCGGGATACTTACCTCTGGAGGGGGAAGCCTCTGGATTATAATGAGGCTTCCCCCATTCTCCTCCTTCCTGGCAATCCAGTGCTGAAAGCCCCTGCACACGAGAGAGGTAAATATTAACCTACCACGATCTGGCACAGTAGTGGTTTTCTGATCGGGCTCGGGAGGAAATAGCCGAGCCTGATCGAGTCCGCTCTACTGTGCAGGTAACTGAGCCCAATCGGAAAGCTGCTACTGCGCTGGAGCCAAGGAAGGTAAATATTGCAGGAGCTACTGCAATATTTGTCAGCTGTGGTTTCAGGGGTTCCAGTGCTGGATCGCCAGGACGGGGAGGCCTCATTAGGATCCAGAGGCTTCCCCTTCTTGAGGTAAGTATGCCCCAGGCGGGTTTTTTTTCTTACAGTTTCTCTTTAAAGGACAACTGTAGTGAGAGGTCTATGGAGGCTGCCATATTTATTTCCTGTTAAACAATACCAGTTGAAACTCCAAATGTAAATCCACAGCGCTAGGTGATCACACTGTTATCTGTAGACACCACAGTGTATATTCTCAGACAGTGACCATCACCAAGGATAAAAATTACCAACAGGTCACTCACTGTCATTAAAAACAATATATTTAAATAAACTTCAAACAATAACACATATACAATATCTTACTTTATGGGTCCTTTTGACAATCAGGGCTGAGCGCACTGGGAAATTGAACCAGCCAGGGGATGCGCCCGCGGCGACTTCAATTGTCATTAGAGGAGGTAATCTTTTATATATTTGCCCAGAAAGCTCAGTCTCCAGTGTTCCCTGACGACGACGAAAGGCCGAAACCGGTCGCAATGGCAACTGGAGACTGGGCAATTGTACAAAGAGACCGTGAGACTGTTCTGTGTATCTATATACACCATATGCTTATTACTACTAAGGGTCCCTGTCAAAAGGACCCCTAAAGTAAGATATTGTATATGTGTTATTGTTTGAAGTTTATTAAAATATAGTGTTTTTAATGACAGTGAGTGACCTGTTGGTAATTTTTATCCTTGGTGATGGTCACTGTCTGAGAATATACACTGTGGTGTCTACAGATAACAGTGTGATCACCTAGCGCTGTGGATTTACATTTGGAGTTTCTTTTGATACCTATTGTGCATATGGTCATCCTGAGCAGCTGGTGAAAGATATATAGAGGAATTTTCAAGTTGGAGCAGCGCCTGTATTGCATCTTTTAACGAAACAATACCAGTTACCTGGCAGCCCTGTTGGTCTAATGGGCTGCAGAAGTGTCTGAATAACACCAGAAACAAGCATTCAGCTACTCTTGTCAGATGTGCTGCATGCTTATTCAGGGTCTATGACTAAAAGTTTTAGAGGCAGAGGATCAGCAAGACAGCCAGACAACTAGTATTGCTTAAAGAAATCCTGCAATTAAGAAAAAGTCCCATGGGGGGTACTTACCTCGTGAGGGGGAAGCCTCTGGCTTCCACCGTTCTTCTCTGTCCCTCCGTTGTCCAGCTGCTGCCCCCTGTCCAGGATCCAGCACAGGCGTACTAGCAGATCTCCCTTCGGGTTAAGGTGGAAATAGCTGAACCCGATTGATCCGCTCTACTGCACAGGTGCAAGTCAATTTGCGCCTGCGCAGTAGAGCGGATACAATCGGGTTCGGCTATTTCCGCCTTACCTGAAGGAAGAGCTGCTATTGCGCCTGCGCCGGATCCCAGCAAGGTAAATAAATCAGCGCTTGTCAGGATAGCGGGACGCTTCAGGGGAGCCAGCGATGGACTGCCTGCAGCTACAGGGATGGGGGAAGCCTCATTGGGACCTTAAGGCTTCCCCCTCCTGAGGTGAGTACCCCCCAGGGGATGTTTTTTAGTACAGGTTTTCTTTAAAAGAAAATAAATATGGCAGCCTCCACTTAACTCTCGCTACAGTTGTCACTTAATTAAAAAGGTGCATAAATCCTGCCAAATCTGTATTACTGGGATCTTATCAGCTTTCCACTTGCACTCAGGTGTTCCGTCTTCTGTTCAAATAACGGGTTTTGCTTCATAGCTGCACCTTATCTGTTATTGCCCACCCTTATTTCACTCAGAAAGGATGTGATTGAAAACAACAGATTTCCTACTGTCTGCATTCTAACATGCCAAATAAATATTTTGCTGCTTTTTTGTGTTTTTGTGATGTGACTGGTTTTCATTTATGGCAAAAAAGTGTTTAGATTTTAACTCCAGGAATAACGGTAATTCCAACATGTACCATACTGATCTATTTTGAAGTATGATTTTAGTGATAGGTTGGCTTTAAGAACATTCTCAGAAAGACCACTTCGTGGCAGAGAAAGTTTTGTTAACTGAGGAATGCTTAAATAACTGGTAGCCAAGAGGTAAAACTGACAGACAAAAACACTGATTAAAAAACGGATTGCAGCCTGACACACACACAGTAAGAATGATGAATGTTTATGTTAATACGGGGCTTTTACATATTAGAATGATTAATGCTTATGTTAATTTATGACTTTTACATATTGATTAATTGCATTTGTTTTACTGGCTGAAACAGAACAAGTGGCAATGAGATCCATATGTTTGCTGGCAAACTCCCTTGAAAAACCATTAGAACTGCTTTTCATTTGTACTCTGACTAGATCAGTGGCTGTTTTGTGCATATTACCCAGACTGGAAAAAAGGAAAGAAAAACAAGTTTCCGATGAGCTTAGCACGGAAAGTACTATTGTTTTGGGGCCTCCTGAAAGTAAATTATATCATCTATTGGCGCTGGTTCCTGTTTGCTGCCATTGACGTGTTGCTTTTGCTCCATCTCATTGACCATGCGAGCATTATGTTGCCAGATAAAGCAAACACATGGCTTGGTCACTGCTGGGTTAATGTAACACATGGGTGATGCAGTTTCCAATATGTCTTTCTGCTTTGCTCGGTTTCTGTACAGTAAATAAACTCTATATCTAATTTGTGTCAATGATTGGACAGATTCCGGAGGACCAAATAGGAAGTACTGCTGGAAGCTAGGCTGTGCTTTTCATGATTCAACAACTATACAGATTCCACTGGAAGTTCACCCAGATATGCTTTTTTAAATTTGGGAAAGGAATCTTCTTGTGAACATTTTAGACAGCAATTATGCAGACATCAAACCAACAAACGTTGATTCCGGTGACACCTTTAGGCCTCTTTCACAGTGGGACGTTACGTTTGATGGGACGTTAAAGTCGCACAACGTGCCCCTAATGCAGCGCATGTAGGTTATGAAATTGGACGCTATTTTGCACTACGTTATGTGTCTCTTGGTGCGCCATTTTCATTGCATACTGATGGAACAAAGACGGTGCATGCGTTACATTTAAAAAAAAACAAATACATTACTGAGCATGTGCAACACACACAACGCAGCAAATGTATTGCTAAACGCACAGCATGCAGCACTTTCTAAATATTACTACACATTACACACAACGCAACGTGTGCACTGTGAATGTCGCACAGACTTTGTATTGCTGTGCGTTAGTCTGTCAAAAACCCGAGCGGTTTTTGCTTTTTTCATGATTGCTAACTCAGTAAAGGACCAACCCTTAAAGCGTTGCTATCATATAAATCCGGCATAGTGAGGTCTGAACCCTCTATAACAGTAATTATAGATTGACGGTATACCTTGAAATGAATCAGAGCACTCAGTATATGATTTTATATAAAAAATTGTATTTGCTTATCATACAGCATATATACAAAATATGAACAGTTCCAAGTAGTGTTTCCTTCTAACAGTATTCCATCTCATCAAGGCTTTATAGCCAAACGATCATGAATCTTCTAAGTACATTCAAAAAAGAATATAACAGTTGTGTTATGTAGAATAAGATCAAAAGTAGTCTCATCTGTATCAATAGCTGTGTAAAACTTGTAGTAATCTTCTTAAAGAAATAGCATAAAAAATAGCTTCTAAAAAACTTCTTGCTAACATCTTAATAAAACTTAATGCTGAAAAATTAAAGTAAATCACCAGAATATTAAGCATATTACCCCTTCTCTGTCATCTCTTCAGCATCTAGAACCACTTGTGGGAAGGTAGCTTCTGCCTCATGTGTCTTCTCAGGAGATTGTTGGGCTTCTGCAAACTATGAGCTTACAGCTCCTACCTTTATAGGGGCTGGAGGCAATATGGCTGCCTAATCTGGAACTTCCCTGGATCCCAGGTTCTGATTGGCTAAAGCTTCCGTGCGTCAATGCTTTATCATGTTTTGATTACCTAAGTCACAATATTATTGTTTATAAATTCTTAATTACCTTATCTTGTGGGAATTTACGTCATTTGGAGTGCTTGACATTTGATATAGGGTCATTTCTGACGCACATAATTAAAAATGGATGTCAACAGCCATCTTGTCTGTTGGCTGACCCAGACATGGAGACTAAACAATGTCATTCATGACGCATTTCTGATAAAGTGTTCACTGCTAATAATGTTGGAATGTCTTGGTACTTTCCCAGGTCAGATTGACACTAACACAAACCTGCAAGAGCCTTCAGCAATTTAAGGCTTATTAAAACATACAAGGCTTCTAATATACTTATTTAAATATAAAGCTTATTATATAATTCTTCTTAAAACAATGAATCATATAAGGAATAATTACATATTAAATCTTAATAATATAAAATCAATGTCTATATTTTTGTCTTTCTTATAAAATAAATATAATGTCCACCGGCAGAGGTCAGCATTTCATAACAAATAATCTATTAATAATGTTGATTTTATTAAAGTATGAACCCGCCAAATGGCATCATTGTCCTAAATACGGGACAATACAAAAACCTTGGAACTTATTGACATTCCAAAGGACAATCATAGTCAAAACATGGCATTATATTCTTGCTGGCTGTGATGGCCTTCAAGCCACTGAACATGTCAACAATTGTCTAGCTTACAAGTTGAAACAATCTTATAAAAGTTTTACTTTCTCATCTTCCACGGGTAGACTACAGATTTTAAATATCTTTCAGAGTAATAGATTCTATTATATAGGGTTTAACAATAACTATTTCTTTATTTAGAAGGACTGTATTGATCATTAATATTTAGATTAATAATATCTGTGTGTAATAATTATGTGCATTCATAATTACTGCAGTAATGTGAGTTTAACTTGCTTCTCTGTCTTCACACATAAGCCTCTTTAAATGTCAAGGCTACCCACTAGCATAAACAATAATGCTCTGGCTTTTTGTAACCAGTACGTCTATTATCTGCCAGCTTGCAAGTTAAAATAATCTCATAAGCTTTACAGCCTAAAATATGCTCAGATGTCACATAGCAATATTTTAAAGAAGTAACCCAACTTTACAGTTTACAATGAAATTTTGCATAGAACATTAAAACTTAAACCATACACTTATGACAGCTTTTTCCTGCATAAATAAAACCGCTAGAATTCTGACAAGTCTGCGTTATAATTATTTATAATGTGCGACTTTAACGTCCCACTGTGAAAGAGGCCTTAATGACTAACTGTACATGGTTTATTACATGCTTTCCAAACGTTAAAGGCTACTGTAGGGGGTCGGGGGAAAAGAGTTGAACTTACTTGGGGCTTCTAATGGTCCCCCGCAGATGTCGTGGGCCTGCGCAGCCACTCACCAATCGTGTGCCCCGCCTCTGGTTCACTTACGGAATTTGCGACTTTAAAGTCGGAAAACCACTGCGCAGCCACGCCCTCGTTATTGCTGACGTCACGATGAGTGTATTGCTCAGGCCCAGTATGGTCTGTGCCTGTGCAGTACGCTCCTGGTGACATCAGCGGGAGCGAGGGCATGGCAACGGCGGCGCAGTGGTTTTCAGACTTTGAAGTCTAAATTTCCAGAAGTGAACCGGAGGCGGGGCCGGAGCATCGGTAAGTGGCTGCACGGGCACAGGATGTCTGTGGGGGACCATTAGAAGCCCCGGATAACTTCAACTCATTTTCCCCCTACCCCCCTACAGTATTCCTTTCAGTTTCTTCTTCAGGCATTATACAGAACTATTCTGATAGAGTTCTGTATAAGGCCTGAAGAAGAAACGTAACATTTGGAAAGATTGCGATAAAACATGCACAGTTAGTCATTAAAGGTACCACTGGAATCAACGTTTGTTGGTTTGATGTCTGCATTTCTGCTCCTCCACTAACACCGGACCACACTTCACTTGCTGATAACTATTAATTAAACATTTCTCCAGTCACCACCTTCTATGAGGCTGTTCACAGTACGGCATAGTAATGCACCACACTCATCTCGCTGCATCCAGTCTCCATTACAGTTCACACACATTTTAACACATGCATTATGCAACTGACCACTGTGTCCAATCCAGGCTTAAGGTGGGTACACACATCAGATAAAAGTCAAAATAAATCTTTGGGCTAGTGCGCAACAAACCTGCTATTGCAATCCCTAGTGCTTAGCGAACTGCGATATCGATTTTGAGTAGCAATTTTCAGAACGAATTTTTGAATGAATGAGCGTTTTTCCTCATTCATTCAAGCTAAATCGCTCCAAAAAATGCTACATGCAGCACATTTGCGATTTTAGAAAAATCACAGCACTGCTGTGGGAACACACTAATAGGGTTTCAGTAGCCAAATGCTTTTCAAAGCGCTGGGGATCTGAAAAGCGCTCAGAAGCGCTCTTGGTGTGCACCAGCCCTCTCAGGGAAAAATACAACTTATACCATTGTCTCATATGTAACCACTGTGCATCTAGACCAGGCATGGGCAAACTTGGCCCTCCTGCTGTTGAGAAATTACAAGTCCCACAATGCATTGCAGGAGTCTGACAGCTACAGTCATGACTCATAAAGGCAAATGCATTGTGGGTTTTGTAGTTAACAGCTGGAGGGCCATGTTTGCCCATGCCTGATCTAGACCTTGTCTCCCCCCGTCCCATGGACCAGAGCAGAGTTTTGATGTTTTAGCTATGTCCCTATTTAATCAGCAATAACTTTATTCCTAATTATGATATAGAAATGAACTATATATAATTTTTTTTGTCCCAAGATAAATTTTGTTTTTAATACATTTTAATGGCAAGAGGAAAAAAATTTAAAAAAATTCATAATTTCTCAGTTTTTACCAATTTCAGTAAAAAAAAAAAAAAGCTACTGTAGATGAAGACGACAATTTTATACAATACTATTTGGCTATTTCTACCGTTTATCACAAAAACTTAAAGTATGTTTATCACAATTTATGGTGATGATGTTTGATTCTGAAATATAGGTGGGTTTTTACTAATTTGTACACTTCCATTTGATGTTATGGGTATAATAAAAATATTTTTATTGGTACAATTTAGGGAGAAAAAGGTTAGTGGGGGAGGTTAATTGTAAATTTTAAGTAGAAAGTGTGGTCCTAAAGGCTAGGAATAGCAGAAATGCTAGCTTTGTGGAAAACACATCGGTTTTGCCGCTAATGGAAGTCAATGGGCCGCATCAAAAAACGCATGTGTTTTGCATGCGTTTTCAAACATACGTTTTTAAAAACGCTGGTTTTGTTGCATAGTTTTCAAAAACGCATGAAAAACGCACATGGTAAAAATCAATGGGAATGCAATGTATTGCGTTGTTATACGTGTTTTTTTTATTGTTTTGTGATGTATTTCTGCTTACTGTTGTCTTCCTAGTGATTTGCATAAAGCGCAATATAAAAATGCATGGAAAATGCATACAAAACTCATATGCAACGCAAACGTGTAAATACGCTTGAAAACACATATGCAGAAAAAAATGCACACAACTTAAAACTCAACGCTCCAAAAGTGGGCATGGTCTAAAAATGGGTGCTGTTAAACAGTATATTTTATTGCAATAGGTTTCACTGCATGCGGGACAGGATGGCCAATCTGATCTGATCACCACCCGGGCCACTCCTGTCCTCCAAAAGCCTCAATCCCGGTGGCCATTTTTGTTTGTCTCTAGTCAGTGTAGGGAGAGGAGCTGCTGCTGCAGATACAGGGACAGTGTTAAATAGGTTGTATTGTGATATTGTGTTGTGTATCTGCTTCCTAGGTGCACAGTGCTCCAGCTCATCATGACCACAAAAGTAATTTTGTGTACTCATCGGCGTAACTATAGGTGATGCAACCCCATCAGCTGCAGGGGGGCCCAGGGCCGCCGTGTGCAGGGGGAGTGCTGCCGCCCGCCTGATTGTGGGACCCCTAGCCAGGTGTTGAACTGGCCGCAGCATTCATTCCCCGCAGCCCGCAGTCTCCCGGGAGGCAGAGCAGGGCTATGAAAAGATTGTGCCCGAAGCCCTGCACTGGAGACTATTTGAGTCTCCAGTACAGGGCTTCAGTGCCATCTTCCTGTAGCCCCACTCTCTGCCTGTCAGTGCGGGAGATTTGCTTCAGGAGGATTGTCGGGGGGGCTGCGCTCCAGAGGCCGGGAGAGGAGACTTCTGTCAGGTGAGTGGTTTTTTTTTTTGGGGGGGGGGGGGTTTACAGGTGCATTTTTTTTCTGGTGACTGTTGCCCACATTACGATTTTCTGGCGTATGCTGCCCACGTTATGATTCTCTGGCGAATGCTGCCCATATTATGATTTTCTGGCGAATGCTGCCCACATTATGATTTTCTGTTGAATGCTGCCCACATTATGTTTTTCTGGTGAATGCTGCCCACGTTATGATTTTCTGGCAAATGCTGCCCACGTTACGATTTTCTGGCGAATGCTGCCCACGTTACGAATTTTTGGTGACTGCTGCCCACGTTATGATTTTCTGGCGAATGCTGCCCATATTATGATTTTCTGGCGAATGCTGCCCAAATTATGATTTTCTGGCGAATGCTGCCCACGTTCCGATTTTCTGGCGAATGCTGCCCACTTCACGATTATTTTCTCGTGAAATGCTGCCCACTTTACAATTGATTTACAGTAAAACACTGCCCTCTTAGAATTATTTGGCACCTATGGGCAGGAGATCCAAATTTTCGCAGGGGGGCCCAGTGATTTCTAGTTATGCCCGTGTGTACTGGCAGTGTTGTAGTGATATTTTGTTGTTGCATTGTGGTGTGCGTTATAGCAACTCAGCATCTGTAAAGTTATACAGTGTAGTGTGTGGCTGGCTGCTTCATTGTTCTAGCCCGCTGTCACTGTGCATAAGTGATTGATTGTCTGCCAAAAGCAGGGGACACACCTGCTTTAAACCCCCCTAAAACTTGGGAAGAAGCATTACAGCAAAAAATTGTTAGATCGTGGTAGGGCAGCAAATAGAACTTTTACAAGAAGCTGCCAAACTCTGCAGACGATAATACGTAAGTGCCATATAGCTATATGAATATGTACTCTGAAATTAGTACCACTTCCCAGCAAAAAAAGGTGCTGAAAAGAGAATGGTGCAATATTAGGCAGCTGTATTGTGATAAAAGTGGCAGAGAAAAAGTAAATTATGCACTGGCCTGAGTTGTGCCCACTGCAGGCTTGAGGGACAACAGTACTAGGCTGAAGAAACGAAGTGACATATAACATATGCTATCGCTTTGCTCTTGCTATAAGCATATACATTTCAGCAAAGACAGCTAAAAAATCTAAATGCATTTTGCCTGCTTTTCTAACAAGAGAACAACGTGACGTGAGTCTCTCTCTATCCCTCCATGCAGCAGCATCTGCTGCTAGGTCAGGAACATCACTCAAATTCAGTGTCCCTCCGACTTCTGTGCAGTGCATCTTCCGGTTCCACCTCCCCGCCTGCCATTGGTTGGTTAGGGCTGGAGAGGGATTCTCCGGATCCTAATGCTCTTCATCTTCTATGTTGCTTTGCACTTCCTGGTTCGTGGAACGCACGCTGAAGCTCCTTATCAGCATGCAGGCTTGCGAGTGCTAAGCTGCTGCCTCTAAAACGCTACTTTATGATATGGTACATGTGACAGGCACCGAAAGACCAGCACACAGGGGGCATCTCATCGTATGCTTCGAGAGGCTAACTAGAGAGACTTCACTCTGAAGGAGGTGACTGCAAGAAGAAAGTCTGGTAAGACAATATAAAAGAAAAGGGGAAATTAATAAAGGAAAAAAGGGATTAAGTACTACCTATTAGTAACCAGTCCTATGGCAGGACAGGGAAAAAAAGCAGAGGGTCATTCCTAGTGTGAGATGCACTGTGATGAAGCCAACTCAGGTCACAGCTGGAGTGGACAGACAAGAACAGGGAGGAAGGTTGCTCAGAGCAACTGCAGCTCTGAGCTTCGGATAACTGCCACAATAACAAGATAGGGACAGTCAGGAGGGAACTTTTATTGATCCAAACGCTACTGTAGCTATGATAAACTTACACACAAATACAAACAAGACAGGACAAAACAGGAAGGAGCGTAACCAATGGTGACTGCTGCTTCTGGATGTCCACACGGCAGGTCCAGAAGGAGTGTCCGCCAATCACAATCGCAGTGACAGCAAAGTCCAGACAGGCAGGACTAGAAGGAGCGTTACTAATAGCAACCACAGCTATTGTACCGTCTCATGGCAGGACCATAAGAAGTGTCTGTCAATCACAACTGCAGTGATGGCCATGACCAGACAGGCAGGACTAGAAGGAGCGTAACCAATAGCCACTGCAGCTATTGTAGTGTCCGCAAGGCAGGACCAAACACAACCGCAGTGATGGCGGCGTCCAGACAGGCAGGAAGGAATGGGAGACAAGTTGCACCTACCAGACTACTACTTACCTAGACGACTAGCGTGCAAGGTATAGAGGCTGAGGCTGGGAAGAAAGGAGTACCACCAGAACCCACTAGGAAAGGACAGGCAATGCTGGGTAATATCAGGAAGTAGTGCAGGATGCACTGTGATGGAGCCAACTCGGATCACAGCTGGAGTGGACAGACAAGAAACAGAAAGGAAGATTGCTCAGAGCGACTGCAGCTCTGAGCTACCAATAACCGCCACAATAACAAGACAGGGACAGACAGGAGGGAACGTTTATCCATCCAAACGCTACTGTAGTGATAATAAATTTCCACACAAATACAAACCAGACTCGACAAAACCGCTGCTATTGTACGTCCACATGGCAGGACTAGAATGACCGTCTTCCAAACACTACCGCAGTGATGGCGACGTCCAGACAGGCAAAACTAGAAGCAGCATCACCAATAGCAACCACTGCTATTGTATATCCACACTGCAGAACCAGAAGGAGCATCTGCCAATCACAACCGCAGTGTTGGCTATGTCCAGATAGGCAGGACTAGAAAGAGCATTACCAGTAACAATCACACCTATAGTAACATCCACACGGCAGGGCCAGAAGGAGTGTCCGCCAATCGCCACCGCAGTGATGGCTGTGTCCAGATAGGCAGGACTAGAAAGAGCATTACCAATAACAATCACACCTATAGTAACATCCACATGGCAGGACCAGAAGAAGTGTTTGCCAATCACAACCGCAGTGATGGTGACATCCAGACAAGCAGGACTAGAAGGAGCATTACCAATAGAGTCCACTGTTATTGTATTTCCACACAGCAGAACTAGAAGGAGCATCTGCCAATCACAACCGCAGTGATGACAATGTCCAGACAGGCAGGAAGGAATGCTGCTTTTAGCCACTGCAGGAATAGCACAAGTTCACAAGGGAACAATGCAAGATAACAAACTAATGAAACAAGGGCCAATATAATACAGCTAAGGAGAAAGCTGATCACTATGACAGGCAAAGCAATGCAGCAGGGAGAGCATTTTAGGTGGACACCCACCAATGAGGGCAGACAGGTAATTTTCAACGCAGCAGAATCGTAATCATGAAATCCTGTGCTACTCTGATTGGATAAGATGCTCATTTTAAATGCATGCAACACTTTGCAGCAGCACACATGCAGGTAATTCAGCACTGTCTGGCTGCAGCTCAGTAGCAATGAACAGAAGATGCCCCAGGTGAGATAGTGACAAAAGTGGCAGGAAAAAGTCAGCGTGTCTAATCTTCCAAATGTGCGGCCAGGTGTCTCACAACTCCACCCCTCCCCCCCAAAAGATTTTACCTATCCAGCAGTATGCTCCAAGTCTTCGGTTTGTCTCCTCCATCCATCTCCAGTCGCTGTAATCAGAAGATTCCGCTGTTGTACGCATTCGTCTCCCTTGGCCTTTGTACTTCCTGGTAAATTGGTGCCCTCTAGCTGTGCATGTAATGCATACCCTGCTGTCAGGTCACACATGACCCACGTAGCTAGAGGGCGCCAGTGAACCAGGGAGTACGGAGGCTACTGATGATGATCCTGTACTGCGGCAGAATCCTCTGATTACAGTGGCTGGAGATGGACGGAGGACTGAGAATGTTGCTGGATAGGTAAGAGCATACATTGCAGCTGTGCAAAGCAGCTTTGCAATGTTATCGCTTTGCTTTAGTTCAATGACTTAAACACAGTTTTACAGTTTTTCCTTGCTTATCGCGAAAAAAGTAGGCAGTTAAAATCTGACAGAATCGACAGGTTTTGGGCCAGTCCATCTCCTCATGGGGAATTCTCAGGATTTTCTTTGTTTTCATCCGCATTTTCTGAACAGCAGTTTAAATGCCAAAATAGTAAGATACCAGCCTCCCTACTCACTTGCTCACTATTTTGTCAGTTAGACTTTGCAACTGGTGTTCAGGAAATGCTGTTGAAAACAAAGAAAACCCAGAGAATCCCTCATGAGGACATGGACTGGCCCAAAACCCGTCGGTTTTGTCAGATTTTAATTGCCTACTTTTTTCACGATAGTGGTCCTTTAAGCAAGGATGCAATTTTGAGTTTTTTTGTATTACACTGTAATAGGCAATAGGTGTGCTATAAACCAGGGGTACTGGATGTATGCCTGACCTGAAGATAGAGGAATTAGCAGCACATGCCCTGTAGTAGTGTATTATGGGAGTAACTTCATGGGAAGCTGAATACTTAAAAATACGATCTGTTTTAGGAAGGAGAAATAGCACTTGGCATAGTTCAGGTAAGATGGGCAATACTGTACAGCCTATGCACAGCATGACTGTCCTCCTGTCCTCATTCTGATTATGCCATGCTGGTTCTTCTGCACACCAGCTCATGTGTGAAGGTCTCATGAAGGACTGAATTTTACAGTGTTTGGATTGTAGTTAAAGTGGATCCGAGGTGAACTTTTACACATTGCATCATTGTGTTCCTTTCCTATTGTTTATAGGGCATTCCGCAAGCCAAATACTTTTTTGTTTTAATACTCTAATTCCCTATAAACTAAAAAAAGCCACGCCCACAGGTTTTCAGAGAGCCTTGGCAGTACCAAGGGCTCATGGGAGCTCAGTCTGGGCAGGAGGAGGGGGAAATTGATTTCAGAGACAGAGGGGAGGAGGGAGGAGGAGAGGGGATTAGGCTGATGGCTCAAGATACAGATAAGCCTGCCTCTGTGTAATGTTTACAAACAACATGGCTGCTGTCATTGTATCACAGGAATAAATAATCATATTCTATTAAAACTGTTTGCAGCTAGATTTGCTGTGTAAACCATCTTAACTTTAGATAAGATATATAGACAAGTTACTTCTTATAGTTAGTTTTTCATCTCGCATCCGCTTTAAGTTGAATGTTATTTTAAAAAGGATGCCAGAGCCGAAAAGATTGGGGGTGAGGGGCTACCAGGCATGTACTGATGTCCTGATGCCCACCTCTCCCCCATTCTCCATTCCTCTCCTTTGCCAGCTAAATGCCCCCCAGCAGCCTCTTTTGGGTCACTGGAGTCGGGCATTAGTGCATAGACACTGGCCCGGCTGTGCGCGTCCTACAGTAAGCAGCCGGGAGCTCTCTGCGCATGCCCTCCCAATTATGTCATGCAGCAGACTATAACTACTCCTCACGTTTTTCCGAATCTTTTTGGCTCTGGTATCCTTCAACTTTAAGTATTCAATAGGACCTTGGTGAAATGCATACCAAAAAAAAAATAGGTGTTCAATCTCTAAAAAGTTTATATTTCGCTTCACTTTGGTGTTACATTGACAAAATATTGTTGTTCTGTGTTTTTCAGGTTCTATGGTTTATGATGACTCTTCCACCTCCGGACCCAAAGTTTGACCTCCGAGGGATTGGTGCAGAAGTTAACAGCCTTCATTTCTATTGCAGAGTTCAAAAACCATGTCCACCCCTTCTATTTTCTGGGTGAGTTATTGTATCTTGTGGATAAGTCTATTCCAAACGTTTGCCTCCAAAATAGGGAAAAGGTGTGATCCACTGATAAACCCACCCCACCGTGTCTCCCTGCAGCCCCCCTATTGCAGTGTGCGCATTGGATGTGTGTATGTGCGGCAGAGTGTGTGTTGGAAGCATGCCGGTAACTATAGTTTTCTCTCTTGGCTTGGACAGCAGTCCTGACATCTCCCCCTCATGAGGTCTGCTAAAATAAATGCTTCTGATAGCCTTAAAGGGGAATTCCAGTGAAAATAATGTAATAAAAAAAGTGATTTATTTTTACAATAATGATGTATAAATGATTTATTCAGTTTTTGCCCATTGTAAAATCTTTCCTCACCCTGATTTACATTCTGACATTTATCATATGATGACATTTTTACTGCTGGCAGGTGATGTCAGTGGAAGTAGCTGCTGCTTGCTTTTTTGGCAGTTGGAAACAGCTGTTATTTACCAAAATGCAACAAGGCTCCCACAGTGTGATGTCAGAACCATGGTCCTGACATCACTCTGTGGGAGGGGTTTCAGCACAAAATCAGTCATACAGAGTCCCCTGATGATCCGTTTTGTGAAAAGGAAAAGATTTCTCATGGGAAAGGGGGCATCCACTACTGATTGGGATGACATTCAATTCTTTACGGCTTCTCTTTAAAGTAACACTGAAGAAAGCTTAAAAAAAAAAAAAAGTCACATACTCACCTGTGAAGAGGGAAGGCACTAGATCTCATAGGCCTCAACTCACTAAGTATTACCACATTCAGTAATGCTGAAAACAGCTGATTTTACTGATCACCTTGCCAAATGCCAATTTACTACTAACTGTGTTCTCCCCAGAATTTTTTTCCAGCTGGGTGGCATGAAAAAATAGCCAGGGGGCGAGATGAGAGAATGCTGGGCTGGAGCTTCTCTGCTTATAGCAGAGGAGGAGGTGAGCAGATAGCAGCCGGGTGGTCACCAAAAATAGCTGGGTGGAGCACCCAGCTAAAAGAGCCTGGGGAGAACACTGACTAAATTACCGACTTGTTCGGTGAATACCGCAAGAAATGTCAAGAAAATGCAATTCAAAAAGATTTACACATTCGGAAAATCTGGCAAAAGTGTTTGATATTTGACCAGCCAATAACTCACTCTCTCCATGTGGTAACATTGACAGACAGCCAATAGGGAGAGCCAGGCAGCCAATAGAGAGAGCCGCACAGCCCTGCTCCTCATCCAGATTTGGTCCGACACGCTGGAAGGCAGGACTTCACTGTAGCAGAGCAGCGGAAAGAGATTTTTTATGAGGCTTTTCTGCATCCCTTTAGATGTGAAAATTTGTATACTGTTATACAGATGAGCATCCTCTGGTGGCTGCAGCACATCTAAAGGGATGTTGGGGGATGTACTGGACAGAAAACCCCCGACTCATGCACACAGCGTCCTCCCTGACCACTGACCTGCTCCACAGCTGGCAAGTGAGACTTACCGAACAGGGCTTAGTGAATTGAGGAATGTTTATTCATTACATTACCAAACTTCTGCCTCATGCGGAAAAGTTTTAGTGAATTTGGGGAAAAAAAGTGTAAAATACTGTTTACTGAATATAATTAATGAACTGCCTTTAGTGAATTGAGGCTATGGATCCTTCCTTATCCAGGATGTACTCGTTCCAGCGCTGTCACCCCTGTTGAAGTTATTCAACCAATTGGTCTAATACGCTTTTGGGGATCCCTGAGTGCTTCAGAAGACAGGTGGCTTTGTGCTTAGCATTCAGTATGGAGCGATGACTTCTTTTTTTTTTTTTCCCAGGATGCTTCAGAATTGCTTAAATATCACCAGAAGAGGCCAAGGTGTGTGTGTGTGTGTGTGTGTGTGTGTGTGTGTGTGTGTGTGTGTGTGTGTGTGTGTGTGTGTGTGTGTGTGTGTGTGTGTGTGTGTGTGTGTGTGTGTGGTGTGTGTGTCCCACGCGAGTACGGCCATGCCTGCACATTCCTGCAACACAGCTGTACTCATGCATGTGCAGTATGACCACGCTTGTGCAAGAAGAGCAACATGCCAGTGATGGTGAAGGCAAGGAGGACACCTCTAGTTAGCTTTAATGTTAACTACTGCTAGTGAGGGGTGGGGGAGGAGGTTGGCACCACCAGACCAGTTAAGCACATTTTGACTTTCACATAAACAAGATAAAGCTAAAAAGGGCAGAGCTTTGCCATGCTCTGCCCCAAATCCCCCACTGACATACAAGAACTTCAGTTCTGCAGTACCAGCTATACATCAGAGGGTGCACATTGAGTCACAATGCACCCCCCTTTATGCCCAATGCACGGTGTGTGATCTGAGCACCTTGCTGTACAATGGCTGCTCCTGCTGCCCCACTGTCTTTCCTGCAGCTTACATGCTGTGCCTCCTCTCCTTGGACGCGTGGTGCTGCATTATTTCATCCTGACTGAGCTGCCGATCTGTGCTTTCCACACAGTCTGAGAAGTTACAGAGGCAATCACATGGGCAGGGAAAGGGGGAGTGATGCTGTGGCACACAGGATGAGGTTTATTTATTAAAGGAAAGGTGTTTGGGATGGTGAGAGGGGTGAAGTGGAGCTGCAGTTTCCTATATGCCCTGCAGCAAGCCTGGAAAGGAGGAGGAGTGGTCTGTGGGGCGGTGCATGGACATGGTGCTTTTGATCAGGGTTGTGCAGTTGGAGTGAAGGAGTTGGAGCAACTTTTGGGTACCTGGAGTCGGTGGTTTCAAACACTGAGGAGTCAAAGTTGGATGATTTTTGTACCGACTTCACAGCCCTGCTTCTAATGGTGATCATACTAATCACATCAGTAAGCAGTGCAGGAGTTTGCAGGTGGAGGATTGCATGGTCTGGTGAAAAGTTCAGTGGCCAGCCTGGCGCCCCAACTACTAGCTGGTGACGCATTGACACTGCACCTGTGACTGCTTTTGGGAAGGGGTGGTCGGGGGGGCGTACATGAAGAAACTGTGAGCCAAACGAGTGTTGAAGCTTGACTCTGAGCCAGTGTGCATCTGATAGTCACAAAGGCAAATGAATGGAGATAGAAAGATCATGTAGCAGCAGCAGCATGCGGCGTCTTTTGACGAGCACAGCACTCTAGGCAATCGCCAGTGTGTCTGTTCCTTTAAATGGCCCTGAGAATCTTAGTTCTCCAAAAGTGCTGCAGCATTTTCAGAATCAAGTCAACCCACCTCATTAGGTTTGGTCCACTCAGAGTCCCAGGGTCAGTTAGGATGTGATAATTATGAAAAAACTTTTTAGTATGTCTTGATTTTTTTTTTCCTCTTACCTTTAGATCCTCCAACGGGTTAATTCATGTGTGGAATTTGAACACTCGGAGAACAGAGACCGATCTCAATGGACATGATGGCAAGTCAGTTTACTGGATCCATACTCTTCATAATAGAGATTCTCTGATGAGGTAATGCAGTCCGGTTTCCCAGATGTAACACCAGTTCTGTGTAGGTTATAATGCTATAGATATAAAGTTGCTTTACACAATATTTCCTAATATCCACAAAAAACTGCTTAGTGGTGGCAATTTTGGTACAGGCTGCTTTGAGTTGAACTAATAATTGCATGGGAGGATATGATTATACCTTGTTTATTAGTACATAATTCTGTGCATATTGCTTGCTAGTGTTTTATTATAACAATGTATGTTGTCTTTCATTTCTCACAATATTCTGTGATAAATGATCCAACTTATTGACCTAGCCTTCAATCTTTTGGTGCCAGGATGGTACAGTCTAGGATAATTGTCTCCACATTAGTGTCATAATTATACATGAGTTGCTAGCTATTAAGCTAATTACTGGGAATTTAGTGTACTTAAGCTTCCAGCAATTTTAATTAGTGATGGGTTCACAAACCTAGCTTACATTTGTTTAAATGCCATGAAAATCCATTACTAGTATTGGACAGTATAGAGTATACTAATAAATTGGCAGTTATATTACTACCTAATAACATTCTTAATCGTGAGGTTACCCATTGTATCTCTCAGTTGACACCGCTGTGGTAGATACTCATGTAGTCTACTTTTTTTTGTAGAGACCAGTGCCACTATGAAATAACTTTATTTTTTTACCTTAAAGGAGTCATCAGGGAAAAATAAAAAAAATCAGCCTTACTCGCCTGTGGCTTTCTTCAGACCCTTGCAGCCGACTGTCCCACGCTGACCGCTCCGCTCTCCGCCGCCATCCCGGTCTCCCCGCACACTGTTCAGGCCGACCTTGAGGCTGTTCTTACTACGGCTGCGTGGAGCGCCGCTGTCAATCATGGCCTTGTTGTCCGCGCCACACTGCGCAGTGCACAGCGGACCACGCGGCCATGATTGACATTTCAGAACCATTTCAGTGCCTTCTGCAAAAGTGAAACCAAGTAAAACCAGATATTTATTTATTTATTTTTTAGGATTTCCATAAATTGTAATAAAGATTTTTTTTTTTTCCATAAGGGTTTTTTTTTACACTATATCAGTTGCTGTCAGTTCTAAGTGAAAGTACAACTGATGTGCAGTCCAGTGTCCATGTTTCCCTATGGCCTCTTTCACACTATATTCTGAAAAAACTGAAGCTTTTTTACAATGCCACTGCTATGGAGGAAAAAAAAAACATTTAAACGCATTGAGTGTAAAAGGGCCCTAAACCCTTAGTTTAAAGTAGCCAGCAGTAATTTGCTAGGCTTCTTTGTAGTGGTGACATTGGCTCAGGGCAACTCATCACTAGCAGTTCCTCGCTAGCAGCATCTTGCTCTAGTCCGCCAGGAGAAAAGAGCAATATAAATGTTATTTGTCTTGTCTACTGTTTTTTATAGTCAGAACAGGAAATGAGGGGGGGAATTTCCCCAACAAACAGGACACCAAGCAAAATAAACCCTATAAAGTATAGTATAATGATTGATAACATATTACTGTTTATACTCAAATATAAACCAAGGTACATACTTTCCCCTTCAGACAACACCCCTAGTGTTTAGTGACCCCGTCCTTCCTTTCCCATGTCTCCTAATTGCAAAGTACTAGCAGCAGAAACAGTGAAATGGCATCTCACCTGATTTGGAGCTTGACACAGAGCAACTCTCTGTGTTACTTCACATTCATCGTTTAGCAGTTGAAATTGCTTTCTATTTCCTAGTTCAGCGAGTTGAAATGCTAGTGGCCGAATGTGAAGGAAGACACAGAGAGTCGCAGTGCAATGTGTCCAGCCTCTGATCCGGTGAGATGCGCTTCCACTGCCTTCTGCCGCCAGTACTTTGCAATTGAGGGATACAGTGAGGGAGAGAGGCCTCTAGACTACCAAGGATCACTCTATGGAAGAGGGAGGGGTCCGCTAGACACCAGTTACGCTGTATGGGGGAGGAAGAGCAGCCACTAGACCAATAGGGAACACTATGTGAGGGGAAGACCACTAAACACAGGTACGCTGTGTGGGGGGAGGGTGTGAGTGCACCCACTAGGTATGACCCAAATAAAAAGCGAGATTTTGCATGAATTCTCTGTTTAATCCCAAGTATATATGGTAAACCTTTACTGCAAACACTTGCTCTGTTGCTCACAAGAAATGAATGACTTTTTGGCTTTTAAACAGCTGATCATCCTAGAGCAGATTAATATTTTAATTTAATCTTATCTTTCATGAAATCATGCACTATGAAAAACCTTGGCTAGATGTGCCCTGTACTTGCAGTTGCTTGTAACTGTCTCCTTTAGGCATTGTGATCACTATAATTTTTCACATAAACTTATTTGTTGAAAATGTTCTCTGTTTACAGTTCATTTTTAGGTGATAATATATTTAAATGGTGAGTGGAATAAAATTCCTAAGAAGGGTTAGTGCCAGGCCACCTTGGCAATATAGTCTCTGATCCCATTTTATCTGTCAACCAAAACCATATCCCATCTGTAATACCTTGCTTGTTTAATGGTCCGTATGGTAATGGCAACTATGCTTCAGGTAAAGCGAACCTCCTGCTTGCGCTACTGACTCAGCAGTTGGGGAAGTTAAAAAATTATCCAAGCGATCACTGAAGGATTTACTGTATTTTTTGGACTAGAAGACTCACTAGAGGACATAGGGAAGACACAAGGTACAAGGAGGCACGAGGTACAAAGGGGGCATAATGGATGCTCCAGGTTTAGTATTTCCTCCTCCCCCTCCCCTTGGTTTTGGTCATCTTAATCTAGGTGCGTCCTATGGTCATGAGTGTCTTATAGTCCAAAAAATATGGTATATTTATTAGATGTGCGCAAGGTATGGATGGAGGCGCAACCAAAATACTGTAGAGGAGCTTCTGTGTGCCCAAGCCAAAGATCTCAGTACCAATGAGATCTGTAAAAGTATACACAGGAAGGCTGGCACCACAAAAATAGAAGCAAAAGATGCTCTATATTGAAGTGTCATTAAAATTACATAATAGTCAGCATAAAAAGGCTTTGCCGCCAAAGCCTATTTATGCTATTACGTCATTTTAATGACACTTCAATAAAGAACAACTTTTACTTCTATTTTTGTGGTGCCAGCCTTCCTGTGTATACCGGTATATTTATTAGAATAATTGTATAGTTTTTTTCGGTAGTGTTATTATTATTATTATTATTATTATTATGATTATTATGATTTTGATGTGTGAATCTCACATTTTGCATTAGGTAAATGCATTTGTATAACATTTCCCCCCACATTGAATACTGCTAAGAGTTTTTATAAATTCAAAGAATTTGAAAGTGTTATTTTTATTCAGTATATTCCATAATATAAATACTTTCAAAGTTTTTATTTTTAACTGCCGTTGATATTGAAATGCTGTCTTCCAGTGAAAGTAATCTGTACTACTTTCTCCAACTTTTAAGTGGAGTGGAGTGAAAGTCCTGGGTTTTTAGTATATTCTTGTGAATCTTAAATGCAGTCCCTTGCGTGTAATGGTAACTGGGACACCTGAACAGGGAGTGAATTATGCTTGGAAATGCATGAACTTAAAATAAACAAACATATAAAAAGTAATTCAGTAAGTGCAGTTTACACTTATGGGGCAATTACATTTTCTCTGTAACAGCAGGCCCACCCACCAGTGCCTAAAATAAGTGATATTTTGTGTCTATAACATATTTGGCCCTAAACACTCATGAAATGTTGTCAAATTTGCTGAAGCTATTTATGGTTTTAAAATCCTTGCCAAAAGTTTCCACCAAATATTCATTCTACAACTACTACATGCTTAAATTGTTTCTCTCTCCCAGTCAGGGCCGTGATCTGCAGATATGTACTTGGAATTTGTCAGAAGGAAGAAACAAGGTGACAGACTCCATTCCTCTAAATAGTGCCGGGTTTTGTAAGTGTTCATTATTGAACAATGGAGATTGTCTACTAGCAATGCCAGGAAAGGAAAACTCTCAGGTAATTATTCTGAAGTGAGACAAGATTTCAGAGACAAGAAAGCACACTTAAAGTTAACCTGTAACAGGTGCACTAGAGGCTTTCCTTTCAAACGCCTGCGATTGGGTCCGCTCTACTGCGCAGGCACAGATGGCTTGCGCCTGTGCCTTAGAGCAAACCCATCCGGGCTCAGCTATTTCCCCCGGAGCCCGAGTGGAAAGCCCTGGTGCGACTTTTGCGTGTTTCAGTACTGGATTGCCTCTGCTGAGGAGGATGGGGGAAACCTCTTTAGGATTCAGAAGCTTTCCCCTCCAAAGGCAAGTACTCCCTAGGGGCACTTTTTTCCCTTCAGGTTGACTTTACATTTTTTTTCAAGACCTCTAAATCATTTATTGTGAAAACATTTTCTAGACAACAGATTATTAAGGTAATGACGCTGCTACAAACAAAAACTTGGTGGATATTTGGACAAGCTGTAGAAGGGACGTGGGCAAAAAAGCAGGGATGAGAAACCCACACTGAACACAAGAGGTACTTTGGTTGCATATACAGGTAGTCTCTGACTTGCAAACATCCGGCTTACGAATCTTAATTCGGCGCATTTATAAAGTGCTGAACACGCACAAGGCATGTCTCCCAGCCGTGACATTACAGGGCCGAGGCTGTACAGACTTGTCTCTAGCCTTCAGCCTGACCTCTGTGAACATTGGGCTTGATTTTTCCAACTTACTGTCAACCTACACAAAACCATTGCAAAACCCCACCATTAACTTGCTAACCTCTGGCCTCCACACATTAAAGCCTATGTATACCTTTGCCATATAGCTTTCCTTCTTTGCTGCAGCTCCTATCAGATGATCAGGAGCATGATGGCTCCTTCTCTCAGTGGCTGTCCTCTCGTTTGCCAGACCTACAGCACATCTCTATCTTGCACTCCTGGCCACCATAGAATAAGATTGAGGTAACCACACAGGACCCAATGTTTTTAATAGATCACATGTAAGATTAGAATCAGCTAATTTCAGTGCATCGCTTTGGGGGCCACCGTAGCCTGTTGTGAGAATTACGGCTATATCGGTGCTCAGTGACCAATTTGGCCGCCGGTGACAGCCGTGCTCAGTGACTAATTTGGACGCCCAAGATAGCTGGAGCTCAAATGAGAAAAAGAGGTAATTCAGCTGCCAGCAACAGCCGGTGCCCGAATAACATAATCGCCCTGAGTTACGACAATTTGGAGGGGAAATAGCATTAATGCCACCCAGGAGTTTCCCAAGCAGCAGGGTGAGACATCTTTTGGCTTCACCCTGCGCTGAAATTTGGGCCCGACCATTTCAAATGTACGCTGTAAGATTGGATATAAACCTTGAACCTAACAACTCAAATCTAAGGTAATGGCATTACAAATGAAATATCATTTGCATATTGATCAAACTTAATCGATTTATGTGGGCAGGCAGCAATAGTATGCAACCTAGATTCCCATAGCTTTGTACTGCATCTGTCAGCTTCTGAGAGGGACTTTGTGCTGCAGAGTGAGAGCTGTACTCTAGCTGGGCAGCACTCGCTCTCTTTGCAGCTGCCAGCTACTGTATGTGAAAAGAACCCGAGTCACATGACTGTCCTTTCCTAAAGGGATTTCTATGAGCTGGCTGAATCAGATATGAATATTGTGTGAATAATCGCAGAGTCTCCATTCACCTTCAGTAAACAAGAATAATCTGGGAGGGTGAACTCTGGCTTTAACCCTTCCCACTCAAAGCCAATAAAAAACCTTTTTGGCAGGCGGAGCCTGTAATTATTTTTATTCTGACACGGTATGTGTAACAAGTTCCATAATGATAAGAATTCACAAACCATCTACTAGACTCACAATCTGTCCTAGATGTTAGGCACTTTGCATTTTGCTGGCTTCTTACAGCTTTACCAGCTGTGAACCAATCCTGGCTAAACACTTTTAGGAAAGTCTTTGTAGCTGGCTCTTCCCCAGTGGATGATTGATGTTGTCTTCTGCAGGATGATGTGATATGGGCAAGAGTTTATTTATTTTTAAAGCTGCATTTATGAGTTACACACCGTTCTTCAGTTATGTCATCAGATACATTTGTAAAGTTTATTAATTTATGAAAGGGTGTGCCCCTCACCTTATGCAGCTGTCCCGGAACACTGGAAGCTTCTGGCAAATCTAGTAGTCATATTTCTAAATTGGTAGCATTATTCTAAGCTTCCAAATTAAAGTATGATTTCTTTTTTCTCCGTGTATGTAGATGTCTGGCTCCTGCTTGATCTGTTTAGAAGAACAATATTCTTAAGAGCAGATGACAGCTTTGGTCGTCAGTCTTAGAAAACTCATAGAGTACATTTAACATGTTGTACTTTGCGCTGGCAATTGCATTACATTTATTTGATGAAAAACAGCAACAGTTTAATTTTTTCTGTACTTTTTTTTTTATTTTTATGCATTTATCTTTTTACAAGCGCTACAGGTAGTGAAAGGCATTGTTCTAAGAATTGCAGAGGTTAGTAGGTTACCAAATATCCACATAAGCATCTTCTTCCTTCTGATGGGAGCGCAAAATTACTTTAGTGGATAACCGTATGTATAATATAACTATGCTTATCTGCCCACAGTAATTAGTGCTACTGTATTTTTTTTTAAAGAGGAACTGTAACATAAAAATATCCCCTGGGGGGTACTCACCTCGGGTGGGGGAAGCCTCCGGATCCTAATGAGGCTTCCCACGCCGTCCTCCATCCGTCAGGGGTCTCGCTGCAGCCCTCCGTGGAGTCCGGGCAGCGGTGACGTCATTATTTACCTTCCTGGCTCCTGCGCAGGCGCTCTGACGGCTTTCCATTCCGAACTACACGGAAATACCCGATCGCCGTCGGGTCCGCTCTACTGCGCAGGCGCAAGTCTCCTGCGCCTGCGCAGTAGAGCGGACCCGAATGAGATCGGGTATTTCCGTGTAGTTCGGAATGGAAAGCCGCCACAGCGCCCCCGCTGGAGCCAGCAAAGGTAAATATTGAAATGACAGTCGGCACAGTCGCCGGCTGTTCGGAGGGCTGCGGAGAGACCCCCGTGGGACAGAGGACGGCGTGGGAAGCCTCATTAGGATCCGGAGGCTTCCCCCACCCGAGGTGAGTACCCCCCAGGGGATGTTTTTAATGTTACAGAGTCTCTTTAAGATTCTTTTATTTTGTTTTCAAAAAGTTATAACAAAGAAAAACTAGAATAAAGTACAGGTGGGTACAGTAATGAGAGTATACAAAGATATTACAGTATAAATCCTCCACAATTAAAAAGACAAAAATTGTTTAGGCAAGTCTTTGGTTGATGTGAGAAGGAAATCCAGGCATAATGTATGAAGCAGCATTTAAACATTTTAAATAATACAGGGATGGGGAGACCTGCACATTGCACCAATACAGTGGAACCGATCCATCAATCCCAGCATCATCTAGATCTTTTATGGAGTTGCGGGATTCATCTGGAGCCCTCCCACTTAAAAGGAGATGGCGAGAAGCACCTATGGCACCCCAGTGCTACTGTATTTTAATGAATGGATGTCCTGTTTCCCCTAGTTGGTTATTATTTACATACACAGTTCCTTTACTAGCAGTCTGTACTATTACACAGCTGTGTAGAACTAGTTCACGTTTATGTAAATGAAGAGAAAGAATACCCTGTACAACATTCAGTTTTAATATTAAATATTTAACGAAGGAAGGAGTGAAGGCAAGACTAAACAAAATCAAAACTGATAATGCACCTGGCCCAGATAACGTACAGTATAGACCAAAAGTTTGGACACACCTTTTCATTCAAAGAGTTTTCCTTATTTTCTGACTATGAACATTGTAGATTCACACTGAAGGCATCCAAACTATGAATTAACACGTGAAAGTATAGTACATAACCAAAAAGTGTGAAACAACTGAAAATATGTCATATTCTAGGTTCTTCAAAGTAGCCACCTTTTTGCTTTTATTACGGAAATGCTCTTGGCATTCTCTTGATGAACTTCAAGAGGTAGTCACCTGAAATGGTTTTCACTTCACAGGTGTGCCCTGTCAGGTTTAATAAGTGGGATTTCTTGCCTTATAAATGGGGTTGGGACCATCAGTTGCATTGTGGAGAAGTCAGGTGGATACATGGCTGATAGTCCTACTGAGTAGACTGTTAGACTTTGTATTATGGCAAGAAAAAAGCAGCTAAGTAAAGAAAAACGTGTACATCATTACTTTAAAAAATAAAGGTCAGTCAGTCCGAAAAATTGGGAAAACTTTGAAAGTGTCCCTAAGTGCAGTCTCAAAAACCATCAAACGCTACAAAGAAACTGACTCACATGCGGACTGCCCCAGGAAAGGAAGACCAAGAGTCACCTCTGCTGTGGAGGATAAGGTCATCCAAGTCACCAGCCTCAGAAATCACAGGTTAACAGAGACCAGGTCAATACCACACAGAGTTCTAGCAGCAGACACATCTCTAGAACAACTGTTAAGAGGAGACTAGGAAACCACTGCTAAGGACGGGCAACAAGCAGAAGAGACTTGTTTGGGTTAAAGAACACAAGGAATGGACATTAGGCCAGTGGAAATTTGTGCTTTGGTCTGATGAGTCCAAATTTGAGATTTTTGGTTCTAACCACCGTGTCTTTGTGCGACGCAGAAAAGGTGAACGGATGGTCTCTACATGCCTGGTTCCCACCGTGAAGCATGGAGAAGGAGGTGTGATGGTGTGGGGGTGCTTTGCTGGTGACACTGTTGGGGATTTATTCAAAATTGAAGGCATACTGAACCAGCATGGCTACCACCGCATCTTGTAGCGGCATGCTATTCCATCCAGTTTGCTTTTAGTTGGACCATCATTTTTCAACAGGACAATGACCCAAACACACCTCCAGGCTGTGTAAGGGCTATTTAACCAGGAAGGAGAGTGATGGGGTGCTGCGCCAGATGACCTGGCCTTCACAGTCACCAGACCTGAACCCAATAGAGATGGTTTGGGGTGAGCTGGACCGCAGAGTGAAGGCAAAGGGGCCAACAAGTGCTAAGCATCTCTGGGAACCCCTTCAAGACTATTGGAAGACCATTTCAGGTGACTACCTCTTGAAGCTCATCAAGAGAATGCCAAGAGTGCGCAAAGCAGTAATCAAAGCAAAAGGTGGCTACTTTGAAGAACCTAGAATTTCACATATTTTCAGTTGTTTCACACTTTTTGGTTATGTACTATACTTTCACATGTGTTAATTCATAGTTTGGATGCCTTCAGTGTAATTCTACAATGTTCATAGTCATGAAAATAAAGAAAACTCTTTGAATTAGGTGTGTCCAAACTTTTGGTCTCTACTGTACATCCTCGGGTACTTAGGGAATTAAGTTCAGTTATCGACAAATCCCTTTATATAATCTTTTGGGACTCTTTGAAGTGGAGTAGTTCCAATAGATTGGCTTACAGCTCATGTTTTCCCATTATTTAAGAAAGGCAAAAATCAGATCTGGGAAATTATAAACTTGTAAGCTTAACATCATTTCTGTGTATACTATTTGAGGGGTTCCTAAGAAATGCCATACAAGACTTCATAGTAGATAATCTAATTTATCAGCATCAGCATGGGTTTACTAAGGGCAGGTCTTGTTTGACTAACATGCTCAGCTTTTATGAGGTGGTGAATGCTAGTGTGGATATTGGGAATGCTGTAGATGTGATCCCCAAACTGTTCCCCACAACAGTCTGGTTCACAGAGGATGGAAGGACTGGGGGAGGATCTGTGTGCATGGATCGGGAACTGGCTAATGGACAGGAAGCAAAGATAATGGATCATATTCAAAACGGGTGACGGTTAGCAGTGGGCTTCCACAGGGGTCGGTACTAGGTGCAGTACTCTTCAATTTATTAATGACCTAATAGATGAAGGAGAAAGTAATGTTGCTATGTTTGCAGATGATACAAAATTGTGCAGAATTATCAACTCTCAGGAAGATGGTGACATATTGCAGAAGGATCTGGATAGGATGGCTATATAGGCACATAAATGGCAGATTAAAACCACATAACGACCGCCTAACGCCGATAGGCGGCGGCTGGTCGTTTGTGGCTTTACATGGAAATGGTCCTCCTCGCTAACGTCCGCTCCCTCCCCAACAAGCTAGATGAACTGAGACTCCTCAGCGACAAGAGGGAACTCGGTAACAACACCCCAGTCTTTTGCTTTACCGAAACGTGGCTCAATGACGACATCCCTGAGAGTGCCCTCCAGCTCCCAGGCTTCAGCCTCATCCGAGCAGACCGTGACAGCATCCTCTCTGGGAAAAGAAAGGGGGAGGCATCTGCTTCTACATCAGCTCCGCCTGGTGCTCAAACACCTCTGTACTGGCCAAGAAATGCACCCCAGAACTAGAACTCCTCCTCATCAATTGCAGGCCAATCTACTCGCCCAGGGAGTTCTCCTCCTACGTCCTCGCAGGTGTGTATATCCCTCCTGATGCAGAGGTAAATGCTGCTCTGCGTGTTCTCAGTGATACCGTCATGCAGTGGGAGACGGCCCTCCCGGACTCGCTGTTCATTATCTTGGGGGATTTTAACAAGGCTAACCTCCGTAATGAACTGCCCCGCTTCCACCAGCACATCACCTGCCCCACAAGGAGTGCCAGCACCCTCGACCACTGCTACACGGCCCTGAAAGATGCATACAAAGCAACACTGTGGGCAGCCCTAGGCTCATCTGACCACTGCATCATCCACCTGGTACCTACTTACAAAAGGCACCTGGAAACCTCAAAACCGGTCACTAAGTCCTCCAAAGTGTGGTCAAGTGAGGCTAAACTTCAACTTCAGGCCTGCTTTGACTGCACAGACTGGGAGGCTCTGGAATCGCCTAACCTGGACGAGTGGGCAGACAATGTATCGTCGTACATTGGCTTCTGCGAGAATTCCTGCATCCCTACAAAATCCTTCAAACTATATCCAAACGACAAACCGTGGTTCTCAAAAAGACTACGACAACTGCGACGCAGCAAAGAAGCCGCACACAAGTCTGGCAACCAGGAGGACTACAAGAGGGCAAGAAATGACCTAAACAGGGCACTGAGGTCCGCAAAGAAGGACTACGCGGAAAAGCTGGAACAAAACCTCTCCTCAAATGACTCACGAGCTGTATGGAAAGGGCTTAAGGCTGCCACCAACTACAAGCCTCCCCCTCAGCATGCTACACCCAGCAATGAGCTTGCAGAGAGTCTCAGTGACTTCTACTGCAGATTTGAGAACCAGCCAACACCTGCAGGACTCCCACAGCCGCCTGCACAATCCTCTGACATTGACGCCCTGGGCCCAAACTCGCCCCCACCATCAGTGAGAGAGGCGGATGTGCTGAAACACTTGCTAAGATTAAATGCTAGGAAAGCCTCTGGTCCGGACGGAGTGTCACCAGCCTGCCTGAAAACTTGCGCTCGTCAGCTTGCTCCCACCCTCTCTTCCATCTTCACGAGGTCCCTCCAGGGAGGCAAAGTACCCGCGTGCTTCAAAAGGTCCACCATTATCCCTGTCCCCAAAAAGCAGGGAATCCTCGACCTCAACAACTTCAGGCCCATGGCACTTACATCCGTTATCATGAAAGCCTTTGAAAGCATGGTGCTCCCCCTCCTTAAAGGGAAGGTTCAAGCAAAAAAAAAAAAAATGAGTTTTACTTACCTGGGGCTTCTACCAGCCCCATGTAGCCATCCTGTGCCCTTGTAGTCACTCACTGCTGCTCCAGTCCCCCGCTAGCAGTTTTCTGACCTCGGAGGTCAGGGCCACATTGCATACATTTTTACGCATTCCAGCTAGTGCAGGAACAAATATTTACGCGTTGCACCACTAACGCGTAAAAATGTATGCGTTAATGTTCCTGCACTAGCGGGAATGTGTAAAAATGTACGCAATTCGGCCCTGACCTCCGAGGTCAGAAAGCTCCCAGCGGGGGACTGGAGCAGCAGTGAGTGACTACGAGGGCACAGGATGGCTGCATGGGGCTGGTAGAAGCCCCAGGTAAGTGAAACTCATTTTTTTTTTTGCTTGGACCTTCCCTTTAAGCACTCCACAGTGGGACTGCTAGACCCACACCAGTTCACGTACAGAGCGAACAGGTCCACTGACGATGCCATTAACATCTGCCTGGAGCTAGTCTATGATCACCTGGACAGACCGGACTCCTACGCCAGGATCCTCCTACTGGACTTCAGCTCGGCATTCAATACCATCAGCCCCAAAATACTGCAAGACAATCTTGCCGCGATAGGAGTCCACCCCACCCTACGCCTGTGGATCACAGACTTCCTCTCCAACAGGTCCCAGGTTGTCAGGCTGGGCACTATCTCCTCACAACCTAGGATCACCAACACAGGAGCCCCACAAGGCTGCGTCCTGTCGCCATTTCTGTTCTCTCTATATACGAACAACTGCAAATCCACGTCGGACTCTGTAAAAGTAATCAAATTCGCTGACGACACAACCATTGTCGGTCTCATCACCAATAACGATGAGAAGGAGTACCGCCATCAGGTCGAAGGCGTCTGTCACTGGTGCAGAGAGAACAGATTGGTTCTAAATACAGCGAAAACTGTGGAGATGATTGTTGATTTCAGGAGATGCGCCCCCACCCCGCCCCCAATCTGCATCGATGGCAAGGAGGTGGAAAGAGTCACCAGCGTCCGCCTTCTGGGCACAACCATCTCCAATGACCTGAGGTGGAAGGCCAACACTGCCTCCACACAGAGGAAAGCCCAACAGAGAATTTTCTTTCTCCGCCAACTAAAAAAGTTTGGTATGGCCCAAAAACTTCTGACAAACTTCTACTCTGCTACAATCGAATCTGTCCTATGCTCTTCCATCCTGGTCTGGTACGCCAGCTCCTCTGCCAGCGACAGACTCAAACTGCAGAGGGTCATCAGATCAGCGGAGAGGATCATCGGGAGATCCCTTCCCTCACTGGACCTCCTTTACCACTCCAGGCTGTACTCCAGAGCATTAAAGATCACCAGCGATCCCTCACACCCAGGCCACCGCTTCTTTAGTCAGCTCCCTTCGAGCCGGAGGCTCCGGTTCCGGTCCATCTTCACCAAGACCTCAAGGCATAAAAACAGTTTCTTTCCCTCGGCTGTCAACCTTCTGAACTCTCTCCACGTAACTGCCCATCCTCACACCACAACACCATGTCTGCACTGAGGCACTCTGCACGTGGATAGACGCGCCCTAGCTCAAGCTGACTCTTTTTTGGGCGCTTTTTGAGTGTTTCTTTGTGTTATAACTTATGCTACATTGTCTTTCTCTGCATCTGGTATAATGTTCTGTTACTTTCTGACTACTTGACTTGTCCTGTTATCTGTACCTATATCCTGTATCAGTACCCTGTACGTGCCAAGACCAATTCCGGGTACGACCCAGTCGTGCTTGGCGATAATAAAGATTCTGATTCTGAACTACCGTTCGAGCGGCTGTTCCATGTCAGTTCACGGAGAGTGTCTCCGTGAACAGCCTGCGAGCCTCCGATCGCAGCTTGCAGGCTAAATGTAAACACGCTGGGAGGAAATCCCCTGTGTTTACATCATACGGCACGCCATACAGGAGATCGGCGATCCCCGGCCTCTGATTGGTCGGGGACCGCCGGCATCTGATAGGCTGAAGCCTATCAGAGGCGACGCAGGACGGATCGCTGTCCTGTGCCGCCAGTAGAAAGGAGGGGAGGGAGGGAGGGAAGGTCAGGGAGGCTGGGAATCTCTGTGGAGGGGGGCTTTGAGGAGCCCCCCCCCCCCCCCGCTCCGCCACACGGAGCGGCGGCGATCAGATCCCCCCCCAGCAGGACATCCTTCTAGTGGGGAAAAAAAGGGGGGGGGGGAATTGTCTGATCACCCTGCGTGCCTGCTGATCTGTGCAGTGGGCTGGAGAGCCCACGCAGCACAGATCAGCGTAAAACTGCCCAGTCCTTAAGTGGTTAAATTCAATGCTGAAAAAAATGTAAAGTTGTGTATTTTGGTCATACCTTTGGTCTAGCACCATACACATTAAATGGAATACAGTTGGGGACATCAAACTTGCAGAGGGATTTAGAATTACTTATTGACAACAAGTTAAATAATCTTATTCAATGCCAATCCACTGCAGCTAAAGGAATCATTTTGGTATGCATTTAAAATGGAAATAAAAACTCTGGATGCTAGCATAATACTGCCATTGTTTAACTCTAGTAAGGCCACATCTGCAATATAGAATTGTTTAGAGGATATGGAAGGTCTCAATTACCTGGAAAGGTGAGATACAGTGGCTTGCAAAAGTATTTAGCCCTCTTGAAGTTTTCAACATTTTGTCATATTACTGCCACAAACCTGAATCCATTTTATTGGAATTCCACGTGAAAGACCAATACAAAGTAGTGTACACGTGAGAAGTGGAATGAAAATCATATATGATTCCAAACATTTTTTACAAATAACTGCAAAGTGGGGTGTGCGTAATTATTCAGCCCCCTGAGTCAATACTTTGTAGAACCACCTCTTGCTGCAAATACAGCTGCCAGTCTTTTAGGGTATGTCTCTACCAGCTTTGCACATCTAGAGACTGAAATCCTAGCCCATTCTTCTTTGCAAAACAGCTCCAGCTCAGTCAGATTAGATGGACAGCGTTTGTGAACAGCAGTTTTCAGATCTTGCCACAGATTTTTGATTGGATTTAGATCTGGACTTTGACTGGGCTATTCTAACACATGGATATGTTTTGTTTTAAACCATTCAATTTTTGTCCTGGCTTTATGTTTAGGGTCGTTGTCCTGCTGGAAGGTGAACCTCCGCCCCAGTCAAGTCTTTTGCAGACTCCAAAAGGTTGTTTTCCAAGATTGCCCTGTATTTGGCTCCATCCATCTTCCCATCAACTCTGACCATCTTCCCTGTCCCTGCTGAAGAGAAGCACCCCCAGAGCATGATGCTGCCACTACCATATTTGACAGTGGGGATGGTGTTTTCAGAGTGATGTGCAGTGTTAGTTTTCTGCCACACATAGCATTTTGGCCAAAAAGTTCCATTTTGGTCTCATCTGACCAGAGCACTTTCTTTCACATGTTTGCGGTGTGCCCCACATGGCTTGTGGAAAACTGCAAACGGGATTTCTTATTCTTTTCTGTTAACAGTGTCTTTCTTCTTGCCACTCTTCCATAAAGGCCAATTTTGTGCAGTGCACGACTAATAGTTGTCCTATGGACAGATTCCCCCACCTGAGCTGTAGATCTCTGCAGCTCGTCCAGAGTCACCATGGGCCTCTTGACTGCATTTCAGATCAGCGCTCTCCTTGTTTGGCCTTAAAGTTTAGGTGGACGGCCTTGTCTTAGTAGGTTTACAGTTGTGCCATACTCCTTCCATTTCTGAATGATCATTTGAACAGTGCTCCGTGGGATGTTCAAGGCTTTGGAAATCTTTTTGTAGCCTAAGCCTGCTTAAAATTTCTCAATTACTTTATCCCTGACCGGTCTTGTGTGTTCTTTGGACTTCACGGCGTTGTTACTCCCAATATTCTCTTAGACAACCTCTGAGGTCGTCACAGAGCAGCTGTATTTGTACTGACATTAGATTACACACAGGTGCACTCTGTTTAGCCATTAGCACTCATCAGGCAATGTCTATGGGCAATTGACTGCACTCAGATCAAAGGGGGCTGAATAATTGCGCACACGCCACTTTGCAGTTATTGATTTGTAAAAAATGTTTGGAATCATGTATGATTTTCGTTCCACTTCTCATGTGTACACCACTTTGTGTTGGTCTTTCATGTGGAATTCCAATACAATTGATTCATGTTTGTGGCAGTAATATGACAAAATGTGGAAAACTTCAAGGGGGCCGGATACTTTTGCAAGCCACTGTAAACTGGGCTTATTTTATTCTGGAGAATAATGCTGGGGATACACGGTACCTTTCTGTACTGTGTATTGACCAGCTTATCCAGCCAGCTGATAATATTCAGCTGGCCCGATCATGCCGCTCGGCTAATCAGGCCGCAGGATCGACCCGTGTATTCCTAGCATAAGACGCTTTAGAGGAGATCTAATGAACATGCATAAATACAGTACATCACAGGGCAATATAAAAGCTTGGCAGATGGGCGTTTTGTTTCTAAGCTTGAGTAAATTCGAGCAGGGCTCTGCACCATCTTCATAAAATATAAACTTTATTCTAATTCTTCATTAAAAACAGGTTAAAAGCATAAAGGAGTAAAGTGCCAAGCCCCCATGGGTTGCAACACACAGCGTTTCGGACTGACTGTCCTTTCTCTACCTGTCAGACCAATGCACCAGGTGCATAATGAAGATGGTGTGGAGCCCTGCTCGAATTTACTTAAGTTACCCCTCATGCTCCAAAGGTGGTTCCAGCTTATCATTATTGGTCCATCGGTGCTTAACCCTTCATTACATATGTGTTCCTAGGCTTTTGCATGGAGGAAAAACGTTTTAGCCATTTATTTAGGTAAGGGTTCTTTACAGTAAGAAAGATTCAAATATGGATTGTACTACTAGGGATTATCAATAAAATGCACATATTTCAGAATTCATGCAGGATTATGTAAATTTTAAAGACAAATGTATGCAGCTTCAAAATGGACCAATTTAAACCTTGGTGGCACTTGATTGATCCATTTTCAAGCTTCATATATTTGCACACATATATATGCATATATTTGCATCTCTGATCATCCCTATGTACAACTGCAGGAAGCGGAAGTACCGGTAGTTATGTCAAATTCTATATCTGCTTTTAAGGGGGGCTTAGATGCTTTTTTTTTTTTTTTTTTGCATTGAAAGACATCATGGTTATAATTACTAGGTAATTGCCAGTGGTGTTGATGCAGGGATTTTATTTGACTGCTATCTGGATTCCGAAAGGCATTTTTTCATTTTGGTGCTAATTGGACCATGCCTTGTAAGGGGTTTTCGCCTTCCTCTGGATCAACAGGGACATGTCAAATAAAACACACACACACACACACACACACACACACCGCCATTCCGCGGTAGAGCATGGAGGTGGGGGCATGGGCAGGAGTTGTGGTGAGTACTACAAAGCTAGTGGCTGCAGTGGGAAGGGAGGTATTCAATCAGATCTCTGCTGAACATAGATCACTGCCAGTATGAGAAAGCATAACATATATGCGACTGAAAGTTGCTATTAGTACCCATTGCAAGTACTGAAAGTTGCTGTTAGTACCTATTGCATTGGGGATCTCTAATCACTTCTCAATGAGCTGCTGAAAAACGCACTACACAGCCTGGACCTGTATCTCTGAGGAGGTGCAAGTGAAGTGACCCAACAAGAGACAAAGGGAATAAAGCCTGGAAAAGTTCAAACGCTCCCTCAAAACCTACCTCTTTAGACAAGCTTATAATTTATTATAGCTAGAATTAAATGCTCATTGCCTCATCTGCTAATCCCTTCATCTACTCCACTAGTGTCTTCACCCTACTATCCTCTAGATTGTAAGTTTAGACGCTCAGGGACCTCCCCCTAGTGTTTCCGGTATCTGTGTTTTGATGTTGACTCATACAGTATGTTTTTGTACTCATTTGCATGTAAGAAGAAATACTTGATACAATACAATTGAATCCTTGATCTCGTGTAAATTGAGGCACAGTTATTTCTTTGCTGTAGAAAACTACAAAGGGATGAGATACATGGCAAACATGTTTGCTTCAGATTCATGGATTCTCTTTGGTTATCATTTATAGTGTGTAGTCTCTAAAGATGACTTTTCACTTTTTACTTTTGTTTTGTGTTCTTTCAATCATAGCAATGATGTCATAATGTATTTGGCTGTTTTATTTTCCAACAGGTTCAGGTTATTGAATTGGCATCTAAAAAACCACTGGGCTGTATGAAGCCAGCTGCAGATAGCAAGTGGGGAATGCTTATGTGCATGAAACTATGGCAGGTAAGTCGTTTCATAATTCTCAGCATTGGTGTTCATACCATGTGTCGTAGCTAATTAAAATGTGGAAAGCAGTAAATGAATCCTAACTGGGATCTTCCCTATTACGAATTGTCCATCCTTTGCATGTGTTGTATTCTGCTGTGTGCAAATTTCTTCAGGCTTACGGATTTTTGCAAATTTTGGAGCTATGCATTCCCTCTTGTTAATTTCCTAACGGCATTAAATAAATAACAAATGCAACACAGGGAGATAAGCCCTCACATCTTGCCTGTGGCCAGTTAGCAGACCTGAGAGTTTTAAATTGTAGGACTTTCACCACTAGAGTTCCCAAGAGATATTTTAAACTATTAGGTTGTGTAAAGAAGCAGAGTATTGTACCGTAGTGGCCTCCCGACAAAGTTCCATAGATGGTATGCAGGATGGGAGTCTGAACAAGATATATCCGAAGCTTGCGCTTTTAATCAACTGAGTTAGCCATTAAATGGTATAAACCTTATAGGGTTGTGGGAGTCTAGAGTATTAGCACAGAAGAGAAGAACTCAGTACATAGTCACAAATACAGGGAGTGCAGAATTATTAGGCAAATTAGTATTTTGACCACATCATCCTCTTTATGCATGTTGTCTTACTCCAAGCTGTATAGGCTCGAAAGCCTACTACTAATTAAGCATATTAGGTGATGTGCATCTCTGTAATGAGAAGGGGTGTGGTCTAATGACATCAACACCCTATATCAGGTGTGCATAATTATTAGGCAACTTCCTTTCCTTTGGCAAAATGGGTCAAAAGAAGGACTTGACAGCCTCCGAAAAGTCAAAAATAGTGAGATATCTTGCAAAGGGATGCAGCACTCTTAAATTTGCAAAGCTTCTGAAGCGTGATCATCGAACAATCAAGCATTTCATTTAAAATGGTCAACAGGGTCGCAAGAAGCATGTGGAAAAGCCAAGGCGCAAAATAACTGCCCATGAACTGAGAAAAGTCAAGCGTGCAGCTGCCAAGATGCCACTTGCCACCAGTTTGGCCATATTTCAGAGCTGCAACATCACTGGCGTGCCCAAAAGCATAAGGTGTGCAGTACTCAGAGACATGGCCAAGGTAAGAAAGGCTGAAAGACGACCACCACTGAACAAGACACACAAGCTGAAACGTCAAGACTTGGCCAAGAAATTTTTCTAAGGTTTTGTGGACTGATAAAATGAGAGTGAGTCTTGATGGGTCAGATGGATGGGCCCGTGGCTGGATTAGTAAAGGGCAGAGAGCTCCAGTCCGACTCAGACGCCAGCAAGGTGGAGGTGGAGTACTGGTTTGGGCTGGTATCATCAAAGATGAGCTTGTGGGGCCTTTTCAGGTTGAGGATGGAGTCAAGCTCAACTCCCAGTCCTACTGCCAGTTTCTGGAAGACACCTTCTTCAAGCAGTGGTACAGGAAGAAGTCTGCATCCTTCAAGAAAAACATGATTTTCATGCAGGACAATGCTCCATCACACGTGTCCAAGTACTCCACAGCGTGGCTGGCAAGAAAGGGTATAATAGAAGAAAAACTAATGACATGGCCTCCTTGTTCACCTGATCTGAACCCCATTGAGAACCTGTGGTCCATCATAAAATGTGAGATTTACAAGGAGGGAAAACAGTACACCCCTCTGAACAGTGTCTGGGAGGCTGTGGTTGCTGCTGCACACAATGTTGATGGTGAACAGATCAAAACACTGACAGAATCCATGGCTATATTGGTCACTGATTTGTTTTTGTTTTGTTTTTGAATGTCAGAAATGTATATTTGTGAATGTTGAGATGTTATATTGGTTTCACTGGTAAAAATAAATAATTGAAATGGGTATATATTTGTTTTTTGTTAAGTTGCCTAATAATTATGCACAGTAATAGTCACCTGCACACACAGATATCCCCCTAAAATAGCTAAAACAAACTAAAAACTACTTTCAAAAATATTCAGCTTTGATATTAATGAGTTTTTTGGTTTCATTGAGAACATGGTTGTTGTTCAATAATAAAATTATTCCTCAAAAATACAAGTTGCCTAATAATTCTGCACTCCCTGTAAGTAGCATGGTAAGTACTCATTACCAAGCAGTACTCATTACCAAGGTCATTTGGTTGCCCGATGCAGCTAGTAATGGTTGTAGCTGTTTGTAGACCATCGTCGTGAGTAAGGCCTGTGCATGCCCAGCAGATAACTGTCAGTCATTGGGGGCCTGATTTTAGGTCCCTGTAAGGCACTTACCGGGGAGAGAGGGGGTATGGTGTTAGGGTTAGGCTTTGTGTGTAGGGGGTTAGAGATAGACAATTACCGGAGGGGGGGAAAAGGCAGTAGGAAGTCTTCTTTTTAGGCATTTACGGTTGAAGTTAGAGTAGGTATTTGGTGGGGGGGGGGGGGGGAGGATTAGGTTAGGCATTAGTTAGGGGGTTATGGATAGGCACTTAGAGTGGAGGGTTAGAATATAAGCCGATATATTAAAATATTATATTGCCGATATCTTATCAGAAGTTTACCTCACACCCAAATTTGCTGCCCCCCTTTTTAAGTGTATGCCTCTAGCAGTCTAAATGTTAGCAGGTGCCTTGATACCTGTGTCTCATGCCTCCATTTCTATTTCCTTTCCACTCTGAATCAGGGTGGCCATAACCCAAATATTTCAGGCAGATTTATTCTCTCTGATAAAAATCTAACAGTGCTTAATTGACCAACACAGGCCCAATTGATAAGCTAATAAAAAATTATCAGAAGCCTATCAACAGACTGGAAAAGGCAGTACATTTTGAATTAACCAAAGAGGAGGCGTGCAGAGCCTCCTTCATAATCACATAGTTATGAACTGCATCAAGCACTACCTCATCGCTGGAAGCAGTGATCGGATCACAAGTTAGTTCCTGCTGAAATCTGGCTGAGAAGTAGTGCAGGTGGTAAATTGATCCCTATTCTGTGATCAGTTTTTAGATTTGAGGAGCAGCTGTCACCACTGTAGAACGCAGCCATCTAGGAAACTATGAGCATTCAGAGTTGTAACCAAGAGATGAGAATACAATATTATTCTGTCTAACAGATTTGTTTTTGAATTGATTGTTAAGTTCTAGTCTGGATTGTTATTTTAAGTACCGTACAACAATCCTGCATTTTGTGAATGATTTAACCACGTCACTTCGAAGGGTTTTCCCCCTTAAAAAAACAGAGCAATTTTCACCTGTCTGTCCTCCTTCCATTCATTCGCCTATAACGTTATTACTACTTATCACAACGAAACAATCTATATCTTGTTGTCTTTTTTCACCACCATTTAGGCTTCTTTGGGGAGTACTTTTTGTTAAGAATTCTTTTTTTTTTTTTTTTTTTTTTTTTTTTTTTAGCAAAGTGTTTTAACAGGAAAAATAAGAAAAAAAAGGAAATAATTCATTATTTCTCAGTTTTCGGCCATTATCGTTTTCAAATAATACATGCTAATGCAATTAAAACCCACACATTTTATTTACCCATTTGTCCCGGTTATTGCAGCGTTTAACATTTTTCCCTAGTACAATGTATGGCGCCAATATTTTATTTGGAAATTAAGGTGCATTTTTTTCAGTTTTGCGTCCATCCCTAATTTATTATTATTATTATTAATATTATTATTATTTATTGTATTTATAAAGCGCCAACATATTACGCAGCGCTGAACATTAATTTACATTACAGACAATATTTAGAGGTGACATACAGCAATATGACAATACAGGAATACAAGAAAACCAGATCACACAGCACAGTATGAGCATAAGGTAATGCTTAGTCAGTCACTGGGTGGAGCATGGAAATTAGACAAGTTAGGTTCACTAAAGTGCATAGCATGGGTTCACAGTAATGGAGGTGCATGATCAGGTAGGACACAAAAGGAGGAGGACCCTGCCCAAAGGCTTAAAATCTAGAAGGAGAGGTAGAGACACGAAAGGTAGGCACCATGGCCGTTTCTAGCCCCGTGCGGGGCGTGCCACCGCCCGGGGCGCTGTTGGGAGCGGGGCGCTGTAATGGAGGGGGGAAGCACCGTAGCCGCGGGGAGGGCAGCCCGACCTCTCCCTTCCTCTCCCGGGCCGCCCTCCGTGCTCCCCCCTCAGATGTATATTGAGCAGCAGCAGCCAGGGAGGGAGCGCTGTATACAACATACCTCCCTGGCTCCAAGCGCTGTTCTCTCGTCGCCGGTCTTCTTCTCTCTGCAATGCATACACGCTTATACACACGCTGCTTCCTGTTTAGCCGGAAGCAGCGTATGTATACGCGTGTAGGCAGATGGGAGAAGACCGGCGACGAGAGAACAGCGCTTGGAGCCAGGGAGGTATGTTGTATACAGCGCTCCCTCCCTGGCTGCTGCTGCTCACTATACATCTGAGGGGGGAGCACGGAGGGTGGCCCGGGAGAGGAAGGGAGAGGTCGGGCTGCCCTCTCCGTGGCTCCGGCTCCCCCCTCCATTATGGAGGACAGCTACCTATCTAACCTATCCTGGGGGGCACCTACCTAATCTAACCTATCCTGGGGGGCAGCTACCTATCTAACCTATCCTGGGGGGCACCTACCTAATCTAACCTACGCTGGGGGGCAGCTACCTATCTAACCTATCCTGGGGGGCAGCTACCTATCTAACCTATCCTGGGGGGCACCTACCTAATCTAACCTACGCTGGGGGGCAGCTACCTATCTAACCTATCCTGGGGGGCACCTACCTAATCTAACCTACGCTGGGGGGCAGCTACCTATCTAACCTATCCTGGGGGGCACCTACCTAATCTAACCTATCCTGGGGGGCAGCTACCTATCTAACCTATCCTGGGGGGCAGCTACCTATCTAACCTATACTGGGGGGCACCTACCTATCTAACGTATACTGAGGGGAACCTACCTATCTAACCTATACTGGGGGGCAGCTACCTATCTAACCTATACTGGGGGGGCAGCTACTTATCTAACCTATACTGGGGGCACTTATCTAACCTGTATTGGGGGCACCTACCTACCTAGCTAGCCTATACAGGTGACAACTATACTGGCTACCTATATTGGAGACACCTACCTAAATGACTTATACTGGGGGCACCTACCTATCTAACCTATGCTGGGGGCAACTATTCTGGCTACCTATATTAGAGGCACCCACCTAGCTAACCTGTACTGGGGCACCTACCTATCTAACTTATACCGGGGGCGCCTGCCTATCTAACCTATACTGGGGGCAACTATACTGGCTACCTATACTGGAGGCACCTACCTGGCTAACCTATAGCGGGGGCAACTATACTGGCTCACCTATGCCTGGCTACCTATACTGGGGTACCTATTCTTGGCTTCCTATACTGGGGGGACCTATACTAAGTGATACTAGACCTGGCTAACCTATACTGCGGGCACCCATACCTTGCTCCGGGGGGGGCGCAATTTTTACACCCTCGCCCTGGGTGCATTTTAGCCTAGAAACTGCACTGGTAGGGACCAGAGTTCCGTTGTGGGTTTAGAGCAATTGTAAGGGGTGGTAGGCCAGAGTGAAAAGGTGAGTTTTGAGGGCCTTCTTGAAGATGTTGAAGGAGGGGGCTACCCTAATGGGTGGAGGTAGAGAGTTCCAAAGTGTTGGAGCAGGTCTTGAGAAGTCCTGGAACTGTGTGATGCGGGGGGCAGTCAGGCGAAGTTCATTGGAGGAACGGAGTGAGCGGCTAAGTGTTTACCTCTGAGTAAGATCAGAAATGTAGGTTGGACAGGTTTTGTGGACAGATTTGTAGGTCAGACACTATATCTTGAATCTGATTCTGAACTGGATAGGAAGCCAGTGGAGGGATTCATGGAGGGGAGCCGCCCTGGTGGAGCAATGTGAGGAGTGGATAATTCTGGCTGCCGCATTCATGATGGACTGCAGTGGGGCTATTCGGGTCATAGGGAGACCAGACAGAAGGGCATTACAGTAGTCGAGGCGGTAAATTATGAGGGCATGGATGAGGAGTTTGATGGTGGCAGAGGTCAGGAAAGGGCAAATCTTACGAAGGTGGAAGTTGCATGACTTTGTGAGGTTTTGGATGTGGGGAGTGAAGGAGAGTTCGGAGTCCAGGGTGATACCCAGACAGCGGGCTTGAGAGGTAGGGCGAATGGTAGTGTGGTTAACAGTGACATGCACACCTGGGAGGTTCAGGGATAGCCGGGGTGGGAAGATCATAAATTCCGTTTTGTCTAGATTTAGTTTCACGAACCTAGCGGACATCCAGGAGGAGATGGCTGATAGGCAGGAGGACACCTTGTCACCTTGACACTAATGGTCGAGATGTCAGGGGTGTGGAGGTAGATTTGGGTGTCATCTGCATACAGATGATAGTTAAAACCCATGGAGGAGATAACCTTGCCAATGGAGGATGTATATAGGGAGAGCAGTAGGGGGCCAAGGACCGAGCTTTGGGGGACTCCCACCGAGAGGTGGTTGGGGGTGGACGAGGACTCATTGAAGGAGGTCGTGAAGGAGCGATTGGAGAGGTAGGATGAAAACCAGGTCAGGGCGAGATCGTGAATGCCCCTGGACTGAAGGGACTGGAGGAGTAGGGGATGATCTACTGTGTCAAAAGCTGCTAAAAGGTCAAGGAGGAGGAGAATGGAGTATTTACCTTAAGCTTTAGCTAAGGCAAGGTCATGGACCACTTTGGTGAGAGCAGTTTTGGTTGAGTGGGCAGGCCGAAATCCAGGTTGCAGTGAGTTGGCATTGAGGTACTGGGTCAGGCGTTTGTGAACCAGACGCTCAAGGAGTTTTGAGGCAAAGGGGAGGAGGGAGATAGGGCAGTAGTTGGAGGGTAGTTGTAAATTAATTTTTTTTTTCAACAAAAAAAAAAAAAAAAAAGGTAACTATTGGGGAATGTAGGAGGTCAGGAGTTAATTTAATATGTAAAAATAAGTTAAAAAATAGATCCTTTATTGAAAAAAAAATGTACATGTAATTTTACTTTTTGGCCACAAGATGTCCTCGTCACTCACTTTCTGATGCGTAGTAACACTACGCATAGAAGAAGTGATGCGTGGATGTTCTTTGTGAATGGCAGCGCCGTCTCATAGACGGCTGCGGTCATTCATACGGGGGCTTAGATCAATTAATGGGAACTTTGTTTTCTTTACCATCAAAAGCACTGGCTGGCAGTTGGACAGAGCAACTGCCATCCAGTGCTGAGCAACTGCCATCCAGGGCTTTTGATGGTAACACTTACCTAGGGCTAGAGTGCGAACAGGTGGGGGTGGGGCGGTCTGCATGTTTGTAGAGATCTTTTTCAGGGAGTGTTTTTGTATGGAATAAATGAAAAACTGTATTTTTCAGACTATAAGACGCACTTTTTCTCCCCCCAAAACTGAGCAGGGAAATCTTATGGTCCAAATGTACGGTTAGGGAGCATGAGGGCGCGTGTGCAGAGTAGGGGTGGGGAGCGTTTACAGCCGGCAATGAAGGGAAGTGTGTTACAGTACCTCACAGCACGATCCTCACCAGCCGGTTTAAACCTCTTGGCCTGCATATATCAGCGCCTTTATGCCCAGTGGCGGAGACTCCTGTTCAGCTTTACCCGTATGTGCAGCAAGAGGAAAGCAGACCTGATCTGAGGTGGCCGTGAGGAAAGCAGACCCGATCCGAGGTGGTCACGAGGAGAGCAGACCCGTTTCGAGGTGGCTGCGATGGGCGCAGACCCGATGTGGCCACGAGGAGTCCTGCAACTAAAGCGCAATTCCGGACTCGAGGAGAAGCAGGGCGGCAGAGCTTCGGGACAGCTGTGACTGCGCCTGGTAGCGAAGAGGGACTTGCAGGCAGACTTCAGATCTCTGCAGCAACATCAGAGGAGGAAATTATGCAAATTATGCTAGCATGCTCTGTGTCCTGCATCGCTGGCGCTATCATTCATATAACTAAGTGCAGAAGCTGCTATCTGGGTCTGCCTGATCCCTCTTTATGATTTCTCCCAGTCCCTCCTAACGTCCAAGCATATTTCCGGCACCAGAAAGCAGCTTCCGTACTTATTTACATTAATGACAGTGCCAGCGTTGCAGGACACAGAGCATGCTAGCATAATTTCCTCTTGTCTCTGCACGGGCTGGCAGATAAAGGGGGGGAGGGAGGTGTCCGGAGCTCCACTGCCTGCACAACCGAGCAACTGCAACGTGGAGGAGGAGAGGAGCTAGCTGGATCATGTAAGAGCTATATTGTTGCAGGGTACAGTAGTTAGAGCAATTGGGAGGTCAGCAGGAGTAAGTGTAGTGTAGTTAGAGCAGCTGGGGGGGGGGGTCAGTAGGGGTGAATGTACTGTAGTTAGAGCAGCTAGGGAGTCAGCAGGGTGAATGTACTGTAGTTAGAGTAGATGGGGGGGTCAGCAGGGGTAAGTAGTGTAGTTAGTGTACCTTGGGGGGTCAGTAGGGGTAGGTGTAGTGTAGTTAGTGTATCTGAAATACAGCAGGGGTGAGTGCAGTGTAACTTAGAGTAGCTTTGTTAGAGATAGCTTGGGGGGGGGGGGGGATGTCTAAAAGACACCCCTGCACCATAGACTTACCAGGTTTAGTATATTTTGTGTTTCCCTGTTATTTGTCCTCTAAACCTGGGTGCGTCTTATAGTCTGAAAAATATGGCACTGAGAATTCCCCTTGAAAAAATTGACTAGTCAAAAACCTGTCAGTTCTGTTACTGCCTTCGACATGGGAGACCAGGGTTCAAATCCTGGTTTGGGTCAGTAGCTATTCAGTAAGAAGTCCTTGGGCAAGACTTCCTAACATGCAGGGTGGCCCCTTGAGTGCGCCCTTAGGGGCTTCAGCTCTTGAGCGCTTTGAGTCCAACAGGAGAAAAGCGCTATACAAATGTTATGATTATTATTATAGGAGAAAATTAGTTTATAGCCCATTTTACTCTGGTAGAAACATACTTCTTATTTGTATGAGTTTACATGTACAGGATCTTCTCAAAAAATTAGCATATTGTGATAAAGTTCATTATTTTCTGTAATGTACTGATAAACATTAGACTTTCATATAGTTTAGATTCAACAGTCAGTGATGGTCTGGAGTGCCATGTCAGCTGCTGGTGTTGGTCCACTGTGTTTTATCAAGGGCAGGGTCAATGCAGCTAGCTATCAGGAGATTTTGGAGCACTTCATGCTTCCATCTGCTGAAAAGCTTTATGGAGATGAAGATTTAATTTTTCAGCACGACCTGGCACCTGCTCCCAGTGCCAAAACCACTGGTAAATGGTTTACTGACCATGGTATTACTGTGCTCAATTGGCCTGCCAACTCTCCTGACCTGAACCCCATAGAGAATCTGTGGGATATTGTGAAGAGAAAGTTTAGAGACGCAAGACCCAACACTCTGGATGAGCTTAAGGCCGCTATCGAAGCATCCTGGGCCTCCATAACACCTGAGCAGTGCCACAGGCTGATTGCCTCCATGCCACGCCGCATTGAAGCAGTCATTTCTGCAAAAGGATTCCCGACCAAGTATTGAGTGCATAACTGAACATAATTATTTATTTGAAGGTTTACTTTTTTTTTGTTTTAAAAACACTTTTTTTTTTATTGGTTGGATGAAATATGCTAATTTTTTGAGATAGGAAATTTGGGTTTTCATGAGCTGTATGCCAAAATCATCAATATTAAAACAATAAAAGGCTTGAACTACTTCAGTTGTGTGTATTTGAATCTAAAATATATGAAAGTCTAACGTTTATCAGTACATTACACAAAATAATGAACTTTATCACAATATGCTAATTTTTTTTAGAAGATCCTGTATTTTACATTTTACAATTTTTCACAGTAGGGGTCCTTTAAGCTGCCTTCTATAAAAGCCCATCGTGTAGCAAATTCATAACAATAAGTATGAATTCAATGACTAGATGGTGGTCTTCATAATGACTATTTTGTTATCTTGGTCTTTATTCTTAAAGTGTAATTGTTAGGGATAAAATAAAAAATCAGTTCTTTATTTTTATCTGGTAAACACGTAATAAGGATGCTAACCAGGTAATCCAAAAGTTAAAATCACTAATACTTTTCTTGTTGATAAATGATCATTCCCCAGTTTACCTGAGGGCCCATTTCCACTATCGCGAATTCGCATGCAAATTCGCATAGCAATACAAGTGAATGGGACTGTTTCCACGTGTCAGGATTCCTTTACGTTTTTTTCTGTGTAAAAATTCGCGCGGCAGAGCCATCAGAATTCGCATAACGCTATGCGAATCGCATACAATGTATTTAATAGGAAATGCGCATGCGGTTTGGGTATGTGAATTTTCATGCGAATTTTCATGCAAATTCGCATAGAAACAATGGAAAATCACACCAGCACTGCCATGGTTAAATTCGCATACATCGTCATCCATGCGAATTCGCATGAAAATTCGCATAGACCCGCATGCGAAATTCGCATCCGCATGCAAATTTTTCCTGCGACAATTCCCACCGCACAAGTGGAAATGCAGCCTTACTCTTATTTGGTACACACAAAATTTTGTATGCAAAAAAGAAGTTGCAGGGCATGCTGGGTTGTCCTTTTTGGCTTCTCTACTTCCCCCTCCGACTTAACTAATGCAGCCTGATTGGCTGAAGCCTCTTTCCCTCCTATTTTCCCCTCCCACACCTCTGTTCCTCTCTGATTGACCAATATTTCTCATGCAGAGACAATGCACTTTCTGTAGTGAAGGGAGGGCAATGCATACAAATCAGGCAGAGGAGAGTAAGGGAGGAAATGACATCAGGATTGGCTTCAAAATAGCCACACTTAAAATGGGAAATGCTAAGGATTTTCGCTTTTTTTTTTTTTTTCTTTTCCTATAGAAAAATCACTAACATCAAAATGTGGACAGTGCAATACATATGTTATGTAAGTAGAGCAAATATTTATCTGCTTATATATGTGTTTGTTTGTTTTCTGAGATAGTATGGCTGACAACTCCTCTTTAATGCTTTTTATAATGGGTAAAACACTAGCTTGCAGTGTAACCACATCTTCTCCTCCCCTAGTGTCTTCATCTCGCTACCTTCTAGGTTGCGAGCTTGGAAGTACAGGGACTTCCCCTTGCGTTTCCTGTTTCCGTTATACTTTAGCAAATAAACGTGTACCAGGATTGGTGATGTTTTAAATTGCGTATCGGCTATGTATGTATTTGTACTTGTGTTGCAGGATGTCCTGATTGTGCAGTGTGTTACTACAAATGTATCTATTGCATTGTTTGCTCTGTATGGTGCTACAGAACATCTGGGCACTATATAGATAATAATAGCGTAGTTGCACCGTGAATAGGGAAGAGAATAATTATTAATTTCCATACTGTATTGAGTGGAAATTGGTTTTTGTTTTCTTTTTTAAACATATTGTTTGTGAATGTTCTGATCCTTTTTATACTGTATATCGTGTTGCTTAAGAAATTAGCATTGAATAGATCAGTTTTATTTTTATTAGTCATTTTCATTATTAATTTTAAGCATCTGATTTATTGCCTGGCAGACTACGTAATTGTTCAGATAAGGAAAGTCCATGCATAATCACATACTGTGAATTGCAAACAGTAAAGTACATGATGTTTTGTAAATCTGCTGTTGAAAGCTTTATGACCTCAAGGCATTTTTACATAATTGCAAGACGTAGACTTGGATCGCGCTGAAAAATTAATTCAGAGTTTAAATCAATATGTTAAGATATTTTCTAAAATTCTCCAGGGAGTGTGTTTTGCATGGTTTAAAATTTAAAAATAGTAATACAGGTAATGAACACGGGATATTGTCTTTCTAAATTACAGTCGGTTGCAAAAGTATTCGGCCCCCTTGAAGTTTTCCACATTTTGTCACATTACTGCCACAAACATGTATAAATTTTATTGGAATTCCACGGGGCCGAATACTTTTGCAACCCACTGTATCTAAGTAATTAAAAGCAACATAGGAATTGAAAGAGAAACGTAAAGAAGAGTACAGACCAATAGAAAATGAAAATAGTGATAGCTTGAAGGACACTCTATCACGAAAATTTTTTAAAATGTACATTATATACCATATATATTTGCATATAGGCCCACCCACGTATAAGCCGAGGTACCCACTTTGCCCTCAGAAATCAGGGAAATGTAATTAACTTGCGTATAAGCTCCCTCCCCAGTATAGCCCCCTATACAGTAGCTAGATGTGCCCCCAGTACAAGTCATTCCTTCTCCCCATAGCCAGAAGTGCCCTAAGAATGATACAGCTGTGTCTCAAGACGCCACTAGATGGCGTCATGGATATGAGACACAGCAATTGCCACATAGGAAGAACACCCGATGGATCATTGCACCACTTACATGTTGCTTGCACGCTCTGCACCACAAGCCGGGGGACACAGGTAGTCTTTAGCAGCGAACTCTGCACACCATGTTGCAGAGAATGGGGGACACGGACACAGCAGGGAGCCAGCTGGCAAGAGATCACTAGTTCAAGATCCTTGCGCTCCTCTGCCAGTAGCAAAACCTGCTCCACCATCTGTTCTGCTCCACTGACTCGCATATATTCCCTAGGGCTTACTTTTCAGCACATTTTTTTGTGCTGAAAAATTAGGCTTATAAGTGAGTATATAAGGTATACATCTAAAATGCACTATAAATTACATTTTCCTAAGCTGCTTTCACTTACAGTAGGTAGTAAAATGTTGACAAATCTGACAGCTTTTGGACTAGTCCAAAAAGCCCTTCTGGAAAGGATCTATACAAAGATATAGAACTTTCCTACTCGTTTGAACACTATTTTGGCAGTTGGACGGAGTTGGGCTTGGTTCACACATAAATCTGTACATTTCCAGTGCAGCCTTGTCCCATCCTGTCAGTTGTGCATTAGTTTTCTGTCACTTTTACCTGACTAGATTGGAACTGTATACCTTTTTTATGTGTGAACACATCCACAGAAACTCATACAAAACTGATGCCAACTGTCAAAAGCTTGCAGGAGCGGACAGCTTTTTTACGTGTGAACCAAGCCTGACTGCAGTTCAGTAAGTGTTTTTTTTTTTTTTAAATAAAAACAAAAGTTTGCTTTCCTAAAACAGAAAGAATTTGCGATAATTCAGGTTGGAGTGAGCTTGAGATGTCTCCCAGAGCAACACTGCTGAATATATGCAAATTAACCATTGTACCCTTAGAAGCTAAACACACCTCCAGAACCGCTGGATTGCAATGATGTGTCAGCTTGTTAATTTGTACAGAGCCATAATAATCCAACATGCATACAGACTGTTTCGGACTGTTTGATCCTCATCAGTGCATGGCATGGATTAATTTGGCTCTATGGAGTAGGGCTTGTGAATCCGAGAGGCACAGACTAACCAGCAAGCTCATGGTGACCCAGAACTCATTGGAGTGTGTAAGGGACTACAATGGTCCTAAAAGCCCCCTTACTAAGATGTTAAGAAAAACAAAAGTTTGCTTTCCTAAAACAGAAAGAATTTGCGATAATTCAGGTTGGAGTGAGCTTGAGATGTCTCCCAGAGCAACACTGCTGAATATATGCAAATTAACAATGCAATCCAGCGGTTCTGGAGGTGTGTTTAGCTTCTAAGGGTACAATGGTTAATTTGCATATATTCAGCAGTGTTGCTCTGGGAGACATCTCAAGCTCACTCCAACCTGAATTATCGCAAATTCTTTCTGTTTTAGGAAAGCAAACTTTTGTTTTTCTTAACATCTTAGTAAGGGGGCTTTTAGGACCATTGTAGTCCCTTACACACTCCAATGAGTTCTGGGTCACCATGAGCTTGCTGGTTAGTCTGTGCCTTTTTAAATAAAGGAATACTTTTTCTTCTCCTCTTAGATTTTCAGTTGTCAGTTTCCCATATCCTTTCCTATTGTAGCATTTATGAGTAAAAAGAACAAAAATTCGGGCACTGCTTGGCCATTTATTGGTGTGCTGTGCATTCCAAGCCATTCAAAACAATATTATTACTTGTACTGATATCTGGCCTCAGAAGAAGGGCTGCTGTTGCACAAAAATGGCTGTTGGGCATTTTCCAACTAGCACGCACCACCTCTATGCCACAACGTTTATTTTCTAATGTTTGCACTTTGTACCAGTACAAGTTGTTTTGAATGGCTTGGAATGCACAGCACTCCTATAAATGGTCACGCAGTGCCGGACTTTCTGTTCTTTTTATTCACATTTGATTGTTACACCTATGTCTTCAGCACGCAGCGACCTAATTGTGGCGCAGCCTTGGATATTTCAATCTCCTCTCCCTGTGACCCTTGTAGAGTGCCAACAATAGCTGTCTCTATTTTTTCTTAGTTGTAGCATTTAAAGGGAACCTAAATTAGTTGAAAAAAAGCCAATTTAACTTACCTGGGGCTTCTACAGGCCCCCTGCAGCCGTCCTGTGCCAGCGCCATCACTGAGCGTTCCTCCAGTCCCCCACAGCAACCCACTTTCACTTCCGGGGGCTCACCGAGTCGATTGCGCCTGCGCAACCCTCGCTGCCCGCATCTTCGATTACACTCCTGTCTCCGGGATCATCCTGTGCACAGTACCACATGTCTGGGTCATGCCACACCCTTCATTTGCATTATTCCGCTAGCATGTCTCTGCATTTATGAAGTGGACAGGACGCTGCTAAAGTAACAGAAATGCAGGATGGCTCTCTGCAGCTCAGTCACAATCGGCAAAAACTGCTTTTAACTTGCCCAGTTCAAAACCGTATACAGTTTCCCTTAAATTTTCTTGCGAGCCAGAAATTTGAGCATTTCTCCAAATCTGTGCTGCATAATAACAGTTAAAGCTTGCTAATCTAATATTTCTACCAGGCCAGTTGAACAATTTCCTAGTAGCAACAGGAACGTTTGATGGCAACAGAAATTGTATTTTTTAAAGGTCTATATCCATCTTAACACATAAATTGAAGTATGAATACAGTATAATAGGCAGAGAGAGACCTCAAAGAAAGATATCAATGTTTATGCTGACGTGTGTTTTACCAAGGGAATGTGCTATGCTTTTGCTTTATTTTATACATTTGTTTTATCACTTGTACTTTTATGCCTTTTTCCACTGGACTGTGGTAGTCCTGAAGATTTGTACGCGGCTTGCTAGTCTAGCAAAAGAAATACATTTTGTAATTATTTAAAGGGACTCTGAGCTGTCATTTAAAAAAAAAAAGAAAACCGGACTTACCTGGAGCTTCCTTCAGCCCACCATAGCCCGCAAGGTCCCCGTCATCCTCCTGGCCCCCCTCTGCTGTCCCACTGGCAGCTCCGGTAACATGCTGACTTCGGGGGAAGTCACGTGTTCATACCCCCGCTACATAGCCGTCGCATCATTGTGCTTGCTGCCGTAAGAGCCCTGCGCATGAGTGGTTTAGTCCTTAGAGAACCACGCATGTGCAGGGCTCTTATGATGGTCAGCACGATGACGCGATCGCTACCCAGAAATCGGCATGTTACCGGAGCCACCAGCGGGACAGCGGAGGGGGCCAGAAGGATGCCGGAGACCACACGGGCTACGGCGGGCTGGAGGAACCCCCAGGTAAGTCTGTTTTTCTTTTTTAAGTGACCGCTCAGGGTCCCTATAAGGTCTATGTGCCACTTATATTTGTTTGGCAAGAACAGTCAAATCCTTGTAAATTGTCCAGTTGTCCATGAAATCATAAAATTCCAGTCAAATTTTAGTCTGTAAATTTTTCCAATCGGAGATACTAAGCAATAAGAATATCCTGTAAAAAGTCTGCCACACGTTCCCTACATGTAGCGTCGCATACAATTAATGAGAAGTATTCTTCACTGTTAGTTAACGGTACTGCATTGCATTCAGTGCATTACAATGCTGCATGTCGTTATGCCACAACGCACCCGCCGCATTGTGAACGTCACATAGGTGGTGCACTGTAATGTGGCAAGCCGCCTTACAAATTGGCTGTTACACCCAAATGTAACGCACCACTGTGAACATGGCCTGACTTGTAGTAGAACACACTGTTCCTTTATATGCAATAATAGAAGTGTATGTGATTGTCAACAATTTGTTTTCATATTGCAGCACAATAATTTGTAGATTCATTGATCTGTTGAATCCTTGAAAATTTTGTTTACTTGTCCTTGTGTACGAAATCTGAAATCCTAGGCTAAATTAGCTGGTAAATTTTTAGCTGTTACATTTTTCCAACAAATGCTACTAAGCTATAGTAATATAAAATAGATTTGATAGGTGTTGAACCTGAAATTATTTTTTTTAGACAAAACAAAAAAAACTTTTAATGCAGAACTTGCATGGGTAAATATTTCACTAAGTTGCAAGTAAAATCAATCATTCCTTTCACTGTAGTAACAAAAGTGTCTGAAAAAAAACAGTTATTTTCATATAACCGCATACAAGTCTCAGATATGCCATAATTGTATACACTTGTAGTTATTTGGAAATATCATCTTAATACCTTATCCTTAATTGATAAAATGAATCCAGCTGTGATCAAATACTGGCACATGTGTGATTTAAGTTTAGAAGTAATTGAGTAAAAATATGTACATGCTAATATTTTTCCAATGACTGGCCTGGTGCACACCAAAACCCGCTAGCAGATCCGCAAAATGCTAGCAGATTTTGAAACGTTTTTCCTATGCTTAACTTTGGAGGCAGAAACGCCTCCGCAATCTAAAATCTGCAGCAGCCCGGGAGTATGCGTTTCTGCAAAACGCCTCCCGCTCTGGTGTGCACCAGCCCATTGGAATGCATTACCCAAGCGTTTCCACCGCTCTGGTGTGCACTAGGCCTTTGTTTGTTTTTTCTTTTCAAAACTGACCAGCAGTCCCCTACTTACAAATGACTCAAGTTATAACTTTACAGAGATGCAAACAAAGTTGTCTTTCTGTACAAAATATACTGGTTTTTTTTTTTATTATTATTTATTTATTTTATTTTTATTTTGTTACACATTTTTGTTATTAAATATTACAGTATTTTTATAAACTGTTAAAAGTAGTTTAAAACACTTTAAAAGAACATTGAAAACAACCCAAAACATAAAAACATAGTTTATACTATATGTCCCAAGTTTCACCATTTTTAACACAGGGCTCGACTTGCAAACAAATTCAACTTACAATTTCCCAGAAAGAAAGCTGTTTTTAAGTAGAGGACCACCTGTACATGGATATATAGTCATGTATTTGCATTTAGTAAGTAGTTCTAATCATGCATGGTGAACGGGCTCTTTCAGAGCGGAACTATGGGATGCTTTCACTAAGTCAGTATTTTAGTTATTCCCACTATCTGCAAGGAGTTTGTATGTTCTCCCTGTGTCTGTGTGGGTTTTCTCCAGGCACTCTGGTTTCTTCCCACATCCCAAAAACATACAGATAAGTAAATTAGCTTCCCCCTAAATTGTCCCTAGACTACGATACATACACTACACAATACATACATAGACATATGACTACGGTTGGGATTAGATTGTGAGCCCCTCTGAGGGACAGTTAGTGACAAGATAATACACTCTGTACAGCGCTGTGTAAGATGTCGGGGCTATATAAATACTAAATGATAATAAAAGGTTAAACTTAACTACTTACTGCACATTCCGTAGAGAACATTCCGTCATCGTTGTTTTTATTGTATATTTACACTCTGTAGAGCGTTTTAGATCTCATTAATAATGAGATCTTCTAAAACTCTCTACAGAGTGTATAGTCAGTCACTCACTGTCACCATCCCTCCCACACACTTCTATCCCTATCCTAGATTAAGATCAATTGAGGGTGGGGGTCATCCACTGTGGTCCTACAGAGCAAAGCGTGAACATTCTGTGATCAGACAACATTAAATATATTGGTCTACAGCAGCCAGTGTGTAACATGGTAGTGGGTGGCAGATTAAGATCCAGGAACGAATAGACTGGTGCCTAGTCTACAATTGCCATATTTATAAAAAGTACAATTTGGTCTAGCTAAACCGCAGGTATTTTGTCTTAATAAAACAGAAGGTATTTGCATATTCAACTTCCCATAAGCCACAAAGAACCGCCCACTGTCCGTCTTTGACAGCGAGTGAATAGGCAACACTTTCCATTATGTTCCTGAAAACCCAAGCATACACCCAGAATTGGATTTATAGGCTATTAATTTTATATAGCAATATCATTTAATTTTTTTATTTGATTTATTGATGAATTTGCAAAACTGAAAATTATTTTAAATATTGTCTTACTTGCTGGTGGCTTAAAATGCATTTTATTGATGAGGTGGGAAAATATCACCTAGGAGAAAGCTTATGCTGGGTTTACACGATACGTTTTGTTGTAAGAATCGTTCCGATAGATGCCTTCGATGATAAAATCCCAACTTGTCCGATGTTTCTGCTTGATTCGTTTCTTATAGAAGTCAATGGAAAAAAGATAAGAAAAACGAGTGGAAGATAAGAGTATCGAGCAGAAAATTGCATGGCTAATCGCGCGCCGAATCGAACGCAAAAAATGTATCATGTAAACCCAGCATTAGGAGAGAGAGTGAATTGAATAAGGGCCCTTGTGAAGGATGTTGAACAAGAGTTTATGCTAATGGAACAGGCAGGTAATCTCTCTTGGAGAAAGAATCTCTTTAATGCTGGGAATACACCATACAATTTTCTGTAAGGCCCAGTGCACACCGAGCGGTTTTTGATGCGATCCGCCGGCCGCATCCGCCTGTCAAACCACTCGGTTAATGTATCTCAATGAGATGGTGCACACCGGTGGTTTGAGGATTGTAGAAAACCGCAAACGTGCCTCCTGCTGCACGTTTGCGGTTTGCAGAAGCGTTTCGTCCTCAATGTAAAGGATAAGAAAAACGCAAACCGCTCTGAAAAATGCTACTTCAGAGCGGTTTGCCAGGCGTTTTTGTTACAGAAGCTGTTCAGTAACAGCTTTTACTGTAACAATTTGTGTAATCTGCTACACAAAAACTCAGCCAAAACCGCTAGGCATGTTTAGAAACACGCTCTAAACATGCCTAGAATCGCTCTGAAATCTGCCCTCAAAACCGCTAGCATTTTGCAGATCTGCTAGCGGTTTTGGTGTGCACTGGGCCTATGATTCTCTGTAAGATTTACCTGCTAGATAGATAAATTCCAACATGTTGGAAATTATCTATCTAACCATCTATCTGCCTAGCAATTAGACATTCTTCTACTCAGCAGTAGAGGCCCAAACCTCCGATTTTCGGTTCGCGAACTGGTTCTCGAACTTCTGCAAAAAGTTTGGTTCGCAGGAACTTTTGCGAACCACAATAGACTTCAATGGGGAGGCGAACTTTGAAAACTAGAAACGTTTATGCTGGCCACAAAAGTGATGGGAAAGATGTTTCAAGGTGTCTAACACCTGAGGTTTTTTCAATGACTACAAGAGGGAATTTTTTTTTTCAAAAAGACCTTATAGTTTTTGAGAAAATTGATTTTAAAGATCTCCTTCTGACCGTGGGAAAATTAAACACCCGCCGACTTTAGCGGTTAATAGTAAAGCCCCTTTAAAAGTTAAAAACGCCAAAATTGCTGGGAATGTTAAGTGGAATAGTTTATTTTCAAAAAGACCTTATAGTTTTTGAGAAAATCGATTTTAAAGTTTCAAAGAAAAGAGTTGATTCATTAAAAAAAAGAACCGATTCATTAAAAAGAACCGGATGATTCATGAACCCTTATTATAGCTTAGAATGCGTCCTGAGCAGGACGTATAGTTGGCGGCTCCCACTGTCTCTCCCCACCTGCCTTCCTGTCACCCTCACCTAGGCTGGCACCCGGTGCACCAGGTTCCAGCCTAGGTGAAGGTGACAGGTGAAGCAGCTCAGCTCAGGACGCATTCTAAGCTATACTAACGGTTCATTAATCATCCGGTTCTTTTTAATGAATCGGTTCTTTTTTTTTAACCTATTTTGGTTCCTGGACGTAGAAACTACGTCCAGGAACCATGCGTGCACGCGCACTCCCGGCTGCAGATTCGGTAGCCACGGAATCAATGTATCGGGCTATGGTGCCCGATCACTGATTCCTCTCTCCCGCTGAAAAAGCGACAGCTTCTCTCGGAAGCTGTGCTTTTTCTGGCCGTTGCCTCCCCCCTGCGTCACTCTAAGCGTGTGTTACGCTTAAGGCCCATACACACGTCGGATTTTTGCGAACGACCCGTTAAACGTTCCGTCGTTCAGTCGTTCGCACGTCAAATCCGACGTGTGTACAGACTATCGTTCGCGTGATAAGACTGGAGTCTTATCACGCGAACAATAGTCCGTACACGCGTCTGATTCCGCGTGCGAACAACTGAACGACGGGACGTTCAAACGACCCGTCGTTCGCAAAAATCCAACGTGTGTATGGGCCTTTAGAGTGACGTCATGTAAACAAACTCATGGCCGCCATCTTGTGGCCAAAAAGTAAAACTACAACTAAAAGTAAAAAAAATTAAAAACACACAATTACATTATAAAACTATAGTTTACATCCCACCCTCCCAAAAATACCCAAATAAAATGTTTAATATAAAAAAAAACAAAAAAACATTACAATAAAAAAAAACAAAAAAAACATGTAAATATTTACCTAAGGGTCTAAACTTTTTAAATATCAATGTAAAGATGAAATATTTCTATATTTTTTTTATTTTAAACTTGTAAATAGTGATAGATGCAAAACGGAAAAAATGCACCTTTATTTCCAAATAAAATATTGTCGCCATACATTGTGATAGGGACATAATTTTAACGGTGTAATAACCGGGAAATATGGGCAAATACAATACGTGAGTTTTAATTATGGAGGCATGTATTATTTTAAAACTATAATGGCTGAAAACTGAGAATTAATTTTTCTGTTTTTTCTTATTCTTCCTGTTAAAATGCATTTACAGTAAAGTGTCTCCCCCCAAAGAAAGCCTAATTGGTGGCGGAAAAAACAAGATATAGATCAGTTCATTGTGATAAGTAGTGATAAAGTTATAGGCTAATGAATGGGAGGTGAACATTTCTCAAGTGAAAACGACGGAATGCGAATGGGTTAATGAATCAACTCTTTTCTTTGAAACTGTAAAATCGATTTTCTCAAAAACTATAAGGTCTTTTTGAAAAAAAAAAGGTTTTCCTCTTGTTCCCACTATTCCACTTAACATTCTCAACAATTTTGGTGTTTTTAGTTTTTAAAGGGGCTTTGCTATTAAAGGGAAGGTTCAGGGACTATGAAAAAAAAAAATCCTTATCCACTTACCTGGGGCTTCCTCCAGCCCGTGTCAGGCAGGAGGTGCCCTCGGTGCTGCTCCGCAGGCTCCTGGTGGCCGACCCGACCAGGCCGGCGGCCAGGTCGGGCCTCTTCTGCGCTCCATTGTGCGTTCCACGCCGGTGCGCTGAAGTTATCTGACGTCCTCCGGGCTGTACTGCGCAGGCTCATTCTGAGCCTGCGCAGTACAGCCCGGAGGACGTCTGATGACGTCAGCGCGCCGGCGTGGAACGCACAATGGAGCACAGAAGAGGCCCGACCTGGCCGCCGCCCTGGCCAGGTCGGGTTGGCCACCGGAGACCACCGGAAGCCTGCGGAGCGGCGCCGAGGGCACCTCCTGCCTTCCACGGGCTGGAGGAAGCCCCAGGTAAGTGGATAAGGATTTTTTTTTTCATAGTCCCTGAACCTTCCCTTTTAACCGCTAAAGTCGGCGGGTGTTTAATGTGAATGGTGGCAATTCTGATGAACATAAATCGCAGCCATGGCCGTTAGCAAAGTCTGAATCGCACGTCATGTCTCATGCAGGTAGAAGGCATATTGTTGTACTTGCACTCCAATGTTGGGTTCCCTACATCTCTGCAAACCAGAGTTACGGGGGTGTAAAATGCTTACCCATTTCCACAAAGGGTTAAATGAAATAAAAACACAACTACCAGAAAAGTGTTTTTTTTATTCTAAATTAACCATAAATACTTACCTGTACCTTTAAAAAAAAAAAAATAATTCCCATGCCAATATCCTCGGTAAACGATCCAACGAATACAGTATCCTCTTATCTTGCGATCTTCAATTAAGTTGATTGAAGATCTCCAATGCCCCCCACATAGCAGAGAATGCGTCCTTTGGGACGCATAGCTGCCGGCTCCTGCTGTCTCTCCCCACCTCCTCGCCTGTTACCTTCACCTAGGCTGGCACCCGGTGCACCAGGTGCCAGCCTAGGTGAGGGTGACAGGTGAAGGCAGGTGGGGAGAGACAGCAGGAGCCGGCAGCTACACGTCCTGCTCGGGATGCTTTCTAAGCTATACTAACGGTTCATGAATCATTCGGTTCTTTTTAACCACCCTGGCGTTCTATTAAGATCGCCAGGGCAGCTACATGAGGGTTTTTTTTAAATAAAAAAAAAAATATTTCATGCAGCCAACTGAAAGTTGGCTGCATGAAAGCCCACTAGATGGCGCTCCGGAGGCGTTCTTCTGATCGCCTCCGGCGCCCGGAATAAACAAGGAAGGCCGCAATGAGCGGCCTTCCTTGTTTTGCTTAGATCGTCGCCATAGCGACGAGCGGAGTGACGTCATGGACGTCAGCCGACGTCCTGACGTCTGCCGCCTCCGATCCAGCCCTTAGCGCTGGCCGGAACTATTTGTTCCGGCTGCGCAGGGCTCAGGCGGCTGGGGGGACCCTCTTTCGCCGCTGCTCGCGGCGGATCGCCGCAGAGCGGCGGCGATCGGGCAGCACACGCGGCTGGCAAAGTGCCGGCTGCGTGTGCTGCTCTTTATTTCATGTAAATCGGCCCAGCAGGGCCTGAGCGGCACCCTCTGGCGGTAATGGACGAGCTGAGCTCGTCCATACCGCTAAGGTGGTTAATGAATCGGTTCTTTTTTTAATGAATCTACTTTTTTTTTCTTTGAAACTTGAAAATCGATTTTCTCAAAAAGTATAAGGTCTTTTTGAAAAATGTTTTCCTTTTATAGTCACTGCCCTCCTCTACATACCCTGCAAATTTGGTATGTAAGGGGACTTTGCTATTAACCGCTAAAGTCAGTGGGCATTAAAGTCTATGGGCGAACCAAACTTTTTTTGAAAAAAGTTACTGGTTCACTGATAACGCGAACCACCGAAGTTCGCCGGCGAACTGTTTGGGCCATCTCTACTCGGCAGGAGATAACCAGAAGACAATGCACCAGAGATGATGACCAGTCTCTACAGAAAATAATCTAATTATGCATTCTAACACAAAATCTAACAGAAGAATCTAACAGAAAATTGTATGGTGTATTCCCAGCATTACTTGCTTTCCACAGAGAGACAATTGTCTGACTTCTGTGGATATGAACTAGGCCTCTTTTCCTCAGTTTATAACCTTTTTATGTTGTAGCACCATCATATGAGTGAGAGTGGAGAGAATGTGACCTTCATGGTATCAAATCTAGATTAGTTGATGTGGTTTTGCAGCAAATCATGATTAGGGATGTAGGCGAATCCCTATGGGCCTGCACTACTTCTGGGTCACTATGACCTGGAGTAGTACGGCTGCACTGGGCCAGCGGTGCGCGTCTTTGATGCCGGCTACTCTCTGCGCATGAGTGTGACGTCATGAGTGACGTCACGCACATGCGCAGAAAGTGCCCCGCAACAGGCGTGTGATCAAGGACACGCACTGCCAGCCCAGCGCAGCCGTACTACTCCGGGTCATAGCGACCCCGAAGTAGTACAGGGTGAGGTGTTCGCCGGCGAACGGTTCCCGATCCTAGGAAATAATTTTCATCTTCTCTTTAAAATAACATTTAAAGCAGACCCAAACCAATTTTTTTTTTAATTCAAAATATTTAGTTGCACCACTCTGACACATACAAAGATAAATAAACACTCCTTCAAGCCTATGAGCATTTCAGTGCATGCTTTTCACCTTCTCTTTTCATAACTAGGGTTATACAGGTGGCAGCCATGACTTCTGAGCTTAGTAGGAGGTTTTAGATCATGGGTGTGTTTGTCATCAGCTACCCTTCCTCACAGTTGCGTCGTCTGTGATCACCTCCCCTGTGACATCATCAGTAGCAGCCTGTGTTTTATGTTTATTTTTTATCTCCTCCACCAGTCTGCCGGATTCTTTTCTAGCAATATGAAAGGAAGGGAGGGGTTCCTCCAATAAATGTAAAATATTTTATATTTGACATCATGCAGCTGAAAAAAGGCTGCTATTTAGTATTATAATTTAGAAAATAGATTTTATTTCTGAAATCTTGTATTTTTAATTTGGGTCCACTTTAATCATTTTACAATTTAAAATTGCCTGAATGTTGGTGAAAAAGTACTTAAAAGTCTTAAAGGGGACCTGTAGCGAGTAAAATTATTTAAAATAAACACATGACGTATCTGCAAATTAATATTACATACTAAACTCACCTTCAGCTCCTCTCTGAAGCTCACCATTTTCTTCTTACAATGATCCCTTCCAGTTCTGACAATATTTTGTCAGAACCGAAATATACCAGTTGCTGTCAGTTATATATCAGCAGCTGTCAATTACAACTGAATGTGCAAGGTAATGTCCATGTTTCCATATGGCTCAAGTGGGTGATATTACAGTTAAACAGTGTGCTGACCAGGAAGCTGTTATGGGGTAATGGCCATTTTTAAAATGGAGTACAGAGAATTCCATTGATCACAGTGGACAAATGGGACGCAGGAGAGGAGAAAGAGATTGAGGAGTAGACTAGACATGAGGTAAGTATGACCAGTGTATGGTTATTTTGACTTTTTATTTTCAGTTCAGGTTCTCTTTAAGTCCTTACTTGCTTCCTGATGATTTTAAAGGGTATTTTATCACAAGGACCCATATGCAATTCACTTTTTCTCCCGAGTTTTCTCGTAGGTGATATTTTTGAATTTGCAATATAATGTATTTTAAGCCACCAGAAAGCACAAAAAAAAACACTCAAAATAATTTTGTCAGTGCTTTACCTTTTTTCGGTACTTTTTCATTTAAAAAGTGCTGTAACGTTATTTTAAGTAGAAGATGAAAATGTATCTCCTAGGAGAAAACTCGTGAAGAGGTGAATTGCATATGGGCCACAGTGTGCAGTCACTCTTGAAAAAATTGCCTATTTGTATCTTTTTTTTCCCCTTTAAATACCAATAGAATAGTTTTTATGTCAAAATATAGAAAAAGAAAACTAGAATTCTGTGATGTGTGCCATCTTTATTTTCTCAAAGATTGACTTGTATGCCCCTTGAGTCCCACACTTAACCTTTCCCACGCACATTTCTGCTAGCGGTTTCTCACTCTACTTGCGTCTTCCTCTTTTTCTCCCCCTGTGCATTGACTACAGATCATCCAACACTCATGTAAGGGTTTACATTCTTACCTAAGCTGGAATTTCAGCAAGTCAAATTTTACAGAAAGTGAAGCCAGGACTGGCTCTCAAAGCACTTTTCCACTGTCCTCCAGATGATTACACATAACCTGAGTAACCAGTGCCTAAGTACTGTCCATACTCTACTGAGACGCCATGTTCAGTCTATCCCAGATGTAAGTAAGCTGTGTGGTGGTCGTGGGACTGGAAAACAAGGAAAGAGAAATGGTAAATATTTAACCAAGGCAGCTAAGCGCCTTTTAAATTATGGAACTGTTCAACTCTTGTTCTTCCTGCTTCAGTCTCTGTTTCTGGCAGAGTGGTAAAGCAGTTCTCCCAGCAAAACCAGAGATCCTGTTTGGGCATAATTCCCCCACTTTTCTGCAGATTCTGGATTTTGTCAGGATGGAATGTTGAATTGAATGTTACCACTTTTCACTGTGTACTACTGGTGAAGTCTGGAATTGAGCTTGCTCTCTAATGCCTAGGGGATACTTCTGATGGTTCCGGGGGGGGTACTCAGACTTGATATACTTAATCTAGAATGACAAAATTTAGAGTTTCAGAAAATGATAAATCTTATTTAAAGGGATACTGTAGGGGGGTCGGGGGAAAATGAGCTGAACTTACACGGGGCTTCTAATGGTCCCCCACAGACATCCTGTGTTGGCGCAGCCACTCACCGATGCTTCGGCCCCGCCTCCAGTTCACTTCTGGAATTTCTGACTTTAAAGTCAGAAAACCACTGCGCCTGCACGCCCGTGTCCTCGCTCCCGCTGATGTCACCAGGAGTGTACTGCGCAGACACAGACCATACTGGGCCTGCGCTGTGCGCTCTTGATGACATCAGCGGGATCGAGGACACGGCAATGCAGGCGCAGTGGTTTTCTGACTTTAAAGTCAGAAATTCCAGAAGTGAACTGGAGGCGGGGCCGGAGTATCGGTGAGTGGCTGCGCCAACACAGGATGTCTGCGGGGGACCGTTAGAAGCCCCGGGTAAGTTCAACTCATTTTCCCCTGACCCCCCTACAGTATCCCTTTAACTATGTTACGACCGCTCCATACCAGTCGGCGTGGCCTCGGCGGCAGCCCCAAGACTGCCTAACGCCAATTGGCGTCAAGTCCTGGGGCGGGCTACTGCAGGAGATCGCATGCAGGCTGTGCGCATCTCCTGCTTGGGAGACTGTTAGAAGCCGAAACCGCAGTCTTTCTACTAAGTACAGCGCTGCGATCTGCAGCAGCGCTGTACTGGGGACAGCCGTGTGACACGGCTGTCCCCCTGAGGCAGAAGAGAGTGATTGGCTCTCAAAGGGTGAATCCAATGAAAGCTGATCGCCATGATTGGCTGGCTGTGGGGAGGTAGAGGTTTAAAAAAAAATAGTAAAAAATATTAAAAAAAATAACAAATATTTGCCCAAAAAAAATAAACACGGGGGGGGATGCAATCAGACCCCACCAACAGAGAGCTCTGTTGGTTGGGGGAAAAGGGGGTGGGAATCACTTGTGTGCTGTGTTGTGCGGCCCTGCAGCTTGGCCTTAAAGCTGCAGTGGCCAATTAAACAAAAAATAACCTGGTCTTTAGGGGGGTTTAGCACTGTGGTCCTGCTAATTAAAAGCAATGGTAAATTCAAGGAAACTGTTTAGAACCAATTATCATTTACTATGATTAAATATTATATATTTGCCAAGGGGTACTTGTGATAATGTTTACTATGCTAGGGGGTACTTGGTGAGTGCAGGGTTTTAAAAGGGGTGTATACAAATGTATTGAATGTCTGATATTCTAGTAATAAGATTCACTCAGCCCCAAGCAATGGAAACAAATGAGTTTGAATGTCCTGTTTTTGCAATGTTCTTGTGATAAAGTTAGCCCCCATCTTGTTACTTTGTGTGGGGGAATCCTGCCAGTACACATGAGGCTTGTTCCTTAGTACTCAGTAAACTAACTTCAAGTCAGAACAGTAAACCTGGATCAAACCTTTTTGCACTTGTAGGGTCTTCTTTATTTAGTAAAAGGGCACAAGTCTGGCTCCAATGTTTTGCCAGTTTATGAAATTGTAGTGAGTCCATTTATCGATCACTCAGTTGTACAATATTTTATGGCTAATGCAGTGAAATCTGTTTTGTTGTATGGTAGCTTTACCAGCCCCTAAAAAGTTTTGCTAGCCTGTGTTTCCCTGTGCCAAAAGTTCTAACTAACTGAAATCGGAATTGTCTTATTATGTTAAACTTCAATTTAGCATTTTGTTTCAAATTAAACTTTAACACAGTGTCTGTATGTTTTCCCTGCTGTGTTTGTGTGGGCTTCTTCCCGACACTGCAGTTTCCACCCACATCCTATCCCATATACATAAGTCAATTGGCTTCCCCTAAATTGGACCTACACCACAATACATACTCTACACAATATAGACATATGAGTATGGTAGGGATTAGATTGTGAGCCCCTCTGAGGGACAGTTAGTGACAGGATTATGCATACTTTGTACAGCACCCTGGAAGATGTCTGCGCTATATAAATATTAAATAATAATATTGTGAAGGGTGTGTAAAATTAAGTTTTAGGCTTGATTCTCACTTGTATAGAAAACATACCTATTTGGTACATTTTCTACACAGCATTTTTTACAGAACGGACCACAACACTGGGTGAACGGATGCAATGAAAGCCTGTGAGAATGGACACTGTACTGCACTACATTCGAAACACAAATACTCACCTGTCCCATGGATTCAGTTCTACTGCTGCTAGTACCCGCTGCTTGGTCCACTTCAGGGGAGAAGCCAGTATACATAGACTGGAGCCTGGCAGGATTGCAAAAGACCAGTTGGAATCCTCCTTAGCAAGAGGGAGGATTCTCATTGGTTCATAGTGGACCAGTGAAAATCATTCCCGTTTCTAGGGAGAATTGGTCTATTGAAAACCAATGGGCAGCCCCATGCTCCTGCTGGCCTCTAGGCTGTGTATACTGGCTATTTCCTGGACCGAGCAGCTGTGTTAATAGTGGCGGTGTATGGCAGCAGATGAAGCAGACAGAGTGTATGGCAGGTAATGCTAATGACAGCACGGACATGCAATGAAGCGCAACCCATCCTGAGCAGATGTGCTTTTACTGTGCTGTTTTGCATCCGCGTCAGTGGAAACCAAGCGCAAGCCTGGTACACGCTAGATGGATTATAACCAAGGTGGCTAGCCAGAAACTCCTCTGCCTAGGATCTACATTCGGACCCCGACCCCCTTCAAAGCATTGGAGACCCAACTGGCAGATAATTTTGACCAAGCACATGGGGGGGCTTGTTCTGCTTACCACACCCGGTTCATTTTGGGCCACGCTGTCTGCCCTTCTCACCCCTCCATATCAGCAGAACATGAAGCAAGTCTACAGGCTATCAACACATCTGTACAGAACTGGGTCCCCAAAATTTCACTCGAGACGCCACGTCACAGCTCGAACCCTCGGGCAACAGTTTGGGGCAGAGCTCTGCACAGACATGTCACTAGTCTACATGCTAGCCATGCATCCTAAAGTGGTTGTCAGTAGGAGAGCAGTCCTGATCTCTAAGCAATGCATTGGGGAGGATCAGGGGTCCTGACCAATCACCATGACCAAGAATAATATAATAATCCTTAAAAAAAAAAAAAAAAAATATATATATATATATATATATATATATATATATATATATATATATATATATATATATATATATATATATATATATATATATATATATATATATATATATATATATATATATTATAATTTTTTATTATTATTATAATACAACAGAGAGAAGGGGAGAAGATAAGGACCACCTTCTCTATAATTTTTCATTGTTTGTAATAGGAATGTTTTCATTTACACTTTGAAGAATGAAAGTGACTAAGAATTAAAAAAAAATAATTGCCTGAGAAAATGTATGCATATTAAATACACAATACAACTTCTACAAATCTATCACAAGTACTAGTTCATGCTATAACTCTTTTAGTATATGACAGTTATAGCACAATAAACTAAGGCTTTAAACCTGACATTCCCCCGGGATATTTATCCTGGCTTGACCAGTTCCTGTCTGACTGGTTATTATAGTTCAGTCTGGTGAGATGATGAATCCTCCTCTCTGAAATGTGACACACTACCCAGTGAAGTTCCATCTCCTTGGAGTTATTTTAGAGGCAAAAATAAATGAGGTGTCTGGTCAGCATGTCATGTCCTTTGACCTTTAGCATCATCAATCAATTATATCTTATTGGTTACAGTAGTGACATAGACTGTTTCAACCCTTCAGTTAAAGCATGTCTTCTAAATAAATTGTACATAAATATGATGGTTGCAAAAGTTAAAGTTATGAATTATTTTGTTTGTAATTAATGGGTGTATTATTTAGGTCTAAGCTGAAAACTTACCACATCTCGTTTCCATGGATCATCACAGTACACACCTCTCTTGTTTTGACGGGGGAAGACTACTATTTCAGCTCTCTTGCTAGTCTTAGAACTGGGGCAGTACTACTTTCTCTGTATCCAAACTGTAGTTGAATACGTTATTTTTTTAAATCGCTTTTATTAAATTCTTCAGTTGTGTGCAAACCACTCTACTAAGGTTCTGTTCTCAGCTCTGTGACCCGGATTCCTGTATGAAAACCTTTTGAAAGGAGGAAGTCAGTCTCCACAACTGATTTTGTTTTACCTTGTGAAAGTAATATTTCCTTTGAGAGCATTGTTGTAATTTTGTTCTTATCAGAACTGAATAGTAAAGGAGTACTGGAGAGTATTGCCTACCATTTTAAACAGACGTTTTAATAAGCTTTTAAGATGTTGCAAAATATGGGGCTGTATTTTCTCTCTGAAATATATGATGCCCAACTGGCAACATGCAGTGGAGAAAGGAGTAAACGTGGTGATTCTGAAGTCATTAGGAAACTGCCGAGCTAAATGTGGCTTATTTTTATGTTTGAAACCATAGTGAATTCGAGATGTATAGTATAACTTTCACGTTCTATTTCTTACCAGCCTAAATCAGGATCCAGTCCCCTGTTGGTTGCGGGCTATGAGGATGGCTCGGTGGCCCTCTGGAATGTTCTTGAGCAGAAGCTAATGAGCAGAATCACGTGCCACAAGGAACCTGTTATGAGCCTTGACTTTGACTGCATGAGTGCCAAGGGAGTGTCAGGATCTTCTGAAAATCTCATTAGTACCTGGACTCTTGATGAAAAGCAAAACCTTAAGGTAGTACTTTATACGGTATACAATCCTTTCTCCACTAGTTTTTTTTTTTTTTTTTGCCTAAAAGAATGTGGTGTCAGATTCTATGGGTGCTTTTCATAGTTATTTGGTGATCATACTTTTCTTTATAGTTTACCTTTATTCCCAAGATGGTAAAACTGTCATATATTACCCTACAGAATTACACAGTCATGTGAATAGCTATATCAAACAATATAAATAGATGCAAGGCAAGATATATATATATATATATATATATATATATATATATATATATATATATATATATATATATATATATATATATATATATATATATATATAATCACTATTTATATTTCATAACCCTTTGTTATTAAATTATACATATTATATATTATAATTCTATATATTTTTGCATGGGGAAATTCTTCAAACCTCACACTTCTGAAATTATTTCAAATGGCGGCGTGGAAATAGTGGTTTTCTAGTTCATGTGTATTAATAACATGGCCCATATGAAATTCACTTTTTCTCCTCAGTTTTCTCACAGGATATAATTTTTCATCTTCTATTTTAAATGACTTTCCAGCACTCTACAATTGAAAAAAAAAATACCAAAAACTAGGTGAAAGAACACCATCAAAATTATTTTCAGTATTTTCTTCCTTGATGGTGGTTTAAAGTGCCTTTTATTGGCAAGTTTAAAAACATAACCTAGGAGAAAACTCATGAGAAAAATGTAATTGCATATGGCCCTATGTATTAGAACCAAGGGCTCGCATACTTTTTCCACAAAAGGAAATGGCATATCTGTTTCAACAAGTGGTTACAAAGTAAAGTTTTATTGTAGTCTGTGTTTAACAACTACATCACCTTTTTCAGTTTACTGCTTGAATGAAGATGAAATATTGGTAAAAAAAAGACAAATCTTTACATAGGATATAATTTCATTTTCACCTGACTGTATACAGTTCAAGAGTCACGTCTTTGCAAACCCATTTCAGTCAAAGTACAGTGGTTTGCATAAGTATTCAGGCTCCTTGAAGTTTTCCACATTTTGTCATATTACTGCCACAAACATGAATCCATTTTATTGGAATTTCACGTGAAAGACCAATGCAAAGTGGTGTACTCGTGAGAAGTGGAACGAAAATCATACATGATTCAAAACCTTTAAAAAAAAATAACTGCATAAGTGGGGTGCGCGTAATTATTCAGCCCCCAGTCAATGCGCGTAATTATTCGGTATTATTCAGTCAATACTTTGTAGAACCACCTTTTGCAGAAATTACAGCTGCCAATCTTTTAGGGTATGTCTCTACCAGCTTTGCACATCTATAGACTGAAATCCTTGCCAATTCTTCTTTGCAAAAAAAAAAAAAAAAAAAAAAAGGGACAGTGTTTGTGAACAGCAGTTTTCAGATCTTGCCACAGATTCTCGATTGGATTTTGATCTGGACTTTGACTGGGCCGTTCAAACACATAGATATGTTTTATTTTAAACCATTCCATTGTTGCCCTGGCTTTATGTTTAGGGTCGTTGTCCTGCTGGAAGGTGAACCTCCTCCCCAGTCTCAAGTCTTTTGCAGACTCCAAGAGGTTTTCTTCCAAGATTGCCCTGTATTTGGCTCCATCCATCTTCCCATCAACTCTGACCAGCTTCCCTGTCTCTGCTGAAGAGAAGCACCCCAAGAGCGTGATGCTGCCACTACCACATTTGACATTGGGAATGGTGTGTTCAGAATGATGTGCAGTGTTAGTTTTCCGCCACACATAGCGTTTTGCATTTAAGGTCTCATCTGACCAGAGCACCTTCTTCCACATGTTTGCTGTGTCCCCCACATAGCTTGTGGCAAACTGAAAACGGGACTTCTAATGCTTTTCTATTAACAATGGCTTTCTTCTTGCCACTCTTCCATAAAGGACAACTTTGTGCAGTGCACGACTAATAGTTGTTCAATGGACAGATTCCCCCCCCTCCTGAGCTGTAGATCTCTGCAGCTTGTCCAGAGTCACCATGGGTCTCTTGACTGCATTTCTAATCAGCACTCTCCTTGTTCGCCTGTGAGTTTAGGTGGTCGGCCTTGTCTTGGTAGGTTTACAGTTGTGTCCTACTCCTTCCATTTCTGAATGATCGCTTGAACAGTGCTCCGTGGGATGTTCAAGGCTTTGGAAATCTTTTTGTAGCCTAAGCCTGCTTTAAATTTCTCAATAACTTTATCCCTGACCTGTTTTCTGTGTTCTTTGGACTTCATGGTGTTGTTGCTCCCAATATTCTCTTAGACAACCTCTGAGGACGTCACAGAGCAGCTGTATTTGTTCTGACATTAGATTACACACAGGTGCACTCTGTTTAGTCATTAGCACTCATCAGGCAATGTCTATGGGCAACTGACTGCACTCAGACCAAAGGGGGCTGAATAATTACGCACACCCCACTTTGCAGTTATTTATTTGTAAAAAAATATTTGGAATCATGTATGATTTTGTTCCAATTCTCATGTGTACACCACTTTGTATTGTTCTTTCACGTGAAATTCCATTAACCTCCCTGGCTAATCCGCCGCGGAGGATTGCTTAGGCCCTGTTGGGTCGATTTGTACACTTTTTATTTTGTTATTGCACGCAGCTAGCACTTTGCTAGCTGCGTGCATACCTCGATCGCCAGCGGTTCGCCGCTACCCGCGGCGTTAGAGGGCCCCCCCAGACCCCATGTGCAGCCTGGCCAATCAGTGCCAGGCAGCGCTGTGGGGTGGATCGGGACTCCCTCTGACGTCACGACATCGGTGACGTCATCTCGATCGTCGCCATGGCGACGGGGGAAGCCAAACAAGAAATCCCGCTCTGAACGGGATTTCCTGTTTGCACTGATCGCCGGAGGCGATCGGAGAGGGTGGGGGGATGCCGCCGCAAAAGTATTCGGCCTCCTTGAAGTTTTCCACATTTTGTCATATTATATATGACAAAATGTGGAAAACTTCAAGGGGGCCGAATACTTTTGCAAACCACTGTATTTTATTTTCAGGCAGTCCTTTTTTTTTTTTTTTCTCCGTTGTGATATCTGCACTGTGCTTCAATAAAGTTTCTAAGGACTTGGCATGGAGGAATGAATCTCTGCCTTTGAATTTTTTTCAAAATTATATTATGGTATTTAATAGCAGCCATTCACAATCGCTCAACATTCTCAACGTTGGCACTGCATTATGGGTAATGTTGTTTGTACAGACCCATGACACAACACTGAATCCCTTATAACTTCTGAAGAATGTAGGTTACTTCTCTCTATTTAGTAATGTGTAATAGTAACCTAATGATATGTGTTGACTCTTGCATATTATTTTCAGCAGTTCTGACATTTGATCATTTCCATGTGCTATCTAATGTATTTCCCTAAATGGTATTTAGTGAGCATTAATAAAATAAATAGATGTGCCTCCCACATGAATGATAGGGATAGTGAACATTTTCAGTTTTCCTTTCTCACTCATCCATTAATAATGCAAAGCAGATGTGCAAAATGTTACATTCCAGGTACCTGAGCTAATGACCTCATGTATTCAAGTCAGCATAGTGCTTGTTCCACTCACATTCCAGTTGGCATGCTTGTTGTGCATATCCTGTGCTCTACTCCAGGTATATCCCACTGTGGAAACAAACAAACACAATAGATCAATTTCTAATGTTCATTTTAGGTATTAAACATTTTAAAAAAAATACATTGCTGAATTCTTACGAGTGTGGCCGGACTCGTACACGGACAGGAGTGGAGCTGCGTGCATTGCTGGATTTTTATAGGCATGGCCGCACTCGTACACAGACAGGAAAGGGGCTGGGTGCATTGCGGAATTCTTATGAGCATGGCCCCACTCGTACACAGACAGAAGAGGGGCTGCGTGCATTGCTGAATTCGTATGAGCGTGGCTGCACTCTTACACAGATAGGAGCATGGCTGTGTGCATTGCTGAATTGTTAATGAGTGTGGCCGCGCTCGTACATGGACAGGAGCTGCTTGCACATATTAACCAGCTTAGCGGTATGGACGAGCTCAGCTTGTCCATGACTCCCTGGCTGGATTGCTCTGGACCTGGTGGGCCAATTTTCATAATTTTTTTTTTTTTTAAATACGCAGCTTGCACTTTGCTAGCTGTGTGTTTATACCGCTCGCCGCCGATGCGCTGCTACCCGCCACGTAACAGGGCCCCCCCCCCCAAGACCCTGTGCGCAGCCTGGCCGTTCAGCGCCAGGCAGCGCTATGGGGTGGATCGGGACTCCCTCCGACGCCATGACGTCGATGACGTCATCCCGATCGTCGCCATGGCGACGGGGAAAGCCAAACAGGAAAACCCGTTCTGAACGGGATTTCCTGTTTGCTCTGATCAGAAGGGGTGGGGGGATTCCGCTGCACAGCGGCTATCATGCAGCTAGCGCTTGGCTAGCTACATGATTTAAAAAAAAATGTGCTGCACCGCCGCCCTGGCCCGTTCTAATAGAACGCCAGGGTGGTTAAGCAAGTCCTTGTCGAATATGTTCAGAGAATCCCAGCGTTAGATCAGGGGGTTGAAGAACAATGGGGAAGCCTCTGGACTGTCAAGAGGCTTCCCTCTAAGCTAAGTGTGTACATTTTTAGCCTTGCCATTATACAAGCTGACTTCCAAGAATACGGGTAACCCTAAGAAATGTAACAAGAATTTGGAATGTCTTGCCTCAACATCCAGAATTTGGTATAAACATTTAGGGCTAGCCATTAACCCACTAGCAATGAGTTATCTCGTTTTAAATAAGTGCACTGCTTTTGACCTCTGGCAGCAGAACTCGTTGTACTGTAAATTCTTGAAATGCTTTGATCTCTTACTACCAGCAGAAAATATAGAAACTGAAAGCAGAAGTCCTTTGTTATGGCCCCACACTGCCCCCTAGTGACAAATAGACATTAATTCACATTACAGCAGTACTAATTAGAAGCAGTGAATTGTAGCATATAAGAAATAAAAAAAATGTGCTAAAATAAATTGGCTTTGAGCACTTGCAAGCCTCTAAATAAGTTGGTTGCTAGAGGGTTAATGTCTAGTGTTGAGTGTCTGGCAGGTGGTGCTCACCTGTCCTTCTCCTCACTTTTTTCTCCCCACCCATTTTTTTCTTTATCTTTTTTTTTCTCTCTTTCTCTTCTAACCTTCTTGTCTCTTGCTATGGATATCTGTAGGCGGTTTGCCACCCACTGTTGTCAGTTTATGACCCTTGCATGATAGAACGCAGACCATAAAGTGATATATGCAGGAATTTTAAATATAGTTGGGGTACTCCACTTGTTTGGTTGATCATCACGCAGTATAATTTGTCATACCCATTTTTGTATTGCTGCATTTTATTCAATTATATACCATTTGGCAGAGAACTGCTTTTTCTACTTTTCATGCTATTTTCTCTCTGTTGTTGTTGTTGTTGTTCTCTTTATATTAGAAAATAAAATTCTATTGTTTAAAAAAAATTGTATTTTACTTACTGGAGTATTATGTCCAGATTTACTAATCTAATGTTTTCTTTCTGTTTTTCAGAATTCTAAAACACAGGAAATCATTAACCCAGGTATTGCTGATGTGACAGTTAGGCAAGACAAGAAGATAGTAGCTACTGCAGGTTGGGACTATCGTGTTCGCATATTTGGGTGGAAGAAGATGAAACCATTAGCTGTTCTTCAGTATCATTCAGCAAGCGTGAATTGTCTGTGTTTTTCTGACCACAGTATACCTGAAGAAAGACTGCTGGCTGCTGGTTCCAAAGATCAACGTATTAGTTTATGGTCTATATATGCACAAACGTAGACAAGGCAATTTAATGACTTTTGCTACAGTATTTTGTATCTTTGGACCAATATCAGAATCCTATTTATTTCGCCTAGTGCGGCAGTTACCACACCCAGAATTGTTTGTGGTACACATCGGCATAGAGCATAGTGCAAGAACAACATTAAAACATAGTGGTGCAATACAAAATGCATTGAAGAACAGACATAGGTATTGAAACATAGTAGTGCAAGTACATGTGCAATGAAGAACAGACATAGTATAGGTACGTAGCAGCTAGTCCTGCTACCCAAATATGTCTAATGGTGCCCATACACGGTACAATAAAAACATTCGATTTTCCTATTTATTCGACCAAAACGATCGAATCTAATGAACGTTTAAAAGAATCTTTTATTCGATCAAGAAAAAAGAATCAATTATCCGTTTTTCTTTTCATTAAAATCCGATCAGACAATGGAATAATCGAAGAAAATTATCTAGTCTGAAAAAATTGTACCATGTGTGGGCACCATAATACAGACTTTAATGCAAGTGTTCACCTGTGATGTCAAACATGTGATCATTTTAGCTTTATGCAGAGACAAAGTGCCCTAAACTTGTCACTACATTGTATATGTTCTACTTTGTCTCCATCAGAACTGATCATCGTGACAAATACTTGTGCTTTCGAACAAATCTATCAGATAAGGAGCCTAATAATAGCCCTGTGCCCCCAATAAAAAATAGATTTATTTTTATTGAGAACATGTAGATCAACTTAGCAGTGCGTTAATCCTCTATAATAAAACCCCTGTGCCCCTGCGTCACGCTGTCTCTGTGTAGCTGGTCCGTGCTTTTTGCTACTGCGCATGTGTGCAGCACGGACCCAGCCTCACAGAGGCAGGACGGGGCCAGGGAGCCGAGCGGGCGGCCGGGTGTGCAGCGGGTCAGTGGGCAGTTGGGTGTGCTTGATTGGTCCATTTTCAAGCTGCATATATTTGCATACAAATGTACATTCATTTGCATAAACTCTGAAATATTTGCATGTCATTGATCGGGATGCCCGCTCGGCTCCCTGGCCCCGTCCCTGTCCTCCTGTTTTACAAGTTCAAAAGGCTAGCTCCCCCTCTCTCCAACCACATTATAATGTGTGACCCCCGCACCTTCAGCTTCCAACTTTCATGTGAAACATTTTTTGTTAAGGTTCTTAATTAACCAGTTCATTTTATACCCAAAAAAGGCACGGTAGCTTCAAGTGGACTTCTCTTTGCATTCTAAAAGATGCTTCAGCACTCTAACGTGTGACCCTATTTGACTACACTCAGGCTTTTTCCAGGTTAAGCACAGGCTGGACTTTGATCCCAGTCTGACTAATAATTGGCCATAAGATTGGCTGGTTGCAGGAGACAGATTCAGGAACCAAGAGGGTGCATAACTGACAAAAGCAGCAACTTACTTGAATTTTATGTTTACAACTTTACAACCTCTTTAAGTGTGTTCTCCTCCCACCAGTCTCTGCACATTTATCTCATGCAACACAAGTTATGTACTGGCCATAGCTTTAAAGTGGACCCAAATTAAAAATACAAGATTTCAGAAATAAAATCTATTTTCTAAATTATAATACTAAATAGCAGCCTTTTTTCAGCTGCATGATGACAAATATAAAATATTTTACATTTATTGGAGGAACCCCTCCCTTCCTTTCATATTGCTGGGATTTTTCCGGCAAACTGGTTGAGGAGATAAAAAACAAAAACAAAACAAAGGCTGCTACTGATTATGTCACAGGGGAGGTGATATTTCACATAGGCAATGCCCCTGTGAGGGAGGGTAGCTGATGACAAACACACCCATGATCTAAAACCGCTTACTAAGCTCAGAAGTAATGGCTCCCACCTGTATAACCCTAGTTATGAAAAGAGAAGGGTGAAAAGCATGCACTGAAATGCTCATAGGCTTAAAGGAGTGTTTATTTATCTTTGTATGTGTCAGAGTGGTGCAACTAAATATTTTAAATAAAAAAAATGTTTGGTTTGGGTCCGCTTTAAGTGTACCAGAGACAACTTCATTCAAAATATTTATACATACCTAGGGCTTCCTCAGGAACGATCGCTCCCACGCCATCTTCCTCCGCCTTCCCGTTCTCCTGCTAGAAGCCCCGTTAGCCTGGCCAGTCAGGGCACACTGTGCACGTTACTGCGCTGGCGTAGAATGCTTCCGTCTTTTTTATTATGTCATCTCAGGGTCCCTTTAAAGGACTTCCTATGCAATCTTAAAAATCTATTTTGTGCTCACCTGGAGCTTCTTCCAGCCCCGAGCAGCCATCTCATCCCTTGCCACAGCTCCGGTCCTCTTCAGTGTCCCAGCTGCCTGCCAGCAGGGTCGGCTCTTCTGCACCTGCGTGGACACTCGTGTTGGCGCATCCATGCTGACACCACCGGAGGGTCGCAATCCTTATGCCGGGAAGTGGGGACACCGAGGAGGACTGGAGCTGCGGCGAGGAACTGAGATGGCTGCTAGGGGCTGGAAGAAGCCCCAGGTTAGTAAAAAAAAAAATAGATTTTTAAGTTCACATTGGAAGTCCTTTAAAGGAAAATTATTGCAAAAAATAATACTTTTTAATACTGTTACTATTGTAGAAATCATTGATTATGAAATAAATATGTACTTTTGTAAGCAAACCTGTCAATGTTCTGCTTTCTGTGGTTTCAGATATTCAGATTACACAGCGAGTCTAACCATCTGTGTATGCTGATAGTTGTTTTTTTTGTTTTTTACTAGATTAAATTGTTGACTAAACAACCTCAAGTTTAAGAAGTGTAGGGTCTTCTCCACTGAAAATCAATTGAACATTTATAGAGAAATTCTGCAAAGGAGCATGGGGGAGCACATGCAGGAGCGGTGCACAATCAATGTTCACATAATTTATTTTGTAGATCATCAAATAGTGCAAAGCCTTTGGTACCTGTGGGCAAATTACTATATCCTCACATCTCTGCTGAATCTGATGTAATATAGAGGGTTATCCAGAGGTATCCTAGTGATCAGTATCAGTTAGATATCACTCTGGAGAAAAAAACGTTTTATATGGAGGGCTTTAGAGTTCTGAATTCTGAAAATTATTTGCCCCTTCCACTGTGTGTTCCACGTTTGCACCACACTGTCCTGTATGATACTAGGTAATGTTTTGCTGGCAGCATCCAATATGCTGGTGTGGCCATGCTATTACAGAACACTAAAAAGAAGTGTACAGAATTTTTTTTTTCTACATATCATTGGTGTGAATAAGTCACCATTTTAAACCATAAGATTCTCAAACCATAAACTTCTCTGTGTTGCATTTTAGCTATGCTGCCGAATGGCATGTTTTGCTTGGCACTGTTGTCAATGGGCATACATATTAGTACACTGCGGGTGAGTTGGGCGCCGGTAGAGCAGAATGACGGCTCTCCCTGCTGCCTCATAACTCCTGGGCGGCATTTGATTCTAATTCCCCTCAGAGTTGTTGCACTTTGAAGGGGAATTGGGTGTGTTGACAAAAATATATATACATATATACTCCTTTGCCCCCTTCCTTCATTAACTGTGCTGACCGAATAGGAATGTTGGGATATACATTACAGTATGCCCAAATGCTGCTGAGTTTAGCAGTCGGAAATAGAGATGAATGCCGACAGGAAGAGCCAGTCTGGATTGCATGAAAAGGAAGTGACTGGCCCCCTGCCGCACACACCCAGTTGAAGCTTGCAAGAGGCAGGCGCAACGCGTAGGTGGACAGGGCCTCAACCCGCGCTGCATATCGGAGCGCTCCGTACCTGACAAGCCGGCGTGAGACTTTGAGCTAGGCGTGCACGCTTACAGCCCCAGCAGCCGGGTAACCTCTCCATCTTATGTGGATTGAGGCCCGGTGAAGAGGATACAGGGGAGTTCATCTGCTATAGCAGCACATAGAGGGCGGTAAGACTGCAAAACGGTAAGTCCTGCTTGTGCAGGTGAAGATTACCTTTATACTATACCGCTGCAATTCCTCTACACATGCCTAGTCTTCGCTATATGGATTAGCAAGTCAGGACTCATACCACACACCTGTAAATTTCCTCCGCTCTCTCTCACTACATCCAGGAAGATTGTCATCTTGGGTACCGGTACCCTGTACGAATGGTTTTGAGAGTTAATGTTTGCAAGGTGGGTGTGCATGGGAGCGCTCCTATTTTAAGTGTTTTTTATGTTTTGGTCATTTTCTAGATTTTTAATAGGAGATCAATAAAGATTGCAGAATACATTTCAAGCCCTGCAGAGTGATGGCACTTTTTCCCTCATTGGGCACTTTGAAGGGAGGAGTAATTTGGAGACCGGCCACCGCCCTGAATTATTCTTACACGCCTCACGCAGCAAAACATTCCTGCTATGGGGAGCCTGGTTTCGTTGCCCGGCGCTAAGCTCCATGCGCCAAAGCCACCTGCTTTGATCAATGGGTCATTCTATTTTATCTATTAGAATTACAGCTGTAGCATAGTTCTTCGCATGCACTGCTGGTTAACCCTTCCAGTGTTGACTTTGGTGATATCCATGATCTGGTAGTAGGATTGTCTAACTAGTCCCCCGAAGTAATCAGAATTGTCTGTATCCCAAAAAATATATAATTCTGACTCAAAATGTGATTTCAGTTCTTTTATGAAATGTTACATATTGACCTACAAAATATTAAAGTAAATCTATCCAGAAGTTTGTTTTCTGCAGGTGTCTGTATAGTTTTTGTATCAAATGGCATGTTTGTGGGAGTCGTTTTTACTAGTAATCAGAAGCTTTAGGATCTGGTATAAAGGTAAATCAAGAACAGTGTGGCTGATTTAATAAGACTGGAGCAAACGTGGAGCAGTTGCCCATAGCCACCAGTCAGATTCTTTGTTCATTTAACATCTGAATTGGCTGGTTTAACTAGTCAGGATTGCTTGTTCTGGACAGCTACTTTTTACAGGTTGTCCTTCAGCATTCTTCAAAAAATAGATCCAGACTTTCTCATCTATGCTAAGATTTATAACAAGCTATTAAAATAATTTGCCAGTTACCCCATAGTGAAGTTAATCTTAACCCCCAAACCCCCTAATACACATGCATTTGTTGCTAGCATGTGGGCTTTCAAATTGTCATGCATGTCTATATCTATGAATCCCCTTTTAGCCCTGAAATAAAATCTTATTATGAGGTCACCGCAAAGACGTCTGTGCGTACAGGAGTAGATCTTTGGCTGAATTGTGGGAATTCTCAGCGTCGCTTATTTGTTTTACATTTTGCATGTACTGTGTGTTCCAAAGGGGTTTGCCAATTGAAATGGAACCTAAAGGTAAAGGTATATCCTCTATAATAAAACATCTGTGTCCCTGCGTCACGCTGTCCCTGTGTAGCTGGGGTCCGTGCTTTTTGCTACTGTGCATGTGCACAGCACGGACCCAGTCTCGCAGAAACAGGAGGACGGGGCCAGGGAGCCTGACGGGCGTGTGAGCAGGCGGCCGGATGTGTGGTGGGTGCGTGCGCACGCGCAGTAACAGGCAGCGGGCGTCGGCGAGAAAACACAGACCAAGAGCCCGCTTTTAAATGGACTTGGGTCTGCTGGTGTGTATATATATATATATATATATATATATATATATATATATATATATATATATATATATATATATATATATATATATAATCTCAAAAAATTAGCATATTGTGATATAGTTCATTATTTTCTGTAATGTACTGATACATATTAGACTTTCATATATTTTAGATTCAAATACACACAACTGCAGTAGTTCAAGACTTTTATTGTTTTAATATTGATGATTTTGGCATACAGCTCATGAAAACCCAAAATTCCTATCTCAAAAAATTAGCATATTTCATCCGACCAATAAAAGAAAAGTGTTTTTAAAACAAAAAAAGTCAACCTTCAAATAATTATGTTCAGTTATGCACTCAATACTTGGTCGGGAATCCTTTTGCAGAAATGACTGCTTCAATGCGGCGCGGCATGGAGGCAATCAGCCTGTGGCACTGCTCAGGTGTTATCGAGGACCAGGATGCTTCGATAGCGGCCCTAACCTTGTTAGGTCTTGCGTCTCTCAGCTTTCTCTTCACAATATCCCACAGATTCTCTATAGGGTTCAGGTCAGGAGAGTTGGCAGGCCAATTGAGCACAGTAATACCATGGTCAATAAATCATTTACCAGTGGTTTTGGCACTGTGAGCAGGTGCCAGGTCGTGCTGAAAAATGAAATCTTCATCTCCATAAAGCTTTTCAGCAGATGGAAGCATAAAGTGCTCCAAAAATCTCCTGATATCTAGCTGCATTGACCCTGCCCTTGATAAAACACAGTGGATCAACACAAGCAGCTGACATGGCACCCCAGACCATCACTGACTGTGGGTACTTGACACTGGACTTCAGGCATTTTGGCATTTCCCTCTCCCCAGTCTTCCTCCAGACTCTGGCACCTTGGTTTCCGAATGACATGCAAAAGTTGCTTTCATCCGAAAAAAAATACTTTGGATCACCGAGCAACAGTCCAGTGCTGCTTCTCTGTAGCCCGAGTCAGGCGCCTCTGCCGCCGTTTCTGGTTCAAAAGTGGGTTCATGCTTCCATCTGCTGAAAAGCTTTATGGAGATGAAGATTTCATTTTTTAGCACGACCTGGCACCTGCTCACAGTGGCAAAACCACTGGTAAATGGTTTACTGACCATAGTATTACTGTGCTCAATTGGCCTGCCAACTCTCCTGACCTGAACTTCATCTACAACTCCAGACTGCTCCAGAGCACTAAGGATTGCCAAGGATCCCTCACACTCTGGCCACATCTTCTTCAGTCGGCTCCCATCAGGCCAGAGGTTTCAGGCCATCTCCACCAGGTCCTCGAGGCATAAGAACAGTTTTTTTCCCCTTGGCAGTCAACCTCGTAAACTCCCTTCAAGTCCTCCCCCCAGCACCCCCTCTTTCACCTCTTAGGGCTCTCAAAGTCACCAACAAATTGTGTATTGAATCACTGCCTCTTATATGTACCTGCTTTACACTGCTGTATATTATGTACCTTGTTCCTTGCAATTACTGTACTGTTGGTGTGTCCTATCTCCTGTCTCATATATATGTACTGTTGGTGTGTCCTATCTCCTGTCTCATACATATAAGTCCTATATGTGCTATATCCAATTCTGAGCACAACCCAGTCATGCTTGGCCAATAAAGATTATTCTGAATCCAAGATTCCCTGACATTGCGAAGGGTGGAAAAGTGAGGGTACTTCCTCCGTGGGTGGGTGGGGGATATCCATAATAAACAAATGGTTTTAATCCTTCACATCAGTAAAAATACATGAAAAAAAACTGAAATTCAGCTTAAAATGGGATATGAACTTTCTGTTCTTTTGAACAGAACCAGCCATAGGGTGCAAGCAGCCAAGATGACAGCATTATCCTCACAGCTAGATATGCGAACATTTGCAAATGCAATTATTTTTACAAACTCACAATGGACATACTTGGCTGTGCAGCTATCATAGCAGCAAGATATGTGGGATGTGCTTGAAAGGAATTTTTAGGTTTTATACCCAATGATATAGAAAAGTAAATAAGAGTGTCGAAATATAGTGCAGTAGGCATTAGAAAATGTACAGGCTTCAAAGTAATAACGGATATATTGCTATCTCTGCTTATTTTCCCCCTCTGTAAATAACTGCCATGCAGTTCTATGATGGATAACACGCTTGGATCTGCAAATTATAGTTCTATGTAATACACCAGATTGTATTGTTTAAATCATCATTTAGGAAAATTAAGAAATTTGCCATACTTGACAGATGATGTGCGAAATCATATATTCAAAACAGCTGGAGCTGCCAGAGGATGAACTTGATAGACATGTCTACTTTCAACCTGTTTAGCTATGTAACTTTTCTTCCCTCAATGCACATATTAGCGAGGAATTGTCAGACTTGTGTTATGTTTTGCTGTTAAGTCACTCCCAGAATTTCATAAGCAGTAACATATTGTTTCAAAAAAAGTCTAAGACTTCAAAGAATATCCACCCTAGTTTTTTTTAGATACATCATCTTTGTTTATAATAAGAATGTGAATGGCTTGGATCTACTGGAACTCTAGAGTTTCTCTTGAAGGTTTCAAATCTGAGGCCAAAAGGATGAGCCAGAAGCTTAACCTGATACAGCTGATGAGAGGAGACATCATTTGGGAATTATGCACCAGGTAGCGCTCATTTTACAGATATTTTGCCAACCTCATCCTTTTGAGTCTTTCTCATATTGGTATTGTTTGAACACTTACAGCATGCTGCAAATAACATCTGTGAAGGAGTCTAATGTTTTATGTCTCTAAAAAATGAGTACAATAAATCTCGACTCCTACAACAACTCACTCATCAAATGGATCTCTGAGATGTTTTATTTTTATATGTTTCTGTCAACATTTGTTGGTTTAATTTCTTAGCCTGTATTAAACTTTTTAAAGAGGAACTGTAGTGAAAATAATGTAAAGAATATAATTGCTTATTCTTTTTACAGTATTGATTTCTAAATGATTTAGTTAGTGTTTGCCCTTGGTAAAATCTTTCCTCATCCTGAAATGTATTACAGGTGGCGACATAGGGATAGGGAACTGGCTAATGGAAAGGAAACAGAGTTGTGTTCAATGGATCATATTCAAAATGGGTGGCTGTTAGCAGTGGGGTCCCACAGGGGTCAGTACTGGGTCCAGTGCTCTTCAATTTATTTATTAATGACTTAGTGGATGAAGGAGAAAGCAATGTTGCTATTTTTGCAGATGATACAACATTGTGCAGAATCATGAACTCTCAGGCAGGGAACACACTTGTCTGTTTTCGTGCGCGTTTTCTGCACAGAAAAATTGATTAACTCATGTTAATCAATGGGCTAGTACACACTTAATATGTTGTCTGACATTCTGCATCCTGATTCTGCACATTTTGTTAGTTTTCTCTATCAACTACATCAGCTGTGAAAAAAAAGGTGCGCGTTTTCCTGCATAGAAACACACTTGGTGTGCAGAAAAAGTATGCAGGAAAACGCACGCAGAAAACTGAAAGACAAGTGTGTTCCCTGCCTCAGGAAGATAGTGACATATTGCTACAGGATCTGCATAGGATGGCTATAGGGGCACATAAATGGCAGATGAAATTCAATGTTGAAAAATGTAAAGTCATGCATTTTGGTTGTACCAATGGTCTAGCACCATACAAAATAAATGGGACACAGATGGGGACATCAAACTTGGCGAAGGACTTAGGAGTACTCATGGACAACAAGTTAAATAATCGTATTCAATGCCAATCCACCACAGCTAAGGCAAATAAAATTGTGGGATGCATTAAAAGGTAAATACAAACTTGGGATGCTAGCATAATATTGCCCCTGTTTAACTCCCTACTAAGGCCACATCTGGGATATGGAATTCAGTTCTGGGCACCACATTACAGGAAGGATGTTGCAGTTTTAGAGCAGTTCCAGAGATGAGCAACAAAACTGATTAGAGGGATGGAAGGTCTCACTTACCAAGAAAGGTTAAATAAACTGGGCTTATTTAGTCTGGTGCTTTGAGTCCACCAGGAGAAAAGCGCAATATAAATGTTATTTGTCTTGTCTTGTCTAGTCTGAAGAAAAGACGCCAGAGGAGATATAATTAACATGTATAAATACATCAGAGGGCAATATAAAAGCTTGGAGGATAAGCATTTTGCCCCTAGGGGACATGATCTACAAATGGAGGAAAAACGTTTCAGCCATTTATTTAGGAAAGAGTTCTTTACAGTAAGATTAAGATAGAGTAAGATTAAAATGTGGAATGTACTGCCACAGGAAGTAGTTATGACAAATTCTATACCTGCGTTTAAGGGAGGCTTAGATGCTTTTCTTGCGTTGAAAGACATCCATGGCTATAAATACTAGGTAATGGCCGGTGGTGTTGATCCAGGGACTTTATCTGATTGCCATCTGGGGTTGTGAAGGAATTTTTTTTTTTCAGAGGGCAATATAAAAGCTTGGAGGATGAGCATTTTGCCCCTAGGGGACATGATCTACAAATGGAGGAAAAACGTTTCAGCCATTTATTTAGGAAAGAGTTCTTTACAGTAAGATTAAGATAGAGTAAGATTAAAATGTGGAATGTACTGCCACAGGAAGTAGTTATGACAAATTCTATACCTGCGTTTAAGGGAGGCTTAGATGCTTTTCTTGCGTTGAAAGACATCCATGGCTATAAATACTAGGTAATGGCCGGTGGTGTTGATCCAGGGACTTTATCTGATTGCCATCTGGGGTTGTGAAGGAATTTTTTTTTTACTTTTGAGGTAATTGGACCATGCCTTGTAAGGGTCTTCACCTTCCTCTGGATCAACAGGGATATGTGAAGCAGCAGGCTGGTGTTGTACTTTATTTTCTGGTTGAAATCAATGGACGTATGTCTTTTTACATACATAATATACCTGGTCTCCCAGAATGCTCTGGGAGGAGACTGCTGTATATCTAAACAGCCTGGACTAAAGCCTCATACACATGTCGGATTTCCGCGAACGACGGGTCGTTTGAACGTCCCGTCGTTCGCACCGCTAAATCGGGCGTGTGTACAGACTGTCGTTCGCTTGATAAGGGTGAGTTTGAGCGATCCGCCGGGCGGATCGCTCAAACTCACCCTTATCAAGCGAACGACAGTCTGTACACAAGCCCGATTTAGCGGGCGAACGACGGAACGTTCAAACGACCCGTCGTTCGCGGAAATCCGACGTGTGTATGGGCCTTAAAGAGACTCTGTAACAACAAAAACCTCCCCTGGGGGGTACTCACCTCGGGTGGGGGAAGCCTCCGGATCCTAATGAGGCTTCCCACGCCGTCCTCTGTCCCACGGGGGTCTCGCCGCAGCCCTCCGAACAGCCGGCGACTGTGCCGACTGTCAGTTCAATATTTACCTTTGCTGGCTCCAGCGGGGGCGCTCTGGCGACTTTCGGCACGGAACTAGACGGAAATACCCGATCTCCGTCGGGTCCGCTCTACTGCGCAGGCGCCGGAAACTTGCGCCTGCGCAGTAGAGCAGACCCGACGGCGATCGGGTATTTCCGCCTACTTCGGCGCCGAGAGGCATCAGAGCGCCTGCGCAGGAGCCAGGAAGGTAAATATTGCGTCACGGCTGTACGGAGGGCTACAGCGAGACCCCCGAGGGACGCAGGACGGTGTGGGAAGCCTCATTAGGATCCTGAGGCTTCCCCCACCCGAGGTGAGTACCCCCCAGGGGCCGTTTTGTCGTTACAGTTCCTCTTTAAGTATCACTGGGAGAGGGGGGCTACATACCAATATGCAGCAATATATAGATCAAGGAAGTGTTTCTGATGCTGAATCCAAGAAAATAAAAAAGTGGGTATCCTAATTCATTTTCTGCATTCTGCTATATGTCACTACACTGCCTCTGTAACTCCAGTGAAAATAATGTAATAAAAAAGTGCTTCATTTTTACAATAATCCTACTAATATAATAAATGGGAAAGTTCGGATGTTTGGATGTTTAGATGTTTGTTACTCGATCACACAAAAATGGCTGAACGGATTTGAATGAAACTTGGCACACACATGGTACACTACCTGGAATAAAGTATAGGATACTTTTTATTCCCATAATCAAAAAGGGGGCGGAGACAAATACAAATTTCACTGGAAAATGTAAACTGCAGCCATTCTTACACTGTTAATGGTAGGGTTCTTAAACTTTGCACAGTTGGTCGCTGGATGACTGGGATTAATATTCATAAAGGTGGGTGGAGTCTATAAAAGCCAATCAAAATTAACCTATTGATTTTCAAGGGGAATATTTACATTGCTGCCATTCTTGCACTGTTAATGGCACAAGCCTCAAACCTGGTACAGTTGATCATTGGGTGACTAGGGTTTAATTTCAGAAAGGGGGTGGAGCCACAAACAGCCAATTATATTTGTTTCTGTTATGATCATGTCTGCAGCATGTATTGTTGGCTGCAGTTTGACTGAAGACAAGCAGTTTTTGATGTCATTACATGCATTTGCTTGCATAGTTTGGTTTGCACTCAAACTAGTTGCTGACTCTATCTGCAGTGGCTCTGCAATGCTGGCCAGCTCAGGATTGAATAATTACCATTCACCTGTGTGGGAATCTGCATGTCTGCTCCCATTGGATGACCTCAGTATAAAGATCTGCTTCCTGCAGGGCTCCTTGGGCTATCATAGCTTCAGTTAAGCCTGTCTTGCTGTTGCTTCAGCCCCAGACCGTGTTTCTTGTTCCAAAGATACTTTGCTGGTCTTGCATCATATATTGGTTCATTGCCAATATATATGCATACCAGCACCTTTGTTATTTTCCTTGTATTTGTGTTACATTGATATATCAGTGACGCTGATATATACGTACACAAACTGTTTTTATCCTGTGTTCAGTTAGTCAGCTTTCCAGCACGTTTTGGTAGTTTGCGCGTATCGTGATCCCTTGTGCTGAGTTAGTTATCCTGCTCCTGGTTCTGTTTGTGAATTGCGTTCATCTCTGCGAAGAGATAACGAATCCTTCTGAATCCTGTTCTGTTACCGTTTGTGGATTGCGTTCATCTCTGCGAAGGGATATCGAATCCTTCTGAGTCCTGTTCCCCGTATTGCTCCAGTCCTAGTCAGTGTTCCTGCTTATGTCATATATCGGTTCATTGCCGATATATACATATGTTAGTCAGACGTTACAAATAGTTTCATTGATAGCTGTAATTGTAATACGCTAGGAAGACATACTTATTGTATATTTGTCCGTGTTATGTTCATCTATCTTGATCCTGCTATTTCCTGACTATCCTGTCCTGTCTTTGTGAGGCACGCCATCGCTGCAAACGCATTGGCTGCCTCATTCCAGTCTGTCTTGTTGTGGACGCTTGCTGTCACTAAGTAGTGGCTGGTTAAGCAAGCGTTCATTCTGTCTACCTGTCCTGATCTCCTCTGTTCTGGTTTATGCGCTCAGCGCTTCTTTGCGCTGAGACGTTACCACGAAAGTTATGTTTGTGGCTGTTCGGATCTGCACCGGCTCTGTGCGCCACAATCTCCTATTGGAGTCAGTCCTCTCCTCCACTAAACTGGGGATATCCTGATTCCTTGTGCTGGTGTGTGTACCTCCTTCACGTCAGCTTATGTGTTGCATGCTGACTGTGGAAAATACACCACCAAGCCTAATATTATGATAGCCCCATTACCAATCCCCATTGTGGGGGGGATTTCCAGAAATTATGACACTGTTTGTCAGGGGTCCTGCTCCTTTAAAAAAATTGAAAAGCTTGGTCCTGAAGTTACAGACAAATTTATATCAGAATTGGTTAAAGTTGGCCAATCCCGACTTTTGGGCTTCTGCAATTTCTACCTGGTCTGATTGGATCGTTTGCGCTTTTTTTAAGGGCAAGCTTTTTGATTGGGCAATCGATGTCTTAGATCACACTCAGTTTAGACAAAGTCCTTTGCAATTTATAGCTTTTGTAATTCACAATTGGTTGCGCATAGATCCATTGCCTTTTCCTCTTAATGAACTCCTGGCAGCAGGCCAATCAGCTGCTCCTTCAATTGCTTGCAAAAATGATCAGCAAGCAGAGTGTTACTGATAATTTTCCTGCAGCTTTGAATAAATCACCAAAGGCAGCAGGGTCTAAGGCAAAACTCAAACGTTCTAAGAAATGTGTCCAATCAGCAGAATCGTTATCTTTAGCGACTGCGCATCAGACCTGTAATGAGATTCTGCCATTAACAGATAATGAAATGCAATTGTCTTTCAGGGGAGTTAAATGGACTTATGAAACTACTAATGAACTTTCATCACTGGCTAGGGAAAATAAAGATTTTTGTTTAAAAGAATTATCTGAGTATGATTATGAGGATATATTACAGAGTATTGAACAGATCAATCTATTCGTGCAGCAAGGAACATTTGCATACACTACAGTCCAACACTTGCTACAGGTATTGGAGATCCTTAGGAATAAGAAATCTGCCAATCTCCTGCTAATTAACCCAATACATGTTTCTGCCACAACCACATTTGCAAACTGTGATCAGCCTGTTAAGTATGCATGGGATCCTCCATTTGAGAAAGGAGAGATGGAAGCCCTGGTCTGTGAATTGAAGAATGATTCAAGTTCATTTTGTCAATTTTACAGTGCAAAAAGTGAATTAGTATTGAATGCATGCATTAAGTCTGCCTATAACCTAATAAAAACTGGTGCGTGTGGGTATGACTTTGTGGCTCCATTGATCGATGTGTGGAAAATGATTTTGGACGATTTTTATGCGATTCAATTAGTTGATACCAGGGAAGACATACTGTCAATTGGAGACTGTCCCACTTCTCCAGTTCCTGAGTCCCTGCATTGTCTTGTGAATGTTCCTGTAACTCCACCCTGTACCATGGATAACTCCGTGTTACTTCCCAGTAAAACAGAAGCCACTGATACTTTCTTAACCTTGCCCTGCACAAATTTCTCAGCAGAGAATCCAGAGGTCCTGCTGACTTCTGAGTCTAGCCTAGCCAGTACTCATGACTCTTTGTTCAGTGAAACAGACACCAGAAAAATCTTGCCTGCCTCTGCAAACACTTCTGCAGAAATTACCTGTGTTAATAAAGTTCAACTCCTGTCTGATCCAGCAGATGCCAATAGATGCACTACATCAGTTTCTGAGTCCCAGCAATCCTGTCCAGAAACCTCAGAACCCCAGCATCTGAATTTTCCAATTTTACAATTCAATGGTGATTCAGATGCGCAAACATTGTGTCTTGATCTTCCTGTTTCTACACCTCGCTCTAGTTTCGTGAATAGCTCAGAGTGTCTGCTATGTGAATCCGAAATCGCAGAATTATTACCGTGTTCAGAAAATGTTCCAGTAAATTTGCCCTGTACCATGAATTGTGCAGTAGATCTCTCCAATGAAACTCAGGTCACAGAATCATTATGCTGTCCAGCAGGTGCTTCCATGGTTTTGCCCTGCAATATGGACTGTTCAGTGATCCTGTCCAGTGAAGCTGTGGTCGCAGAGTCTTATGCTTCACCCAGTACTTTGGATACTTCAGACCCTCTAGTAGAGGAGTCTGAGGCACTGCTTACTTCAGTGGGTGTTGTAGTAATATTCACTTGTTTAGCAGCTGTTTTGGAATTACAGTCTGCTCTAATAAAACTTGATGAATCTCTGCCCAGTGAAGCAGAAGCCATTGAGACATTGTCTTTGTCAGCAAGTGTTGTTGATACCTTGCCCTGTACACAGTCTGATTTAGCTAATGATGCTGAGTCCCTCTCTGATATTATAGTAGCTAGGGAACTTCAGCCCTGTCCTCTGAATGTTTCAGAAGTTTTGCCCTGTAACATGGATGATTCTGATTCTCTGGAAAGGGTAATAGAAATCTCAGAATTTCAGTCCGGTCTGATGAGTGTTCCTGAAACCCAGCCCTGTATCCTGAAAGATTCTGGTTCTCTGGCCGCTGTGGCAGAGGTTCCAGAGTCCCCTTCCTGTCCAGGGAATTCCTCAGTTTTGCCTAGTCCAGTGGGGGCTGCTGCAATACTGGCTTGTTCTGCAGCCCCTCATGAGCTCCAATCCAGTATATTAGATGAGTCTCTGTCCAGTTCAGAGGTAGTTGTGGAGTCCCTATCTGGTTCAGTGCATACATCAGAAGATTTGTCCTGTCTTGTTAGTGCCCCTGAACCTGATTTGTTACTGACTTTGCTGGAATCAGCGACATCTAAGTCTGATCCTGCATTCTTGTGTGAAAGTCCAGTAGTTGCGAACTCTAGTCATGATGATTTTTTTTTGGCCAGTCCTGGTTTCGGTCCTGTCTTGGCTGACCCTGAGGCTCACAGTTCCTTGACATGCCCAGAGGTTTCTCTTGTGCCAGTGTGCCCAGATGTTCTTTGTGTGCCAGAATGCCCAAGTGTGTCTAAGGTGTTAGCGTGCTCTGATGCTTCCTTAGCGGGAACATGTTCTGATGTTGCCAGTCTGCCTGCATGCCCAGAGATGGTCCTGGTCCCTGAAAGCCCTGATCTTGATGTTTGTCCTTGTGGCCCTGACTCGGGAATTGCCCTAGGTTCCATAGGGGTTCTTGATAGTTCTCCATGTGAGCCTAAGGGGCGTTCTGACCTATGGGGATCTCTTTGGAGCTTCGAAGTGTTCTGGGAGATCTCTGAGGAAACTTGTCCTGGTGCCTTGGACTGGTTCAACAGTGGGTTTTGTATTGGTAAAGACAGTTCCGGTGGGCATTGCAAAGGCTTTGGCGTTTTTGAACGGTTCCTGGAAGGCGGTGGGTATCGCTCAGAGAGTTTCGGAGGGTTTTCTTCTGGAAATCATGGTTCTGATGGGTGTCACACTGGGACTTGTAGTACTGATGGGCATGGTTCTGTAGGTTCTGGTTCTGATGGGTCCAGTCTTGTGGGGACTGATTCTGGAATTTGGTCTTGCCGGGCTGTCCCGGTAATCATGAATTATCAGTCAGATTGTTTTGTTGGGAGTTTCAGTTTTGAAAAGCGTCTGGTATCCGCTTTTAAGGGGGGGGGGGGGGGGTAATGTTATGATCATGTCTGCAGCATGTATTGTTGGCTTCAGTTTGACTGAAGACAAGCAGTTTTTGATGTCATTACATGCATTTGCTTGCATAGTTTGGTTTGCACTCAAACTAGTTGCTGACTCTATCTGCAGTGGCTCTGCAATGCTGGCCAGCTCAGGATTGAATAATTACCATTCACCTGTGTGGGAATCTGCATGTCTGCTCCCATTGGATGACCTCAGTATAAAGATCTGCTTCCTGCAGGGCTCCTTGGGCTATCATAGCTTCAGTTAAGCCTGTCTTGCTGTTGCTTCAGCCCCAGACCGTGTTTCTTGTTCCAAAGATACTTTGCTGGTCTTGCATCATATATTGGTTCATTGCCAATATATATGCATACCAGCACCTTTGTTATTTTCCTTGTATTTGTGTTACGTTGATACATCAGTGACGCTGATATATACGTACACAAACTGTTTTTATCCTGTGTTCAGTCAGTCAGCTTTCCAGCACGTTTTGGTAGTTTGCGCGTATCGTGATCACCCGTGCTGAGTTAGTTATCCTGCTCCTGGTTCTGTTTGTGGATTGCGTTCATCTCTGCGAAGAGATAACGAATACTTCTGAATCCTGTTCTGTTACCGTTTGTGGATTGCGTTCATCTCTGCGAAGGGATAGCGAATCCTTCTGAGTCCTGTTCCCCGTATTGCTCCAGTCCTAGTCAGTGTTCCTGCTTATGTCATATATCGGTTTATTGCCGATATATACATATGTTAGTCAGACGTTACAAATAGTTTCATTGATAGCTGTAATTGTAATACGCTAGGAAGACATACTTATTGTATATTTGTCTGTGTTATGTTCATCTATCTTGATCCTGCTATTTCCTGACTATCCTGTCCTGTCTTTGTGAGGCACGCCATCGCTGCAAACGCATTGGCTGCCTCATTCCAGTCTGTCTTGTTGTGGACGCTTGCTGTCACTAAGTAGTGGCTGGTTAAGCAAGCGTTCATTCTGTCTACCTGTCCTGATCTCCTCTGTTCTGGTTTATGCGCTCAGCGCTTCTTTGCGCTGAGACGTTACCACGAAAGTTATGTTTGTGGCTGTTCGGATCTGCACCGGCTCTGTGCGCCACAATCTCCTATTGGAGTCAGTCCTCTCCTCCACTAAACTGGGGATATCCTGATTCCTTGTGCTGGTGTGTGTACCTCCTTCACGTCAGCTTATGTGTTGCATGCTGACTGTGGAGAATACACCACCAAGCCTAATATTATGATAGCCCCATTACCAATCCCCATTGTGGGGGTGATTTCCAGAATTTATGACACTGTTTGTCAGGGGTCCTGCTCCTTTAAAAAAATTGAAAAGCTTGGTCCTGAAGTTACAGACAAATTTATATCAGAATTGGTTAAAGTTGGCCAATCCCGACTTTCGGGCTTCTGCAATTTCTACCTGGTCTGATTGGATCGTTTGCGCTTTTTTTAAGGGCAAGCTTTTTGATTGGGCAATCGATGTCTTAGATCACACTCAGTTTAGACAAAGTCCTTTGCAATTTATAGCTTTTGTAATTCACAATTGGTTGCGCATAGATCCATTGCCTTTTCCTCTTAATGAACTCCTGGCAGCAGGCCAATCAGCTGCTCCTTCAATTGCTTGCAAAAATGATCAGCAAGCAGAGTGTTACTGATAATTTTCCTGCAGCTTTGAATAAATCACCAAAGGCAGCAGGGTCTAAGGCAAAACGCAAACGTTCTAAGAAATGTGTCCAATCAGCAGAATCGTTATCTTTAGCGACTGCGCATCAGACCTGTAATGAGATTCTGCCATTAACAGATAATGAAATGCAATTGTCTTTCAGGGGAGTTAAATGGACTTATGAAACTACTAATGAACTTTCATCACTGGCTAGGGAAAATAAAGATTTTTGTTTAAAAGAATTATCTGAGTATGATTATGAGGATATATTACAGAGTATTGAACAGATCAATCTATTCGTGCAGCAAGGAACATTTGCATACACTACAGTCCAACACTTGCTACAGGTATTGGAGATCCTTAGGAATAAGAAATCTGCCAATCTCCTGCTAATTAACCCAATACATGTTTCTGCCACAACCACATTTGCAAACTGTGATCAGCCTGTTAAGTATGCATGGGATCCTCCATTTGAGAAAGGAGAGATGGAAGCCCTGGTCTGTGAATTGAAGAATGATTCAAGTTCATTTTGTCAATTTTACAGTGCAAAAAGTGAATTAGTATTGAATGCATGCATTAAGTCTGCCTATAACCTAATAAAAACTGGTGCGTGTGGGTATGACTTTGTGGCTCCATTGATCGATGTGTGGAAAATGATTTTGGACGATTTTTATGCGATTCAATCAGTTGATACCAGGGAAGACATACTGTCAATTGGAGACTGTCCCACTTCTCCAGTTCCTGAGTCCCTGCCTTGTCTTGTGAATGTTCCTGTAACTCCACCCTGTACCATGGATAACTCCGTGTTACTTCCCAGTAAAACAGAAGCCACTGATACTTTCTTAACCTTGCCCTGCACAAATTTCTCAGCAGAGAATCCAGAGGTCCTGCTGACTTCTGAGTCTAGCCTAGCCAGTACTCATGACTCTTTGTTCAGTGAAACAGACACCAGAAAAATCTTGCCTGCCTCTGCAAACACTTCTGCAGAAATTACCTGTGTTAATAAAGTTCAACTCCTGTCTGATCCAGCAGATGCCAATAGATGCACTACATCAGTTTCTGAGTCCCAGCAATCCTGTCCAGAAACCTCAGAACCCCAGCATCTGAATTTTACAATTCAATGGTGATTCAGATGCGCAAACATTGTGTCTTGATCTTCCTGTTTCTACACCTCGCTCTAGTTTCGTGAATAGCTTAGAGTGTCTGCTATGTGAATCCGAAATCGCAGAATTATTACCGTGTTCAGAAAATGTTCCAGTAAATTTGCCCTGTACCATGAATTGTGCAGTAGATCTCTCCAATGAAACTCAGGTCACAGAATCATTATGCTGTCCAGCAGGTGCTTCCATGGTTTTGCCCTGCAATATGGACTGTTCAGTGATCCTGTCCAGTGAAGCTGTGGTCGCAGAGTCTTATGCTTCACCCAGTACTTTGGATACTTCAGACCCTCTAGTAGAGGAGTCTGAGGCACTGCTTACTTCAGTGGGTGTTGTAGTAATATTCACTTGTTTAGCAGCTGTTTTGGAATTACAGTCTGCTCTAATAAAACTTGATGAATCTCTGCCCAGTGAAGCAGAAGCCATTGAGACATTGTCTTTGTCAGCAAGTGTTGTTGATACCTTGCCCTGTACACAGTCTGATTTAGCTAATGATGCTGAGTCCCTCTCTGATATTATAGTAGCTAGGGAACTTCAGCCCTGTCCTCTGAATGTTTCAGAAGTTTTGCCCTGTAACATGGATGATTCTGATTCTCTGGAAAGGGTAATAGAAATCTCAGAATTTCAGTCCGGTCTGATGAGTGTTCCTGAAACCCAGCCCTGTATCCTGAAAGATTCTGGTTCTCTGGCCGCTGTGGCAGAGGTTCCAGAGTCCCCTTCCTGTCCAGGGAATTCCTCAGTTTTGCCTAGTCCAGTGGGGGCTGCTGCAATACTGGCTTGTTCTGCAGCCCCTCATGAGCTCCAATCCAGTATATTAGATGAGTCTCTGTCCAGTTCAGAGGTAGTTGTGGAGTCCCTATCTGGTTCAGTGCATACATCAGAAGATTTGTCCTGTCTTGTTAGTGCCCCTGAACCTGATTTGTTACTGACTTTGCTGGAATCAGCGACATCTAAGTCTGATCCTGCATTCTTGTGTGAAAGTCCAGTAGTTGCGAACTCTAGTCATGATGATTTTTTTTTGGCCAGTCCTGGTTTCGGTCCTGTCTTGGCTGACCCTGAGGCTCACAGTTCCTTGACATGCCCAGAGGTTTCTCTTGTGCCAGTGTGCCCAGATGTTCTTTGTGTGCCAGAATGCCCAAGTGTGTCTAAGGTGTTAGCGTGCTCTGATGCTTCCTTAGTGGGAACATGTTCTGATGTTGCCAGTCTGCCTGCATGCCCAGAGATGGTCCTGGTCCCTGAAAGCCCTGATCTTGATGTTTGTCCTTGTGGCCCTGACTCGGGAATTGCCCTAGGTTCCATAGGGGTTCTTGATAGTTCTCCATGTGAGCCTAAGGGGCGTTCTGACCTATGGGGATCTCTTTGGAGCTTCGAAGTGTTCTGGGAGATCTCTGAGGAAACTTGTCCTGGTGCCTTGGACTGGTTCAACAGTGGGTTTTGTATTGGTAAAGACAGTTCCGGTGGGCATTGCAAAGGCTTTGGCGTTTTTGAACGGTTCCTGGAAGGCGGTGGGTATCGCTCAGAGAGTTTCGGAGGGTTTTCTTCTGGAAATCATGGTTCTGATGGGTGTCACACTGGGACTTGTAGTACTGATGGGCATGGTTCTGTAGGTTCTGGTTCTGATGGGTCCAGTCTTGTGGGGACTGATTCTGGAATTTGGTCTTGCCGGGCTGTCCCGGTAATCATGAATTATCAGTCAGATTGTTTTGTTGGGAGTTTCAGTTTTGAAAAGCGTCTGGTATCCGCTTTTAAGGGGGGGGGGGGGGGTAATGTTATGATCATGTCTGCAGCATGTATTGTTGGCTTCAGTTTGACTGAAGACAAGCAGTTTTTGATGTCATTACATGCATTTGCTTGCATAGTTTGGTTTGCACTCAAACTAGTTGCTGACTCTATCTGCAGTGGCTCTGCAATGCTGGCCAGCTCAGGATTGAATAATTACCATTCACCTGTGTGGGAATCTGCATGTCTGCTCCCATTGGATGACCTCAGTATAAAGATCTGCTTCCTGCAGGGCTCCTTGGGCTATCATAGCTTCAGTTAAGCCTGTCTTGCTGTTGCTTCAGCCCCAGACCGTGTTTCTTGTTCCAAAGATACTTTGCTGGTCTTGCATCATATATTGGTTCATTGCCAATATATATGCATACCAGCACCTTTGTTATTTTCCTTGTATTTGTGTTACGTTGATACATCAGTGACGCTGATATATACGTACACAAACTGTTTTTATCCTGTGTTCAGTCAGTCAGCTTTCCAGCACGTTTTGGTAGTTTGCGCGTATCGTGATCACCCGTGCTGAGTTAGTTATCCTGCTCCTGGTTCTGTTTGTGGATTGCGTTCATCTCTGCGAAGAGATAACGAATACTTCTGAATCCTGTTCTGTTACCGTTTGTGGATTGCGTTCATCTCTGCGAAGGGATAGCGAATCCTTCTGAGTCCTGTTCCCCGTATTGCTCCAGTCCTAGTCAGTGTTCCTGCTTATGTCATATATCGGTTTATTGCCGATATATACATATGTTAGTCAGACGTTACAAATAGTTTCATTGATAGCTGTAATTGTAATACGCTAGGAAGACATACTTATTGTATATTTGTCTGTGTTATGTTCATCTATCTTGATCCTGCTATTTCCTGACTATCCTGTCCTGTCTTTGTGAGGCACGCCATCGCTGCAAACGCATTGGCTGCCTCATTCCAGTCTGTCTTGTTGTGGACGCTTGCTGTCACTAAGTAGTGGCTGGTTAAGCAAGCGTTCATTCTGTCTACCTGTCCTGATCTCCTCTGTTCTGGTTTATGCGCTCAGCGCTTCTTTGCGCTGAGACGTTACCACGAAAGTTATGTTTGTGGCTGTTCGGATCTGCACCGGCTCTGTGCGCCACAATCTCCTATTGGAGTCAGTCCTCTCCTCCACTAAACTGGGGATATCCTGATTCCTTGTGCTGGTGTGTGTACCTCCTTCACGTCAGCTTATGTGTTGCATGCTGACTGTGGAGAATACACCACCAAGCCTAATATTATGATAGCCCCATTACCAATCCCCATTGTGGGGGTGATTTCCAGAATTTATGACACTGTTTGTCAGGGGTCCTGCTCCTTTAAAAAAATTGAAAAGCTTGGTCCTGAAGTTACAGACAAATTTATATCAGAATTGGTTAAAGTTGGCCAATCCCGACTTTCGGGCTTCTGCAATTTCTACCTGGTCTGATTGGATCGTTTGCGCTTTTTTTAAGGGCAAGCTTTTTGATTGGGCAATCGATGTCTTAGATCACACTCAGTTTAGACAAAGTCCTTTGCAATTTATAGCTTTTGTAATTCACAATTGGTTGCGCATAGATCCATTGCCTTTTCCTCTTAATGAACTCCTGGCAGCAGGCCAATCAGCTGCTCCTTCAATTGCTTGCAAAAATGATCAGCAAGCAGAGTGTTACTGATAATTTTCCTGCAGCTTTGAATAAATCACCAAAGGCAGCAGGGTCTAAGGCAAAACGCAAACGTTCTAAGAAATGTGTCCAATCAGCAGAATCGTTATCTTTAGCGACTGCGCATCAGACCTGTAATGAGATTCTGCCATTAACAGATAATGAAATGCAATTGTCTTTCAGGGGAGTTAAATGGACTTATGAAACTACTAATGAACTTTCATCACTGGCTAGGGAAAATAAAGATTTTTGTTTAAAAGAATTATCTGAGTATGATTATGAGGATATATTACAGAGTATTGAACAGATCAATCTATTCGTGCAGCAAGGAACATTTGCATACACTACAGTCCAACACTTGCTACAGGTATTGGAGATCCTTAGGAATAAGAAATCTGCCAATCTCCTGCTAATTAACCCAATACATGTTTCTGCCACAACCACATTTGCAAACTGTGATCAGCCTGTTAAGTATGCATGGGATCCTCCATTTGAGAAAGGAGAGATGGAAGCCCTGGTCTGTGAATTGAAGAATGATTCAAGTTCATTTTGTCAATTTTACAGTGCAAAAAGTGAATTAGTATTGAATGCATGCATTAAGTCTGCCTATAACCTAATAAAAACTGGTGCGTGTGGGTATGACTTTGTGGCTCCATTGATCGATGTGTGGAAAATGATTTTGGACGATTTTTATGCGATTCAATCAGTTGATACCAGGGAAGACATACTGTCAATTGGAGACTGTCCCACTTCTCCAGTTCCTGAGTCCCTGCCTTGTCTTGTGAATGTTCCTGTAACTCCACCCTGTACCATGGATAACTCCGTGTTACTTCCCAGTAAAACAGAAGCCACTGATACTTTCTTAACCTTGCCCTGCACAAATTTCTCAGCAGAGAATCCAGAGGTCCTGCTGACTTCTGAGTCTAGCCTAGCCAGTACTCATGACTCTTTGTTCAGTGAAACAGACACCAGAAAAATCTTGCCTGCCTCTGCAAACACTTCTGCAGAAATTACCTGTGTTAATAAAGTTCAACTCCTGTCTGATCCAGCAGATGCCAATAGATGCACTACATCAGTTTCTGAGTCCCAGCAATCCTGTCCAGAAACCTCAGAACCCCAGCATCTGAATTTTACAATTCAATGGTGATTCAGATGCGCAAACATTGTGTCTTGATCTTCCTGTTTCTACACCTCGCTCTAGTTTCGTGAATAGCTTAGAGTGTCTGCTATGTGAATCCGAAATCGCAGAATTATTACCGTGTTCAGAAAATGTTCCAGTAAATTTGCCCTGTACCATGAATTGTGCAGTAGATCTCTCCAATGAAACTCAGGTCACAGAATCATTATGCTGTCCAGCAGGTGCTTCCATGGTTTTGCCCTGCAATATGGACTGTTCAGTGATCCTGTCCAGTGAAGCTGTGGTCGCAGAGTCTTATGCTTCACCCAGTACTTTGGATACTTCAGACCCTCTAGTAGAGGAGTCTGAGGCACTGCTTACTTCAGTGGGTGTTGTAGTAATATTCACTTGTTTAGCAGCTGTTTTGGAATTACAGTCTGCTCTAATAAAACTTGATGAATCTCTGCCCAGTGAAGCAGAAGCCATTGAGACATTGTCTTTGTCAGCAAGTGTTGTTGATACCTTGCCCTGTACACAGTCTGATTTAGCTAATGATGCTGAGTCCCTCTCTGATATTATAGTAGCTAGGGAACTTCAGCCCTGTCCTCTGAATGTTTCAGAAGTTTTGCCCTGTAACATGGATGATTCTGATTCTCTGGAAAGGGTAATAGAAATCTCAGAATTTCAGTCCGGTCTGATGAGTGTTCCTGAAACCCAGCCCTGTATCCTGAAAGATTCTGGTTCTCTGGCCGCTGTGGCAGAGGTTCCAGAGTCCCCTTCCTGTCCAGGGAATTCCTCAGTTTTGCCTAGTCCAGTGGGGGCTGCTGCAATACTGGCTTGTTCTGCAGCCCCTCATGAGCTCCAATCCAGTATATTAGATGAGTCTCTGTCCAGTTCAGAGGTAGTTGTGGAGTCCCTATCTGGTTCAGTGCATACATCAGAAGATTTGTCCTGTCTTGTTAGTGCCCCTGAACCTGATTTGTTACTGACTTTGCTGGAATCAGCGACATCTAAGTCTGATCCTGCATTCTTGTGTGAAAGTCCAGTAGTTGCGAACTCTAGTCATGATGATTTTTTTTTGGCCAGTCCTGGTTTCGGTCCTGTCTTGGCTGACCCTGAGGCTCACAGTTCCTTGACATGCCCAGAGGTTTCTCTTGTGCCAGTGTGCCCAGATGTTCTTTGTGTGCCAGAATGCCCAAGTGTGTCTAAGGTGTTAGCGTGCTCTGATGCTTCCTTAGTGGGAACATGTTCTGATGTTGCCAGTCTGCCTGCATGCCCAGAGATGGTCCTGGTCCCTGAAAGCCCTGATCTTGATGTTTGTCCTTGTGGCCCTGACTCGGGAATTGCCCTAGGTTCCATAGGGGTTCTTGATAGTTCTCCATGTGAGCCTAAGGGGCGTTCTGACCTATGGGGATCTCTTTGGAGCTTCGAAGTGTTCTGGGAGATCTCTGAGGAAACTTGTCCTGGTGCCTTGGACTGGTTCAACAGTGGGTTTTGTATTGGTAAAGACAGTTCCGGTGGGCATTGCAAAGGCTTTGGCGTTTTTGAACGGTTCCTGGAAGGCGGTGGGTATCGCTCAGAGAGTTTCGGAGGGTTTTCTTCTGGAAATCATGGTTCTGATGGGTGTCACACTGGGACTTGTAGTACTGATGGGCATGGTTCTGTAGGTTCTGGTTCTGATGGGTCCAGTCTTGTGGGGACTGATTCTGGAATTTGGTCTTGCCGGGCTGTCCCGGTCATCATGAATTATCAGTCAGATTGTTTTGTTGGGAGTTTCAGTTTTGAAAAGCGTCTGGTATCCGCTTTTAAGGGGGGGGGGGGGGGGTAATGTTATGATCATGTCTGCAGCATGTATTGTTGGCTTCAGTTTGACTGAAGACAAGCAGTTTTTGATGTCATTACATGCATTTGCTTGCATAGTTTGGTTTGCACTCAAACTAGTTGCTGACTCTATCTGCAGTGGCTCTGCAATGCTGGCCAGCTCAGGATTGAATAATTACCATTCACCTGTGTGGGAATCTGCATGTCTGCTCCCATTGGATGACCTCAGTATAAAGATCTGCTTCCTGCAGGGCTCCTTGGGCTATCATAGCTTCAGTTAAGCCTGTCTTGCTGTTGCTTCAGCCCCAGACCGTGTTTCTTGTTCCAAAGATACTTTGCTGGTCTTGCATCATATATTGGTTCATTGCCAATATATATGCATACCAGCACCTTTGTTATTTTCCTTGTATTTGTGTTACGTTGATACATCAGTGACGCTGATATATACGTACACAAACTGTTTTTATCCTGTGTTCAGTCAGTCAGCTTTCCAGCACGTTTTGGTAGTTTGCGCGTATCGTGATCACCCGTGCTGAGTTAGTTATCCTGCTCCTGGTTCTGTTTGTGGATTGCGTTCATCTCTGCGAAGAGATAACGAATACTTCTGAATCCTGTTCTGTTACCGTTTGTGGATTGCGTTCATCTCTGCGAAGGGATAGCGAATCCTTCTGAGTCCTGTTCCCCGTATTGCTCCAGTCCTAGTCAGTGTTCCTGCTTATGTCATATATCGGTTCATTGCCGATATATACATATGTTAGTCAGACGTTACAAATAGTTTCATTGATAGCTGTAATTGTAATACGCTAGGAAGACATACTTGTTGTATATTTGTCTGTGTTATGTTCATCTATCTTGATCCTGCTATTTCCTGACTATCCTGTCCTGTCTTTGTGAGGCACGCCATCGCTGCAAACGCATTGGCTGCCTCATTCCAGTCTGTCTTGTTGTGGACGCTTGCTGTCACTAAGTAGTGGCTGGTTAAGCAAGCGTTCATTCTGTCTACCTGTCCTGATCTCCTCTGTTCTGGTTTATGCGCTCAGCGCTTCTTTGCGCTGAGATGTTATCACAAAAGTATTGTTTGTGGCTGTTCGGATCTGCACCGGCTCTGTGCGCCACAATCTCCTATTGGAGTCAGTCCTCTCCTCCACTAAACTGGGGATATCCTGATTCCTTGTGCTGTTGTGTGTACCTCCTTCACGTCAGCTTATGTGTTGCATGCTGACTGTGGAGAATACACCACCAAGCCTAACAGTTTCATTCCAATGCAAATTATTGATGCCAAACACTGCAAAGCTCACAAACTTGGTAATTGAGTAATTGATTCATTGTGTGTGAGGGTTAGAAAAGTGGGCACAGCCAACACCAGCCAAATACATAAGCGGGCAATGCCAGGTCATAAGTGGGCAGAGACAAATACAAATTTTACTGGGAAAAGGTAAACAGCAGCCATTCTTACACTGTTAATGGTAGGGTTCTTAAACTTTGCACAGTTGGTTACTGGGTGACTGGGGTTAATAATCAGAAAAGTGGGTGGAGCCTACAAAAGGCAATAAAAAATTACCTATTGATTTTTCAGGGGAATATTTCATTGCTGCCATTCTTGCACTGTTAATAGCACAAGCCTCAAACCTGGTACAGTTGATCATTGGGTGACTGGGGTTTAAATTTATAAAAGGGGGTGGAGCCACAAACAGCCAATATGATTTGTTTCATTTTATGCAGGTTATTGATGCCAAAGACCGCGAAGCTCACAAACTTGGTCATTGAGTAATTAATTAATTGTGTCTTAGGGTTAGGAAAAGTGGGCGCAGCCAGCACCTGCAAAATACATAATTGGGCAATGCCGGGTCATCAGTAGGTGGAGACAAATGCAAATTTCACTGAGAAAATGTAAACTGCAGCAATTCTTACACTTTTAATGGTAGGGTTCTCAAACTTTGCACAATTGGTCACTGGGTGACTGGGATTAATATTCAGAGAAGTGGGTGGAGCCTACAAAAGCCAATCAAAATTCACGTATTGATTTTCAAGGGGAATATGTAATTGCTACCATTCTTGCACTGTTAATGGCACAAGCCTTAAACCTGGTACAGTTGGTCATTGGGTGATTAGGGTTCAAATTCAGACAAAGGGGTGGAGCCACAAACAGCCAATCAGATTTGTTTAATCTCAATGCAAATTATTGATGCCAAAGACCGCAAAGCTCACAAACTTGGTTATTGAGTAATTGTGTGTTAGGGTTAGAAATAGTAGGCGGGGCCAACACCAGCCAAATACATACCTGAACAATGTTAGGAAATAAGTGGGTGGAGAAAAATACAAATTTCATTGCGCAAATGTAAACTGCAGCCATTCTTACACTGTTAATGGTAGGGTTCTCAAACTTTGCACAGTTGGTCACTGGGTGACTGGGATTAATATTCAGAAAAGTGGGTGGAGCCTATAAAAGCCAATCAAAATCCACCTATTGATTTTTAAGGGGAATATTTAATTGCTGCCATTCTTGCACTGTTAATCACCTGTACCTGGTACAGTTGGCCATTGGGTGATTGGGGTTCAAATTCAGAAAAGGGGTGGAGCCACATCAAATCAGATTAATTTTATTTCATTGCAAACTATTGATGCCAAAGACCGCAAAGCTCACATACTTGGTCATTAAGTAATTGTGTGTTAGGGTTAGGAAAAGTGGGCAGAGCCAACACTAGCCAAATACATACCCGGGCAACGCCGGGCGTCCAGCTAGTTATGTATAAATGATTTAGTTAGTGTTTGCCCATTGTAAAATCTTTCCTCTCCCTGATTTAAATTCTGACATCAGATGGTGACATTGTTTACTGCTGGCAGGTGATGTCAGTGGAAGGAGATGATGCTTGCTTTTTTGGCAGTTGGAAACAACTGTAAGCAACTGTTATATCCCACAATGCAATGAGGTTCACAGGAAACTGTGGGAGGGATTTCACCACAATATTAGTCATAATTCCCCTGCCCCCCCCCCCCCCCCTCCCCCTGATGATCCGCTTGAGAAAAGGAAAAGATTTCTCATGGGAAAGGGGGTATTCAGCTATGGATTGGGATGAGTTCAATTCTTGGTTACGGTTTTTCTTTAAAGAGGAACCATTGCGAAAATCTTAAAATTTAGAACACATGCAAATAAGAAGTACATTTCTCCCAGAGTAAAATGAGCCATAAATTGCTTCTCTCCTATGTTGCTGTCACTTACAGTAGGTAGTAGAAGTCTGACATTACAGACAGATTTTGGACTAGCCCATCCTTTCATAAGGGGGTTCTCATGGTTTTCTTTATCTTTAAAAGCACTTAGTGAATGGCAGTTGCTCAGTCCAACTGCCAAAATAGTGTGCAGCGAGCAGGGAGGCTGGCCAGCATCTTTGTATTAATCAAAGTAAAAGACTGCCAAATGTTTTGCATAAATTTCAAGGTTTTAAAATCTTTGGTGGCAATGTGTTTATCCTCCTGATATATAACAAAGGGAGAGCTTGGTCTGAAATGATGCACAGTATACAGACAGTCCACTACTTAGGGCCCGTTTGCACTAGCCACCGTGCGTGGCTGCGAGACGCACAGCAACACTTCCAGATCTGCGGGTACACAGACGAATACCAGAAGCCATGCCATGAACGGCTATGGGGATCGCTGCCTCCTGCGCGAAAACTGAGGGCAATGCCGGGCCGAATCGCTAGGGCAATCGATTTGGCTGGCGGCGCCATTATTTCCTATGGCAGAGTTTACCAAAGCGATTTGCCTGCGGGAAATTCTGCGGATTCAGCCTGGTTTCCACGCTAGTGGAAACAGGCCCTTACAAATAACTCGTTACAATTTTTCATACATACAAACATCTCCATGTACAAAATATACATTACGGTTTTTTTATTACTTATTTTTTGTTGTTACAGTATTGTATTAACTGTTGTTAGTAGGTTTAAATAAATTAAAAGCATGTTTAAAACAACCAAAATACATTGTTTATATTATATGTCCAAATCCGGAGTTTTCCAAAAGGAAATCATTTATCAACGTTTTACTATGTACAACACATGACTCAACTTACAAACAAATTCTGCTTACAAACCCCAGGAACGTAACCTGTTTGTAAGTAGGCGACCGCCTGTGTTGTCTGCTTCTTGTTGTGGTTTTACGCTAAAATGATGGTCCTCTAAGGAGCCATCAGTTTGTCTTTGTCTTTCTACAGAAAAGGCATGATGTCCCAGTTTTAATACAGAAGACATTCTTCCATTTATTTCTTTTTTTAAGACTAATGGCAAGGTAAAGCAGGTCACTGGAATCCATGTGAAGAAATGTAATTTGCGTGTAAAACTTGAGTTCTTTGGGCAGGCTGCCAATCAAATAGTGTAACGTTCCCAGACCAGATGGCAACATCAGTATCCCTTTGTGAACTTCCAGCGTTCTGTGCTGAGCTACTGGAAAAGGGTGTCATTTCACCTCTAAAACATTTGGCCGGCCATGCTTATTTTATGACTAATTATAATACCTCACTGGGGGCACTTTATTTGGGTTTCTGTTAAGTTCATCTTTTTAACACCTTAACTTCTGCAAGTTATATCTTAACCCCGTTGTTAATGGGAATCCCTCATTTCAAATGCAAATGTATTTTGCTTTGTATTCTTAAATGGTAAAAATATTGTCCCCATAATATAAATTAAACTTACGTATGTACAGTCTATTTGCGCCAGATTTCTTCTTTATACTATCACTAGTCTTATTATTCAAATTGAAGCTTGCTGTTTTTACCTGAAACTCCAGAAGCAGTATATAGTAGTCTGATGGGCAAGTCAGCGAATGTAATGACAGTTGTCTTGTCATCTGAACAAACAATAAGATTGACTAAACATATTGTTCGTTTTTATTTTCGTGTTCATCTAAAAAGTAGCAAACAATAAATATATAAAAAGGACAGTAGGTAAAACACTCTCTCTCTCTCTCTCTGGCATTGCTTGCAGACATATGTACTGTATGCATTTTTTATGCCAGTATGCACAAAATAAAGAAATCGTGCTCCAGTCCTTATCTTTTGAAAATTTTGATTTAAGGAATTTACGTGGCAGACATTTGCTTGGAGGATGGAGGGGAAGATCAATTTTAAACTTAGCAGAATTTCATGACAACACAGAAGGTTAGAGGATAGCTAGGAATGTGAGATATTAATGCACTTACCAAAAGTGGATGTCTGAAGTGTTTTGACAGATTTCAGTATGCAGAGGAAGAGAATCAAGATTAGGAGAAGTGAGCTGAACATCTCCGCAATCCTAGACCCTGGTGGTGTAAGGGAAGAATGCTAATCACTTACCCACTGTGCTTCCTGGCCATACTACATTGTAAACAGTGTAATATGAATATTTTACAGTTTATATAAGTTTCAAAATGTAAAAAATAAAATAAAAATGTGTTATTTTTCAGTATTCTATATAACATATTCAAATTATAATTTTTTTATTAACCCTTTCAATTTCTATGTTGGGGTTTTAAAGGCTATGTGTGCACTCATAACAGTTTAAAGGAGAACTGTAACCAAGGATTGACCTTCATCCCAATCAGTAGCTGATACCCCATTAACATGAGAAATATTTAACTTTTCTCATATAAATTATCAGGGGGTCTGTGTGGCTGATATTGTGGTAAAACCCCTCCCACAGTGTGATGGTAGCACCTAGGTCCTGACAGGTTCCTGTCTGTGAGCCTTGTTGCATTGTGGGAAATAACAGCTGTTTCCAACTGCCAAGCAACCACTATCTCCCTCTGTGCATATGTATATCTATAAAAAACAACCTTTTTAGTATTTCACATTCTAAGGGGGTGTGCTTATAGATCTTGGCAATTGGCGTGTTTTTTTGTCATGACTGCCAGTAGTTAAGATTAATTGCAGGCTGATTGTGGATCAAAAAATATGAACAAATTACAACAGAAATATCAATAATTTTTGATCTCTCTTCTATTTCTTAACTTTTCACTTTGCAATGTATTGATTTCTTTTTTCCCCTTTTCACGACAGTTCCTATTGAGTGCTCCGTATAAATGTAACAATACGAGTTGGTATCTCACAGTCCTCACAGTTAGGTCAATAACAGTTACTGAAGTGCACAAGGCTAATACAGGTGGATAATGCTGTCCAGTGATATAAGTCAATAGGTAATGCCAGCACCTTCTTCAATTAAATATACTTTATTGCTTCCAAAAGAATAAAGATGAGCCAACATTTTGAGAACTTGAAAAAGGAAAAAGAGGCGTGCACCTTCCGTCCAAAGGTTTATTCCTGACAATGTGACTGTGTTTCAAACCATACAATTCCTCAATGTTCCATGTTGCATAGTGTCATACATCAAACATCATTAACAACCAGCAAAAGTGTGGCTTACATATCCATGCACGGGTGGGTCATCAGATGGGAGTTGGGTGGTAGGTACAATGGTGGTTAGCGACGGCCGTTTCGTGTCTCCTGACGCTTGGTCACGCTGCGTACCACTCCTAATGGAGTCAGAGTAATGGAGTATGTCAGCGCTACAAGTTAAGGCGAGCAGTGCAGCAATAATAGGCACTTGTTCGTCTATACATTTATACCACGTAGTGTTTTTTAAGGCTATATGTGTGGAGGGCTCCATTAACCTCTCAAGGGCTAAGTTCCGCAGCCTCAGCAACTTGCAAAAGTGACTAAAGTGACTTGTGACAATTGTAAAGTGACTTTAAAAAAAGGGGATAGATCTAATGCTACATTAAGGTTCTCCATTATTATACCAAGGGTGGGCATCTAGCTCTGGGACAATTTAACCTTATAGAGATACATAAGAGAAGGATAAACCCAGATATAAGAAAAGCTCTTACTTCGCCTGATTAAAGTGAGTATTATTGGAAGGGGGCCGCCCCTACTGGACATTCCAAAACTATACATCCCCAGGGTCCTGAAGAATTGGGAATTGGGTCTCCCACCTATCATGAAATGCCTGAAGGTTCGTAAGAACATACACTCGTTTTCCTACAACATTGCATTATGCCCCAATTCAGCTATCTCAGGGGTCTAACATACAGGAAAGTTCTGTTTTTTCATTAAGGCCTAAAGGGCCCATAGCTTCAGTTTTCAATATCAACCTTGTTTCTTTCTTTAACAACAATTTTTCTCTATCACCCCCCTTTGGGGGATCTCTTGCTTCTCCAGGGCTGCAAACCTTAAATTGAACTTATCAGTTACATGCTCGGTCCTCATGTGCTCTATGAGTCGAGTACAGCCTTTTCCCGATTTTATAGAGCCCATATGTTCTCCAAATCTTACTTTCAATGGTCTAGTGGTCTGTCCTATGTAGAAGCGGTCACATGGACAGATCAATGTATATACCACGAAATCTGTTTGACAAGTAAAAAAGTTTTTTATCTGCATCCAATCTTTACCTACTTTAATGGACTTCTGAGTAATCAATCTTTTACACCATTTACAACGACCACACTTATGGTTCCCTAGAGGTAAGGTAGCGCTCAGCCAATCTTTGTTTCTAGGTGAAATGAACTCACTTCTAGTTAATATATTCCCTAACGTAGGGGCGCGTCTAAATGCCACTCTGGGAATTGTTCTTGACATTGTTTTCAAATCGGGATCTCTCTCAATCATAGACCAGTTTGAATGTATGGCTTTTCTGACCCGATCGGCCATCGAGGAGTAATCGAACGTGAATGTCGTTCTTGCTGCACTAGCACTATCTCTTTCTTTTGGAATCAATAACGATTTCCTTGTTTGTTGCCATGCCCTTAATCTGAATCTCTTAAGCAAGTCCATATCATAATCTCTTTTCTGAAACCTAGAAGTGAGTTCATCTGCCTGTATATGAAAATCCTTGTCCCTGCTGTTATTACGCCTTAACCTCAAGAATTGGCCATATGGGATGGCCTCTACCACATGTCTCGGATGGAAACTTTGTGCATGAAGAATGGAGTTGGTAGCGGTGCTTTTTCTAAAACCCTTTGTAATCAAGTGATTATTTTCTACAATTAATTTAATATCCAAAAAAGGTTACCTCATGCTCATCAATCTCTGACATAAATTGCATATTTACTTCATTGGTGTTCAGGTATTGCATGAACTCCTTAAATTCATTTTCGGTCCCAGACCAGACCACCAGGACGTACAATTGTCACAAGTCACTTTAGTCACTTTTTCAAGTTGCTGAGGCTGCAGAACTTAGCCCTTGAAGGGTTAATGGAGCCCTCCACACATATAGCCTTTAAAAAACGCTACGTGGTATAAATGTATAGACGAACAAGTGCCTATTATTGCTGCACTGCTCGCCTTAACTTGTAGCGCTGACATACAATAGTATGTAACCTTCTTTTTCCGCATCTTTGCGGAGGCTGACTGTGGAGGTTTGGCTCACGGAAAGGAGGCGGAATTTGAATTTCCGTCTTGTAACCCTTGGAGAGGCGTCTCCGTAGTCACAGCAACCAGCTCTAGCACGGAGGAAGTGATGCGGCCGGAAGGGGCGGGGCTTAATACCCCGTCTTAATGTTGGAAGCTCTCGGACTCCATTAGGAGTGGTACGCAGCGTGACCAAACTAAACGGCCGTCTCTAACCACCATTGTACCTACCACCCACCTCCCATCTGATGACCCACCCGTGCATGGATATGTAAGCCACACTTTTGCTGGTTGTTAATGATGTTTGATGTATGACACTATGCAACATGGAATATTGAGGAATTGTATAGTTTGAAACACAGTCACATTGTCAGGAATAAACCTTTGGACGGAAGGTGCACGCCTCTTTTTCCTTTTTCAAGTTGTTGAACTGTTTCTTCTTATGCCCTATGCGGAGCACACGTCCGGTGACTAGTGATAACAGTGTTGCATGTAGTGGGTCACAGAATGCTATGCTGAAGTGGAACCACATAGCGAAGCTCACCATACTAATTCCATTTTTGGGATGTGCCACACAATTGCCTTTTGATCTGTATGCTGCCAACATTTTGAGAACACACAGGGTTGTTTTGTCAAGTCAACCTGCTCAAGGTGGTATTCCAAAAGGCAATGCTAAAAATCAAAAGCTGAAAAGACCAGGGGAAATCCATCAGTAGCTGAAGTTGGTGAAATATCTTTGGGCCTGATGCACGAAGTAGTGATGAATTCGTTGTGTAAAGGCAGCGCATGGCAATTTTACCGGTACTAACGCTAGTGGAACCGAGTCTTACCCTACTAGTGGAGCGAATGTTACCAGGGTAATTTGCAAGTTGCTATGGTAACATGGTATGCCATGCATTACCCCGATATCACACTAATATGGTAATACGCGCTGTTCCCATGGCATTCTAGTACTGGAGTACTAGTAAAATTGCAGAGCAAATTTACTGCTGCTTTGTGCATCAGGCCCACTGAAATGAAAACTCTACAACCCATCAGGTAGTGATAGATTGTGGAGCCAATCATCAGGTAAAAGTATATGAACCTCCTTCCCGACCACTTAACGCCGACAGGGCGTCGGGAAGGTGGCAACCCCAGGACCGCTAACGCAGAAAGGCGCCGATCGGTGGGCGGGGATTAGCGGCAGTCGCACATCCCCACTTTAGTTACAGAGCTCCGCTTTGTAAACAGCATGCTAGCTCGCGATCGCGGCTAGCAGGCTGTAGAAGAAAAAAAAAAGGTTTATTTTTCAGTTTACAGCGCTGCGATCTATGCGAAGCACTGAAAGGGGACAACTTTGTGGCAAAGCTGTCCCTTCGAGTTGCCCACCATGTGATCCCCTCTCATAGGCCGATGCCTATGAGAGGTGATCACTGATTGGATCTCGGGGGGAGGGAAGAAAATAAATGAAAAATAACAATATTTTAAACAAAAATTAATAATTTAAAAAAAAAACAGCAGCAGCAATCAGATGCCCCCAAAACAAAGCTCTGTTAGTGGCAACAAAAGCGAGGAAGATTCATTTGTGTGTGAAGTTGTATGGCCCTGCAGCGAGCTGTCAAAGCTGCAGAGCACTGAATTGTAAAAAATCACAAGGGTGGTGTAAGCCTATGTTCCTTAAAGGGATAAACTGAGAAGAATATGGATTTTTCCTTTTTAAAATAATACCAGTTGCCTTACTCTCCTGCTGATCCTGTGTCTCTAATACTTTTAGCCACAGCCCCTCAACAAGCATGCAGATCAGGTGCTCTGACTGAAGTCAGACTGGATTAGCTGCATACTTGTTTCAGGTGTGTGATTCAGCCACTGCTGCAGCAACAGAGATCGGCAGGACTGCCAGGCAACTAGTTTACTTGTTTAAAAGGAAACATCCATATCACTCTCAGTTTAAGTTCCCTTTAAGTGGTTAAGGTGCAAGGAGAAAAAGGTGGAAGGAGGCTAATGGAATGAGAGGTAAGGGAAACTACAGCAACTACAGAGGAATGAAATACTGTTTATAAAGTGTTCTTCTATGTATAATACATAAGCAGAGTACACTGAGCAGGTGATTGGAGATGGAGACTGGAAAATCAGTTATCAATCACATACACATGCTATAACAAGCTTTTGAGACATGTCGGGAGTATAATATTGTTTTCAATTACTTTTCGTCAACTACATCCAAGCTTTTGGAAAGTAAAAGAGATACAATAATAGCTAATTTGAGCATGCTAGGAATACTGCATAGGCTTGTAGATATGGTTGCAGTTAACTTACAGGCATCAAGAGCAATGGTTAAGGTTGGTGATGAAATTAGTTCTTCATTTAAAGTAAAGGAGATTGATAAGATGATGTCTTGTCCGCATTACTTTTAATCTTGGTTCTGGAAGCTGAGTGTGTGTGAAGCTGCGGTGGTTGGAATGGTAATATCACACTGAGAATGAGTCAGGTAGCAAGATATGCAGATTATCTCGTATTTATAACCCTAAATTGGAGTTTATTTGCAGTCATATGCAAATAGAGAGGAACATCCAAGGAGACCGCCCAGTTCCAAAAGGATCTGGGATACCGGGCGGAGACGACTGTTCCCCGCATGCGCATACGGTGGTTGCAACAGGGCAACCCAATCTTATGAGCATAATCCCACATAAATTCATATTCACCAACCCTAACGATACTGCACCATCAGGCTCCTGTCCTCCCTCAAACCTACAGGTCCAGGGATACCCAACCGTGTGGAGGGACCATCCTGGTGGCATGACCTACTACTTATCGCCTAGGAGAACATTTTCATATTCTCTTTAAAATAACTTGTAAGTATTTTACTGTTGAAAAAAGTACCTAAAAGTTGTTGTTGTAAAAACCTTAGGCCCATAAGCAATTCACTTTTTCTCCTGAGTTTTCTCCTAGGTGATATTTTCACACTGTCATAAAATGCCTTTTAAACAACCAGCAAGCAAGAAAATACTCAAAATAATTTTGATAGTGCCTTTTCACCAACATTCAGGTACTCTTTGAATTGTAAAATGCTTAAAAGTTATTTTAAAGAGAATATAAAATTTATCTCCTAGAAGATAACTTAGAAGAAAAATGTAATTACATATGGGCCCATGGCATATGCAATTAACTTTTCCTACTGTGTTATTGTGTTTTCTACTGTGTCTACTGTGATATTTTCACACCTTGCTAATAATGCCTTTTAAAGCCCCAACAAGGAAGAGAATACAAAAAAATCAAGTTAATTTATAAAGGTCCAACGAAAAAGATGGATTGAACATGTCTCAAAAATGGATAATGATAGATACACAACGAAGCTGATCGATCAGGTTCCCACCATCATCAAACCAAGCGATAAACTGATGTAACAATATAACAATTTTCGGACTCTTCTAAATACAGTAAAACCTTGAATTGAGAGTAAATTGGTTTATGAGCACTTTGCAATACAATCCAACATTTTTGTGAAATTTTGACTTGATATACAAGCAACATCTTGTTGTACAAGCAAAAAAAATAAAAAGTATACATACATCACATCATCACAACTGAGCTGATAGTTCTCCCTTTGGCGCTGCAGGATTGTATTTCATTGTACTTAATCTGAGTGTAGAGACTGTGCAAAGTCACATTTCCACGAAATCCTCTAAAGTAACAATAATAATAATAGAGTAATAATATGAACATTTGTGTAGCGCTTTTCTCCTGTCAGACTCAAAGCGCTCAAGAGCTGCAGCCACTGGGACGCACTCAAGAGGCCACCCTGCAGTGTTAGGGAGTCTTGCACTGAACTCCTTACTTGTTCAAGCCACACACACACAAAAGTTAGGGTAAGCCAATATATGGCAATGATTCTGTTAGTTATAGTGAAAGTCTTGTTTACATTTTTATTTCACACTATTTTACTATAACTGTTTTTGGATTGTGGAACTAATAAACTGGGTTTCCATTAAATCTTATGAGGAAATTTGCTTTGATATAAGAGTGCTTTGAATTACAAGCATGTTTCCGGAACATATTGGACCATATGTAATTCGAGGAGATAAGAAGCTGAAAACATGCGAGCTTCTTATCTCCTCACATCGCTCAGGATTTACCGGCAAATTCAATTGCCAGTTTCACCTGAGCGATGTCCTTGCGTAAAGGAGCATAACTCAGGCGAATACTAGGTATTCGCCGAGCGATGCTCCTGTGTGGCCAGCGATGTGGAGCGAGGCATTTGTGCCGTGGAGCTGTCCTTCAGCACCACAACACTGCTGCCTCGCTCCCGGGATGATGCGCGCGCATCGTCGCAAGAGCCAGCGCATCGTTGCAAGGCTCATACCCGCCGCCCGTCGCCTTCTGCCGCTCGTCGCTACCGCGGGACCTTCAGAAGATACATACCTCCATCGTTCCGGCTCGCCGCATGTCCAACGCTGCTCCTCCGCTCATCTCTGTGACTGTCATTGTTCTCGGAGCCTGGCAAAGCATCTTTGAGTCTCCCGCCGGGGCTCCCCATTCCTCCACTAGGTGGTCCAATGAGAATCATCCTGATTCTAATTGGACCAATGAGAATCAGGATGATTCTCATTGGGCCACCTAGAGGACGAATGGGGAGCCCCGGCGGGAGACTCAAAGATGCTTTGCCGGCTCCAAGAATACTCACAGTCACAGAGATGAGCGGAGGAGCGGCGTGGGACATGCGGCGAGACGGGAACGATGGAGGTATGTTTTTTTGTTACATTTTAAATAGGTAAGGAGTCAAAGCTGACTCCTTTACCTATTTAAATCACTGGCATCTGGGGTTTCCTTAGTAAAGGAGGCTCCCAGATGCCAAAATCAGCCCGCTGACAGCAGCGATAGGTCTTTTCGCCTGCTCAGAGCAGGTAAAAAGTTAGCACCTATGTTTGCCGGGAAGCATCGCTTCCTGGGGGGTGCAAAATGCAATTGCATAGGGGGAAAGGAACTTGCTGGGCGATTATATCGCCCAAGCGAGTTCTTTTCCGCCCTGGGGGGTGTTAAATGCAATTGCATTAGGCGACCTTGCTGACGCCTAATTTAAGAACTCGCCAGCACTTAGCGCTGGCGAGTTTGGTAATTGCATAGGGCCCATTATGCTTGCAAACTAACGTTGTATACATTGTATGTATATGGAAACTAACTGTGTGAAGACATGAAACATTTCCTAAACCGAAGGAGCTGGTATTTGTAAATTGTTAGATTCTGTGCAGCACATGTGATTTGGCTTTTAGATGTTAAAGGTTGGAACACACAAATGTGTTGTGTTGTGTTATAGCATGCATTTAAGCATAACATGCATGCCTCTGTTATGCAGTGCTGTTTTTAGACATAGGCACACCAGGCAGATGGCTGAGATGATGGCTGCAGGAGGAGGAACCACAGAGCTATTTTTAGCAAACAGGCCCATATCCAATTAACTTTTCTCATTTGTTTTTTCTTTGGTAATATTTCCCCACTTATCAATGAAATGCCTCTAAACCACCAGTAAGCAAGAAAATACTGAAAATGTTTTGATTGAACTTTTTCACCTACTTTTGGTACTTTTTCAATTGCAGAATCTTTATTTTAAAGAGAGGATGAAAAATGATCTACTGGGAGAAAACGTTCAATGAATAAGGGCTCCATGTGCTTTATTCTTAAGGTGCGTAGACACATGCGACTATAGTCGTTTGTAACGATCGTTCCCCGATCTTTACTAACGACGATCGTTACAAAAAACGAACCACCGACTATTAAGGCAAACGACGAACGAGCCAAATCGCTACAAAAGAAAGTTCTGTCTCGGCGGATTTTAACCAACGACGATCGTTTGCAAAAGTAGTACATCGTTGCAAACGGTCGTTCGTACTAGGCTTGACATGCGCATTTCACTATTTCTCCCTGAAACTTCCAATTTTTATGCGCAGGCGCAATAGTTGCTTTACGTGATGTAACGTTCGTTCTAACGATCAGATCGTTACACACATTTAAAAACTAACTTTACTCAGGTCGTTCTTTCATCAATTAAAAGCTTGTTCATCGTTCTCAACGAACGATCGTTGTCGCATGTGTGTACGTAGCATTAGAAACAATTGCTAGTTCCATTAAGAAATGTATGCAAAAGCATGGATGGTGTTACACTCACCCAGGCTCCAATCCAGTGACAGGCTGCACGGTCATTCCTAGGTATCCTCTGGGATGATGCAGATGCCGTCCCTCTGCTATTCTCACCGGGGCCCATATGCAATTCACTTTTTCTCTTGACCTTTCTCCTAGGTGATATTTTCACACCTTGGGCCATATGCAATTACATTTTTCTCCTGAGTTTTCTCCTAGGTGACAATTTTAAATTTGTCATTATAATGCCTTTTAAGCCTCCAGAAAACAAGAAGATACTCAAAATAATTTTGATAATACTTTTTCATCTACTGGTCGGTACTTTTTCAATTGAAAAGTGCTTGAAAGTTATTTCAAATAGACAATGAAAAATTATCTCTTAGGATAAAACTCATGAGAAAAAGGGAATTGCATATGGGCCCTTGTTATAAAATGCCTTTTAAAGAGAATCTGGAACTAAAAACAATCCCCTGGGGGGGTACTCACCTCAGGATCCGATCGAGGCTTCCCCCATCCTCCTGTGTCCCACGGCAGTCTCGCTGTGCCCCTTCGAACAGCGGGGATATAAATATTTACCTTCCCAGCTCCAGTGCAGGCGTACTAGTGGCTCTCTGCTTGGAAATAGGTGGAAATAGCTGATCTCTGTCAGTCCGCTCTACTGCGCAGGCGCAAGTCTCCTGCGTTTGCGCAGTAGGGCAGACCTGACTGGAATGGGCTATTTTTGTGCTGAGAGCAGCAACAGCGCCACCCGCTGGAGCCAGGAAAGGTAAATATATCAAGCCTTGTCAGGCTTGTCGAGCCAGGATTGCAGGACGCTTTTGGGGAGCCAGAGCTGGATTGCCTGCAGCTACAGGGATGGGGGAAGCCTCATTGGGACTGTAAGGCTTCCCCCTCCCAAGGTAAGTACCCCCCAGGGGACTTTTTTTTAGTACAGAGTCTCTTTAAGTCACCAGCAAAGCAAGAAAATAGAATAATTTTGATAGTACTTTTTCACCAACATTTGGGTACTTTTTCAATTGTAAACTGCTGAGAAGTTATTTTAAAGAGAATATGAAAATTATCTCCAGGGAGAAAACTTGCATATGGGCCCGGGTGTGCTAAGTAATTTAATTAAATCAAGTTCACATAAGCAGCATGTGCAAACTAGTAACTACTTACAATCTAGAAGTAACTACTTACAGTTACAGTCAACAGTATCAAAATGGCAATCAGTTCAAATAAAGAACATTGACTTTACCTGCAGGTAATGATTGATCTCCATCCTTTGATAAAGTGATTAGTTATAAATACCCAGATATTTGGAGGATTTGAATCTGCTTCAGACAACCACAAAGTGAAGAAAAAAATAGAATATAGACACCGTAAACACATAAGGTATGGGAAGGGAATGTATGTAGTGGATTAGTGAATTTGGATTGGTTTGACAAGGGTTGTATGCTGAGGGGCTGCTTATCTTACTGTGACATGTTGCAGGCTCCGTCTATGCGGTGACAGCTGGGCAAACAACACTCCTAGCTGGGATTTTTTTTTTTCAAATTCTATATAAAGTATACCTGATGTGCACATGGCCATTCGCAAACACAAGGCAATAAACTTGCATTTCAGTATATGAAACTGATCAAACTGTACTTCCAGCTATGGAAATTGTGCAGCAATGCTTTCAGAATTGCAACTGCCTATTAACATAAGAAATACCTGACTCTGCTTTCTGTAGGAAAACTTTTTGAATAGAACAACAGAAAATCATCCTCAAGATTCACCTGTTAAGGTAGCCATACAACTAGCGATGATGGGCAGATTCCACCAAGAGACAAATGTCTCATCGAATCTGATTAGAGAGAGATGCCCCGTGTATAGTATACAATACCTGTCCGCTACCTTTTGTATTCCTCCACTGCATGCACGCACGTCCCATGGGGTTTCCTAGTACGGATGAGCGTGTGTGATGTCACCCGTAGTAGGAAACCACATGGGGCGTGCATGTATGAAGAGGGGAACGTGCCCGGAGCAGCGGAGGGACAAGCGGAGGCTGCGGACAAGTAATGTTTATTTTACACGGGGCACCATGGGGTTTTGGTACGCCCACTCTCTGGGAAACTGTTCATAAACTTTAAAGGGAACCTAAATTGAGAAGGATATGGATTTTTCCTTTTAAAATAATACCAGCTGCCTGACTCTCCTGCTGATCCTGTGTCTCTAATACTTTTAGCCACAGCCCCTCAACAAGCATGCAGATCAGGTGTTCTGACTGAAGTCAGACTGGATTAGCTGCATGCTTGTTTTAGGTCTGTGATCCTGCCACTACTGCATCCAAAGACGTCAGCAGGACTGCCAGGCAACTGGTATTGTTTAAAAGGAAACATCCATATTCTTCTCAGCTTAGGTTCCCTTTAAAGTAATACTCAGCCCTACACATGATCGTATTGACTGAGTCAGTACAGAGCAGAGAGGAGGTGAAAGGATCTGTGAAAACATTGATGAATTGACAAACCTTCACTCTCCACCAGCAGGTGGCTCCAACTTGTACTTGCTTGGTGTGCAATTCCTCAGCTCACCTACAGGAGTGTCTAGCTTGTGAACTGTGTCTTAATTATTCCACTTCCCACCAGCAGATGTCCTTCCACAGCTTGGAGAACTGCCATCAGCACAGAAGACACACTGGCTCAGCTTACTACTGTATAGGACTGGACTTGAATGCAACAAACTTCCAGAACATCTAGCACCTGCATCTTCTCTGGTGCTGTACAACAGAATACAAGGTATGACAATACAATAGAAACAATACAGCTACAGTTAACAGTACTAGACCAACATGGATTACTGTATACTGGCTGTACATATGTGTACCTATCTGTATATATTGCTGCCTTGCCAGCTGTTGTCTGTATTTAACTAGATAGATAAGTAAGATTGGTGTGTGTGTGTGTGTGCGTGCATGTGTGTGTGTGTGTGTGTGTGTGTGTGTGTTCACAGGATTAATTTGTATAGTTGCACTTTTATTAATAAACATAATTTACTTTTCATGTGTCCAGTCTTCAATTGCTGCAAAAGTTGTTCCTAGTCTTTTGCCTTTGGCCATCGTAACAGGAGGCCTGAGAACCTGAGGTCTGATCAGCTGTTATTTAGCTGGGCTTTCCCGGGGGGCAGACAAGAGCAGGTGGTGTTCTGGGGACAAGTTGTGGAGAAGCTTCCTGCTAATTGATGCCTCATCCCTTAACATTACACACATATGGGGGTTGTAAAGCTAACAGAACACTCAGCCAAAGAAAACACACACTTCTTATTCATATACTAGACCACAGTAATTAACCCACTGATTATGTTTTCTGTTTATCGCTTTCAGAAGCCGACATCTGCAGATCAGGTGCACTTCCCATAGGGTCAAATAATCCCTCCTGCAGAGAGCTGCTCTGTTCAGCCTGCAATAATAATACTAACAATTGCATAGCACTTTTCTTACTACTTCTTACTGAATAGTTACTGGTCCTAGGCTAGCCAGGATTGGAATCCTGGTCTCCCATGTCAAAGGCAGAGCCCTTAATCAGTACACTATGAAGTCACTCACTAGACTCTTACAGAAATTACTTTTCAGCGTATATAAAGGCCCATACATATTCATTGCTAGACAGGAATGAAGCTCCTTGCCATGGGTGACACGACTATTAGCCATGATTGAGGCATACAGAGCTCAGTAGGCATAGACTGGGAGCTGGAATCTGCTGTGAAGCCATGGGCCAGGCAAGCTGTCAGGGCTGCTGTGTTTCATGCATCTGGAATGGGTGGTGCCGGCTGGTTGTGTTATTCCGCTGGAGTTGAGTTATGGGAGCCGTATGATAAATTAAGCCTGTCACTCCCCAGGCATGCTGTTTTTTTTTTATTTCAAATGAGTATAGTTTATAGACGTTTACTAATTAGCACATGAAACAATGTTTTCCCAGAAATGTGCTTTTCATCATGCAGCTTTTACTATAATGTAATAACTAACACATATGCATTTATAATAATAAAGGGAATGCGAGAAAAAAGTGTGTGCATATGTGTTTATATATCGTCCTAGTGGTATGTCTATCGCTAAAACAAACTTTATGGAAATGTTCTTCATAATGTTTAAGGCTGAAAAAATATTACAGAGAGTAGGGAGGACAATCCACTTTACACGGTGGTGGCGCTTGCCAGTCCAGTCTTATGAAGTTGTCACTTTTTCACTCATTTCTGAGAGCTTTGTGTGGAGTGTTTGGTTGCTAATGGTGTAGATGTGTAACCTGAGTATCTAGAGTAGGATGACCTTAATATTATTATTTCCTCTCTTTTCTCTAAACTTGTATAGCAAGTCAGGTTTAAGGAGGCAGGCGCCCACTAGCAAATAGAAATATCGCTAGATAGATTGTCCCCACATGATGTCCCTGTATGCCTGAGGCTGCCATATTCTGTTCACGTGGATTAGACTTTTTGACAGCTCAGTGCCATTGGTCTTGATGTCAGGGCTGTCAGTGTCTGCACAATTACTTTTCCTACTCACTAAAGTCAAATTTAGACAACGCAAAGAAAAAATATATATATATCACACTTTTCTCCTGGTGGACTCCAAGCACCAGAGCTGCAGCCAGCATGGCAGTAGCAGTGTTGGGGAGTCTTGCCTAAGGTCTCCTCACTGAATAGGTACAACTTACTGAACAGGAAGAGCTGAGATTCAAACCCTGTCCTCCTGTGTCAGAGGCAGAGCCCTTAACCATTCCACTATCCAACTTCCAGCCACATTAATGACTACATCTCCCAGTATGAGAGGAGATGGTGGACTGATTGTATATAGCATGTGATTTGAGAATATAAAGGGAGATGCTAGATCAGTGATGGCTAACCTTGGCACTCCAGCTGTGACAAAACTACAAATCCCATCATGCATCTGCCTCCCTGAGTTATGCTTAGAGCTGTCAGAGTATTTGCAATGCCTCATGGGACTTGTAGTTCCACCACAGCTCGAGTGCCAAGGTTAGCCATCACTGTGCTAGATCTATTGTGTACTGAATATGGCTGGTATCATTGGAAGTATGAGTAAGATGAGTAAGAGATGATGGACAGATTGTATACTGTATTAGTCTGTGTATGTGGAAGTTTGAGGAATGAGATGCATGTTCAAAGAAGTTGATTCCGGGTATGATATGGAAGGATAGAATTAAGCCAACTCACTTTCTGCACTGGAAATTGGGGTCATGTGTAATCTTGGTATCTCTACTTTATTCATTTTCTTTACCTATCTATATAGGAAAGCCCTAAAGGGTTAGGACGATAGATGATTTATCTCTTCAGTTTGTTTTCACTTCAGGTTTCCTTTGAATTTCTCTGTCAGGATTTTTTAACTGTTAGACTGTTAAAATTGTTCTAGTGATTGGAGACCAGCACATGGATGTGTTTCTAGCACCGGAATCCAGAGGGTAGTTGGAATATAATTTGTTTCTGAAACTTGGATTGCTCTCTGTGACCTTCATGGTCCTCCTGATGCATCTGCTGTGAAGGACTGAAGCACTATCATGCAGGGGGAAATAACTAGGAATATAGGGCAGTGCTGGCCAGCCTCAGTCCTTGAGGGCCAAGGTCCTCACACATTTTGTAAATGGCTCAAATTAATTGATGGGACTGAATCAGGAAAGGTGTGGTTCATCAAGTAGAGCACATTTCTCCATTTCTCAGAATGGCGGAGGACGAAAGGGCTGACTGTTATAAATTAATGTTGTGATTAATATTACTGTTTTGTGTTTTTTTTTAAAGGATATATAAGGTGACACAATATAAACCTTTACTTACCTGGGGCTTCTTCCAGGCCCTGGAAGTCTCTCTGTTCCCTCACTGCATGTCAGTGTTCCTCTATAGTGCTGCTCTTAGCCCCATAATGATCGCCAACCCACTGGGTTGGTGGCTTCTGCGCATGCGCAGGCCTCTCACGATCGCACTCCAGTGCCTGGGAGCATTTTGCGCATGCACAGTAGCACAAGCATTATAGTGAGAGGCGCCCATGACAGAAGCCCCTAAGGTCTAAGAGCTGCTCCCTGAAAGGAAGACTGAACTGCAGCGAGGGACCAGAGAAGCTTCTAGGGGCTGGAAGAAACCCCAGGCTAGGAAGGCTTTTTATATTTCTGTCACCTCATGTCATGTATCCTTTAAGGGCAGAACTGTATATCTTAGTATGTTGAATAAAGTTATGATTTTCACTAAATCATGTTTATTAGATTTATGTATTTTTCATGGCTTCTTTTCCCCTTGTTTACATTTTTACATTTCTACATTTTTCCATAGGAGCAATGACACTGTAGCATGAGGGGCAGTGATACTTGCTGGTGGCTCAGTAATATTTGAAGCATATTTGTGTGGGTAAAGAAAACCTTGCATATTGAAGCAGCGGCTACAGCTTGTAACCTAGTTTTGCAGACTTGTATGTTAAAGTGGACCTTAACTCAGAACGTCTTCTCTGCACTAAAAGATACACAACAGCATTATAACCTTTAAAGTGTAACTGTCGGGCATAAAATCAAAAATCAATTCTTTATTTTTATCTGGTAAACAAGTAATAAGGATGTTAACCAGGCAATCCAAAAGTTAAAATCTCTATTACTTTTCTTGTTTATAAATGATAATTCCCCAGTTTACCTGACTCTTATTTAGTACGTTGACGCACAAAGGAAGTTGCAGGGCATGCTGGGTTGTCCTTTTTTGCTTCTGTACATTAGTTAAGTCTGAGGGGAAATAAAAAAGCAAAAAAGACAACCCAGTATGCCTTGCAACTTCCTTTGTGCGGCAACGTACCAAATAAGAGTCAGGTAAACTGGGGAATTATCATTTATAAACAAGAAAAGTAATAGAGATTTTAACTTTTGGATTACTTGGTTAGCAACCCTATTACTTGTTTACCAGATAAAAATAAAGAATTAATTTTTTATTTTATGCCCGACAGTTACACTTTAACCACTTGCCGACCGCGCACTCATACCGCGCGTCGGCAAAGTGGCAGCTGCAGGACCAGCGACGCAGTTTTGTGTCGCCGGCTGCAAGCTAATTAATCAGGGAGCAGCCGCTCGCGCGAGCGGCTGCTTCCTGTCAATTCACGGCGGGGGGCTCCGTGAATAGCCTGCGGGCCACCGATCGCGGCTCGCAGGCTAAATGTAAACACAAGCGGAAATAATCCGCTTTGTTTACATCTGTACAACGTTGCTAACAGTAGCAGCGTTGTACCAGATCAGCGATCCCCGGCCAATCAGCGGCCGGGGATCGCTATCACATGACAGGCAGGAGCCTGTTAGAGGCTGCACAGGACAGATCCGTTCCTGTGCAGCCTCGGATCTACGGGGAAGGGAGGGAGGAGAGGGAGGGGGGAATTTCGCTGCGGAGGGGGGCTTTGAGGTGCCCCCCCCGCAACACCCAGGCAGGCAGGAGCGATCAGACCCCCCCCAGCACATCATCCCCCTAGTGGGGAAAAAAGGGGGGCGATCTGGTTGCTCTGCCTGCACCCTGATCTGTGCTGGGGGCTGTAGAGCCCACCCAGCACAGATCAGCTAAAACAGCGCTGGTCCTTAAGGGAGGGTAAAGGGTGGGTCCTCAAGTGGTTAAACAAAAACCATTTCTTTGTTACAGCTGATACAAATCCTAAAATAAATCTACAGTGTTTCTACTTGGCTTAACCTCCTGTGCTTTCAAGTGAGCTTATCTGCCATCTCTGCCATGGCCGTCATGTGACACAGGGGACAGATCAAATTACATCTTTTGATTAGGCAGAAATGAGGGGGAATCAAATAGACTAAACTCTCTAAATACATACAGGGAACATTTCTCTATGTTTTCCTTCTGTCCTGTGCAAGAGCTCAGGTCCACTTTAAGCCCATTATTTGGCTCTGCCCGAATCTGTCACGGCCACACCCAGTTTTCCTCATAGCACTACATATTCCCCCCCTTCCCTTCCTTTCTATGGTGCTGTGAGTCTTCTGGGATACTAGATCCTAACAATACCCCTTCCTGTCAAGCTTATCTTATCCTCCCATCACCATAGGAGGTTTATTTAAATTGATTCTGTTCTCCATTAGAGACCACATGTTCACTTTGTATGCAAGTTTTTATGACATCTCCACTATTTTACAAAGCTGTAGATGAAATATGCCTTTAGACCCCACATGTATTTTGGTGCTGCAGGTTAAATACTCTGGTTGGCAAATTATTTGTCAGATACATGGATAAGAAATGTGTTGCAATGTTTATAATGATTTGCAGCTTTACAATGCTATTATATAACCGCTTCTAAAACACTGACAACCTGTTTATTTCCTAAAAGTTTAACTTTTTTATGTCCTTCAGTGCAAAGATGACTCAATGTTCTGCAATTTGGGGCCTTTGGTGTTTGTTGCCCATGGGATAAGATCCATAACAATAGCAGGAATTTAGCTAATGCCGCACTTGCAAACATATTTATGAGGGACCTGTGACATTTTATTTATTTTCCTGCATGTTACATAAGTGTATGTGTGTGTATATCCTATTGATTGTTTATATACTGATATAGACACACGCATATACTGTATACACAAACATCAGCATATACACTCATTCATATGTATGTGCAAAAACATTAAATCAGACACTTGTTTACAAAGCTGGACTACCTAGGGCCTGTCTCCACTCCCTATAATAATGTTTTTTTGCAGTGCTAGTGCTTGATGGGTAGAAAAACATTTCTTTAAAAAGCCTTGTCCTGTAGGTTCATTAATCATTTAGGCGCTGAGAGCAAGCTCGGTTTGGCTTGTAGGACTGCACAGTTTCCTGCCAAAGATGTGGCGTGAGGGTGGGGGGAGGAAGACAAAAAGGGGGGATCCAAAACTGGTAGAGCTTGTCAACTGGGCATTAGTTTCTAGTCAAAATATACAGAGAGAGTTCTTAAAATTCCTTCCTTCTAAATGGCCATGGCCTCTGTGCTCACAAACAGTTTTTTGCTGTCCTGAATGTCCGGGCCTCTATGCTGACTATTCGGTAACTTAGTGGTTTCTTATTGATGCGCTAAACTTTTTTTTAGACAGCATTATTTTTATCTTGCAGTGAATTGTCACTAGCATCTAGCCCTTGTGCAGTCTCTGTAAAATGTAAAGCTATAGGCTTGCTATACACCATCGGTTCGGGATGTAAGCCTGGCTTCAGGGGCATAAAGAGATAATTTCCATATTCAGCAGAGGTGCATTGTGGGTAATGACAGCTACACACTTAAAGCTGAATTATCACAAATACCTTCTGTTTCAAGAAGGCAAACCAAACTAAGCATTGCTTTTTAGCAGGAGTGCTTTTGGGTCTCTTTTAGTCCCCTATACTTTACTAGTGGTTTGGGTGACCCCGAGCTGCTTAGGTAATCTGTTGTGCGGTCATGGAGTAGAGGCAAGTGACTTGATTTATTAACGTTATTGCACTCACACAGCACAAGTTAAATTTAGCGCATGCACATTAAATTTAGTGTGCACACGCTACACATTAATTAACGTAGTAGCAGCCGTGTTAGTAAAGTATTGCGGTCACACTGCAAGTACATAGCGCTGCATTTAGAACAGTCGCGTATAACTGAAGAGCGCACGCTATGCTGCCAGGACCGCACGTAGCATGCGCAAAATTTAACTTGTGCTGTGTGAGTGTGATAATGTTAATGAATCAAGCCCAATGTTTTCAGTATAATAAATAGTTCTCTAGCTATCTCATCGCTTAGAATAATAGAAATGATCATACTTTTTATGATTCATTACAAATATTAATTAAAGCAGAATCCTCTATTCTTACATGTTGCAGTCTGTTCCTCTTATTGGTCAGAACCAGAGGACAGATTTTGTAATTCTGGATAGATTTTTTTTCCTTCTTTCCATCAAATGATTTGTGAAGGTTTTTTGGCTTGGTGAGCAGCATATGTGAGTCTCCGTGATCACAGCACACATAGCCTCACCGTTCCTAGATGAACATGCAGTGAGATTATGGAAAAAATATTCCAGGATCGTATGTCATCGCCCGCTGGTTCTTAAAGCTGGGGTTGTGACCTCCCCAGTGGGGGTTGCAATATCCAAGTTGGGTGGTCCCCAAGTCTCTGTTTTTAATTAGTGATCCCCTATTTCTAATACAGCAAATGAGGAAGGAGTTACATTGAGCTAAAATATTCAGCTTTCTATCAGCAATGTTTACAAACAGGGTACAGGCTGATGCTTACTTCTGGCTAAAGAAAAGTCTGGCTTGCAAACTTCTTTCTGATTTTTGAATTTCACAGCATTTTAAATGTACTTTTGGAAAAATGTTGTCATTATTACACTGAGGTGTGCAAATAATTTGTGTAACTGTCGTGTTTATACAACACAAGGTGAGGGTGTTGGTACATCAGAGTCAGAATCACTTTTATTCGGCTAGTATGAATATGCCACACTCGGAATTGCTTGTGCTTCACATGGCATAGGCAAAGATACTCAACATTAATAGCTATACAATAGTACATGTTACATTTACAGCTACATTTACAAAACATTAACATATTTGTATAATGCATGTTCCATTTACAGAAGATAAACTTTTGAGACAAGCATGTGGAGTATACGTTTTCCCATTTTCTACAAATACGGGCCATGGTGTGGAGCAGTACTGCCCAGAGAGTGCTGTGAATGAACGACTGGAAGTTGTGCTGACAAGGAGGTTAGAGTCGGGGAAGGGGGAGGGGGGGGCTGGCATTTAATAGAAGTACTGCCTGGAGGAAGGTGTTCCTGCGCATAGTGGTTCTGGATGAGTTCTGTAGTGACAACCAGATGAGAGGAGCTCAAAGGAGCAGCTGCCATGGTGGGAGTGGGTCACAGGGAATCCTGGTGGCCATCTTCTTCATCCTAGCAGTATGGAGAAGATCGAAAGGTAGCAGGGGCGATCCGATGATCTTTTCTACGTCACTAATGACTCTTTGCAGTTTATGCCTGCCGCTAACCGTTGCATCAGCATACCAGACGATGACTGAGAAGCAAAGAATAGATTCTGTAGTAGCGGTGTAGAAGATGGTCAACAGCTCCCATGGCATACCAACTTTTTTCAGTTGTCACAAGAAAAATAGCTTCCTCTGTGCCTTCTTCTGCATGTGGCTATAGAATATCACTTTGTTAGGAATATTGTTACCTCTGCAGCGGGGAGCGGCGCGGCCGCCGCTCTCGCGTCTCACGTTACGGCAGATTCCAGGAGACAGGACCTTTATGCGTTAAGGAGGCGGGTCAGCTGACCTCCCGGTCAGCTGACAGTGATGGGCTGACTTCCTCTGCTGATTGACTGTGGTGCGCTGGGCGGAACTTCTGGATTGCCTGGTTGTATTTAAGACCTGAGCTGCCAGTAGCTCGTTGTCTGCTGTTGCTGATACTTTGCGGTTAAGCTCTCAGACCTTAGTCAGTTCCTGGTGTGTTTGATCCGGCAGGACCCCGGGGATTCACACATAGCTTAGGAATATTATTATTATCTATTGTAATTGTAACTACATTATTGCAGATCCTTATTGTGTATAAACTTTGCCTGAACTCTCGACTATTCTTCTGCCTCCTGATTCTGTACTCTGCCTATCTGTTTGCTGCCGACCTCGGCCCGACCCCGACTCTGATATTGCCTCCTGATTCTGTACCTTTGCTCATCTGATCTATTACCGACCTCGGCTTGTTTACTCACTACATATTTGCCTGACGATATTGTACCGCTACCTGACCGACCTGTTACCGACATTGCCTGAACGATCACTCTATTTAGTGATAGTCCCTACAGCCAAGGGCTATCACATAGGAGTACTTGTGTTATACTGTGCACAATGTTATACTGTGCACAAAGACACGTGTGATCACACTCTAAATAAAATACTGACTACTGTGCTGTTAGAGCTAATACTGATCATTACACACTTACTGTACACCCATGGCAGTGCTCCCTTGAATTTTCCACTCAAAATTAGTGCTTGTTTATGCCTCCTTGTTTATGCCTCCAGCCTGACCTGGCATGTGGTCAGCTCCCCAATGGTCATTATGCTGAAAGTGAGAGCCCAGAACTGCTTATTTCAAGCTGAGAAATCTAAGGGCCTAGTTATAAAGTTCTGAACAAGCAAATCAGTATTTTTCCTAAATGGCACCAATTATTCCTTCACCACATACATAAAAATGCCGGTAAGGTCCAAATATTGCCTCTTTGTGTTTTCACCCTTTTTCACTTACCCATACCGTTTTTTTATACAAAAAATGGGGGGAGGTCATGGTAGCCAGACATACTGCATCACTGCAGCCTCTTGGAATACAAGCTTCCTTGAGCTTTGAACAAGTGAAGGTCAGAATGAGACACTGTATGTTCTCGACAAAACTAGGGCAATACACAATGATAAACTTAAACAATTTGAGAAGGTTCGAGAAGGTTTGGTCTCCCTATATGGCAATTATTTTACTGGAGATAAGGGACTCTTCATGACTCAGCTAGTCAGCAGTCACATGGCATTATCTCTTTGGCAAACCTATTGGCTGCACCCCTGTGGCAGATGAAGTGGCAGCCCAGTGCTTCCCTACCCCTTGCATATCTTCAGTCTTTGGTATGCAATCCTCCACACTCCCCAAGACTCTCGACTTTTCTCTACATACTACACTGCTTTCTCTTCTCTCTACTTTCCTTTCTCTCTCTTTGAAATTAAACTTCTTTTGGTGCATCTTTCTTGAAATTCCCTCCAGTAAGTCAATTCTGTATGAAACCAAATACACTGAAGCAAGTAACACCGCACCCCTGTAAGCAGAAGGCAATTAGCCCTTACAGGGTTTATTTCAATCCATTTTTCTTTCTAATATGTGTGCTAATAATAGACAACCTAAACCTACCTGGCATTTCAGAACCAGATGTAAACAGTGGGCTATCTTAGGTGTTCCCAGAGTCTGGGTCTTTTGTATATACTGTAAGATGATTTACGGTACAGGTACTAGCCAAGTCAACTTGTAAAGAATGTATGTTATTTGCATAATGTGTATTGCACTATTTGTATTGTAGCTTGTAAAATGGAAAACGTTCAATAAAAAAATTGTGTAAAAGAAAAAGAAAAAAAAAAAGATGAGGATTCACCTGTTCACCAAACTGAAATATATCATTTGAAGTCACTTTGATAATGGCAGCCACCATAATAAAGGGTGGGATGCAAAATTTGGCATTTACTGTATCTCCATGTCTTGGTCGCTTCAGTGCAAGTCAGCGGGGGTGTTTCTTTAACACTTTATTTGTTCACCACTTTTTCATTTCCAACACACTTTAGTGTAGAGTTTTGTTTTTCTCCCCTATAAGGATCCTATCTTATACGTCTTTTCTCCTTTTTACAGTGTATACAGCACTTTTTCTCCACTTTACGGGTCATATACTGTATCTTTTTTCTCCATTTTACGGATCATCTACTCAGGGGAGGACTGGGACCTTTTGGCCTGGGGGGACAACACAAACTAGAGGCCCGTTTCACGGCATCCCCAGCCCAAAGCCATATCTTTCTTGTGTGCAAATCTTCAAATTGTGATGACTAACAGCCCCAGCCACACACACACACACACACACACACACACACTATGTACCTGATGCCTAACCCCATTTCTCCGCACAATCTACCTGTCTGTGTCTGATGCCTAACCTTAAAGGAGTTATCAGGCTTTTTTTTTTTATGAAAATAAGTGCTACTTACCCAGGGCTCGTCCAGCCCCAAGCTCCCAGCATGTCCCTTGCCGCAGCTCTGCAGTCAGCTGTTCGCTGCCGCTGCCTCCCAGCCCCCGGCGATGACATCAGGCCGACTGCACCTGTGCGAGCGGCGCTGTCAATCACCGCCACATGGACCAGAGCGTACTGTGCAGACGCAGAACTACTGCGCCTGCGCAGTACACTCAGGTCCACGTGGCGGTGATTGACAGTGCTGCTCGCACAGGCGCAGTACAGGCCGACATCCAGGTCGGACTGGTGCCATCGCCGGGGACTGGGAGGCAGCGGCAGCGAATGGCTGACTGCAGAGCTGCGGCGAGGGACATGCTGGGAGCGTGGGGCTGGAGGAAGCCCCGGGTAAGTAGCACTTATTTCATTAAAAATGCCTGATAACTCCTTTAAACAACCCCCCCCACCCACACACACACACACAAACCTACCTACCTGGTGATGCCTAACCCCACTCCTGCCCACCCACAATACAAACTACTTGTCTGACACCTACCCCCCCTCCAACTACCTGTTTGACAGTGCCTAACTGCCTGCCTCCCCCCTCCCCTGCCGCCAATCACACCACAAGAAGAAAAAACGTTCCCCCTCAGGCCAGGGTCAGAATGGGGATGATTATCACACAAAAAAAAAACTCAGAGGGCACTGGCCTGGGCAGAGAATTGAATTTGACAGCAGTAGCAGGCAGGCAGCAAAGTGTGAGTAACTCAGTGACAAGAAGGGAGAAGAAGTACAGAAACAAAATTTATAAAAACCACCTTCTCCTCTGGCAACCTGGACCCGACCTCCTCTATCCTCCTGGCTCCTCAGTCCTACACCTCCTCCTCCTCCACAACAGCAAGCAGCTATAGGTGGCATCTTCGACTCCCAGCCCCCAGAGTGTCCGACTCCTCCAGCCAGGACAGCCAGCCAGCCACTCGTAGCCGCAGCTCCAGGCCCCCAGCCCCCCCAGCACAGAAAGCTGAAGAGTGAGACAGCTCACTCCGACGACACCTCAGGCACAGCAGCACAGGGGAGGACTGTGTCCGACTCCTCCAGCCAGCCACTCGTAGCCACAGCTCCAGGCCCCCAGCCCCCCCAGCACAGAAAGCTGAAGAGTGAGACAGCTCACTCCGATGACACCGCAGGCACAGCAGCACGTTGCGGGCGGCAATGGCTCCAGGCGGGGGGCGGAGTCAAGCAGGGTCAACCCACCGGGCCGGAGAGGACCTAAGCTATTTGTGTCCTTGTGCCGCTCACATCCACCGCAGGCGCAGCCACGCACAAGGGCACACCACGGCCGGCCGCCTCAGCCCCTTCTTTGATTGGATACTTCAACTTGCCGGGAAATATCGCGCGGGGTTGCGATCCCCACTGCGAACCTGTCACCTGTGGTATGTCTGCAGCCCTAATTACTTAAGATTCGGGCGGCCCGGGGGGCAATTGCCCCCCGTCCCCCTGGGCCAGTCCTCCCCTGCATCTACTGCTCTTCTTTTCTCCACTTTTTTTTTCTATACCTTATTGGGCAAATACTGCATTTTTTCTCTCCACTTTACAGGTCATATACTGCACTTTTTTCTCCACTTTATGGGTCGTATACCATACCTCTTTTCTACACTTTATGCGTCATATACTGTAATTTTTTTCTCCACTTTACGGGTCATATACTGCACTTTTTTCTCTGCTTTATGGGTCATATACTGCACTGTTTTCTCCACTTTATGGGTCATATACTGCACTTTTTCTCTGCTTTATGGGTCATATACTGCACTGTTTTCTCCACTTTATGGGTCATATACTCCACTTCCTTTCTGCACTTTACGGATCATATACTGCATTTCTTTTCTCCACTTTACAGATCATATACTGCACTTCTTTTCTATGCTTTATGGGTCATATACTGCACTGTTTTCTCCACTTTATGGGTCATATACTCCACTTCCTTTCTCCACTTTACAGGTCATATACTGCACTTCTTTTCTCCACTTTACGGATCATATACTGCACTTTTTTCTCCACTTTACGGATCATATACTGCACTTCTTTTCTCCACTTTACAGGCCATATACTGCACTTCTTTTCTCTATTTTATGGGTCTTATATTCTGAACTTTTTTCTCCATTTTACGGGTCATATACGGCACTTCTTTTCACCACTTTATGGGACATATACTGCACTTCTTTTCATCACTTTATGGGTCATAATCTGCACTTCTTTTCTCCACTTTTTGGATCATATACTGCACTTTTTTCCTTACTTTACTGTTCATTTACTGCACTTCTTTTCTCCTTTTCATGGGTCATATACTGCACTTTTTCTCCACTTTACGAGTCATATACTGCACTTCCTTTCTCCACTTTATGCATCATATACCGCACTTCCTTTTTCCACTTTATGCATCATATACCACACTTTTTTTTCTCTACTTAAAGGGTCATATAACACACTTCTTTTCTCTAGTTTTAAGGATCTTACACTGCTCTTCTTTTCTCCATTTTAAAGAATAAATAAAGTAGTTTCTTCCTTCACTTTCAAGCCTAGTGAAATAACATTTTTAGCTTAGGGTCAGTTATGGCAGCATTCAAAATCTCTCATTATAGGTCCACTTTAAGCCCTTTTTTCCTGCCTTCACTTGGCACACATTCTAACAATTAAGTCTGCTATAGACATAAGAAGGCAGATGTACAGGCATAGCCCAACTGCCCTCAAGCCTGTCTCTTACTGACTTACATATAACCATAGATACTAAGCTGGCTGATCATTTGTGTTTATGCTTGTGGAGAAGGAAAGCACAGGCTGACAGCTGCAGCACTAATCTCTTTAGGAAAATATTGATTGGACAAAGGTTCCACACCTGTCTGATCAGTCTTTTCCTTTCAGATCACTGTCACAAGAGTTGACTGCTGAAGCTGTTGCTCTACATAAAGATGGCCTCGGCTTTAAGAAGATTGCTAACACCCTGAAACTGAGCGGCAGAACAGTGGTCAAGAGAGGTTCCACAGAACAGGCCTCGCCATGGTGGACCCGAGAAGCTGAGTGCATGTGATAAGCATCATATCCAGAGGTTATGTTCTGCAAATAGTATGATTGCTGCAAAGGCCCATTCAGTATATAATGCCCCCTTAGGTAATGCCCGTCAGGATATAGTGCCCCCTTAGATAGGTATAACCCACTCAGTATATAATGCCCTCTTAGGTAATGTCCAATCAGTATATAGTGCCCCCTTAGGTAATGCCCCCTCAGCATATAGTGCCCCCTTAGATAGGGATTACCCGCTCAGTATATAATGCCCCCTTAGATAATGCCCCCTCAGTATGTAGTGCCCTCTGAAATGCCCACTCAGTATATAGTGCCACCACCACTTTACAATGAAGTATACATTACTTGTTTGGAATTTCAAGAGGCAGGAATTTCTCAGGCACCAGCTTCTGAGCTGGCATGACTCTCCAGCAGCGCAGCTTGTCAGGCCGCAGAACTCAGAACCATGGCAGCAAGTTGTCCTCTGTTTTGCTCTCTTTGGGTCTCTCTCTGGCTTGTCAGGCAATGGGGACGCATGTCACAGGTCAGAGGTCATCAAATGTCACTTCTGGCACTGCAGGATTCATTAGATTCAGATGGGTAGGATTGAAATCTTCGACTCCTGAATCTTTACAAATATTCCAGGGATTCGAGGATTTGCCAGATTAATCATACCACCGCTATATATATAAATATATATATATATATATCCTGTATAATAAAACCGCAGGTGTCCCTGCATCATCCAGTCCCTGTGTCCATTTGTTGCACTACTGCGCATGTGCAGGATGGACAGCTGTTGGAACAGCAGGATTGGGCCAGGGAGCCGGGCGGAAGGATGCGCACGTGCAGCGGATGGGTGTGCGTGCATGTGCACTGACTGGCGGCGGCGGTGAATAGACCTAGAGCTCGTTTTTAAACGGGCTTAGGTCAACACACACACGTATATATATATATATATATATATATATATATATATATATATATATATATATATAGTATCTCACAAAAGGAAGCAGGAATTAAACACCACAGACTATAGGTATGCTTGACTGCTTTAAATTTCCATCACAATTTTCATCACACCATGGAAAGATCTCACCTTAAGGTCTCAAATCACTACAGATTACAGCTGTATGGACATTAGATGCTGTACATACATTCAGAGCTGCTATTGAGACATCTGAACTGCAGAGATCATTTACTTTAAATAAGACAAAATATTGGAGATATTTGAGCTTATATCATTAGTGACTATAGATGGTCAATGACCATTGCTAATTTGTATGCAAATGTTATGAAAATTATATGCAGCTTGTAGTTGGGCCAATTAAATGCACTTCCTGTCAACTTTGATTGGTCCAATTCCAAGTTGCATTATTTTTACCATGCAAATTGAATTATTCCTGAGTAAAAACAACTCTCATCCAATCATCTCATTCACGAATTTCAGGTATCGTAACAAGCTGTATAACACTGAGATAATGGCATCTAATTCTAAAAGTTTACTTCCAAGAAACAAAAATCTGAGCCTCTTCAAATCCTATGGTTCTCTGGAAAAGCTGCTTGCTTGGCTGTCAACTGTCACTGAAATGGAAGTCACTACAGAGGAAAACAATGCTGGAAAAGTGAAAACATGAAACATATGTTTAATATCCTAGCTCAGCACCTCTCAAAAATTATAACTGGTTGCTCACTTATGAAATGGTAATTTCAATAAAATAAAATGTAATATCATTTAGAGTATCAATGCGATATGGAATATCTAACTTTTTTTTTTTTAAATTCCATGTTCTATAAGTTATTTTTACCCTGGACACAAGTAGCTTGTAAAATGTTTACATTCTCCTGTTGACAGTGACAGTAGATACCTAGTTGTCAAAATCAGTTAAAGAGAAACTATACTGACATATTGTAGAACATAAGAAATTATTCAGAATACCCGTTTTCACCTTAATTATCCTGGTTTCAGTGTCACAAAAGCATTTCACATCTATATATAACCCCGCCCTCCTAGCAATGTCACTCATCCTTCTTCCCCAGAGCACCCTGGGAGATCATGTGGTGTTCCTGCTCACTTCACAGAGGAAAAAAAGAAACACCCTACTGTGTTTCAACTTTCACAACAGTAAAGATACCGGCTTCTCTGATAAATGTAGGAGTATAAAGTGGGATAAGGTAAGATTTTTCAATGGGTAAATATTGCCTAGATGTAATTTATAAATGAATATTTTAAAAATAAGCAATTGTATCCATTGTTATATACAGTAAAGTTCTTCTTCAAATTAACTGTCTAGTTACTGAAAATGCAGCAGTTTTTATACCACAAGAATATGTATTTTACCATTTGGAGTTTTGTGGGTATTTATTCTGTCACCCATATGGGTTGATCATGCACTTCAGCCTAGGCATTTAAGTGCTGTTGTTGCTTTGGCCAGTTCCTAGCTTATGTTTTGAATGAGAAGCGCCAGCATCTGTACTTTCCTAAGAGTGCTGCCCTTGACCTGCTCCCCCATATTAGAGATAATTTAATTCCACAATGTCAGAGTGAAGTCAATGTTTCAGAGCTTTGAAAAAAAAACCTTTATCAAGTAGGTCTGTCATAGATATCCATCCTAGGAAAGTAAGAGTTAAGCTAGGAAGTTAAGCCTGCTGCATGCGTACGTATTAATACGCTGTTGGTGAGTTGGGCGCAGGGCGAGCCGAATGACAGCTCTCCGTGCTGCCGCTAAACTCCCCGGTGGCGTTAAATACTATTCCCCCTCTGAGTCGTCACAACTTGGAGGGAGATGTAAATCAGGGTCCTGCGATCGCCGGAGCCTCAAATTACTCTTATGCACTCTGCACAGCATAACATTACTACTATGGGAAGCCTAGTTTCACCAGCGCCGGGCGCCGAAACCAACTGCTTCGTGCTGCTCACCTCCAAGTTTGATTGGCCAATGACTGACCAATCTTACCACTTCCATATAGTAAGTGAGCTAACCTAATCAAATCTATTGGACCTCCTACTACATGGAGGTGGTAAAATTAACCAAATCAAAACTGGATGTGTGTATCAGGCTTTAGCTTTTGATTTGTATGTTTCTTTTAATTTAGATTAATTGGTCTATTTCTTATTTATAGAATGTACAAGTGATCATTTAATCATCATTTAACAACCAAATTTCTAATGACAGGAATATTCATTCATGTATGCGAGACTTTTCTTTATATGAAGAGATACGCATTTGCTTTGGCATCATAATAAGGGTGTTGTAAAAGAAAATGGGTACCATTATCATTGCCCTAATCCATGACATGAGCAATCAGTGACACAACCAGCTTTCTTCTCTGTTGGTTACCAGTTACCCTTCTTGTTCAGGGTATTATTAACATGCAGATTTAATGTGAAATATGCATCTGGTGATCCATATGAGTCAATAGACGAGTGATGTTTGGGAACATACTGTTGTCCAATATTCTAAAATGAGAAAGTAGAACATGGATTTTTTCAGATGCTAAATTTACTCAGCCAGTGACATTATGGTATGGGCTTGCTGGTTGTACAAGTAAGAATTATTACAGTAATATGACTCCCGTGGGATACAGTAACCATCCTGTAGTGTTTTCCTTGGCGTCATACTCCATGTTATTCTGTGTTTTAATGTGCAAGGAGAAGTACAATAATATACACATTTAACATGAACTGCTAAATCTGATGAGCTGTCTAAATTCAGAATATTCTATATGGTGTAATATCAAGACTTTATAAGTGTAAATTAGAGAATTCTGTTTGTTCTCAACCTTTCTCCAAGTAGCTTCACATCGCATTGTCACAGCATTGCAAATCCAGTAAAAAATGTTATCCTACCTAATAAAACCTAACTGTCCCTGTGTCATCCTGTCCCTGTGTTCGTGTGTCCATGCATTTGCGCTACTGCGCATGTGCTGCACGGACAGCAGTGTGGACAGGAGGACGGGGCCAGGGATCCAGGTGGGTGTGCGCGTGGTGGACAGGTGCGCGCATGCGTGTGGTGGACGGGTGCACGGGTGCGCGCGGCAGATGGGTGTGTGTGCATGACGGACGGGTGTGCACGCCTGCGCACTAGCTTGCGGCGGTGTCACAGAGACCTAGAGCCTGTTTTTAAAGGGGCTTAGGTTTACTAGTTCATTATAATTATTTGTGTTATAAGCACAGCAAGACATGAAGGGCTCGATTCACAAAGCGGTGCTAACCCAGTTAGAGACTTTAGGCATGATAACCATTGCACCACGCTGGTGAAAAGCCAGTTTAGGCATGATAAGTTTAGGTGTGATAAGTTTAGGCATGATAAGTTTAGGCATGATAAGTTTAGATAAGTTTAGATCGCGCACAAAGTCCCGCACGCAAAGCAGCGCCATTAAACTCTATACGAAGTGCACCAGACTTTGCTAGCACAAAACTTTTGATCAGCTGTGCACTGCGGTGCTAACCCAGTCAGTTCTTAAACTTATCACTCCTAAACTTATCACACCTAAACTTATCATGCCTAAACTTATCACACATAAACGTATCACACCTAAACTTATCATGCCTAAACTGAGTTTAGGCGTGATAAAGGGCTTTTCACCAGCGTGCTAACTGTTAGCACCGCTTTGTGAATCAGGCCCGAATTGTGTGCGTCAAAGCACTAATCTGTTAATCATATAAGAGAAAGGCATCAATGTCAGACCTCAATCATCTAAAAACAAAGCCTGACACCAAACTATGATGCAAAATTATGTAATCTTCATTGGGGAAAAGATGCTTAAGAACAATAAAAAATGTATAAGCACATGGGGATTAAGGGTAACAAACTGTACAAATATACAGTATAATGTGCATAATCAATAAGTCTCACGGCCAAATGTACACACAGCCAATGTACAAGTAGTTTATAATCTGAATTACCTGTTGGTGTGTGTGGCTGGACCCAGCATCCCCCTGTGGGTCCAGACAGACACACACACACATACACACACACACACACACACACACACACCAACAGGTAATTAAAATCATTTCTTAAGGGGCCCATACACTGGTCGATTTCAGCCATCGATTGATCGATCGATTCAATAGAATTGATTGATCAGAAATCGATTCTTTCAAATCTATCGATCGATCGATTTCGATAGATTTGATCTATCTGACAGGATGGAAGATCTAGGTCAGGCATGGGCAAAGTTGGCCCTCTAGCTGTTAAGGAACTACAAGTCCCACAATGCATTGCAGGAGTCTGACAGCCACAGTCATGACTCATAAAGGCAAATGCATTGTGGGACTTGTAGTTCCGTAACACCTGGAGGGCCGAGTTTGCCCATGCCTGATCTAGGTCGATCTGCTGCTGCCAGCAGATCGATGGCCCATAGAGTTGCATTGGATCTAATGGTCCAATAATGCATTTAGATAGATTTCCAATAGATTTAATTGTGAAATCTATTGTAAATCTGTTCCTAGTGTGTGGCACACATAAGATAGATTTCTGTCAGATTCGACCTGACAGGCATCTGACAGAAATCTATCTGATGGTCGAATCTGCAGCAAATCTATAAGTGAATGGCCACCTTTGTGCACATTTTGGTCAGCTGTTTTCAGATTATTTATATTTTATGGAGCAAAGTATAAGCTACTAGTACCTTGTGACCAGGTGTTTGCATTGTTTATAGATTCCCTTACTATTGAGTCGTCTCTGAGTGCATATTTAGGCAGATTCAACTTGTGTGTACATTTGGCTGTGAGACTTTGATTTTGCACATTGTATATTTGTACAGTTTGTTACCCTTAACTCCCATGTGCTTATAGGTTTTTAATTGTCTTTATGTATATTTTCCCCAATAAAGTTTACATCATTTTGCATCATAGTTTGGGGTCAGGCTTTATTTTTAGATGATTGAGGTCCAACATGGATGCCTTTCTCTTGTATGATTGTAGTATCTCACTACATCCATAACGGCACTTTCGCTATGAGGATGGGGAGGAGGGACAATGGAGTGGCTTCTGGTGGGTGGGGTAAGGAGGGGAACAAGGTGTGCTGGATGTTTACTTTGAGGAACACCTGTACCCATGCCACAGTTTGGTCTAGGGCTTGTATGAGGCTTAAGTCACGTTCAGCTGGTCTTCTTTAGCAGTTTGGGAAATGTTTCACTACTTGTTAGTGGATTCCTCAACACTAGCCACACATTTATTTTTCACTATATTTGGAACTATAAAAGTAGGAATATTTGTGAAGTACGCGCTGTGTTGTCTTTCTTTAATTGGGTAAATTACGGTACTGATCATTCCCAGGGATGCCACTGGTTCTTATCATTTTTTTTTCTTTTCCAAAAGACAATAAGAAGAAATGGGTAGTAGACATGAAGTCTGAATTTGATCAACATCAAGATCTGCATCTTTACAATGCTTGGTTATAATTAATGCAAAACAAAAATTTTATGTAAATAGTGAGCCATAGCTCAGTATGGGCTTGATTCACTAAGACAAATAGCACACCTTATCAAAGTTAAAGCGGAACTGTAGATTCAAATTAAACACATTGTTTCACTTATCTGGGGCGTCTGCAAGCCCTCAGCAGCTGTCCTGTCCCGCGCCGAGTCTTCACCAGTCTCCGTTCCCCCGCTGCCGCTCCGTTCTGTACCTCGACTTGTAAGTCGATGCCAGCACAGCCCTGCCAAGCGTATCCTTTCTTTGCGTTCCCCTCTGCAATAGCAGGGAACGCGAAGAAAGGATACGCGTGACCAGAGCTGCGCAGGCGCAGTGGCCCGGTGGCGAAACCGAAAGTAGCTGGCGGCGGGAGAACGGAGGCTCATCGAGGAGCGGCACGGGACAGGACGGCTGCTGGGGGCTTGGGGTAAGTGAAACAATGTGTTTAATTTGAATCTACAGTTCCGCTTTAACACGCCTTATCAGAGTAGCATAGTGAGCTTATGCCTATTAATTGGCAATTATGAGAGCTCCACTCGTCCTGCCCTTAGCTCCTGCGGGTTCGTACCTCTTGATATGCTACTCTGATAAGGTGTGTTAACTTTGATAAGGCATGCTATTTGTCTTAGTAAATCAAGCCCTATGGCTCACTATTTTTCAGTTTATTGCCTCAAAATCCAAAATTGGGCTAAAGGTGTAGTTAAGGTGGATACATGTAAATAAATTGGTTGGACGCATATTTATTCATTCATTCATTCATTCACTTATTCAAGTATTTATATAGTGCTGACATATTACGCAGTGCTGTACAGAGTTTATTGTCTTGTCACTAACTGTTCCTTTAGATAGACTCACAATTTAGTCCCTACCATACTGTAGTCATATGTCTATGTATGTATTATGTATGTATTATGTGTGTGTATGGTAGATTCATACAAATTAAGTACCTCTATGCATTTTTTCGTTTGAACTACAACATGAATAATTCCAGCAATGAGTACCTGGATTCATTTCTAATGCTTTGCAAAAACATATTACATCTGTGTTTAAGTCAGAAAGCCCACCGAGCTTAGCCTAAGCAGAAAGAAACATTGGGACCCAATGTAACCCTACCATAAACTTTCATGTAAGATTATTTTGACAGGCTTTACTTTTCTTGTTTTTAACGCAGTACAGTATATGTCGTACTTCTGCTTTTGAAATACTCTTATGAGTGTGCTGAGATTGATGTGAATGTGGGGTAAATGCATTGCAGAGTCGCAAAGATATTGGAGATGCATCACAGAGCTATTAACCTTAGCTTAAAATCATGCTTTCCCCAGCACTTATCTACCTCTGAGTCTGACATCCGTGTCCACTTAGCCTACATTCTGCACAAGGTTGCTCGCTCTGGTCAGGTAACCTAAATCCAATGACCACTGTACAGGGTGTGAGTAGGTGTAACTCTTGATCTTCAGTAGAGATGCTGGGTGGATAGTGCCAGGACTTTTATTTGTCAGCCTTTCCTGGCTTAAAGGTTGAAGAGTTGCAGATGAAGCATGAAACGGGTGAAGCTGGAAACACTCAGCCAACACTTTATCTGTACGAAATACTGATATTCCTGACTACAATTACCAGCAATAAGGATTTCCAGGGTGGCCTGATACATTATATAAATGGTTTCACTTATTAAGAAAACCTTTATACTGTAAAATTATATAAACTTTATATGACTCTTTAAAGCACATGTTAGTATCAAATCACTTTATTATTTTGAGTAAAAGATCATTCAAGTCATGATCTAAAATGTTGCTTTCAACCACAGATTCTACTCCCTACCCTACATTTAAATCATATTAGAAAACTCAAGAACACATTGGATTTCTCATTTATATTTTATTAAAAGAGCTTCCAGGTAGAATGAAGAGAGCGTATTGTCCCCATCCAGGAGTGTGGAACTAACCTTATTTCGGGGATTGATTAAAATATACCTTTGTGGCCAGTCTCCTACTTCTCTCTCATTCATGTCTCCATATGAATTAATAGCCTGTGCACTCCATGTCATGCCAAGTTTGTGTGTGTATTTTTTCTCTCAACCTTAAATCATTTTTCTGGGGATGGGAGTTTAGGGGCTCTGTGCTTTATCGTAGCTGTTTTTAGCACCTCACTCTTCTAGACTCTTCTGGACAGAGAACTCCTCATGTTCTTGGGATTTGTTGGAGCTACCAAACCAGGTTAAGAGGTACAGCTCCAGGTTTGCCTACCACCACTGCAACCACTTTGGTCTTCACCTTCCACATCTCCTCTAGTTCCTCTTTTCATCCCTGTTACTTCTTCAGCTTTTTATACGCCTTCCTGATGCTTCAGTCACTTAACACCACTACATCTATCACCACTGCTGTCTTCAGGTCTTTGTGTGACACCACAATGCTGGTTGATTGATCAGTAGCTGTCTGTCCATGTGGATCTGGAAGTTCTTCAGGATCTTAGCTGGCTCTGTTATTCTCCACAACTTTGTATGGAATCTTCAGTGTATCCTGTTCAGGCCTACATTTTGCATCCTGCCCCCATGTGTTTAATTGTCTCTGAGGCTTGTCTGACCAGTTGTCACCTTTGGTTCTTTATAGTGCAGAGCAGCTTTTATGGAACAGGTACCAAGAGCCATGTTTTTTTACTGATTTGATTAGTGCTTCAGTACTGTATTTAAGTCCTGCCTTTTCCAGCCATTGGTACAGTTTCCCATTGTAAGCCAGATAGAAACCATCCTCAGAATGGATCGATTATTATATCGGAGCAATGATTGTATAAGAAAATTATACACCTTTACTTCTATGTCTGATCCTCAGGGGTTTTCTCAGCAGCTCATCTTTACATGCCATCTTGCTGATGTACAGTATTTCTGGATACTGGCTTTAATATTCACAAGCCCACAATGGCCCTCCTTATGTCTGGTGTATATCCTCTGAGTCAATGTAAAATACCAAAAATGGTGAGCTTCTTTATATGTTTCATTGAAGTAGCTTCTAATAAACCTGCCAGCATCATCTTCTTGGCCAGAGCAGATTTGGGATTAATCATTATAATACAACTTTCATTCAATTATCTCTTTTGAAAGAATAATTGATGACTGCGTCTCTTTAACCCACTGTAACCCTGTTTTCTTTAGTTTAGGTATAAATGATGATTTACATTTGGCTTCTCTGTACCTAAATCCTATTTCATCCAGCCAATTGCTTACAGTCACAAACACTGACTCCCGTATGGCCAGAGTGATAGCAATTGAGCGCAGACCTCTTGGGACTTTGGTTGCTAAACAAAATGGGATGTGTAGGGTTAATTGGTAATTATTCTTAAGTTCAGTTTGTGTGTGATCAGGGCCGGTTCTAGACTTTTTGCCGCCTGAAGCAAACTTGTGAGAAAACCCCCGGCCTCTAACCCCCCCCCCCCTGCTCCGTGGGTGTGGGGGCCCACCGAGCTGGAGGGGGTAGCAAGCAGGAAGTGCGTATTGGGCACAGCGGCGGGGAGGGGGGTCGGACCCCCCCCTCCCTCACCTGGGTACTCCGATCTACTCTCCCCCTCTAGCATTTAAGTGCAGCAGCGAGCATATTAAAAGGAGGCAGCGGGCGGGGATGACTCACCTCTTCTGCATTCCAGCATGCGTTCCACTCTCGTCACTTCCTGCAATGCCGTCCACTTACAATACAGTGGGCGGCATTGCAGGAAGTGACGAGAGTGGAACTCACGCTGGAACGAGGTAGAGGTAAGTCATCCCCGCCTGCTGCCTCCTATTAATACGCTGCTGCACTTAAAAGCTAGAGGGGCAGTGCAGATCAGGGGACCCAGGAGAGATGGGGGGGTAGGGGGCACGCCGCTGTGCCCAATACCCCCTTCACGCCTGCTACCCCCTCCAGCTCGGCAGCCCCTTACACTCACGGCCAGGTAGGTGCCCCCCCCCCGATCTCTGCTACCTAAGGAATCCGCCTCACCCCGCCTCATGGGCAAACTAGCCCTGTATGTGATGCTGGGCCTGTGGTACTGCTTTTCCCTCCCTCTCTTTCAGGTGTCTGTCTCTGGGATGTTGCTGATGTTGGTGTTACTGTGCAGAGGTGACGGTACCCTTACCTGTGATTGGCAGCTGTCAGAGGGAGCGGGGTTTTCTGGAAGACAATGGACATCGATCCCCCCTCACAGTTCAGGTGATGCTGTGGGTAGTCTCTCACTTTCTGTCAGGAAAAGCTACGATCCCCCTCTCACCCTCCCCTCCTTTTTAATTTTGGACTGTCATTTAAGTTTATGGACTGTCATAGGCTATTGCCTTTATTGGCGGTAAAAGTTGCCCACAGCTAAGGATTTGTCACCAATTACAACAATGTCATTTAAAGCGGACCTGAACTCAGAACTTCCTCTCTGCTCTAAAAGCTACACAGCAGCATAATAACCTTTAAAGAAAAAACATTTCTTTGGTACAGCTGATACAAATCCTGCAGTAAATCTGCACCCTTTCTACTTCCTGCTTTCATGGAAGCAGACATATTGTTAACATCTTGTGCTTTCAAATGAGCTTATCTGCTGGTGGCAGTCAGGTGACACAGGAGAGATCAAATTACAACTTGTGATTAGACACAAATGAGGGGGAATTAAACAGGCTAACCTCTCTAAATACATACAGGGTGCATTTCGCTATGTTTTCCTTCTGTCCTGTGCGAGAGTTCAGCTCCACCTAAACCTGGGACAGCCTACATTTATTGAAAAATAAAAGTTTTTGCTGCTAGAAACACTGATTCACCAATCTTTCAACAACCCTCTCTGTGGTTCAATATGACACTGGAGAGGGTTGCAGATATTTGTCACCTATCAGACAGCTTTTAATAAATCTTGTCTAAAGTATTGTGGGACCAATTTATAAAAGTGGTGATAGATCACCTCTTTATAGCCTTCTCATCATTGCAGAACATCACAAAACAAACATCACCCTATGTATAAATGGCTGATGCAGTAATGATCAGTATTGTTCTTCTCCCAGCTGCCAGCCCCCATTAGCTTGAATGGGTCACATGACATTGAAAACATCATGTAGTTGACTAATCTCAGTAAGATATCCCGCCCTCTCATTGAAAGAGACTGGCACCTATGATGCTGGGATTACATGATACGTTTTTTGCGTTCGATTCGGCGCGCGATCTATTAGCCATTCGATTTTCTGCTCGATTCTCTTATCTTCCACTCGTTTTTCTTATCTTTTTTCCATTGACTTCTATAAGAAATCGAACGGAAATGAATCGAGCGGACATGTCGGAATTTTCTTATCGAAGGCATCTATTGGAACGATTTTTACAAAAAACCGTATCGTGTAATCCCAGCATGAAAGCTAGGAGTTCACTAAGGATCAGCCCCTTGACTGCGAAAGAGAACAGATTTGAACAGTTATTCTTGTGTAGAGTTGTGATAGAGTTGTGATATTGCATTAGTGATGTGCCTTTTTTGTCCTTTTCACCCTAATTTCATCATAATTTATCATTTATAAATTGGGACAATATAAATATATAGTGAGTGACATTATTTTGTACAGCATATACCCTGGCGTACCCCAGAGTTCTTCAGCTTTGCAGAACTTTAGGCAATCATGTCAAATAACACTTGCATTTTAGTATTTTGACAACATAAAAATTAGAATGAATTGTTGTTCAGTAATAAGATTTCAGTCTGTATTTTTCCGAAGCAGGTGGTTTCGGCGCACAGCTTCGAGCACTGAAACTAGGCTCCGCCATGGCACTAGTCATGGTCATAGTGTGTGGGGCGCATAAGGGTAATTCAGTGTTCCTGTGAGCACCAGACTCCGAATTACATCTCCCTTCAAGTTGCTAGAACTTGGAGGGGAAGCCATTTTTAACGTTGCCGGGGATTGGAGAGGCAGCAAGGTAAGCCATCATTCTGTCCACTATGCTCCCAGCTCACCGGCAGTGCAACAATACGTATGCGCATTTTTCACTCAAACATATCGAATTAAAGTTCACAGTAGAACTCACTAGCAAGTGCCAGAGAACTGGCACAGTGGCAGAGGGGAAATTACCTGACTGCCACTGCTGTAGTAAGTGTCGAGCAGTAACATGACAACAGAGACTATTAAAGAAAACAACAGGAAATGCAGCTTAAGAGCTGCTTCAGACCAAAAAGCGCTTTTCAATTTTCACAGTGCTTTTGTTTTTCTGCACTCTCTATGGAATAGCAATTGCTGCAAAAATGATTTCAAATGATATAAAAAGAAAATAAATCACTCCAGTGTGAAATAGATTTGATAAGTTTGATTACATTAACTAAGCGCTTTTCAAAATGCCAGCAATTGGATAGTGGCTGAAAAGCGCTCTTGGTATGAAACAGCCCTAAGGGTCCTTGCACACTAAATCCATTGTGTTCTGTGGCAACGTGATGCAATGATATTCCTTTGGTATGTTCACTTTGGGTTTAGAAGTAGTATCCGCACACTCCAACGGGTGACATCTAAGCAATTTTATTGAGCAACAAGACGAATTAAAAAGGCTGACATGTTTCGGACAGCAATGCGCTTATTCATAGCCCATTCACATTGGGTGCAGTGCGATGGGTTCCACCAGAGTAACGCGCAGCATGCAGTGTGTTTACTGGACAAAGTGCATGATTACAGTGACAGTGAAGCATACTTCTATTTTTCTGTATGCTTCACTGTTTGGTCACACCGCACATCTAATGCTTGAAGAAACTTTTTGCCACCAATCTCATCGCAATGCAATGTGCATTGTGTGAAACAACCCGTTTTGTTGCAGCTTTTTTAATTTGAGCTCACTTCTGCCGTAACTTGACATTAGGTACTATCAACCACTCATGCAGGATTCATAGTCAGCTGCACAAAGCTGGAATATTCTTACAGAACAGAACAGCTACAACTATATTGTATATTTAAATCCATGGCAACGTCATAGCAGAGCTTTACATCATTAGAAAATATGAGTTGCCTTCAGCAATTCCTAGGCTCTCCTGGCAAACCCTATTGAGTAATAATGCATTTGGTGTATGACATGATCTAAAATATTTGAAATGCAAGTTATTTCATGTAGATCGGGTTTGTTGACTCATTGTACAGGGGGCAATGCTCTGAAGGAGATATGCTTTTACTATACTGTATTCATATCAAACATGCCGTCAAGCGCAAGGAAATTCCAGTTATTTTTTTAATTCCTGTGCAAATGATTGCATGCTTAAAGTGTTTACAATGAAGCTTCACTACAAACCAACACACGTCTGCAGTATATCACTGACAGACGGTTTCTGGAAACATAGACTGCGCATGTTCAGTGTATATCATTGTATTTCAGGTAAATGCAATTGTGCATATAGAAAATAGTATTGACTTATGGCTGCAGCATAGCGCTTCCTACTACCTGACATCCTGCAGCCTCAGCACTCCCTTCCTTTCCTGGCAGTTGGTTGGGTCAGTGACAGAGTCCATGCCACTGACAGGGTGGCACTGACTGTGACGCCATAGACATGTCTTGCTAGTAACTGACAGACAATAGGTTAGTCACTAATGAGGAAAGGATATGACAGATTGCTGGGAGTAAATGAAATGTCATTAAAAAAATCTGGCCCTGAACTACAACTTTAAAGGGAACCTAAACTGAGAAGGATATGGATTTTTCCTTTTAAAATAATATCAGTTGCCTGACTCTCCTGCTGATGCTGTCTCTCTAATACTTTTAGCCACTGCCCCTGAACAAGCATGCAGATCAGGTGCTCTGACTGAAGTCAGACTGGATTAGCTGCATGCTTGTTTCAGGTGTGTGATTCAGCCATTACTGCAACCAAAGAGATCAGCAGGACTGCCAAGCAACTGGTATTGTTTAAAATGAAACATGCATATACCTCTCTGTTAAGGTTAACTTTAAGGGAACTTTGACACTGATTTGTTGTGTTATAACAATTTGGTTCCTGTCCAGGTTCCTATTTATACGGGGTTTTTATTTTGTATCTGTATGTGTGGGATTCTCCTGAGTGCTTTGGTTTCCTCCTGCCACTCAAAAATATGTTGCTGGCCTGATGTGTGTATTGGGAACTTTTCAGTTGTGAGCCCCTTGGAAGTTCAATAAGCAGGATAACAGTTGTCAATAGGCACAGTAAGCATGTCCTACAGATGGCTTGTGCTAGAAAGGTATTGGCTGGATATGTCCCCCCAATCATTTACACTTTCTAATGATGTCTGCCTGCTTTACATCCTAATTCCGGGATTTCACAAAGCGCACTATACAGTCAACTACTTGAGGATATGCATGTGATATGGGGCATAGGCAATGGATTTATATAGCAGTATTACTTCTTCTTCTTTAAAGCTTATTTATTTTTTGCATGTTTTTTTTCTGTGTTTATCAGCATAAAGTGGGCGTGACCTAGGATGTGCCATCTGCAAAGGGGCGGAGATTAAGACAATATGTACTCTGTGCCTATAGTCTCTTTTGTGGCATACTTATATGTATGCTGCCGGTGAGTTGGGTGCAGGGTGATCCAAATGATTGTTCACCTTGCTGCCACTCAAATTCCTGGTGGTAATAAATACTATTCCCCCTCTGAGTCGTATCAACTCAGAGGGTGGAGTAATTAAGGGTCTGGCGAGAGCTGGAACCCAAATTACCCGAGCGTGGGCCGAGGACTATAGCATTACTGCTGTAGCAGCGCCCAGCTCAGGCGCTACATGGCCGCACTCGGCACCAAACCACCTGCTTCACTTTGTAGAAGTTAATTGAGCCTGACAATAATTGCTATGATTGATTCATCATTCTCTGTACGGAATTGCATACAACATAAGCATTAACCTCCTTGGTGGAAACCCCAAGTCGGGCTAGGGGTAGAAAAAAGAAGCCAGTAATTGTAATCCCAAGCCTGATTCGAGGTAGCCGCCAGGAGGTATGGAGACACAGTGCAGCATGGTGGCACTTCTAACTCACCTCCCCCAGGATCTAGATGCTGGCAGCCATTCTTCTTCCGGTCCTTGGGGGCTCTCGATCCCTCGGGTGAGATTGCCACTTGTCACATGACAACAGACGTTGATCTCACCATAGGGGTAGAGCTCCACCCAGAGGACTGAGGGAGAATTGCAGCACTGGATCCAGAGGAAGTGAGTAATGTGCAGGGCTGCCGCAAAGCTCGTCAAAATTGCAACACTTTTAGACCCTAAAATCCAGAAGCAATCATACCACTAGGAAGGTTAAAAGCTTACAGAAAAATAATTCCTAATGTCTTTTTTTTTATGCAACACAGAATAAAGATAGCACATTTACATTTCAAACAAAGGAAAGCACACGATTATGTAAGCAACCATTTGTTTTGTTTAGTTTGTCTACATACATATCTACACACAACTCATTTCTGCCTACAGAGCTTGCACAAATGTATTTCTCGATGCACGATGTACATAATTGACATGTTATAAAACAATAAATAATAGAGCTGCTTGAATGGGTCCAGGTAAATAAATAGAAGTTCTTGCTTGTCTTTAGATTGCAGGAAATCACTTTTGCTTTGGCTTGTCAGGCTTTGGCGGCTCCATAAGATCATTGGCACACATTTAAAAGCAGAACTACCCCCTCTGCTCGATACCGGTACAGAAAGTATTTAAGACAACATTGCATGGATAGTAACACTTTGCAAGTTAATAAATCCACATATAAAAGCTTCACTGCAAATCAATAATAACATTTGGTTTCACAAATATCATTTTCTTAGATATAACTTGGTAACATTATTTAGTAATCCACTGAAGGGACATAAATAATCTCCACTTTTCTTCGACCAATGCTCTCTATGGCCTAGTGCACACCGGAGCGTTTCCGCTGCGGTTTGCGATCTGCTTGCGGGTGCGGATCTGCTAGGGTAATGCATTTCAATGGGGTGGTGCACACCAGAGCGGGAGGCGTTTTGCAGAAACGCATACTCCCGGGCTGCAGCAGATTTTGGATTGCGGATGCGTTTCTGCCTCAATGTTAAGTATAGGAAAAACGCAAACCGCTCTGAAAAACGGCACTTCAGAGCGGTTTGCCAGGCGTTTTTTGTTACAGTAGCTGTTCAGTAACAGCTTTACTGTAACAATACATGAAATCTACTACACCAAAAACGCTACACAAAACCGCAAAACGCTAGCTGAAACGCTGCAGAAAAATAAGAAAAAGCGTTTCAAAATCTGCTAGCATTTTGCGGATCTGCTAGCGGTTTTTGGTGTGCACCAGGCCTATATGTTAGGACCTCAAAAGCTTGTTGAACGTTAATTTTATAAATGTGTACCGGATAGCAAAAAAAGTGCCCAATTTGGGTACTTACCTTGGTAAGTCCCATCCTCATACCCGTCCCAGTGCTGGGACCCCCTGAAAGCCTGTTGACAAGCCCTCACAGGTGCAGATGGCTTGCGCCTGCATCATAAAGCATAGCCAAATGGTCTCGGCTTGTTTCGCCAAGCCCAAGTGGTGGTTATTTGCTACTGCACAGACACGAGCCATCCTATACCTGCCCAGCGCAGCCATGCTCGTTCTCTTACAGCAGTGCGGCTGAGAGCTCCCTAGCGCTGGTGAAGGGAAAGGGGTAACGCCTCTGGAAGACATCTACCGAGGTAAGAATGTGATTTTTTTTGGCTTTAAAAACTCATAGCTTTGCTTTACAATGGTTCAGATTTTTAGTGTAGCCAACAATAAACTCCCAAATCAGAAAGCTAAAATTGTCATCGTTCTGTCTGTACTCTCTTTGGAGTGTGAGCTGTCTAGAGCTCAATTTCATCTATCTGTATGAGCAACTAGCTTCAATGAGCAGTAGTACTTATAATTCATTTTCCACATCTGGAATATTCCAGTGGCAGCAACATTTAACACCCCCAACTGACAGTTTCTGTTAGGATCACTGTGGAATGGATGTTTTAGTTTGCTCAAATTTATGGAGCTATACTGGAGGGAAGTTTTTCCGTTGCAAGAAAACGTGGCTTTTTACTTGAATGCCTGGTACACAACATGGAATTTGCCGTCAGATAGACAGGTCAAATCAAATTATTTCCAACAGGTCTGATCTGATTTCTGATCATTTTTCTGACCGTGAACAATTGATTCGAACCGTCTATCTGGCAGGAAATTGCATGGTGTGTAACAGGTGTACCAGTTACATGATTTCCCTGATCTAAGGCAGAACTGCACCAGTTCCTCAGCGACGTACATATCCACTTTATTCAAGAACTGGTGGGTAGTAATGAATTCAGGCTATACAGTAATCATTTCGCAGGGTTGATGTTTAATAGCACTAAATGTGCAATTTAATTTACAATAGTGCAGCCAACACATCACTCTCCAAAACAGTCACAATTAAAAAAAAAAAAGTATCTTAATACCTCAAGGTTCCTTTGTCACTGAGCCCACCATTCTGTACATTTATTTCCAGAAAATACAATACAACAACACAGCAATGAAAGCATATGGCTTCATTTATGCAAGAATAGTGCACCTGACCTTGCAGAAGTCAATGCCCTTTTTGAAAGTCAGTCTGTAGTACAGTCGTCCATTAGTACAGCTGATCTGGCTGTAGCTGCTTTTTCTCCTCCAGTAACATACTGAATTCCGCTTCTGATTCCGGCTATGCCACCCGGTGCACCCCACATCACAGCAAGTAAATGACACCTTATGGGCAGAGCCTGTTCCTTCTCCTGACACAGTGTAACAAACAGCCCCAGCTGGATGAGTTGGTAGCCTGGCTTGTTGGTTGGCTGCTGTTTTCATCACAATGGAAGCTGAAGGTCTGCCCTAATGAGTTTAGGGACAGGGCAACTTTCATTTCAGCAGTAATGTAATCTCCAAGCATACACTACTGAATAATTAAAATCATGCATAAAACATCCATTGTCTAATAACTTTAAATAGTCTTCAATAAGATCTATCTCTTCCACTAGATGTTATCTTGGTCCATATTCATAACTGCTAGGTGCACCAGCTGTGGAATACATGTTAGCTGCTGCTGGGTTCATATGATGATGGTGATAACCGTGTCCTCTGATGCTTGGCAAGGGGTAGGGAGTCGGTCTTGTTTTTGCACCTAAATAGTGATCGTAGCTGGTTGGGTACTTGTATGGGTGGTGATGAAGAGGTTCTGAACCCTGAGAATGTGGGTCCAAGCGGAGTTCGTGGGGGGGACTGGGTCTGCCAGCACTAATGGGAACAAGTCCACCAGGTACAGGAAGTGAAGGGCTGAGAACTCTGGACATAAGTTGCTGGTGGGCTGCGTCCCCATGTAATGGGGTCCCACTGGTATCCCTCTCGTAATCCCTTCTGCAATCTCCATCTGAAAAACAAAGGACAATAAAACTCAAAAATAAGCTTGTTACATGTTATTTTACTTTTTAGTTGCTTTAGGAATATTCACTCTACAGATACTGAAACAACCTGAAAAGTATAAAAGTATGTAAAGCCTGCAACAGGAAGTATAAATAGTACAATGTTCCTGTTATATAAAACCATAGACACAGGGAAAATAGGTGCATCAAGAATATAATCATGTGTCCAAACATGTCTGACTACCTTTACTTACTGGCAGTAAAGGTTCATACACTCAAATCACTAAGATTGCTGCCCACCAGCATCGGGACTTGATTCCTCAGTTTGAGGCTGAGTGCAGTACTGCCTCACAACATGTTCTATTGCTATGTAAGGGGGAGAAGGGACAATTGCACAGTGCAAGAAGGAGCAGCATCCAGTGGGAGGGGTGAGGAGGGGAACAATGGGTTCAGGCCACAGTTGTGCATCACTAAAGATCAAGTGTGCCAGATCTTTATGTGACGCATGCTAGATTCTCGGTCCTGAATGGCTGCCCGGGCAATTGTCATCAAGTGTGTATACCTTGCTTTAAAGAGAACCCGAGGTGGGAATTACTAATACTATTGGGGCACAGAGGCTGGTTGCGCACACTAAGACCAGCCTCTGTTGCCCCATCGTATGCCTCCATGTCCCCCCTGCTCGCCGCTATAGACCCCGCAGTGCTGGCGACACGCAGCGTGTCGCCAGCACAATGTTTACCTTAGCGCTGTCTGTCAGCGCCGCTCCCCCGCCTCCTCCGCATCGGCGCACCCGCCCGTGTCCCTTCCCTCCCGCTGATAGGAGGGAAGTGACACGGGCGGGTGCGCCGATGCGGAGGAGGCGGGGGAGCGGCGCTGACAGACAGCGCTAAGGTAAACATTGTGCTGGCGACACGCTGCGTGTCGCCAGCACTGCGGGGTCTATAGCGGCGAGCAGGGGGCACATGGAGGCATACGATGGGGCAACAGAGGCTGGTCTTAGTGTGCGCAACCAGCCTCTGTGCCCCAATAGTATTAGTAATTCCCACCTCGGGTTCTCTTTAAAGAGAATCTGTATTGTTAAAATCGCTCAAAAGTAAACATACCAGTGCGTTAGGGGACATCTCCTATTACCCTCTGTCACAATTTCGCCGCTCCTCGCCACATTAAAAGTGGTTAAAAACAGTTTTAAAAAGTTTGTTTGTAAACAAACAAAATGGCCACCAAAACAGGAAGTAGGTTGATGTACAGTATGTCCACACATAGAAAATACATCCATACACAAGCAGGCTGTATACAGCTTTCCTTTTGAATCTGAAGAGATCATTTGTGTGTTTCTTTCCCCCATGCACTGAAGTTTCAGGCTGCTCTTTTCTTCCTGCAAACAGCTTTGCCCTTGTTTGTAATTCCTCAGTATGTGAAAGCCCAGCCAGCTCAGAGGACAATTTATCCAGCTTGTAAAAGATAAGAGAGAGAAGAGAGAAGCTGCTCTAATCTAAATAACACACAGGCAGTGTGCATAAAGGGGAGTTCATAGCAGAACCACAACACTGAAGAACTTGGCAGCCTTCCAGACACAGGCCGACAAGTCTGACAGGGGAAAGATACATTGATTTATTACAGAGACTGTGTTAGTAGAAAGTGCTGCAGTTAGCCAGAACACATTAGAATAGCTTTTGGAACTTGTAGGATGATAAAAAACAGGATGCAATTTTTGTTACGGAGTCTCTTTAAGTGAATCCAAGGTCAGATTGATTTGATAGCTGTCATATTTATTTCCTTTTAAACAATACCAGTTGCCTGACAATCCTGATGATATACTGGCATCTATAGTAACCCAGTCACAACTCTGAAACAAGCATGTGGCCAATCCACTCAGACTTGAGTCAGAGCACCTGATATGCATGCTTGTTTAAGGTCTATGGCTAAAAGTGTTAGAGACACAGGGTCAGGGGGGCAGACAGGCATTTTGCATTGTTTAAAAGGAAATATAGTAAATATGGCAGCATCCATATGACTCTAACCTCGGGTTCCCTTTACATTTTACATACAAATGTAGAGTGGGATGCAAATGTAGAGTTGCTTCCCCAGCACAGAACATATTACCTGGCCTTTCACTCCCTCTGCTTCCTCCTGCGGAGGAGATGCAGGAGGTGGACACAGTCAGCTATGTGCTTGCAGGAAAAGACCGGTTGATGCCCCCCTCCTCCTTTGAGAAAAGGTAAACATTTCTCATGGTAAAGTGGGAATCAGCTACTGATTGGGATGAAGTTCAATCCTTGGTTAAAGTTACTCTTTACGTACAGTATCAGGATTTGTTAAAGTGTACCAGAGATGGGGACTTAAGAAAACTGACAGAAATCCTCCAGTCGGGACCAGAAATCCTCCAGTCGGTGCCAATTGGTGCAGGCGCAGTCTGACCGTGCGTGCTTTCTCGACTTGCTCCTGTCACCGGGAGCGTTCTGCGCCTGTGCAGTAGGATTGCGCAATAGCAGAATGGCCCCGGTGATGGGAGCACAGGTTGAGCGCGTGTGACCGGCCACGCTTGCGCAGTTGGCCCCGAATTGGGGGACTTTTCGGGACCAATTGCAGAAGAACAAGGAGGCGGAGGGGAATGGCGAGGGAGTGATTAGTCTGGAGGGAGAAGGATGGGGAGGGAGCAATAAGCCTGGAGGTGGCTGGAGGAAGCCCCAAGTATGAATATTTTTTTCTTATGTTCCAATCTCAGGTTTACTTTGATGAGGATGTGCAGTCAAAACGCACAAATATCCATCCACTATCCATCATCTGGCAAAGCTAAGGTGGCCATATATCAGATGGTGGCCACCATATTGACCTTCAGATACATCCCTTTATGATCGAATCTGAATAGAGAGGCATCTATTAACTGCCCACCCACTGCACACTGATTCCAATAGACGTGGTGAGGGTTGCAGGTTCACCTGTCACGCCGGCAAAACTCCTCGCTTCCTCCAGTGTCCGGCATCTTTTTGAATTGCCACTGCTGGTACCACATGACACTGCTGTCACGTGGTACAGGTGGCAATTCAAAAAGAAGGTGACATACACTTGGGGGGAGACTGGCCAGGGTTTGTGGGCCATCAGGAAACCAAATGCTGTTACTGCAGCGTACCCAATCGAGCCCTTGCCAGTAAGATTTTTACAGCTTGCCGTATCTACTGTTTTAATTAATTTGGTTGTAAATCGATTGAAGCTGTCAGATTCAACTTAAGAACAAACTTATAGTGTCTATCGTGTTCATTAACCGGGGACTACCGGCTGTAATTACTATACTGTATGTGAGGAGGCCAGTAGTAATGGCCCAATATTTATCTTGATTCCACTTTACAAAACAAACAGAGCTGGGACAAGGTCCTCCAGCACCCAAGGCTGAGACACCAAAGTGCGCACCTCCATCCCTCCCACCCCAGCTGTCACACACTGATTGCTATTAGACTTATAGGCGCCACAGGGCCCACAACCTCCCCAACAACTTAATATCTAGTTATCTGGCTTGCAGTCACTGCCATGTATTCCCATTTCTTATTTCTTTCTGCTTCAAACACAATTAGAAATGACAGCTGAATGAATTGTGCGCCCCCTCCTACACTGCGCCCTGAGGCTGGAGCCTCTCCAGCCTATGCCTCGGCCCGGCCCTGAAAACAAACATGGGAGGTTTCTTTAGGGCTTTAACTGCGCTCCACTAAAAGAAAGCATAGGACAAGAGCGGGCATATGTTGTATTTTATTCTACACTTGTATTACTTACAGATTTCCTTACTTTAAAGGTAAAAATACACACTATCATAATTCAGACAAGCTGATACTGGGCACAAAAAGAAAGAACATACAAAGATCAAGGTGGAGGCAAAGGAGTAAGGAAAAAACCCTATAGATTTGTTTTTATTGCTATTTTGAATTCAATGGGTCAGATGTTCCTTCACCCTGTTAGTAAAATAAACAGGGGGCTTTGCAATTGTTAAGTAGAAGCTGCCAACAATGCAGGAGAGTCTATCTTTAAAGCAAAGCACACAGTTTCCAGCGCTCTGCAGTTGTGTGCACACAGGAGGAAAAACCCTCCAATCCACATCATTGTGCAGAGCTAAAGCCTGTGTCCTCCTGACAAGACATTCTTATAGGGATGAAATCTGAAAGAAATGACTGACAAGTATGTGCACGCTTGAAATTGCTTAAAGTTGTGTAACCCTAAACAAACACAGACTGCATTTTCTTGACCAGACCCAAAGTGTGCTATACAGCATGGGCCTCCTGCTGTCTATAGATCTGTTTGCTCTGCATAATGGAAAATAAAGACAGGCACGATGTACCACTGTGTGACACTTGAAGCTGGAAGTATAAGCAGCAAACAGCTCCTACAGTTACAGTCATTATGGAAGCCCTGAAGTTCAGGTTCTGTTGTGCTACAGATCTGTCAGGCAAAAGCAATATTGTACAGCTTCTAGTGAATGCAAACCCCTGCTGCACTCCGAACAGTATATTAGAGCTGACATATGGATTGCACCATACACAAGATCACCAGCACTTCAGATGTAATGCAAAGTTTCAGTGAATTTCCTTTCAATATTTCCCAAGACAGGAAATCTGAACTGAGGCCCATATAGGGTCCCCTTTGTGAAGGCGCAATTGAAATTTTTTCAATGTATAAGATGATTTTGTCTTCAGAAAGGGAACCGCGTGTCACAAAAATTTCTTTTTTTTCTTTGTCTTGGGTGATGCCAAAATAAACTGATTGAAACTATGCATTTGGAATGGTCATTGTATATTTATTGCAGGATGGGCACATTCAAGTTAAAATACTGTCTGGGTTTGCTAAACATTTAAAGTGAAGCTCAACTTTTTGTTGAAAAAAAATAAATAAATAAGCAATCCTCTATAGGTCAACTCTGTACATTACAGGGATTGTACAGCCCTTATTCCAGGTGCATGACTTGCTCATACATGCATACACTATATAAAACTGTGTCTTCCCAATAGGAAATGCAGCATGGGTGTGTCAATCTGCTAACGTGAATTGGGAATTGAAACTTGATGAGCTGTGTAAAATCTCCAAGCTAGTTCTAGTAAATCTATAGCTGGTGCAAGGGATGCTAATAATTTACTTCCTGCTCTGGGTAGGAAGCTGCCTGTGCAGGAAGAAGAATGACATTTTAATGTCCTTGTGCTTTTAGAAAGTCACAACTAATTGAAATGGAAAGTAATTTCTAATAATGGTAAATGACAAAATAAACTGCATAGCACTGAAATGCTACGTTTTTTTTTACACAGGTGGCTTTTCCCAGACACATACTGCCTGTATAGGTATTTTTCCTGGTTCAATGCATAAACGTACACACTCAGACTATGTAAGTACAGCATGTTTACATTTTGGGGGGAGGGGGAGCATACAGGGGCACTTTTCAGAGAACAACAGCAACCAGACGAGGTTGTCAAGCCAGTTTGGTCTCCCTCTGAAGAATGGTTAGCTGAGATGTGACAGGCCTGGAAAGGATGCCCAGTGTAGCTAAAGTGACTGGATTGGGTTATATTCACCTCATGTGTATAGATAGGTTATGTGCACACTGCTCTCCTAACATCTCTTCTGAGAAGTAGATAACTGAACTGCAGGACAACAATTCACATCCTCCATTCATCTTGAATGCGGACAACAGATCTATTATTACCCAGAGATGTCTTGCTTGTTAAAATTACCTTCTGCGTATGAAAACAAGAAAAATAGTTCTGATGCCATGCAGGGCCGGGCCGAGGCATAGGCTGGAGAGGCTCCAGCCTCAGGGCGCAGTGTAGGAGGGGGCGCAGAATTCATTCAGCTGTCATTCCTAATTGTGTTTGAAGCAGAAAGAAATAAGAAAAGGAGATACATGGCAGTGACTGCAAGCCAGATAACTAGATATTAAGGTGTTGGGGAGGTTGTGGGCCCTGTGGCGCCTCTTAGTCTAATAGCAATCAGTGTGTGACGGCTGGGGTGGCAGGGATGGAGGGGCGCACTTTGGTGTCTCAGCCTTGGGTGCTGGAGGACCTTGTCCCGACTCTGATGCCATGACATGTGTGCTCAAGAAAATTCACTATGTGGAGATACAAAAAAGGAGAAAGAGGTGCCCAGGGCATGATAAAACTATGTTAAAAGCAACTAAAATGAAAAAGTTTTGAGGTGGCTCACTTATTGATGACATATTCAAATAATTTGTTGTGTGCTTTAATATGTACTTGGCAACTTGTTTCGTGGGTCTCAGCCCACTTCCTCAGGCCGAATACAGTGCCAGAAGAATATCAAGCCAGCGTTTGAGGCGCCTCAAATGCTGGCTTGATTTTCTTCTGGCACTGTATTCAGCTTGAGGTAAGCCACCTCAAACCTTTTCCATTTTAGTTACTTTTAAAAAAGTTTTATCATAACCTGGGTGCCTCTTTCTCCCCTTTTGTGTTACCAACCCTCCTTCGGGAGGGGTATTCTATTTGGCCAGGTAGCCTAACACGACCTTTGCAACCATCTAGAACTTTGTGTACCAAGAGAGCGACCATAGTCATCCTGGTTGGTCACCCAAGTGGAGTCAGATTTATGTATCTCCACCTGCCTACAGTGGTCGGTTGCCCATCTGCAACTTGGTGCTCTGGTGTTCAGGTGCTCTGACTGTTTGTCTGGAGAAACACTATACTTGTTTCAGGTCTGTTAACAAGATTCTACTGCAGCCAAAGAAATCAGCAGGACTGCCAGGCAATTGGTATTGTTTAAAAGGAAATCTATATGGCAGCCTCCCATATGACTCTCACTTCAGGTGTCCTTTAAGTTCTATAAAATGAGGGTATTACACCAGTTTCACTTTCTAAATTTGCAGATGATGTACAGGACAAAAACGTATTGTTTCTAGACAGAGAGAGTTTGAATACTTTAACCGAAATCAGTCCACCATGGACTTTTTTTCTACTATTTTATAAATAATATATGTACAGTATATTCCGATATACAGTACTTATTCAAGCTTTGCAAATTCACTTGCTAAAATTCCCGTTGAATAAAGGGAACTGTGAATAACAAAAAAAATGCTGTCAGTCCTTACACAATTGTTCACCAGTGGACCTTTTCACTTCTTTTATAAACAGCTGGACAGCTAGGAATCTGGAAAGGTTTATAGAATACATCTAATATTTATGAATACATCATTTTACTAAAACTATATTATGTTTTTGTAAGCACACATTTAGGAGTATTATTTATTGTATGCCTAAAATTATTATTATTTTTTTGCATATTTTGGGGAATTTAATTTTCTTTCAATTTAGTATTATTACATTTTAGTGTATATTGCCGTCTGTTGGAATACATGGAATACATTCTTACTTTTTTTTTTGAATGACTACAGAATGTACCAAAAATCAATACTGTTATATTGAGAGTGGATTTGTATATTCAGGAGTGATGCATCATGGGGAACCACACTTGGTCAGTTAAAACTGAATTATTGCAAATACCTTCTGTTTTAAGAAGGCAAAATTATATTAAGCATCACTTTTTTAGTTAGGGCTTTTCGGTTTCTTTTTCTCCTTATATTCTCCTAGTGATTTTGGATCACTATCCAGTGGTTCTAGATAAGCTCTCTGGGTACTCTGTAGTACTGTTATATTTGGGCCCTATTTACACTTAAAGGAATACTATCGATTCACATATTTTTTTCAATTGACACAGGAATTGTTTGGGAAGAGCTGCTAAGTACTGGTGTATACATTTTAGGAGCAACTTTTACTGTTATCAAAATACATTCAAACTTTACTGACACCAAAACTGACTGCTGACTGAGCCATGAGGAGAGGGGACATTCCCCTCACACTTCATCAGTTAACTCTATGTGTAGCTCTGTGTGTGACAGAGAAGAGAGCTCCCAACAGCTGCAGCTCCTGTGTCCTGTGTTTCTGACTGAAGTGTCTGAAGAGAGCAGAGGAAATGTAACTAATTGTCACAGCTTTTTCATATTGTTTTTGCTTTCAGAGTTTGATATGTTTGATATTTGCTTTCTGTAGTCTGATATGCAACTCTGGCTGTGCATTGAAGCAGACACCCCTTCTGCAATTGGTTTGTCCCAATATAGCTAAATCCTACCCTCAATAAAATACAGCTTTTGCCTCTGATATGTAACATGAAAAGTAGGAAAATGTTTACACAGCTACTTAGACATTATTTGCACACTGTCATTTTAGAACACTTGGGTATCGATAGTATTCCTTTAATGCATTGAGTTGCTTTGCATTGCATCCAATTTGCCAAATGGGACGCAATGTGACGCAACTCATCGCATCTAAGTGTGAATCCAGCCTAAAGCATAAATAATAATTAGCACTACTAAATGGAATGTAGAATATTTGTTTTATTTATTTAATATGTTAAACACAGTTTTTCTATCTGGGAACTATGAACTATTATAAATAAAGGATTCCTTTTTTTAGAGCTCCACCTACTGGTTTTACTGGTATGGTCCTATGAGAACTTAAATGTCTTGCTTCATGGTTGCAGTAAACATCTCAAAACATTACAAAGTCTTCTAAAGTCCAACACAGACAGATGAATTTTGACATTGGAAACAACGATCCAGTTGTCCAATAAAAATATCCACAATATATCTTAGGGGTAATGAACTACATAATTTAATAGAGTTCAATTGTTCACAGGTCTCCCAACCCTCCCCCACCACCGTCACACACACATGGCCTATAAACACAAATATGAATTAATAAGAGAACTAATATTAGGTTTATTGTGTGTATCTTTAAATTAGTTCAAAACAGAAAGGTTTTGTGGCTGCTATGGGCCTTAAGCAGGAAGGGCCAGTAATTTTGTCTTGCACTGGAAGCAATACTGCAATTTTACCAGTGCTAACACCAGGGGAGCACCATTACCATAGCAACGAGTGCGTTATCCCAGGTAATAGTGCTAATAGTGTATCTGGCCCCATATCTATAACAAGTAATGCATTAACCAGTTTATTTAAAAATGAAAATATTTAAGCAAAAGGTTTAGTTGAGAGTGACATCAGTTGCCCTTGACTTATGAACTACAAATGTCTTTATTTTTTTTCTGAGATGTGATCATAGGGATTATTCAGTAAATAAACCACGGGAATGAGACAGACAGCAATTTTTATTTTTTGGGCTCTTGTCAAGCATCCCATTCTTTAATAAAACCATATCTGAAACCATTCACAGATACTGCAAGGATTTTGTATGCTCTCCCTGTGTCTGCATGGGTTTCCTTCAGGCACTCCAGCTTCCTCCCACATCCCAAAAACATAAAGATGAAATTGGTCCTAGACTACGATACATAGACTACAGGATATAGATATATGACTATGATAGGAATTACAGTGTGAGCCCCTCTGAAGGACAGTTAAATGACAATACTATATACTCTGTACAGCGCTGCGGAAGGTGCCTGCAATATATAAATACTAGTTATTACTAATAATGATAATAATATTTCTATTGTGGACATTTTTCAGAGCTCTAAGCTTTTTCTCGGTGTATATGAATGACCAATCAGGATCAGAGATGCTCCTTTGTTTTTAATGTTCAGGTGTATCTGATTGGATGTTGAAAGTGAGCTTGGTGGAAATTCTTTGCCCCATGCTGTAAATGGAACACATTACAAAGCAGCAGACAAGCCACAACAAAAAGTTTAATAGCCACTCACATTTAATTAGCTATAAGGTTTTACGTGAAAACGTAAACTCTGTGCATGGTGGTTGGTGGTGTATCATCATTATTATTATTTAGTATTTATATAGCACCAAAATCTTCTACAGCGCTTTACGGAGTATACATAGTATTTTTCACTAACTGTCCCTAAGAGGAGACAACAATCTAATTCCTACAATAGTCATATGTCCATTACAGTCTAGTTACAGTTTAGGGGAAAGCCAGTTACCTTATCTGTATATTTTGGAATATGGGAAGAAACACGAGTGCCTGGAGGAAACCCATGCAGACATGGGAGAACATACAAACTCCATACAGACAGTGCTCTGGACAAGAGTGCTATCCACTATGCCACCGTGCTACCCATATTAGATACAGCCTTCCATACTTCCACAGCTGGATTACAGCTTCTCAGATCTGGGCTCCTATAGGCTCTAAAAAGTACCAGGAAATTTTTAGAATCTAATTTGGGCCTAGATGCTGGCCCCTACAAAGACCTGATGGTGAAGAGACCAGTGTGTAAGGTGGGCAAAAACAAGGCTGGACTTTCACATTCCAAAAGGAATGCAGTGTGTTGCCCAGCAGGGATGATCAATCAGATGTGAATAATAATTCTGAGTAGATTCAGGATTAGATTATGCAACTTCTGTATAAAAATGTAAGTATTTTGAAAACGGTTCATTATCAACAGGGGCGTAGCAATAGGGGGTGCAGAGGTAGCGACCGCATCGGGGCCCTTGGGCCAGAGGGGCACGGAAGGGCCCTCCCTCAACTACAGTATTAGCTCTCTATTGGTCCTGTGATCATAATATTCACTTCTATAGATCATTTGAATAGTGGTAATCATTAACAAGCTATTTCCCATCCCCTTCTTGCACCTCAGACACTGTAGTTGCCATTGGCAGGTTTTGGTGCGCTGTATCAATTGTTATGTATAGAGTGCTTGGGGGGCCCCATTGTAAAACTTGCATCGGGGCCCACAGCCCCTTAGCTACGCCACTGATTATCAAACTGCATACATTTGCATAATTCTGCATCACTTCGGAATTATTAGCAATTCACTGACCATCCCGACCAACCAGAGCACTATTTTGAAAAAGAAAAAGATTGTGCATGTATGTGAGTCTGGCAATGTCTTAGCTTTACATATAGTTGTTTATTTTGTGAATTAGCAACTTTTTTTTATTTTTGCCAGATTATAATTTGGCCAAGTTTATCCTAAACTGACAATTCTATTCTGAAGCTGCCATGTTACAACCATGCAAAACACCTTGTTACCACCATCTGCTTTATTACATGTCCTGTAATGTAGGCAACCACATCTGTTCTCATACTTTAAAGCTACACACTCACCACAAGACCGTGGAAGATAGATCAGGGATACGTGACGACGAACGATCTGACAAACAATCGTTCCCAGATCCATCTTCCGCAGTCGCGAATGTAGGAACAAACGACAGGTGCGAATGCATCATTGAGTGATCATGACAATTAACTTGGGGTCAATGGCGATCGGAATGACCATCCACGATTGGATCCATCATGGCGGTTATTCAAAGCGAAAGATTATCACGCCTAATTGGTCATTATTGAACATCGTTTAAGAAACTTTCATTCACGATATCGCAAAAAATCATTCGTCGCACAAAATAATTTGTGTAAAAAACATTTAGTGGGTATGGGCCTTAACACAGACAACAAGCATACATAATTTAACAAGTCAACTGATATTACATACTTGATGGTCTTAGACTTAAAATACATTGGCCCATATGCAATACCTTTTTTTCTCCTGAGTTTTCTCCTACGTGGTATTTTCACAATTTGTTATAAAATGCCTTTTCAGCCACCAGCATGTGAAAAAATACTGAAAATTAATTTAATAGCACTTTTTCACTAATTTTTTATTTTTTTTCAATTCTAATTCTAAAAAGTTAGTTTAAAGAGAAGATGAAAATTCTCGTAGGAGATAACTCAGGTGAAAAAGTTAATTGCATATGGGCCTTTGTATCACTCATTTTTAACTGCATATAGAAAAGTAGTATTGGTGATACACTGTGCAAATGCAGATTGCCCTGTTGAAAAAACACTTTTTCCACACTGGCCATCTGTATGGATACTGATCAACAATAGGAGCTGGTTTCACTATACAACTGTCAAAATGCCCAAAAATGCCACTGTTCATGGGATGCAGCACATCTGAGCATCAATCATGATGACTCAGCCATAAAGGAGTTCAATTTCAAGCCCAGGAGTTTGTTAGTGCATTCAGCAACTCTCTCCAGCAGCACTGGAAACTCTTTTTAGCGTTAGAACAATGATTCCCTTTTCTCCACATAAAAGGGAACAATCCTTCTTTACCGCTGCTGAATCTGGGAACAAGACTGCGGTGATCCAAAGAGATGTACACCATCCAAGAATGTCCACATTTGTCACCATCCCTAGTTCTCAGCAGGAGATCTGCCCAACTACTGCAGATATGTTTATGACAATAGTCACATACAGATACACTAATGTGGACAGCTCCCATAAAGGGTGTACACAACAAATATTTGAAAAGTATTCCATTTATATTAATATACAATGAATAAACCACGTAAACATAGGGCCATGCTCTGCCTGTTTTCCTCCTAGCTAACAGTATCTATGTTGGATTATTTGTTGAAAATTAGGTATAATAGATATCAGTGCTTAAAAATAACCTTCCCGTTTCAGACTGTAGCCAGCTATATTTATCATTATTTAGTATTTATATAGCGCTGACATCTTCTGCAGCGCTGTACAGAGTATATTGTCTTGTCACTAACTGTCCTTCACAATCTAATCCCTATCATACCATGGTCGTATGTCTATGTACAGTATGTATGGTATAGTGTATGTATCATAGTCTGTGGCCAATTTAGGGGGAAGCCAATTAACTTATCTGTATGTTTTTGGGATGTGGGAGCTATAGGGAGCTTCGTTGCTTTCCCTGTAAAAACAGGAATACAACGAAACAGAAAATTCACATTGCATGTTATGTAAGTGTTGTGTCGCCTACAGTGAAGCATAAAGTCAATGAAAAGCAGGCTTCACAACCACCGTTAATGCAGACATTATGCAGTAGCACACTGCATGCACTGTGTAGAGATACTGTTGTCCATTGTCGCATAGACTTACTATTGCAGTGTGACTTTGTGAGTTAGTGTGCCTTCATAAAGTCACAACACAACTCTCCACTGTGAATGGGGCCTAAACCTTTTAGAATTGAAAATAATATAAAAAAGCAGTGTAGATGAAGCCGCTTTACAAGTATAGGAAAGTGTTTGTTTGTTGTTATGCATAAATACATAAAATGACAGAAAAAATGACTATACCAATTATGCAACCTATTTTAGCAAACGTGCAGTAGTTTGTATTTCTTCCGTATGCCATACATCACTATTTTTCAGTGAATCATTTCCTCGTGGCACTTTTTGCACTTTACATCTTGCTAGCACAGGCATGACATCTGCCAGCATATTGATAAGCATCAGAGCTACAAGTATTTCACTGACCTTTGTCGCTTCCATTCTGTGGAGGTGATGAAACAGGATTCCTGGACCTTGCAAACGCACTCATCAGAGGAAGGGATCCTGGCCGGTGGTTTCTTGGCCTATCACATGACAGAAATACAAGTCATTTCTAAACTTTATTGGAAGATTAATACTGGAACACAATTATGTTAAGGAACTTTTTCTCAGTTACTCTTAAGTTTGACATGCAGTCTATAGATAAGGACTCCTGACAACAGAGGTCTCCCATGCGAGGTAATAGACTCTAGTCAGGTCTGATTTGTGGGGAAGTTAGGATAGCATTGTTGCATTACACCAGATAATTTTACCACCTGTGTTGATATAAAAAAGCAAGTGTAGGAGAGGCTGGGGATAAATATAGAGGGCATAATGCAACTAAAAAATGCAGGCGTTATTTACTGGCATGATAACTTGATATGTAACGTGCAGGTTTTTTGCACACGTTATCTAGAAATGTACTGTAGACCGCATATTACTATAACATGATTCATTACATTGGAGAGGTACAATTATATGGACAGTGCATTCACAATCTTTAAAAAAAAAAAAGCAAGTTTTTTAATACATACTCCATTTTTTGTATTATCAGTTTTTTGTTATCTAGCTTGCTAGGTTTTCAAAGCCGTGTTACTGTGTGAATGTCAGATACTGCTTCAGTAGCATTTTACAACCTGGCTATAAATTGTGAATGAGTGCGGTAGGGATTAGAGATGACAAATTAAATGTTAATATTGATCATTGACATGAATATGTAATACAAACTGTATGCAACTTGGCAGTGGGCTAATCAAATTCACTTCCTGTTTATGTTGATTTATTTTATTTCAACCTGCATACGATTTGCATGACATGTGCTTGCATCTCAGAATTATAACAGATTGTAAGCCCCTTTCAAAAACTGGTGTGAATATTTTTGCATACACTGTGGACTTCTGCATACCATACCGACACAATCTCCATATGGGAAATAAATCGAATAATAAATCTCTTTGCCTATTCAGCCTGTGAATGAATTTGGTTCATACACAGTAAAGCCTTTGTTTACTTTTATCCCTATAACAAAGAGTTATTGCCCCTCAGTGGCCATGTGAGAAATGTACAGCATGTTGTATTGGTCTGAATGTGTAATAATGTTCACTTATGTGGTATGCACACTTTGGGGCCTGGAGCCCACTACAAATCGCAAAACGCTAGCACAGTTGCTAGTGTTTTTAAGTAGCGTCTTGTAAGCGATTTCATGAGCGTTTTCAGGCAATTTTGATAGTGATTTTGTTAGCTATTTTAAAAAGTGTCATCTTTTTGTAAGCGATTGTGATAGCGATTTGCGATTAGCAATTTTAATTCTGATTGGTCCTTTCAAATTATTATAATCTTTTTTACAGTTTGCAGTAATTTAAAATCGCATGCAAATCTCTGCGTGTAGCGATTCATGAGCGATTTGCTAGCATTTCAATACTTTACATTGCAGTGCAAACGCTCCCAAAATGCTGCATGTCCAGTGATTGCGATTTTGGTAATCGCTACTGTGGGATTTGTTACATTTATTTACATTGGCAGAGCATTTAGGGAAATCCGTAGCGATTTAAAGCGCCCCTTAAACGCTCATAAAAGTGCATTAGTGGGTTCCAGGCCTAAGGGTGCTTTCACACTATGCACTTTGTGCTGTATTATATTTGTATTTCTTCATTCAAACTCAGCACACATGAATAGGGTCTCAACTATTGGTGTAGCCACGTGAAATTGCTGCACTTCTAAGCTGAGCAGTGCTATCATCATAGTTTGAAGTATTTACGATATTTAATACAGTACACTTTAGCATCACCACGATAGAGTAGGTTGAAAACCGAAAAGCATAGTGGTATAGTGGTATCATAAAGAGGAAAAGTATGCTATAAAAATGAAGTAGCACAGCAGTAGATTCTCCAGACTGGCGATCATACTAGGATTGCCGAAAAAAGCTTTATATTAAGGCAAATGTTGGCTAACTTACTTCATTATGTTTACAGTTCTCCCGATCAACTGCTGATCATTCAACCACCATCTCTCCTTACGTCTATCTAGGGCATACTTACTCTCACTTTCCCTGCAAACTCTCTATGTTTGGCAGTCTACAGATTGTTTCTATTTTACAGCCTTATTCCTGTATATCCACCACTAGTGATTTTACTTATTGTTCCTTCATGTTATCTGTTCATCTCTTTATCCAAACTCTCTCCCACCACACTACACCAATCACAGCGTAACAACTTCCTATCCTCAGACACACACCGACTACAGACACAACCACCAACTACATCAACTCAAGATACAGAAAAGTCAAGGGCGTCCCTCACCTCTCCCACCCCCTGTCATAGTGCCAATTTAATTGTTACTCATCCCGTGTAGCCTGTGAGGATTGAGCTGCATTATAACACAACACGTTAATGCATGTGAACTCACTGCCGTACCATTGTATAGGCATCCTCACATTTCTACATTGTAATGGATCACATTATCCTAACGCACTCTCTGCCATGCATTTCTGGATACGATATACGAAAAAGGGAATTTTCCATAGAAATTTACTATGCTATTCAATAACGCATGCATGTTTACCTGCAGAGTGTGTGTGTGTGTTGCTTTGTGCCCACGTTATAGTGCTGCTGTGAACTTACACAATAATCGACACAACAATCACACAGGATTGCACATGTATCCTCTGCCAGGGAAAATGAGCAGGAGAAATTCTGCTATGGAAAACAATGGCAATCAACTGCACAAGTCAGTCTGGAAAGATTGCTATTTATTTCTGAATGTAGATTTGTACCCAGATGTCAGACAAGCCTCAAGAAAACATCACATCATTGTCTGCTCTGTCCAAAAACAGTTGAGTTGGGTGATCACAGCCAATCAGTAATTAATTCAAATATCCAGCCAAGTGAATAATACTATTTTATATTATATATGTTTCTGATTACTCAATGTTGTTCATCTGTAGCCTGAGGCCAGGTTTACAGTGGGCGTTGTGCTGTGTTCCATTTGATATCAGGAAGCAATATTATTATTAATTAGTATTTATATAGCGCTGACATCTTCCACAGCGCTGTACACAGTATATAGTCTTGTCACTTAACTGTCTCTCAGAAGGGCTCACAATCTAATCTCTACCATAGTCTTATGTCTATGTATGTATTGTGTAGTGTAGTGTAGTGTATGTATTGTAGTCTAGGTTCATGTTTTTGGAATGTGGGAGGAAACCGGAGTGCCCGGAGGAAACCCACGCAAACACGGGGAGAACGTACAAACTCCTTGCAGATGTTGACCTTGCTGGGATTTGAACCTGGGACTCAGCGTTGCAAGACAAGAGCGCTAACCATTACACCACCATGCTGCCCTTAAGCATACAGTCAATAAAAAGGTATGCTTCACTGTACTGTTAACACGGACATTACGTGGGAAATGTGTGAATTGGGGCACCTCACTTTGGCTGAACGCACCACAATGGCCGCACTGTATTGCAATGAAACGTTACGCGGTACAATGTGCCCGTTATGCCGTACTGCAATGCCCCACTGTGAACCTAGCCTGGCTGGATATCTCAAGTCATCATAATTCATCTACCTCTTATTTGAATTAAATTCTATTAGGATGAGAAAAAAAAGTAATCTTGAGTGCTATATGTTGCATGGATTGTGGCAAACTATCATTTGCATCTTTATTTTGCTTTTATGTATAAATAAAAACCTAGCTTTGCCAGAAGCCTCCCAACAGAAGATACAGTATTAGTTGGGAGTTTCACAGGCTACTTCCATTCACTTTGTCTGTCCAGAATGAGCAACACAGTTTTGTGTTCTGTGCGGTTGCAAAGTAGTGCAATTTGATCTCATTGATAGTTTATGAATAACTAGCTGCAAACAGAAATGAAAAGGTGTTATGTAAAAAAAAATCTTCCACAGCAATAATCTACCTTCAGCAATTTTAAATATTCTGTTCTTTTTTAAAAAAAGTGTTGCACTGGGAGACATCAAGCTCACCCCAACCTGAATTATCTCAAATTATTTCTGTTTTAAGAAAGCAAACTCTTGTTTTCTTTTTTTTTTTAAGCAAGAAGTTTTAAATCAGGATGATACCATTTTTTTTTAAATGACCCGAAAATTAAATGCACACACTGTGGCCTAGTGCACACCAGAGCGGTTCGGCAGCGTTTTGCGATCCGCTTGCGGATGTGAAAACGCTTGGGTAATGTATTTCAATGGGCTGATGCACACCAGAGCGGGAGGCGTTTAGCAGAAGCGCATACTCCTGGGCTGCTGCAGATTTTGGATTGCGGAGGCGTTTCTGCCTCCAATGTAAAGTATAGGAAAAGCGCAAACCGCTCTGAAAAACGGCAGTTCAGAGCGGTTTTGCAGGCGTTTTTGTTACAGAAGCTGTTCAGTAACAGCTTTACTGTAACAATATAAGAAATCTACTACACCAAAAAACGCTTACCAAAACCGCAAAATGCTAGGTGAAACGCTACAGAAAAATAAGAAAAAGCGTTTCAAAATCTGCTAACATTTTGTGGATCTGCTAGCGGTTTTTGGTGTGCACCAGGCCAAAGAAAGAAATCTGTAGCTTTAGTACAAATATGAGCAAATAATTCAGTTTTTATTTTTAAATGAGATTTTATTAGGGCTACCATTCAGTCTCATTTCCACAGTGCATAGACTGGTTTAGCAAATTCTTAATATCCCTGTGCAAACACTTTGCGCTGAGGACTCAGGCATGCAGCCACTTGCATTTATACGAAGAGACAATACAATGCAAGTGCCTGTTTGGGGAAGATTTTGTTGTTGTAGGTTGTTACTCAGTTCATGAATTTCACATATACAAGTATTTAACTGTGTAGTAATTCCCTTGACCTAGACACTAAAGATTCTGATTCAGAAAGGCATGGTTATAAAAACTGAGATGGTAATAAGTTATCTTCATTAAGTGGAAAGGTATTTGAAAGCCAGCAATTATTTTTCTATAAAAGTCTTTATAATTTTTATTTTATAGAAACATTATATACTCACCAATCTTCTGGGTCGCAATCTCGGAAGCCCTTAGCAAAAGGATTGCTAGCTATTTTAAGTTGAGTTATCTAGGACAAAGTACAAACAAAAAAAAGTATTATTTACTGTACTTATATAGTTGTTTTACACTGGAAAAAAAAACAGACTTCAGCAATGGAATCGCTGTTACACCCAAAAGTACTATGATCTGGGTAATGAGCAAATGTATTTGTTATGAATGCCAATAAACATTTTTAAAATCTGTAGGGTGAATTTATTACATTTATTTTTGTCAGATTCTAAATCTTGCTGATATTACTTTAAGTAAATTTAAAAATGTTATATTACTCTGTTTGGTTGACGGACCCAACACGTATTCCTAATACCAGACTAATACAGTAAGAAGAAACTGTTGCCATAACAACCAGATTTTATGTTTTTTCCACTTATTGGCACATGAAAAGATCCTATATAGCTGCAATAAACCCTGCCTATATTTCTCTACAGCAAAAATGGCAAGTCAGAATGTACATTCAAAACTTGTTAACTTATTACTTTTGAGCTAATAGGGTGCAGGCTTCACTATTTTTTCTACCTAATTGTATATGAGCTCAAAAAACAACCTGAGACACAAACACAACTAAAGTGTATGAGAAAAGACCACAATGACATATGGAGAAGGTCTACTGGAACCATAATAATAACCCATTTAAGAAAATAAAAAAAATAGCCCCTGCTTGAATAGCTATTGTACATACTGTTTATTCACCCTGGCCTAATCTGTCTCTGCAAAGACCCTCATTTATATCCAGGAACCCCTAGCAGGATAATTTGCTGGGGAGAGTCATTGAGTCACAATTAGACAGGCTCTGGTCTCAAGGTTATCAATGCTATATATGCTCTGTGACTTTAATGGCATGAAGATGATACTTTGTAGAAGGACCTTGACAAAGCCAATGGCTGCCACATTTGTAAGGGCAAGCAGCTGTGCCTTATGTTTTTTTAGTTAAACTGTTTTTATGTAGGTCCCTTGCTAGCCAGCAAAAATGTCACATGCACTAACAATATTTACATTTTTTCAAATTAATCGTTTTTCCCTTGCTTATTGTAAATCTATTCAATGGCCTACATTTTATGTTTTTATTCATGAGAATACTCCAGACTGTCACCTTCAACAGAGAAAGAGCAACAGATGACCACGTTCTCAGCACTGCATGGATGGCTTAGGTTAATCTCTTAGGTATGCTGAAAAGGTCTGCGCATCTTTTAAGCTGTAGGTTAAATATATAATGTATATATGGAATCTTGCGAGCTCTCATTGGCAAAGTTAACTGACTTCTGCATGTATAGAAAGGGCAAGCAGGATGTGGTTCAGTGGGATGCCTACTTAAAGGGGCACTATGGCAAAAAAAATTAAAATTTAATATATGAGCAAACAGACAAATAAGAAGTATGTCTTTTCCAGAGTAAAATGAGCCATAAATTACTTCTCTCCTATTGTCAGGAGAACAGAGGCGCCAAAAGAATAAAATGTATTAAAAGCTTTCAAATTCCTCAGGAGGCGGTGGTGGACTCATCTCCCCGAAGTAGACATAATACCGTCAATTTTGATACAAACAAGTTTATTTATATACTCCAATAAACAGTGCAACGCGTTTCGCAGGTATATTCCCGCTTCTTCAGGCAATAACAAATAGGAGTACACACAGTACAGTCTCAAGGTCACGATAAACGCCTCTGAGACTGTACTGTGTGTACTCCTATTTGTTATTGCCTGAAGAAGCGGAAATATGCCTGCGAAACGTGTTGCACTGATTATTGGAGTATATAAATAAACTTGTTGTTTGTATTAAAATTGATAGTATTATGTCTACTTCGGGGAGATGAGTCCACCACCGCCTCCCGAGGAATTTTAAAGCTTTTAATACATTTTATTCTTTTGGCGCATCTGTTCTCTTTACAATATCAGCATCCACTCCTGGTGGAGGGGTTGAATCCCCCTTTTCTTCTCCCTATCTACAGAGAGCGACATCTTAATCCTGAGTGAGGACAGGTCTAATCTCCTCACCTGCCTATACAGTGGTTACCTATACGGTAACCGTGACTTGTGAGTATATTTCTTTATATACCTCTCATTACCCATTATTGTACATACTACACTATATTGGGCTCTCGGTGTTCCCTTCTTTTTTCTCTCCTATGTAGCTGTCACTTACAGTAGGTAGTAGAAATCTGACAGAAGCAACAGGTTTTGGACTAGTCCATCTCTTCATAGGGGATTCTTAGCGAGGCTTTTATTCTTTATAAAGATACTCCCTAAAAAGGATTTAAACAATGATGCTGGCCAGCTTCTTTGCTCACTACACAGTTTTTTGGCAGTTGGACAGAGCAACTTCCCTTCACTACGTGCTTTTGAAAATAAATAAATCCCTGAAAATCCCCTATGAAGAGATGGACTAGTCCAAAACCTGTCGCTTCAGTCAGATTTCTACTACCTACTGTAAGTGACAGCAACATAGGAGAAAAGTTATTTTATGGCTCATTTTACTCTGGAAAAAAATGTACTTCTTATTTGTATATGTTTGCGCATGTTTTAAATTTTACAATTTTTCGCCATAGTGCCCCTTTAAGTCTACTTCTATCTTCTATCACAACAATGATGCACTAGCTTTGCAGTCCAAAGATCATTTAGTCATTCACTGATATTTTTCCAAGGGCTTCTGCTCCAAGTAGGATTTGGCTACACAACTCATACCTGAACTCTGACTAATTTCTTTCTGTGTGTATTTTTAAATGAATGAATGCAAAAGTGGAATTAAAGTTGCATTTCTCTCAAGACTGTTAAGTGGCTGGTGCAGCACCAGTTGAACCTAGATAAGGCAGCTCCAATAATGTAGCTGTGAACTAGATTTCTGAAAATACGTTTCCCATTCTAAAGGCCAAGAGGTCAACAGTTTTTAATAATTTACCAGAAGTTTGATACCCTGTTGGAAAGTAAAATTGCCCCAGTTTCACCCACAGATGATCTATTATATTTAAGACAGTGCTGCCCAACTACCAAAAATAACATTCAGTTCACTGGTGAATGTATATTTACTTGAAACACAGTGTAAATGGGGGGGGGGGGGGGGGGGGGGGCTACCATTCATCCATGATTCTGTATACCTTAGGCACCCAATCTAAGTTCTAGATGCAGTACAGTCCCGGTTATCCAGAACTCAACTAACCAGAAGCCTCAACCCACCAGCACAAATAACCGGCAGCAATCACAGTGGTGAAGCCCAACTTCGTAGGCTGTTTGTGGGCTCTGCTGTGCTTGAAGACTGGGTTCCATGGCTCCCTCGAGGTTAATATATTTTCAATGACTGTACTTTAACTTTTAATACAGAGCGTATGGTATGTATACATAGTGGGGTACAGCACTGTATTAGCTAGGCCTATTTTTAAAATTGGGTCTCAAGCAATCGGAAAGTACACTTATCCAGCATCAGCTAATCCCTGTCGGGGCTGGATAACAGACTTTATTGTACCATTACCACCCCTTCTTAATCCAATGGAGTATCTGAAGTAAATGTAGACTAAATTACTGAATAAGTAACCTGTCCCTTTTACTGAAAGTAGATACTCAACTTATTTTTTTTTTAAATATTCTTTAGTTAAATTATCAAAATATATTTTTTACTTCTGGTCAAATGAATGTGAAAATAAATAGGCAGCACTTGTATTCCCTGAGACACTGCACATGGCAGGAGTAAGCTGTGCTGGTGTATGTGTCTTAGCACATCTATATTGATCTTTCCAGCTAGTCGTGTGCATACTTTGGGATTTATTTTTCATAAAGGGCACCATTCATTGCCATGAGCACTTTGCTTATCACACAGCTCTACGCTGCTGTGGCTGCATTATTTAGTGGTGTTGACAACGTGAAAGTGCATCAGCAACACAAAAATTAGGATAAATAGATATTTGTATGTATATTAAGTCTCATAAAGTTAGTTAAAAAAATAATAATAATACTAATGAAAATAATTATAAAAAAAAAAGAAGAAGAAAAATCATTATATAAAAAATTAATTAGTGGGGTCGTAACTTCTACAAATGTAAGGTTTTATAGGGTTAAGCATACTGACAACTTAACTGGAAATGTCAAGCATCAACACTATTATAAGCTTTCTAGTGAAATTCCAAGTTTGATAAATGGACCTCTTTATGGGAACATGCTTGCACAGAACTTCTTGCTTTGGGCAAAGTTTACAAGTGTCCATCTAAACTTCTAAGCATAGACACCATCACAAGTTCAGAAGGAAAGTGCATTTTACTATTACCCATCATAAGCAGGCACATAACGATAACTGGATACCTAAAAAAGCACATTCAGAGACAAAAATTCTACTAATTGGCTAGCACAGTATATTGTATATTTAATGTAGAGATAAAAATACCATTGCGTATTGAAACACATTGTAAGAAGAGAATCATTTCCCACAGAGATAACAAAATAAGGCTAGATTGATGTTGATAATCTACATTATTTACTTCAGTACTTTAAAGGGAACCTATGTTTTATTTTAAAAGCCTATTCATTTTTAAAGTAAAAATCCATATTCCTTATTCTGGGACATGAAAAAAACGGAAGGAAGCATCGTACTCTAATCCAGAGATTCTGGGTTCATTTTACTGGCCCATAATAATGACAGATATTTCCATTTTATAGTGATCCTCCTTAGATGATGCTTTTAGCTGGCACTGGTGCATCAGAGGTACTTCAGCAAAAATATCGCCTTGAAATATCTGCTGTTTTTTTTTCATAATTGTTGCATTAACCTCCAATAGAAAGATAGGTTTTGTTTATATTTATAAATATTAATTTTACTTTTTTTAAAATGTAATTCCAAGTAAGAACTTTTGTAACAAGTCCCCACGTAGTTAGATGGAGGCCTTACTGCATTGGCAATGGCAACTCCAATGAGTTTATAAAAAAAAATTTCAAATATATGCTAATACAGAAGTACATAGGGCCATATCCTATTAACTTTTTTCCTGTGTTTTCTCCAAGGAGATAGCTATACATCTTATCTTAAAAATATTTTTTACATTTTTAGCAACTGAAAAAGTACTAAATAGTACGAAAAAAAAATGTCATATCAAACTTATTTTGAGCATTTTCTTGCTTGGTGGGATCTTTCAAGTTATATTATTGATGAGGTTTGAAAATATCTACTTGGAGAAAACTCAGGAGAACGATTATAGGATATAGGCCATAGTGTCTGTGTCATTTTAGGTGTCAAAAATGTAACAATACATATTCGCAATAGATAAATAATTTCCTGGTAATTAAAATATAGCTAAAACTTAATTCTATAAAATACTAATATAGCCCATACAGTGTCCTCACTTTTACTTAGAAATTTTAGACACGCAATAGTTAATTGGTTCCTCCAAAAATTGGCTTAGTCTATGATGGCGATTTAAGACTATAACTAGAGTAGGGGTTATATTGTGAGCTTCTCTAAGGGACAGTAAGTGACATGACTAAAAAGTCACACTGTGACTGTGACTAGAACACTGTGGAAGATGTTAGCACTATATAAATACATACATGCTACTACTACTACTACTACTACTACTACTACTACTACTACTACTACTACTACTACTACTACTACTACTACTACTACTACTACTACTACTACTACTACTACTACTACTACTACTACTACTACTACTACTACTACTACTAATAATAATAATAATAATAATAATGTTGTGTACAGTAAATTCCCCAAAGGAAAAAATAGTTTGTGTATGTAAGTGATAAAAAAATATATTAATTAATTGAAGCTAGTTTAAATCAGAAGTTATCACTAACTTGCCCCAATTTGGTACTTTGCTAAACTTTGGGGGCTTCACTGGATTCAAGTTCAGTCACTTTTTCTCTCCCTGGGCTGTTTCCTGAAGCAGCTTGCTCAGCCAGAAACCTGACAAAATACATACAGCATAATAAATAGTAGCCCACAGGCTAAGTAAGTAAATGTGGCGATATGCAGAGAAACATATGGTTCTTCTCTGGGAGTGAGCTGTGGGGAGCCAGCACAGAGCAAACCCAAACTGCTGGGAGAATTGAGGGGCATGCTATGCACTTGTAAGAAAATGCCACATTACATAGTTGGGTCACCAGCAGGAGAGCAGCTAAGACAAACCACTGGATAAATCTTACGTGTGTATTTATTGAATTCATCTGGGACAAGGCAGGGCATTTTCTATATTTAAGTAAATCCGTGGATAAAGTATGTGATTGTGAGTTTCCGGAATGGGTTGAAAAACAAACTTTAAGCCCTTTCAGTGACAGTTTCAGACGTAGAGGTCAAACTGATAGAAACCAGGAGAGAGGCAGGGAGAGGGGGAGAGAGAAAGAGCAGCTGTCCCAGGTCATCAGGAAAATGCCAGCCTCACACGAGACTACTTTCTCTGTGCAAAACCTGCAGCGTTCTCTGTGCGAGGCAGGAAAGAGTTCATACACTGAATGCAATAACAGCAGTGTGCACAGATGGAGCCAAACTGACTCCGCATTTCTCACTCATATATACAGCCACTAGTTCTCAATGAGCCTCAGTTACTTTAGTTTATATGGGAATCTGCTCAGGCGACTTCTTCTGCCCTGCTTGTTGGGTTTAGAGAGCTTCTAGCTTCTTTATGGGTTCATGTGTGATGTCGTTTTCACCTACACTGTTCCGTTTAAAAAAAAATCACTATAAATACAAATCATTTTGGGTCAGCGGGCTTAACAGGAGGCAGGAGACTTGCAGAGAGCCGCACACTTGGAGCTGAAAGGAGATGCCTGGCCTGTTTTGTTTAGGCGAGTGTATTGCTGGAAATTGATCGCTGATGGGCACTTCCTTTGTGCTGGGTTTGTACACGGGGATTGGCACATCTAAGTAAACAAGAAAGCAGATTTGTCCAAACACTGTGTGATTGACATATCGCAGTGGGGAAGCAATAGGAGTCAAAGCAGAGTGGCTCTGGGGTTTACATAGGTAATGATATCCCCCTGGGGTTCCGGGCTGTTTTCCCTTCCTACAAACTTCCATTCAGGAACGTTCAGCTCTTGTGGTCCAGCACTGGCCAGATGCCGTCTACTCCTCACTTCCTGCACTGGCTGCCACACCGGCGCAATGTATCCAGCAGATGCCCCGGCCTGTCTGGCCTGGAGCAGCATAGGCTTAGATTATAGGAAATGCTAATTTCCGATTAGGACGGAATTCCGCATTCTGAGAAAGACCTACCAATTTCTGAGAGTTCCGCAGAAATCAGAATTTCTGATGAATGTTTTTTTTGTTGTTGTTGTTATTTGTGTCAATAAGGTTAGTAAATTGTAAATAGAAATTTAAAAAAAAACAAAAACATGTTTTGGTGTAATCCGCTTTGTTACGGGGATGTACTCTTTTATGCTTATTCCGTATTTCTGATTGCTAACCACTGTAAACTACCACATTCTCTGTATGGTCTAACCTATACATTTCACGGTAATCTGATTTCCGAGGAAAAATGCTGATTCTTGTAGGTGTCACATAAGGGGTAATTGTACCAGCACTGTATCAGAATGACATTCTAGGTACAACTAGACCCCCCTTCTGTTTATTTAGTGAATACATCGTCATGTGACCCAGAGGGTCTACTCTGCACTTTGTTTCAAGAAACGATTTTCAATTTTCGCCTTTGACACATGAATACGTCCCAGGTGATGGCCAGACTAGAACGGAACAGTTGAGGAGAAGTACAGTATATTTCTACGTAAACGAGCAGTGATTGTGGGCTGCGTATCCTGGGCCTGGCTGCTCTATTGGAAAGCTTTCTCCCTCTCTCTGCCTCTCCGGCCTCTCATCCATCATTGGGAAAGCTCTGATAAATGATGCCCTGCGAGCGCTAATAAACTCCAGAGATACTCACTCTGTGGTTCTGGTAGGCAGTCACTGCGGTGAAGCGGGTTTCCTCGAACACAAACGTTTTAAAGTTTTCTTCTGCATATTTCTCGCTGTCCTTTCTGGGGTCTACATACACCACATGGAAGCGGGGCTGGTACCTGTGCATGGAGTTCAGGATGATCTGGAGGAACAACAAGGCTACATGAATCTCCAAGGCATTGCTGAGTAACACACAAGGTGGCATACCTGAAGTTCAGGTAGAGATAACGCTACCCATCCTACCCCCTCCCCAGCTAGAGCAGGTATCACTGTGCCCAGCCTTCAGAGTACTACCAGATGACACATAGATGGTACACTTGTGGCTATGTGCCCAGAGCCCAGCATCACATTGCCACATACACATACATGGCACACGTGTGGCTGTATACCCAGAGCTCAGCATCACATTGCCACATACATGGCACACGTGTGGCTCAATAACCAGAGCCCAGCATCACATTGCCACATACATGGCACACATGTGGCTCAATAACCAGATCCCAGCATCACATTGCCACATACACATACATGGCACACGTGTGGCTGTATACCCAGAGCTCAGCATCACATTGCCACATACATGGCACACGTGTGGCTCAATAACCAGAGCCCAGCATCACATTGCCACATACACATACATGGCACATGTGTGACTCAATACCCACAGCCCAGCATTACATTGCCACATAAACATAGATGGTACACTTGTATGTGCCCAGAACCCAGCATCACATTGCCACATACCCAGAGCCCAGCATCACATTGCCACATACACATACATGGCACACATGTGTCTCTATACCCAGAGCCCAGCATCACATTGCCACATACCGAGAGCCCAGCATCACATTGCCACATACACATACATGACACATGTGTGGCTCTATAGCCAGAGCCCAGCATCACATTGCCACATACACATACATGGCACACATGTGTCTCTATACCCAGAGCCCAGCATCACATTGCCACATACCGAGAGCCCAGCATCACAATGCCACATACACATACATGGCACATGTGTGACTCAATACCCACAGCCCAGCATCACATTGCCACATAAACATAGATGGTACACTTGTGGTTATGTGCCCAGAACACAGCATCACATTGCCACATACCCAGAGCCCAGCATCACATTGCCACATACACATACATGGCACACATGTGTCTCTATAGCCAGAGCCCAGCATCACATTGCCACATACACATACATGGCACACATGTGTCTCTATACCCAGAGCCCAGCATCACATTGTACCATACACATACATGATGCATGTGTGGCTCAATACCCACAGCCCAGCATCACATTACCACATACACATAGCCCAGGATCACATTGTCACATACACATAGATGACACACATGTGTCTCTCTCTATACCCAGAGCCCAGCATCACATTGTCACATACACTTACATGACACATGTGTGGCTCAATACCCAGAGCCCAGCATCACATTGCCACATACACATAGCCCAGGATCACATTGTCACATACAGATAGATGGCACACATGTGTCTCTATACCCAGAGCCCAGCATCACATTGTCACATACACATAGATGGTACACTTGTGGCTATGTGCCCAGAGCCCAGCATCACATTGTCACATACACATACATGACACATATGTGGCTCAATACCCACAGCCCAGCATCACATTGTCACATACAGATAGATGGCACACATGTGTCTCTATACCCAGAGCCCAGCATCACATTGTCAAATACACATAGATGGCATGGCACACGTGTGGCTCTATGCCCAGAGCTCAGCATCACATTGTCACATACACATAGATGGCACATGTATAGCTCTATGCCCAGAGCCCAGCATCCCATTGTACCATACACATACATGGCACATGTTTGGCTCTATATAATAATCATAATCATAATCATAATAATAATAGTTGTGTACAGATTCTGCATATACATCATGTTGTGTAGAAAAATCACATCTCCTCTGCCTCCTTCCCATCACTACACCCACATACAGGCCTCAGGTCTCTCTTCACATCATTAAATATTCTTCCCATTACTAAATATCGCTCATAAAAGTTTAAATACGCTTTAAATAAAAATCCTGCAGCGTTATATGACTAGGCTCTCCTGGAAGTCCATCCATAAAGTTACTATGAAGAGGCAGCTTACAGCGGCCATATAATGGGCTTGTATCGGGCTGAGCTGTATCCCCAGATGTTTCCACTTATTGGGCAGATGGATGGAGATATGAGGCTCCCCCTGCAGTCCCTAGTCACACTCACATGGCCATTGTCGTCCAGTAGGTTATTGGTCAGTTTCAATTTGTCAAAGGAAACGATTTGCTTCATCCACTGGGCGCCTTTGGCAGGGGAGTCCGGGTGGTAGTGTACCCTCCCGGGGGTGGCAGGGTCAGCTTTGCCCGCTACCAGCCAGGAGGAGCTGTGGAAGGCATACCTACAACACAGAGCAGGCCAATCACTAGCTGCACATGACTTATCATCACTGTATGTTAGCAAAGCAAAAAAGATTACATGTTTCCAATTCCATTTTCAGGCAACAGTGATATTTTTCAGTAAAAACACCCAGCAACATAACAGAACAACATTGTAACAACATAACAAAAAAACATTGTAACAACAGAACGAAAACAACAGTGTAAAAATTTGCAATATACACTGATATAAGCACCGATATCACTGATTTTAAACAGGGAAAAATAATACTGTATTTACTCTGTTGTACATGGCTGGGGCAAGCAAGGATTATCTGGGCAAAGAGAGAATGCTCTACTTTAGCACACAGGAAGAAAGAGTACAATTCTGTATATGATACGTAATACGTTTAGATGGCTAACGGCTAACGTGAAAACAACATATACAAATGAAACCTTTCAGTATCTGGTGGGGAATGTGTACAGATACAAGCCGAGAAGACGCAGAATATCCTCTGCAGTACAGATCAGACCATATCGTGTGTGTGTGTGTGTGTGTGTGTGTGTGTGTGTGTGTGTGTGTGTGTGTGTGTGTGTGTGTGTGTGTGTGTGTGTGTGTGTGTGTGTGTGTGTGTGTGTGTGTGTGTGTGTGTGTGTAACAGGCTCTGGTAGGTGTATACTTGTGTGTTGGTGTGTAACATACTTTGGTAAGTGTATACTTGTGTACACTCTGGAAGGTGTATATGTGTATGTTAGTGTGTAACAGTCTCTGGTAGGTGTATACTTGTGTGTTGGTGTGTAACATACTTTGATATGTGTATACTTGTGCGTTGGTGTGTAACAGACTCTGGTAAGTGTATACTTGTGTGTTTGTGTGCAACAGACTCTGGTAAGTGTATATGTGTGTGTTTGTGTGTAACAGACTCTGGTAAGTGTATACTTGTGTACACTCTGGAAGGTGTATTTGTGTATGTTAGTGTGTAACGGACTCTGGTAGGTGTATACTTGTGTGTTTGTGTGTAACAGACTCTGAAATGTTTATACTTTTGTCTCTGTGTATTCTTGTGTTGTGTGAAACAGATTCTGATAGGTGTGTACTTGTGTGTTGGTGTTTAACAGGCTTTGGTAGGTGTACTGTTGTGTGTTGGTGTGTAACAGACTCTGATATGAGTGTACTTGTGTGTTGGTGTGTAGCAGACTCCGGTAGGTGTATACTGCCGTGTGTTGGTGTGTAAGTGACGTTGGAAGGTCTATACGTGTGTTTTTATACAGCGTATTCGGCGTTAACTTATGTATTCTGAGTGTGTAGGAGTTCACTCGTCTTGTTGTGTTTTTCCCTCGCTGTACCTTGTTAATAAAAGGCCATAATGTAATCAGAAAGCACGTACTGTATTAGAATAGATGTAATTACAGTTGCTTTCCTGAGATGACCTATCAGGATAAAATGTTGCCCATGAGATAAGTGTAATGCAGCTGAAGTGTGGCTAGCACAGGGCACAGATAAGATAAGGCTGTATGGAAATGTCAGCCACACAAAGCAATGGAAAGGGCAGTTTTTCCCCACTGGTAGAAATACATTATGGGTTGCGCTCAACAGGGACGCTTTCCAGAAATGATGAATGAGGCTCAGTATCTGGAGGACCCAACATGTTTATTTCATTACTAGTTCCATGTGACATCAGCCTTGTCTTATCTATGATTACATCATCAACATTCCCCTGTAAATATACAGCCAAATTCATTCCCCCACATCTTCATCATCCAGCCTGTACAGTGTGTCCGTGCACTGCTGTATATTATTGTTTTTCTAACTCTTCTCTGTGCTTTTTCTATGATAATATTACTACTGCCGCTACTTCTCTTACTGCTATCAGCACCTGGATCCGGGAGACAGATAGCTGTCCTATCAGAGGGACATACGTACATATATATATATATATATATATATATATATATATATATATATATATATATATATATATATATATATATAGATATATATATATATATATATAGATATATATATATATATATATATATATATATATTTTTTTTTTTTTTTCTCCAGGCAATTATTACTAAAACTCCATATTACTGGAAACACTCCCTGCTTATTTGTGACAATATATGTGATTATGAGATTTAGCATTTCCTTATAATAATAATTTGTATGTCCTATATATGCTTATTACATCAATACTTAGGATTTTTGTTTAATCATAAAATGATGACGAATGTTAAACACACAATAACATTCACACTTACTGAGTGAGGATATGAATATATCTGTAGACGGACTCGGAATAATAATAATAACAATAATAATAATAATAATAAATCAGTCGTGCTGCCTCTGTGTGGTTAACACTCTTTTCGTTTTGGGTACTAAACATAAATCTGGAATAATTTATATTTAATTGCTTATATATATATATATATATATCTATCTATCTATCTATCTATCTATCTATCTATCTATCTATATATATATATCTTTACTACTTCTGTGTCAGCACAAGGTGTTTTATGATGGCTTGCCGATTCTTGTGCGTTCATATACAGCATAAGGAGTTGTGCTGTTTTCTATCAATAGTTTCGTATAACTGTTTTTAGTATTATTTATATTGTTCTGCTGTAATGTTGTTATTGCATACGTCATAGTCAGCACTGATATGGAGGGAAGAGATCACACAGGGGTCACTGCATGAAATTGACGTTGTTTATATTTATCAGGGGTTGATAATTTATTTGGTGGCATTAATCCCAGGACAGAAGGGAGATCCCTGTGGTGACAGGTCACAGATACACCCCGTGTTTCCCCCCTGTGTACACTCTACACACACAAGGGAGTGTGGATGGGATATTAATAAACAGAAGTGCAGTGAAGTGAAGCTGTGTTCACTGTCCAATCACCTACAGAGGACCGCCTATTTTGTTAATCCCCAGCATTAGTGGATGTTTGTAGTGCACACAAATACAAGTCTCCATTCTGTACACAACACCTGGCTGTACGACTACATTGTTACTTTATCATGCTAGTAAAGGTAAATAGATTTGATAGTTAGATAGATAGATAGATAGATAGATAGATAGATAGATAGATAGATAGATAGATAGATAGATAGATAGATAGATAATTACACGTTTTACCAATGTATGGAAATAATTCAGGACATTAGGAGTAAAAAGGTGGATGATTGTTTCCTCTTCAATCAACATTTCTGTTAATTACTTACCGGTAGCGCTTATCGTCCACTGGTACAAAATCCATTAACAACATGTAGTCGGCCATGGGGTCCATGCCAAAGATCTTCACCTGGAAGGTGGGAAACATCCGCCTGTCAGAGGAAGTGAGAGGTGAGTACAGTGGGAGTGCTGGTCCTTGTAGTGCACCCTGACCTGACAGCCACACCGTGATGTGGAAGCGATAAGAGATCAGGCTTTGTATAGGCCACCTCCGCCTGCTGACATGGCTCTAGATTGATGAGTGTCGCTGGGAGCGATAATGGAATCTGTATGAGGATTCGGCCTCTATTTCACTGTTCCAAATCATCCGGCATGGACAGATAATAACTCCGGGCCAAGCTGAGACTAATAATAATGGCAGCAGCACTTTGCTTTATCTCTGGGCAAACTATGATTGTAGCTTCATTATCACACCGCTGGGATCTCTCCCTATATGCAGATGTGCACCATTGTGTATGGTGTTTCCATGTATTGTGTGTGTGTGTGTGTGTGTGCATGTGTGTGTGACTATGTACACTGTATGTGCATGTGTGTGTGTCTGTGTACTGTATGTGGTGTGCATGTGTGTCTGTGTACTGTATGTGCATGTTTGTATGTCTGTGTACTGTATGTGGTGTGCATGTGTGTGTCTACGTACTGTATGTGCATGTGTGTGTCTGTGTACTGTATGTGGAGTGCACATGTGTGTGTCTGTGTATTGTATGTGCCTATGTGTGCATGTGTATGTGTGTGTCTGACTGTGTACTGTATGTGGTGTGCATGTGTGTGACTATGCATTGTACGTTCATGGGTGTGTCTACGTACTGTATGTGCATGTGTGTGTACATGTGTGTGTCTGTGTACTGTATGTGGTGTGACTGCACATGTGTGTGTCTGTGTACTGTATGTGCCTATGTGTGCATGTGTGTGTGTCTGACTGTGTACTGTATGTGGTGTGGATGTGTGTGACTATGCATTGTACGTTCATGTGTGTGTCTATGAACTGTATGTGAATGTTGTATGCATGTGTGTCTGTGTGTGCATGTGATTGCCTATGTACTGTAGGTGCATGTGTGTGTCTATATACTGTGTGTGTCTGTGTACTGTGTGTAGCTATGGTGTGTGTGTCTGTGTACAGTATGGTGTGTGTCTATGCACTGTGTATGGATGTGATGTTATAGTAGTAATTATTTTACACTTGTACGCTACATTCACACAGAGCAGGACGCATTTGCTGAGCTCTTGAAAGCCTGTCTGGATAACAGAGTGGAAACACAGTGAGCAGGAATGTGGAGGTGTTTTCCGGGCACTTTAATGTGCCAGCTCTGCTTTCTGCAGGTTGATGGCTGCTGTTATTGATGGCACTGCTGTGGCTGTAGTGACATTACAACAATGAGAGGACAGACAGCCCGGACAGGCCGACCTGCTGCACCCATCACACATTTTCCTGCTCGCTTCCACTGCTGAATGGGTCTGAGAGCCCATTACCCCGCAAACAAGGTGTTAGTGGACTATGAATGTGACCTGATGTCACTCAGGAGGCACATTCCTCGCACACTGTCCGCAGACAATGACCCCTGCCCTCACCTCTATACCCCCTATCCTGCCCACTGTGTGCCGCCTGGTAACCGGAGATGCCAGGGCCAGTGACCCGGTACCCGTGTGAATTATTTAATGGCTCTTAAACTGGAGCTCAATTTTTTCCCCAACAATGGAAATGTATCTGATAGTGGCAGATCCGGATACCTGTCCTATTTATACCCAGGAGGAGGGACTGTTTCCTGCTGGGCATCGCCGGCAAACTCTCCCACAGCAACAGCAAAAATACCCGATTGTGTTTGTTGTGGGACTAATACATAATATACTGACACAACTAACTAAAGTTCTACCACCCCTATGTGCTTCATGATCTGTCTGATCATACTGAGACTAGGAGGAAATGATTATTCCCCACATACCCAGTCACGTACATAATTACCTAATAAATCAGTGTTCCCCCAGCCCTGTTTCGTCCTGGATTGTAAGATCCTTTGGACAGAGTACTGTCCTTCAGAACCGTGATTGGGATTAATTTACACCTGAATGAGCAACGCAGAATTACACTTTAATCATGTAAATTGTATGAACAAAATATATAATAATAATAATAATAATAATAATAATTATAATAATAATAATAATAATAATAATAATAATAATAATAATAATAATAATAATAATAATAATAATAACTATAAGAAAACTACATGCTTCTGACTGTAACTTGGAAAAATAAAAATATCACTTTACTTTTGTAAGCATTAGCGGGGTTATCATTGACTGTTCTAGTTTTTTGTTTGTATTTTTGCTTGTTTTGTTTTGTGTTACATTAACTTTTTACTTTTTTCTTGTGTGATATTTAAGTGGGATTGGGCGAATAGCTTACATATAAATATTTTGTTTTAACGAAAAAGTGTTGTGCATAATGAGTTTGCCTTTGCATAATGTGTCCCCGTCCATTAGTAGGGGAAGCCCTGCAGATCTCCCCAGGTAGGGGCAGAGAGGCACACAGACCCCAGCAGCTCTGAGTGTCACACAAGTGCGAGCTTCTTATTGTTTTATGACACTTGGTGTGATGATGATAATGATATTTACTCGCCCTCCGGTCTCTGTCCTCCCACAGGCAGCAGCAGCGAAGGCCCAAACACTCGCACTATTAATGGTGTGGAACTGCAGGCACGCCGCGTTGTGTGTGGATGGATGGCTGTGAATTGGGGGCCCCCGCTGTGCAGGCACTCACTCGCAGCAGACCCCTCTTATAGCAACATAAATAAGAGGAAGACGCTGTGATGCAAGGGTTAATCAGGCTGTCTTTAAAAAAAGACATAAGTGTAAATGTTGGCCATGTGAAATGAGCTATTTCACCCCCCCATGTCACGCATTTCCCCTATCCTCCTCGCCTAAACTGACCCATCCTGCTCAATCACCTGTTGTGGACTAATTGGATTCAGTAACTTGGAATAATATTTACTCTGAGCTTTGAAGGGGGGAAGATGGGCAAACAGAGCAGCCAGATAGGCAGAGAGGCTCAGGTCACATCTCCAGGCTGCCAGTGGCTGGGAGAACCCACCTCTGCTGTGGTCCAGGGGGGCTCCTATACATCACCCCCAATACAGGGAACCACGAGGCTGGACAGAGGCTCAGCCATCTACACTGGATGTAACTCAGGATGAAAACACATCTGCTGGCCTCCATTAGCTACTAAACGTTATTATAATGCAGCCATCTAATTTTATGCTGCTTGGATTTCAAACATGGCCTAGGAAAGGCGAACGATTTAATGACTGCGGTCTATCAATGCAGTAGATCAGTTCTAAACTATGCAATCCGAGCATGGGCCGCAATTCCCTACAGGACTTCCAAATAGCATATAGGCCCCTCGCCTCCTACTGCTGGGACAATCCTACACACTGCTACACGTGTAACAGTATATCCGAAATGTACTTTTAGTGTAATATATATATATATATATGTATATATATATATATATTATATATATGTATATATATATATACATATATATATATATATATATATATATTATATATATGTATATATATATATACATATATATATATATATATATATATATATATATATATATATATATATATATATATATATATATATATATATATATATATATATATATATATATATATATAAAACACACACAGAAGTAGTGTGGAAATTATGTTACTATAGCTTACTACAGAAGTAGTGTGGAAATTATGTTACTATAGTTTGCTATTAGCTTAATCTTAAACAAAAAGTAATAATTATATTTCACAATTTCGTCATCTAGAGTAAACACCTGCAGCTCGTAATAATTAATGGGCGACTTTATTATATAGAGCGTTTATTGCACTCGCTTACGTGAGCAAGACAAGAAGACAACTTTATTCTGCATTGCTACAATCATGTTTACGTTTGTCGAGCGATTTGTGTTTATAATAATATTTGTGTATTTGCTACAAATATACTAGTGTTGCAACATTTTGTATGCATACTAAATGATATATACAAGACTATACACAAATTGATAAATCCAATATATATATATATATTCTCCATCCAGCAGTTTCAGATCATAAAAGCAGTTACGAGGGATTCCACTAAGATTAGTCGTTGCACTTTACAGTGTAGGGATATATGGAGCTATAAAGATGATGATCGCCCATAAGGATTTGGAGTAATGCAAGAGAAAGGAATAAACCGTTTAAGTAGGGGATCCCCGGCGTGTCTTGATCTCGGTGATTGTGCAGAAAGCCAGCCTGACGTGGGAATTGTGAGCTGCAGCTTATCCTGTCTCCCTGCTGCAGGGAGCGGAGAGGAGCCCGGGCTCATTCACTGCAGAAAGCTCCGCATTTTTCCCATAATCCCGGCCCCTTTATGCTGCTGTGCCTGGGTGGTGGCAAAGATTTGACGAGGAATTAATGAAATGAAAGCCTGGCTGTTCGTAAATATTCACCGCCGGATCAACCTTTTACTTTTTATGAATCTCCCTCTAAAAAGTCCTAATGCTATAATGGCTGTGGGTAGGTGTCTCCAGCCCTGGCACACAATGAGCACATCCAGTGCAGGTGTGGGGGTCAAAAACGGGGGGGGGGGGGGGGGGGGGGTTGTAAATATTTGGAAGTAAACTTCATGGGAAATACTTTGATTTATTTTTAATCGTCATAGATAAGTGAATGCAGGCAGGTCACTGATCGTGTGAGATGGTGGCATTCCCCATAGCTGCTTCCCACTTGCACACTTTGCTAGCCTCGGGCCTGCGGTTGGAGTAGGTCCATATCATGCCTGGACAGATTAGCAGGATGGCAGCAGATACAACAGGTTGCAGGCCCTTGGCCCATATGCAATTCACTTTTTATCCTGAGTTTTCTCCAAGGAGATCATTATTCATCTTGCATTTTAAATAACTGTTCAGCATCTTGCAATTGAAAAAGTACCAACAAGTAGTTGATAAACTACTAACAAAATTATTTCGAGTATTTTCTTTCTTGTTGGTGATTTAAAATGCAGTTTATTTACAATTGAGAAAATATCACCAAGGAGAAAACTAAGGTTAAAAAAAAGTGAATTGCATATGGGCAGGGGTCCATAATACATTTACTTTTTCTCCTATGTTTTCTCCTAGGTGATATTTTCACACTTTATCAAAAAAAATGCCCCTTAAGCCACCAGCATGCTAGAAGATAATTTTGAAAATACTTTTTCACCTACTTTTTGACACTTTTTCAATTGTAAAGTGCTGACAAGTTATTAAAAAAAATATGGTTAAAATGATCTCTTAGGAGAAAACTCAAGAGAAAAAGTGAATTGCATATGGCCCCTGGCTCACATCCTGTGATATCATTTTTCATCTTCTTTTTAAAATAACTTTTTGGCACTTAGCAATTGAAAAAAAATCCCCAAAGTTGGTGGAAAAATATTTTCAAAATGATTCTGAGTATTCCTTGCTTGCTAGTGGTGCTTAAATGGCATTTTTTATAAGGTGTGAACTTATCACCTGGGAGATAATTCAGGAGGAACAGTGAATTGAATAAGGGAGTTGTATGGCTTGAGCAGGACTAGTGAATAATGCTACACAAAGCACACATACATAGATGTATATAGATGGAGCTCTTACCTTCCAGCCTTGGTGACAATCATCTCAGTTCCCAGCTGGTTGAACTCATCCCACAGCGCCTTCATCTCCAGCTGGACGGAGATGTTGGCCACTTTGGGGTTCTTCTTGACCGGAGCCTTGCTGCTGCTGTTGCTGCCGCTGCTCCCGGGGGTGGAGGTAGAGGAGCAGCTGGAGGCGCCGCTCTCAGGCTCTGGGCAGGCATGGCTGGAGCCCGGGCCGAAGCTGTAGGTGTGTTGTGCAGCCGAGCACTGCTCGTAGTGGCCTTCATGCTGGCTGTAGGGGTCGCCCGGCGAGGGGGAGAGGTGGTAGCCCCCAGATGCGTTCAGGCTGCTCAAGCTGTTGGCCGTGAAAGCTGCAACATCGCAAAAATGAGACAGCTGGGTGAGCCAGGGGCTGGAGATGGCTGAAATCATTCCAAAGAAGACAAGAAGAGCAGATAGTCAAACAAAGCGTGTGGGGAGCAGGCTGGGGGCTCTATCCTCTGCGGGTATCCGGGTGGTGGTGCTGGGGGACCTGAGGGTGCTGGTGCTGGTGACCTGAGTCCAGTCTACAAGAGCTCTAGATGCAGTAGGGGAGATCTCAGGCTGCTCCCCTCCCCGGTGCCTGATCAGCCGTGCAGTGACACCTACACTCCTGGAACTGCCTGCAATGAGAAGTATGTGGGCAGCATTCCTAGACAGGACTGTCGAGCTGGGCCAGACAAGGCTCTGCCGGTGGATATCCCTGCTGTCCTTTGGATGTGGGGCCCACAAGCTGGCAGCTCCCTCCCTGCCTGTGCAGCAGCAGCACTGCTCAATGTGGAACAGCCCAGAGCTACAGTGGTGTCTTATCTCCTTCCTTGCTCAGACAGGCAGGGCCTCCCCTCCTGCTACAAAACCGGTTCCTACTTCTATTTAGATAAGCAAACGGTGCAGCTTGCAGGTAATGTGCCTTTTCCTCGCCTCTGGGACCCTGATGGGATGATTGACACAGAAGTGCCTCTTCTTAACGGAGCTTCCTTTTCATGACACCCACTTTTCAGTGCAGTTATATAAGGCGTTCCCCTCAGTACACCCCCTCCTCTCTCTCCCTTCTGCCCTCCCCTTCCTATTGTTTAAACAATAGACATACACACTTGTGTGGACCTCCATCCACAACAAAACAAACAGGGCAGTTTTCTTCCACTAAAAGCAAACAGCAGGCACCGGCGAGGTGCCACTTCCCTGACTCTGTGCCTTCTCTGTGGTAGGACAGGGACTGTCACAGTCACTGCTCTCTCCCTAGGTATGTCCTACACATAAGGTGACATTGTAGCTGCTGCAGTGGTAGATCTGCTATCCAGGCACGTCCCAGCATATTACAACTACTAGGGGCGATCTCCTCAATCAGATTATTGGCAGGATTTTATGTTGGTGATGAAAGGGTTACACCTTCCATTACATACAAGGAGTATTGATGAGCTGTAGACTATTATTATTGTATTCCATAGTAACACCGAGCTTCATCATCGGGGGTATTTAAATGTGCTGAAATGGGACATTTATCAAACTTTTGTTGTTGTTTTTTTCTGTGTGTGTTTTAAGTCAGATTGAAATGTGATGATTTCAGAAGTTACAGTACATGATCATAGTAAGAAGTATAATGCTCCAGGCCTATCACTTTAGTCATCACTAAATTACACTAAATCATACTGTAGTTATTTACTAATGTACCTAACAAGTAATGCTATTTTGTCTTTTTTGTTTACTTTTAATAAAA